>NC_133130.1:38409289-39050008 GCF_048418815.1 Hemitrygon akajei
GTAACTGTTCTAGAACCTGGTAGTATGAACTCTGAGTCACCTGTACCTTCCAGCTGATGGCAGCAATGAGAAAAGAGCATGGTCTGGTTGGTGGGGATTTTTGATCATGGATGCTGCTTTTCTATGGCAATGCTTCAGGTAGATGTGCTCAATGGTTTGGTGGGGGGGGGGGGGTAGGTTTTACTCGTGACGTACTGGGCCGAATCCACTACCTTTTGTAGGGTTTTCTGCTCAGAGGTATTGGTGTTCCCATACCAGGCCGTAATGCAGCCAGCCAGCACACTTTCCACCACACACCTATAGAAGTTTGCCAAGGTTTTCAATGACATGCCGATTCTCTGCAGACTACTGAGGGAGCTGAGATGCTGTTGTGCCTTCTTTGCAATAATATTTATATGATGGGTCCAGGACAGATCCTCTGAAAGAGTGATACACAGGAATTTAAAGTTACTGACCCTCTGTACCTCATATCCTCCGAAAATTACTGGCCCATGCACCTTAGGTTTCTCTATCCTGAAGTTGACTATTAGTTCCTTGGTCTTATTGACATTGAGTGAGAGCTTATTGCTATTACACCATTTGGCCAAATACTCAATCTCCCTCCTTTCTGCTGATTCATTATCCCCTTTGATACAGCCCATAACAGTAGTGTTGTCAGTAAAATTGATTATGGTGTTAGAGCTGTACTTAGCCCCACGGTCATAGGTGTAAAGTGGGTAGAGCAGGTGGCTAAGTACACATCCCTGTGGTGCTCCTGTGCTGATGGAGACTGTGGAGGAGATGTTTTTGCCAATCTGAACTGACTGGGGTCTGCAAGTGAGGAAATCCAGGATCTAATTGTATAAAGGGGATATTGAGGCCAGGTGTTGGGTTTACTGATAGTGGATGATGGTGTGAAATGCTGAGCTGTAATCAATAAAGAGCATCCTGATGTATACAGTTTTGCTGTCCAGATGTTCCAGGGTTGTGTGAAGAGTCAACAAGGGAGCATCTGCTGTGGGCCTGTTACTTCGATAGATGAAGTGGAGTAGATCCAAGCCACCATTCAGACAGCAGCTGATATCCTTCAACACCAGCCTCTCTGGCACTTCATCCCCGTAGATGGAAGTACCCCTGAACAATAGTCACTTAGACAGGTTACCATGCTCTTCTTGGGCACTGGTATGATTGAAGCTTGCTTGAAGCAGGTGGGTACCACACACAAACTGTGAGCAGGAGTAGGCCACCTGAGCCGTTGAAACTTCCAGTCACTAATTAAGATCATGGGTTAAATTACACAATCACCATGGTGGAAGTTTAACCCACATCATTCGATTGTTAGTCTCAACCTCCAGGTTACTTGTCTTTTAATTTCACTTATGGACCATCTATATAGATTCTGCTTAGGTGCCTATCTCAAGCAGAGTCTGCAGATGTCAAACCAGACCACCTCCAATGCCATGGAACCGGAGTGGAAGCAAATTGTCCCTGACCTATATTGTGAAAGGATTTGACATTGATGTTTGTATTCAGCATGAATGCTTCCTCTTCATGCTGATCTTGGCAGCATAGTCACCTCACTTACAGTAATACTATGGAACTTGATGCTGCTATTGTTCCAGAACCATGTGCCTCTATTTATCTGTGAGCGTTAGAGAGAAAGAGTTTTGCTTCTGTCAGCATCATAAATCTTCCTCATATTACCCTAATAATTGTTGTGTTTATTTAGCCTTAGCAGATGGGAAATATTCAGAGCTCCATGCAATAGCCCATTAAATTTTCCTAAAGATGTGGCTTATTTATTCATGTATAGTTTTTTTGTAAAATTCCATTGTATTTCACTTTTTCAGGATCAGAAACAGGTTTAATATCACTGGCATCTGTTGTGAAATTTGTCATCTTTGTGGCATAACGACAATGCAATACATAATAATAGGGAAAAATGTGAATTTACAGTAAGTATATATCTGTATATTAAATAGATTAAATAAGCAGTGCATAAATAGAAATAAAAAACGTAGTGAGGTAGTGTTCATGGGTTCAATATCCATTCAGAAGTTGGATGGCAGAAGGGAAGAAGTTGCTCCTAAATCGCTGAGTATGTGCCTTCAAGCTTGTGGACTTCCTTCCTGATGAGAACAAGGCACGACCTGGGTGATGGGGGTCCTCAGTGATGGATGCCATCTTTTTGAGGCACCGCTCCTTGAAATGATCTTGAATACTATGGAGGCTGATGCCCATGATGGAGCCGACTAAGTTTACAACTTTCTGCAGCTTATTTCGATCCTGTGCAATAGCCCCCACCCCCCCCCCCATGCCAGATGGTGATGCAGCCAGTTAGAATGCTCTCCATGGTACATCAGTAGAAAATTTAAATGCCTGCAAGGAAATGAATCTCAAGGTGGTATATGCTAACATATACATACTTCGATTGTAAATTTACTTTGAACTTTGAACTTTAGAACGTAGATGGCAGCCAACACAATGATTATGGGTAGAAACACCAGATTTTTGATCTAATGACAAGGGCAGAAGTGTGACATATATCCAGAGTTTACATGTTCATTTCCATAAAACGTAGAACAGTACAGCACAGGAATTTGCCCTTCGGCCCACAATGTTGTGCGGAACCAATTAAATTAGTAATCAAATGGCCAACTAAACTAATCTTTTCTGCCTACACAATGTCCATATCTTTCCATTTACCTCACATCAATGTACCTAGCTAAACATTCAAAGTTCAAAGTAAATTTATTATCAAAGTGCATACATGCCACCATATCAAACCCTGAGATTCATATTCTTGCAGGCATACTCAATAAATCCATAATAGATTAATATCCATAATAGAATTACTGAAAGATCACACCACTATGGGCATTTAACCAGTGTGCAAAAGACAACAAACTGTGCAAATACAAAAAGAAATAAATAATAATAATAAATAGGCAATAAATATTAAGAAAATGAGATGAAGAGTCCTTGAAAGTGAGTCCACAGATTGTGCGCACATTTCAGTGATGGGGCAGGTGAAGATTAGTGAAGTTATTCCCTTTGGATCAAGAACGTGATGGTTGAGGGGTAATAACTGTTTCTGAAACTGGTGCTGTGAGTCCTGAGGCTCCTGTACCTTTTTCTTGATGGCAGCAGCAAGAAGATAGCATGACCTGGGTGGTGGGGGTCCCTGATGATGGATGCTGCTTTCCTGTGACAACACTCCATGCAGATGCTCTCTATGGTGGTGAGGGCTTTACCCGTGATGGACTGGGCCATATCCACTGCTTTTTGTAGGATTTTCAAGGGCACTGCTGTTTCCATGCTGTCTCTTAAAAGGCCCTAAGGTACTGTATCTGAATCTGCCACCACCCAGGGTAGTTCACTTCAGGCACCCACCACTCTCTGTGTCAAAAACTTGTCCCTCATTTCTCCTTTGAAATTACCCCCTCTCACCTTAAATACACACCCTCTGGTATTAGACATCTCAACTCTGGGAAAAAATGCTGTCTGCTGCTCTATCTTTGCCTGTCATAATCTTATAAACCTCCATCAGATCAGCTGCAGAGAAAGTTTGTCCAACCTCTCATTTTGGCATATGCCCTCTAATCCAGTCAACATCCTGGTAAAGCAGTGAGGTGGTGTTCATAGAATCACTGTCCATTAAGAAATCTGATGCCAGAGGTGAAGCAGCTGTTCCTGAAACCTTGAATTCATGTCCTCAGGCTCCCGTACCTCCTCTTTGATGGTAGCAATGAGAAGAGGGCATGTGGGTGATTTGGGACCTCAGTGATGGATGTTGCCTTTTTGAGACATCTCTTTTTGGAAGGTGCCCTGGATGCTCGGGAGGCTAGTACCCATGATGGAGCTGACCCATTTTACAATTTTTGCAGCTTTTTCTGATCCGGCGCAATGGCCCCTCCATACCAGACAATGTTGCAACTAGTTAGAATGCTCTCCACAGTATATCTGTACCCTCTCCTAAACCTCAACATCCTTCCTATAATGGGGCAACCAGAACTGTATACAATGTTCGTGATGCAACCTAAGTACAGTTTTATAAAGCTGCAACATAACTTCCTGACTTCTGAACTGAAAACCTCCACTAATAAGAGCAAGCATGCCAAATGCCTTCTGAACCACCCTATCAAACTGTGTAGCTACTTTCAGGGAGTTATGGGCTTGGACTTCAAGATCCCTCTGTTCATCAACACTGCCTCTTTACATTTGACCTGCCAAGGTGCAACACTTCACATTTGGCCGTTTTAAACTCAATCTGCCATTTCTCTGCCCATACCTGCAGCTGATCTATATCCCACTGTATACTTTGCCAGTCCTCTATTCTATCCACAACATCACTGATCTTCACTTCACCCACAACCTTACTAATGCACCTATCTACATTTTCATCCAGGTCGTTTATATACATCACAGATAGCAGAGGTCCCAGTACAGACTCCAGCCGAACACCACGAATCTCAATTCTCCAGTTAGAATAAGTCCCTTCAACCACTGTCCTCTGTTTGCTGTAGGCAAGCAACTTCTGAATCCAAATGGTCAATTTACCATGGATCCTATGCATCCTAATCTTCTGGATAAGCCTCCCTTGAGGACCTTGTCAAATGTCTTACTAAAATTCACATAGCCAACATCCACATCTCCACCTTCATGAATCACCCTCAACACTTTGTCAAAAATATTCAATCAACTTGCCATGCATAAAGTCATGCTGGCTCTCCCTAATTAGGCTATGATTGATTATATACTTCTAAATTCTATTCCTAAGAATTCACTCCAGCAACTTCCCTATCATTGACAGGAGGCTCAACAATCTATAGCAGGGGGTTTCAACCTTTTTTATGCCATGAACTCTTACTAATAGCCAAGAGTCTATAGTTCCCAGGAATATCCCTGGTTCCCTTCTTGAATAATGGAACAACATTAGCTACTTGCCAGTCCTCCAGGACCTTGCCTGAGGCTTGAGAGGACATGAAGATATTGGTCAGGTCCCTAGCAATCTCCTTCCTTGTCTCTCTCAGTGACCTGGGGTATATCCCATCAGGCCCTCGGAACTTATCCATCTCAATGCTCTTTAAGAGACCCAACACTCCCTTACCTTGAAAATGCCCTAGCATATTAATACTATCAGCACTGCTCTCCCTATAAGCTATGTCCTTCTCTTTGGTACACACTAATATAAAGTTCTCATTAATGACCTCACCCACATCTTCCACATCCAAACAAGTGATCCCACCCGCCTATCCTTGAGTGGTTCTACCCTCTCCCTAGTAATCCTCTTGTTGTATGTACGGAATGCCTCAGGATTCTCTTTAATCCTACTTGCCATGACCTGCTGTTGGCCCTTCCTTACTTTCCTAGTTCCCTTCTTGAGTTCTTTTCTGGCTTCCTTATAATCCTCAAGGACTCTGTTTGATTCCAGCTTCCTAAGCTTTACATACTTTTCCTTTTCCCTCTTGACTAAACTCATTACCTCTCTCGACATCCAAGGTTCTCTTATCTTTCCATCCTTGTCCTTCCTTCTGACTGGAATATATCTGTCCTGTACTCTGTGCAGTCAGCCTTTAAATGTCCTCCACATGTCAGATGTGGGCTTGCCCAAAGGCAGCTCTTCCCAATTAACTCTCCCTAGTTCCTGCTTAATACTCTCATAACTTGCCCTGCTCTAATTCAATATTCTCCTGCAATGGACATACTTATCTTTACCTATAGGTATCTTAAGAAAGTATAGTCTCTGATCCCTAACTGCTCTCCCACTGACAGGTTGGTCACCTAGCCAGACTCATTTCCCAGCACCAGATCCAGTACAGCCCCTCCTCTGGTTTTACTCTCGACATGTTGATTTAAGAAACACTTCTGGAAGCACCTAACAAATTCTGCCTCATCTAAACCTCCTGCATTGTTGGCTTGGCTCATAGGTGTGTTGTGGTTAGTACTGTTTGATATTGAAAGCCTCTTGATAAACCAAGTCAGTATGATGAGTGGCTCAGGGGAAAAAGGGGGTTAATGCAGGTCGGGCACATTTGCCACTCCTGTGCTTACTGGTGAATTTTGCAAGGGAGAGAAATGATGCCAAAATAAACAGGGTGACAAAGTGCATTGAATGTTGTAGATAATGCACCCACAGCACATCTCCACAGCTTAGATAATGAGTGGGATAAGGAGTCAAATTACATAATCGGTCATTAAGTGAACAGCTGTGTCATAGATATTGTTGAATTTCTTAAGTGCTGTTGAGGTGAGAATTTCATTCACATTTTGACAACTCTTATAGATGTTGAGGAGGCATTAAGGGGTCAGGAGGTGAGCAACTCATTTCTGAGTACTCCTGCTCTGCTCCAGCCTCATACACAAAATGCTGATAATGCTACTGTGTTTAAGCAATTGGTCATGTAGACTCTGGATGTTCAAATTCAAGTTTATTGTCATTCAACCATACACATGTATACAGCTAAATGAAACAATGTCCCTCTAGGACCAAGGTGCAAAACACAGTCATGTATCACATACAGCACATAAAATAATATTGACAGGTAATAATAAAAATATTCTGTCTATGTACAAGTTGACATAAAGTGCATATGCGACATATAGTTAAAGATACAGCAGTTTTACTGCTAATGCCACTGTCATAAATAATGTGTACTGGTGGTAGCAGTCTCACACCCTGCAGGAAGACAGCCTAACAGTCCTTGTTCTTTTACTGCAGTACCTCCTGCGTGTCAGTAGGCAGTTCAAAGTGATGGTGGGGCGGATGAGAGGGGTCCTTGACAATGTTGAGGACTCTGCGAATGCAAGGCTTCTGGTATATGTCCTGATTGGGGGTGGGGAGAGAGACCCCTATCATTCTCTCAGCAGTCCTCACAATCCATTGCCATTGATATCTGTGCACCAGATCACTGAATGTTAAATCATATTTGGACACTTCAGCCTTCACTTTGCTGTATTGTGCTATACTGGTATGGCTTGACTAAATGTCCAGCTAATCTGATGGATGAATCTTCACCACTGCATATCAACCATTGCATTTACATCTAGTTTAAATGTAAGTGTACGAATATGCATTTAAGATATAATATTCTACTCCAGAATGGAGGCAGCTACAAAAGTACTAGGAATAATGCTAAGACAGAAGAAAACTAAATTTAAAATTCTGAAAATATTGCTGCTTAGCAACCAACAGGCTAGGAGCTGTTTTTTACACACAACTGAACCAAACAACATAATTTACAGCATCAGTGAAACAAAAGTCATGAAGACATAATTAATTTTATCTTACCTATCCAAGGAGAAACCACATTTTCACGTTTCAACTTATTGCAGGGTGAAATCTTAAACAAATTTGAATGGTAATTTTTTTGCCATTATTAATGATAACAACTTGAAATGAATGAATGAATGAATGAATGAAATTAATTTATTTCGGTCAGTACAAACATAACAAAAAGCATCATTTACAACGATGATTTCATAGGACAAACTTTCAACAAAAAACATGCATATTCTTTAAAACAGACCGGAAGGGTGTAGGCTGAAGCTACAGCTTATTACGCCTACCCCTTTTACTTATACAACAACATATTTGGCGCCAATCATCACATCAAAAACAAAAGAATTCATAATCTTTTATCACAAAATCCAATTCCAAATATCATTTATTTACATTGCTCCCATACATTTTAAATCACGTATTTTATATTTGTTCATTAAATAACTTTTTAAACTTGTTAAATGTAGTGCATGTTTTTAAATTCTCACTACAACTGTTCCACAGATTCACTTCTCTGACTGAAATACAATGATTTTTTACATTTGTTCTTATCCTTTGATTTTGAAATATACATGTTCCTCTCAAATCATGTTGACTTTCCCTCATTTTAAACAACCTTTGAATACTTCGTAGTAACTGTCCATTTTTCACTTTATACAGACAGACAGACATACTTTATTGATCCCGAGGGAAACTGTGTTTCGTTACAGCCGCACCAAGAATAGTGTAGAAATATAGCAATATAAAACCATAAATAATTAAATAATAATAAGTTAATCATGCCAAGTGGAAAAATAAGTCCAGGACCAGCCTATTGGTTCAGGGTGTCTGAGACCCCGAGGGAGGAGTTGTAAAGTTTGATGGCCACAGGTAGGAATGACTTCCTATGACGTTCAGTGTTACATCTCGGTGGAATGAGTCTCTGGCTGAATGTACTCCTGTGCCTAACCAGTACATTATGGAGTGGATGGGAGTCATTGTCCAAGATGGCATGCAACTTGGACAGCATCCTCTTTTCAGACACCACTGTCAGAGAATCCAGTTCCACCCCCACAACATCACTGGCCTTATGAATGAGTTTGTTGATTCTGTTGGTGTCTGTTACCCTCAGCCTGCTGCCCCAGCACACAACAGCAAGCATGATAGCACTGGCCACCATTTGTAATCCTCCTTGTAATCCTCCACCATATCCACACTGACCCCTTGGACGGAAACAGGGGTCACCAGTGCCTTAGCCCTCCTCAGGTCCACCACCAGCTCCTTAGTCTTTTTCACATTAAGCTGCAGATGATAATACATAATTTGTATTATTTTAAAGTCTACAATATCTCTGAATTTTAAAGTATTTAGTTGAATAAATAGTGGATTGGTTGGCTCATAATAATTTGTCTTATTTACAATTCATATAACTTTCATTTTGGAGTAGAAAAATTGAATTTGTATTTGTTTTGTATGTATTTCCCCATACTTCTGCACAGTAAGTCATGTATGGGACTATAAGTGAACAGTAAAATGTATACAAAGATTCCTGATTTTAAAAATCTTGTGCTTTGTACAGTGTTGCAATAGATTTTGACATTTTTGCTTTGACATAATTTATTTGCGGTCTCCAGTTTAATTTACTATCTATTACCACTCCTAAAATTTTTGCTTCAGATACCTTATCAATTTCAACATCATTTATTCTAAGTTTACTATATAAGTTTGGTACAGTTTCCAAATATTATGAATTTAGTTTTACTGAGATTCTGTGATAATTTGTTAGTATCAAACCATTTCTTTATAATTTTTAGTTCTTTCTCCAATGTATCCAAAAGTTGTTTCAGATGTTGCCCACTACAAAATATAGTTGTAACATCAGCAAATAATATATATTTTAATGACTGAGAGACCATACATATATTGTTTATATACAAAATGAACAGCAATGAACCAAGCACTGAACCTTGTGGAACCCCACAAGTTACCCCCAAAAGTTTTGAATTTGAATTGTTTATATGTACATACTGATACCTGTCTTCCAAATAACTACTTAACCAGTCATGTGCCACCCCTCTAATACCATATCTTTCTAATTTTGTTAATAATAGTTTATGGTCAATGGCGTCAAATGCTTCTTTTAGATCAAGGAATATTTCCACTGTGTATTAATCTCTTTCTATAGAGTTTGATATTTCTTCTACAAAATCTATTAATGCTGTTGTAGTGGTTCTGTTTTTTTCTGAAACCATATTGCTGTTCACAGAGTATATTATGTTTTGTTATAAAATAATTTGACCTTCTTACAAATATTTTTCCAATAGTTTGGAAAACTGTGAGAGCAAAGAACCTGGTCTATAATTTGAAAACACATGTTTATCTCCAGCTTTGTGTATTGGAATGACCTTGGCTACTTTCATTTTATTGGGAAATTTTCCAGCAATCAAAGACTGATTACAGATATGAGTCAGTGGTTTCACAACACAGTCAATGATAACAACAGAGAAGAATCAGCATTGACTTGAACAATACCTGTCCTTTTGGTTTTGCAGGGAAGTGGCAAATATTGGTCAGACCTGACCGGGACTCTCTTCTAGAACTTGAAGCTGTTGGTGTGTTCACTTACTGGAAATGAGTAATGCAGTCTGAATAAGCAATAAGGTTAATGCCAACTTGTATTAATTTTATGCATACAGTTCATATTGGCTACATTAAATTTTTGTTGATAGCAGGCATTAACCCCCACATAAGATCAGATCACACGAAGATTGTTTACTAATTACACATAGTTGAAAGATTATCTGCATAATAGCAACAATAATGGTGGGGTCTTTGCAGCAAGTGCCGGTGAATCATAACTTGAGCACTGGTAACACTTTCCAGTCCCTTCATCTTGTTCCCCCTCCCTGCCCTTCGCCTCTGCCCCATAATCTGATACACTCCATTGTGTTTTCTCCATTTGTAGCTTCCTAATTCTCCAGAGAAATTCTTAATTCATAGGACTAACAGTCCTTCAGTACTCACCTGTATAATAATTTTTATACAAGCATTTCACTAGGATATTGTTTAACTTCGGGGAATGTCCTTCCTGCACCTTGTGTGCTCTGCATTAGATCAGGATTACTTTCCAGACTTGATAGAGATTAAATATTGAGGCATATAAAACTTGTCTACTTGGGTAGACAGAGCCCAATTAAGAAGAGTCAACATGTGTTTGTATGTGATAGGTCAAGTCTAACCAAACTTGCAAAGTTTTTCGAGGATGTTACCAGGGAAGTTGATGAAGGAAAGGCAGTGGACTTTAGCAAGATCTTTGCCAAATCCATCAGGGAGGCTAGCTAAGAAAGTTCAATCGCTTGGTGTTCAAAATGAAGTAGCAAATTAGTTTCAACATTACCCTGGTGTGAGAAGCCAGAGTGTGGTAGTAGATGGTGCCTCCTTAACCGGAAGCCTATGACTAATGGTCTGTTGCAGAGATCGGAGCTGGGTCTGGTGTTGTTTGTAATCTATATCAATGATCTAGATGATCGTGGTAAATGGGATCAGCACATTTGCAGATGACATCAAGACTGGAGGCATAGTGGACAATGAGGAAGCCTGCCAAAGCTTGCAATTGGATTTGGATCAGCTGGAAAAATGGGCTGAAAAATGGCAGGTGGAGTTTAATACAAAGAAGTGTGAGCTGTTGTAATTTGAGAAAACAAACCAGGGTAGAACAAACATAATGAACGGTGCAGCACTCAGGAGTGTGGTAGAACAAAGGGATCTGGAATACAGATATATAATTCATGGAAAGTGGGACATTATGCTGAAGTTGTATAAAATGTTGGCTAGGCCAAATTTGGAGTAATGTGTGCAGTTCTGGTCGTTTACCTATAGAAAACATATCAGTGGGATTGAAAGGGTACAGAGAAAATTTACTAGGATTTTGCTGGGACTTGAAGACCTGAGTAGAGAAAGGTTGAATAGGTTAGGAGTTTATTTCCTGGAGTGCAGGATAATGAGGGGAGATTTGTTGGAGGTATACAAAATTATGAGGGAGGGGATATTGTAATGAGCTGTTAGTGGTGGATGAGCGTTTGATTGAATCATTAAAGATAAATTTGGATACATATATGATGGGAGAGGTATGGTGGATTGTGATTCAGGTGCCAGGCACTAGACAGAATAATATTTTACCATGGACTAGATGAGCTAAATGGCCTCTTTCTGTGCTGTAGTGCTCTATGACTCTATAACTTGGGGCCATATACTTCAGCACATTTCTTGCTGAACTTCAAGGTATGTCCACAGATTGGTGCCATGGTAGCAAAGGGGTTAATGTGATGTTATTACAGCTTGGGATATCAGAGTCCAGAGTTCAATTCCGTTGTTGGCTGTAAGGAGCTTGTACCGTGTGGGTTTTCATCAGTTCTCCAGGTTCCTCCCATATTCTAAAGGTGCACCGGTTGGTAGGTTAATTGGTCATTGTAAATTGTCCTTATGATTAGGCTAGGGTTAAATAAGTGGGTTGATATGCGGTGTACCTCATTAGGCCAGAAGAGCCTATTCCACCCTATATCTCTAAAATAAAATAAAAAGAAATAAAAGCATAATAATCCCACTACGTACTGGAGGTTCTTCCTGGGTCTGTGAGTCTGTGGACCCAGTAGGGAAGTCAAAGTCCACGTCTACTAGAGGCTGGAGGTCAGAGATGGCCTGTCCTGAGATTGTCTATGTGCATGCGTGGTTTGAGGAAGATATGGGGCTAGTTTTGGTATTGTGTTTTGTTGCTGTTGTTCTACTGTTGTGTGTGTTGACCAGAACACAGTGGGCATGCCATGTTGGCAACACTTGCAGACTGCCCCTAGCACATCCTTGGGTTGTGTTGGTTGTTAACGCAAACTATATTTTTCAATGTACGCATGATAAATAAATGAATTTGATTTGAATCTGAGATATCCTAAATGTGAAGACAAGACTTTATTTTGACAAAAATGAGTGGTGGTCATTGTGTAGAGGCATGCATGTTATAGGATTTGGTCAAAAAGCTTCCTCCCTTTGTTGAGCTTCCAGGTCATCTATTGGAAGATTGGTAACATACAGACTTCAACTACAGTAATAACTCTCAGTGGTGGATAGTGAGGACCCAGCCACAGTATATCCTAAGTTGTTACTTCCCTCAGAGCTTCCAACAATTAAAGTTCAACACGAAGAACTGTTGATTAATGAAATGAAGAGAAGTTGGTTGATTGCAATAAGTTGAATGCTGCCTTGATTTTGACCTGCAGGCATGAGATTTCATTAGGTTTAGAACCAATTCTGATAAAACCCCCTGGGCCACTTCTACCCAAGTGCTGCTTATGAATTTAATTGTGTAACATTCTTTTCAGCATTGTGTATTTGAATTTTAATTCATTTCTAGAGTAAAATCAGTAATGACCATTTCCAGATCACATTCCATCCCTCCAGATATTCTGCGAGGCTACTCTAGACATGAGTTATCCTTGTGTCACAGATACAGTTTCTACTGTGCATTAGGAATGCCTGGAATGATATTCAGTTTGTGCAATGCTCCTTTTGGAGAATTGTGGTAGAATTTTTACCACAAAGTCCTAGCACTTCCAGAACGATCTGGTATATGTACTGCATGTAGTGCTGAACTGACTATTGCATTAGTCACCAATTTATTTATCAAATTTCCATTCTTCCCTCATAGCAGTGGTATTTCCACACTGGGTGTGATCATGATTGCTAAGGTCCCAATATCCTGAATCCATGAACCCAGGATTCCTCCAGGCAAAGCTATCAGTTCCCCAATTTTGAGACTCTATGATCTCCCAAGACTCCCAGTGGAAGCTTTGTGTTTATTTCTTATCACTTACCTCATGCTCAGCCTAACCCTCATTGTAATCACTCACTCGGGCCTATCCCCCAGAGTCTCTCAACAGTTTCCATCATGGCAAAAGCTGCCAATGACACTCCCATACTTGTATGGAACAGCACAAGGCAGTCCACCTGTTCCACCACAAAACAAAGGCTTTGATGACATTTTTCAGCAGTTCAGTAGGGGTTCACACCTTTCCAGATCTTTTACTCTCAAACCACAAAATGAATGCTCCATAGAGGCACAGACTCAGATGTTGCTAATAAGATAAGGAAAAGGCTATAAAATTTAGAACAGGAAAATTACTCTAAATAACTACACACAATCAAACACTGAACTGACAAATTTGATGGCCACTTCAAGACAACAATATCTATAAATAAAAACCCAAGGCCTCTTTCTGTCTCCTTTTTTTCTAATCTTATTTTACTCTCAGCAGCATCACAACAAATAATGACTGGAACCTGACAAAATAAAATGGAAACATCTATTTAATAAAAGTGGCCCTAAAATGTTTTGACTTTCTTTAAACGTTAATACCTCCAGATGAATTGGCTCCAGTACTTTTGTTTCTTTTTG
Organism: Hemitrygon akajei; assembly: GCF_048418815.1. Lineage (NCBI taxonomy): Eukaryota > Metazoa > Chordata > Chondrichthyes > Myliobatiformes > Dasyatidae > Hemitrygon > Hemitrygon akajei. Next base: position 38,422,975 of record NC_133130.1, read on the forward strand.
AATAATAATGAAGCCATTACTAATCCCTCCCTGTACCTCTGTTACTTAATTGATTGCAGAACCTTTACTTGAAGAAAATGTGTCTTTAATTACCAGTTAATCTTAAAGTGTATCAGAGACAATTGTGGGATTAACTGCACACATCAAAATTTACTAACAATGCCAGAGTAGTCCAGCAAGGGCAATAGAATAAAACATAAATCTGTTTAATATTAGTTACTTAACCGTGAAACACAGTGCCTTACCTTAAAAGCTTATGATTTCTCGTTAACTATTCATTATTTGTCAGGGACATCTGTGACTCACTCTAGTTACAGTATTATCATTTGAATTGACCTAGCAGTACAACAGATTGTGGAATGAGCAACCACACATCAGGATAAGCACATAAACTACTACAGAATGTAATTAATGTCTGATTTAATGCCATCGAACAATGCTACATTTGGATTAATTTGGGTGCTGAATTGGATAGGTTGCCTCTTCGCACTACTTTTAATTGGAGAAGCACTCTTCCACACAAAAGTGCATATTGCATGCACATAACAATTGTGTCTCTTTGTTTATTCAATAATTTTTATATTAAGGTTGTCTTTTGTCTGTTTTGAAATAAATAATTACTATAATTCCAATCTTCATTTGAAATAGTATAACGCCAATATTCTGCATCTTCATTTTATGCTTTGTCATTACAGCTAACTCCAAAAATATACCTCCTAAAGAATTACATCCTTTAACAACTTGTCAATTCGCTAGTCAGTTCTTGCTGGACCCTATATGCTCAGTTGCTGATTTCATCAATCTGAGTACTTGTTCAATTAGTAAATATGTTTGATCTCATCATTCCATCCTAACTCATATTATACTCTTAACTTCGATATGACTGCAATTTTCAGAACACTTCAGTTAGTGTCCTATTTACTAACCAGCTACCAAAACCTATAACTATGTTTTTTCTCTAATAACTCTTTAACTTTGAGTCAACTAATTCTAGGTTTAACAGTTTAGCTTCTCCTGCATAATATCTGTACAAGTGTTTAGAAAGGCAACTTGATAGATGTATAGAAGATGATAAGAAGCATAGATAGAATGGACAGCCAGAAACTTTTTCCTGGGACAGAAATGGCTAATACAATGGTGTTTGGAGGAACATATGGGGGAATGTCAGAGGTTTATAGAGAGAGTGGTGGGTGCATCAAATGCATTGCTGGGGTGGCAGTAGAGGTGCTTAATAACACCATATTTTATAACATTTTCATAACTGCATTTAATTATAAAAAAGACAAACAATTATTTAAAATTAAAACAGAAAATGCTAGTAATATAGCAGATCAGACAGGGAGAAAAGAAATAAATTAACATTTAAAATCAATGACATCATTAGAATTTGTTTAAAAATATGTTCAAAAAGTTTATTTCCCATTTATTTTCCAACCATATCATTACATCATAGGTTTTGGCTTAATGAGCCATTTTTGAATGTTATCAAAACAAAAGTGGTTATTTGGGAATCAGAGTAGCGCCCTCACTCCTGTGCAATTGAAGTGAGAAAACCTCTAATAAATTATATCATATTGCTTTGCTTTGAAAATGGTGCAGTAAAAGCCTTATTTTAACAGTGCTTAGATAATCCTTTGGGTCTCCTGGGATTTTTAAAACAGAATGAAATCATTTTAATGTTAGAAGAGAAGCTGCTGCCTGCATTCTCTCAATATTAAAAACTGTCCATCTGGGACTGGATCTTACTTATGCTCTTTAGTTTCTAAAATTCAGTGTGGCATATTCCTCTCAGCATAACCTGGATCAGCCAGTTGCTTTGTGCACTATATAAGGCACTTTATTACTGTCTGCACATTCTACTCCCAGTTGCACTCTGTATCAGAGAGCCAATTTCATTGAAGAATACTTAACACCATTGTTAAATAGGAGACTGAAAATTGAACATACTCTTCCAGCTTTCTGCATTTACTTAGGTTAAACTGTGGTTGTAATCCAAATGCCAAGTTTGAATACCTGAATTATTATTATTTTATTATTTTTTGTGTATTTGCACAGTTTGTATTTGCATGTTGATTGGTTGTCAATTTTTTGTGCAGTTTTTCATTTGTTCTGTCAATTTGTTTCTGTTCTCCTGTGAATGTCTGCAAGTAAATTAATCTCAGGGTTGTTTATTGTGTCATACAACATATATAATTTATATATAAATTTACTTTGAATTTTGAACTTTTTAAAATGTAAATTTAAATTTAGCTAGGACAGGAAAAAGACTACTTTGTTCTCTCTGTGCCTTTTGATTACACTTCAAAAGAAGTCAAATAATGATCTGAAAATAAATGCTTGAAGCTGTCATTAAGGAAGAATTAGTGAAACATTTAGAAAGGGGTGGTTCCATTACACAGAAGCAGCTTGGACTCAGAAAGGGCAGTTCCTGTTTGACAAACGTACTGGAGTTCTTTGAGGACATAATGAGTGCAGTGGATAGAGGGGAACAGGTGGATGTCGTATACTTGGATTTCCAGAAGGCGTTCAGTAAGGTGCCACACAAGAGAGTTATAAATAAGATATGGATGCATGGAGTCAGAGGAAGTGTATTAGCATGGATAATGGATCGGTTAACCAATAGAAGGCAGAGAGTTGGTATAAAAGGGTGTTTCTCTGGTTGGCAGTCAGTGGTGAGTGGGGTGCCAGAGGGGTTGGTGCTGGGCCTGCAGCTGTTTACCATTTACATTGATGATTTGGAAGAGGGGACTGAGTGTAGCGTAGCAAAATTTGCTGATGACACTAAACTGAGTAGAAAAGCAAATTGTACAGAGGATGTGGAGAGTCTGCAGAGGGATATAGATAGGTTAAGTGAGTGGGCCAAGGTCTGGCAGATGGAATACAACATTGGTAAATGCGAGATCATCCACTTTGGAAGGAATACTAGAAGAGCAGAGTATTACTTAAATGGTGAAAGACTGCAGCTTGCTGTTGTGCAGAGGGACTTGGGAGTGCTTGTTCACAAATCGCAAAAAGTTGGCTTGTAGGTACAATAGGTTATTAAGAAGGCAAATGGAATGTTGGCCTTCATTGCTAGAGGGATTGAATTCAAGAGCAGGAAGGTTATGTTGCAACCATACAGGTTACCGGTGAGGCCACACATGGAGTACTGTGTGCAGTTCTGGTCTCCATACTTGAGGAAGGATATACTGGTTTTGGAGGCAGTGCAGAGGAGGTTCACCAGGTTGATTCCAGGGATGAAGGGGTTAACTTATGCGGAGCGATTGAGATGCCTGGGACTATACTCTCTGGAGTTCAGAAGAATGAGGGGATTTGATAGAAACTTACAAAATTTTGAAAGGCTCTAAAAGTAATCCGGGAAATTATAGGCCAGTAAGTTTGACATCAGTAGTAGGTAAATTATTGGAAGGAGTACTAAGAGATAGGATCTACAAGTATTTAGATAGACAGGGACTTATTAGGGAGAGTCAACACAGCTTTGTGCGTGGTAGGTCATGTTTAATAAATCTATTAGAGTTTTTCGAGGAGGTTACAAGGAAAGTGGATGAAGGGAAGGCAGTGGATGTTGTCTACATGGACTTTAGTAAGGTCTTTGACAAGGTCCCGAATAGGAGGTTACTTAGGAAGATTCAGTTGCTAGGTATACATGATAAGGTAGTAAATTGGATTAGACATTGGCTCAATGGGAGAAGTCAGAGAGTGATAGTGGAGGATTGCTTCTCTGAGTGGAGGCCTGTGACTAGTGGTGTGCCACAGGGATCAGTGCTGGGTCCATTGTTATTTGTCATCTATATCAATGATCTGGATGATAATGTGGTAAATTGGATCAGCAAACTTGCTGATGATACAAAGATTGGAGGTGTAGTGGACAGTGAGGAAGGTTTTCGAAGCTTGCAGAGGGATTTGGACCAGCTGGAAAAATGGGCTAAAAAATGGCAGATGGAGTTTAATACAGACAAATGTGAGGTATTGCACTTTGGAAGGAAAAACCAAGGTAGAACATATAAGGTAAATGGTAGGGCTCTGAGGAGTGCAGTAGAACAGAGGAATCTGGGAATACAGATACAAAATTCCCTAAAAGTGATGTCACAGGTAAATAGGGTAGTAAAGAGAGCTTTGGTACATTGGCCTTTATAAATCAAAGTATTGAGTCTAAGAGTTGGAATGTTATGGTGAGGTTGTATAAGGCATTGGTGAGGCCAAATTTGGAGTATTGTTTGCAATTTTGGTCACGGAATTACAGGAAGGATAGTAATAAGGTTGAAAGAGTGCAGAGAAAGTTTACAAGGATGTTGCCAGGACTTGAAAAACTGAGTTACAGAGAAAGGTTGAATAGGTTAGGACTTTATTCCCTGGAGTGTAGAGAATGAGGGGAGATTTGATAGAGGTATATAAAATTATGATGGGTATAGATAGAGTGAATGCAAGCAGGCTTTTTCCACTGAGGCTAGGGGAGAAAAAACACCCAGAGGACATGAGTTAAGGGTGAAGGGGGAAAAGTTTAAAGAGAACATTGGGGGGGGCTTCTTCACACAAAGAGTGGTGGGAGTGTGGAATGAGCTGCCAGATGAAGTGGTAAATGCGGGCTCACTTTTAACATTTAAGAAAAACTTGGATAGGTACATGGATGAGAGGTGTATGGAGCGATATGGTCCAGATGCAGGTCAGTGGGACTAGGCAGAAAAATGGTTCGGCACAGCCAAGAAGGGCCAAGAGGCTTGTTTCTGTGCTGTAATGTTCTATGGTTCTATGGATAGATAAGATCGAAGTAGGAAAGTTGTTTTCATTGATAGGTGAGACTAGAACTAGGGGACATTGCCTCAAGATTCAGGGGAGAAGATTTAGGATGGAGATGAGGAAAAACTGTTTTTCCCTGAGAGTGGTGAATCTGTGGAATCTGCCCAGGGAAGCAGTTGAGGGTTCCTCACTAAATATATTTAAGATACAGTTAGATAGGTTTTTACATAGTAAGGGAATTAAGGGTTATGGGGAAAAGGCAGGTAAATGGAGCTGAGTTTATGGACAGATCAGCCATGGTCTTATTGAATGGCGGGGCAGGCTTGATGGGCTGGATGGCCTACTCCTGCTCCTATTTCTTTTGTTCTTATGTTCACTGACCGTGTAAATTCACTGATTACTTTCTGATTCTTCAGCTTTGTACTAATTTAGACAATTTGTGTTAGTTTTTTTTTGCAATAATTTCCATGGAGATTAACAATCTGGTAGAGGAACTCAGCAAGTTGCAGAGAATTCATGAGCAGAAATGAATTGTTAGGAGAACATTTTGGAAACTCTGGGCCTGAGATGTGGAAAATGCAGCCATTTCAATTACTTAAAATATAAAAATATATGAAATAGTAGCAGTGGTGGTGAGAGGGCCCCTTGAGCCTAATCTGAAAATCAGTATGATCATGACTAATCATGTGCCTCAAGTCTACTTTCCTGCCTGATCTTTGTATCCTCTGATTTCTTTTATGTTAGTCTCAATCTTCAATATACTCAATGACTGAGTCTCCATAGCTTTTGAAATGGAGAATTATTTGTCTTCTTAAAAATTAAGTCCATCTTGAAGGCCTTTACTGTTTGTGTTTATCATTCTGGGAGAAGTTCCGGTGGTGGAGGAGACAAACACTTGGCCATTCACCTGTCCACCTCAACAACAGACTTGACTGGAAAACCAGCACCAAGGCTGTTTACAAGAAGGAGATGAGCAGATTCTATTTGCTAAGGAAGCTGTGATCCTTCAATGTGTGCATCAAGATGTTGGAGATCTTTTACCAGTCTGTCGTAGTGAGTGCAGTCTTCTTTGCGACTTTATGTTGGGGGAGCAGCATTGGTGCTGGTGAAGCAAAAAGAATAAATAAGCTCATCAAAAAGACTGGATTCGTCCTTGGCTGCAATCCAGACTCTTTTGAGTTAGTGGTGAAGAGAAGGTCAATAAACAAACTGATATCAATTATGGACAATCTGGCACATCCTCTCCATGGACCTACTGAACAAGCAGCAGGGCACCCTTTTGAACAGACTCATTCAGCTCCGCTGTCACAAGGATTGTTACAGAAAATCTTTCCTATCAAGTGCAATAAGCATATACAACAGTTCATCTTTGTGCAACAGGATACACACATCATAGTACAAATAGTCTGTGCTTTATTATTTTGTACATTATTATTGCACATTATTGCAATTATTACTGTGTATCTTATTATTCTGTACTTTATTATTAGTTAAGTCTGCACACTGTGAAGTGTGTTTTTAAAGGTGTTGCTGTCATGAAAGAATTTCCCACCGGGATCAATCATTATTATTATTATTATTATTACATGCATATCACTTTAGTGATGCACAGGCTTCACATTTTTAAAGTATTATTTTGGACTGATGATGAATTAAGTGATGTATTGAACAATTATAATAATTGTTATAGTTGTATAGAGTTATAAGAGTACTACAGCATGGAAATGGGCCCTTTGCCCCAATTCATCCGTACTGAATAAGGTTGTCCAACGTGACAGTGGAAAATTCTTGAGACAATGCTATACCATTGATAACACCTTGCTCAAGATTCATCCTACATATTCATCTATTGAATGCTTTAATTACATAGCATTTTGGAAACACCAAAACATTTCATTTAATTTTAAACCGGTCAACGAAGGAAGGCGATTGAAAACACTAAGTACTTTTCACTTTCCAGCCTATTCAGTAGGTTGTTGTTTCTAGATCAATTAATTACGTTAACCTCCATATCTTATCATTGAACATTGGGAAAATCTCTTTGATCAGTTGAGATACAAAATGAAGTGATTTGGTGTATATTAAATATCTATTGGCACTACCTGATTAAAAATGTGAAATTCTCCTTAAGTTTTGGTGAGCACTCTTTCTCAGGCCACATTATTGGTCCATTCAGGATTAAGTCAGAGAATGTTGAAAGTGCACAGCAGGCAATGCTGCAGCTGCCCAAGAAGAAATAAGGGAAATGGCCAGGACCACAATCTTCTTCAGCTTCTGTGGAGACTTGCCAACCAACAACATTATGTGGATCAGTACATCCCTGTCTGCTGCCTCTGTGTGTTGCAGCACAATGCCCAGAAATAAAGTTCAGCCTTGCCTACTGAAGGGCCAGAATCATCATTGCTTCTGGCCCTTGGTGTTACCTGAAATTAATGGGGTTTTGACCTGGATTGTGAAGGCCATTTCAGGTTAATGTCTTTCTCTTTCATTTATTTCCTATGTTGCTACTTTCAGTTCATGTGTTTCATTTAAAGGTCAAGTAGAGGTCTATTCAATCTAATATTTCAGGATGATAAAATAAAAATAAGTGCAGATGCTGGAAATCTGAAATAAATGCAGAAAAATGCTGGAAGCTGGGCAGGTCAGGAGGCATTAATGAAAAGAGAAACAGTTAATATTTCAGACTGAAGACCTATCACCAGCTCTGGAAAAGAAGCATAGAAGAGGGAGTTACACATGGATGGAAGAAGGGATCGTCAGGACTGAGGGAATATCTGAGGCAGAGAGAGGTCTGGGTTGCTGTAGAGGTTGTAGGGTTTGTTGGGACCAATGGATTAATGGGGGCAATTATCAGGTGATAACACAGGTAAAGAAGGCATCATATTTTGTTAATAGCACAGGTGTGGGACATTTCCAATATCTCAACTGGATGACTACAGCAGCAATGGCCAGTTCTGAAACAGACAAAGAAAGTGAGTTAAATGAAGTTAGAGATTGATTTGATTGATTCATTGATAGAATACATTCAGTATCTCTCTCCCTGCATTAATTCTGATTGTTTTTTGGACACATCCTAGAGCATGCTATTGGCAACACATTACTCTATTCATTTTTTTCCCCATTGCCCTCACTTGACTGAATAACATCTGCAACTCATTCTCAATGCAACCCTAGCCATATCCCAACGCAGATCATCTCTTTGTCCTGCCACCTGTTCTGCAGCTACTTATCCCTCTTTCCCAATTACGACAATAAGTCTTTAACCTGAAATGTTAATATATTTTTGCTTTTGCAATGTATTTATTTTTCATAGCCCTCTATTTCTAATGAGAATATGCTCCAGTTTCATTCCATTTCAGTTGTTAATCAACACTTCACTTTGCTTTGTATTTTGCACAAATGCCCAACAGGTACTCCACTAATCATTATTAAATTGGCCAAGCTCGACTATGAAATTGTGTTAAAATGGTTTTCATCCAGAAACAAGTGCTATTATGAGATTTGTACAGATCCCCTTGGAAACCTCACTCAAGCTTACTCATCTTAAATAATCTGAGAATATTTCAAAGTCAAAATTAAAGTTGAGGGTATTGCCATATACATATGTACTGTAGATGTATGCACAGATGCAATGAAATACTTATAAGCAACAACAACAGAAGTATATAACATCATATGACCAGCATTCAAAAGAAAAACAAAATTAGTCACAAATTACTGTTCGTAGAAATTTTCAAGAAAGCACAATTAGTACAAAAAATACATCTTAGTGCAAGGTGGTCAAAGTGGCTATTGTGTTGTTAAACTGTCATGTTTAGAATTTTGCCAGTTAGTTCAAGAACCAAGTGACCGAAGAGAAGTAGCTGGTATTGAACTTAGCGTTGTGGGACATCAGGCTCTTGTGCCCCAATGCTACCCTTAGCAAAGTGTATGGACTTTGGAAGTTATATATGTAAATGGTCCACAGTCAGTTCTGAAGACACCCTTTCAGTCTCCCTAAATCAGCTTAGTTTCCCTTTAGAGAGAAAAAGTGCAGCAAGCTAGCACATTATGTTTCCTGTGTTGAAACAACAGTTCACATGAGCTAGCACTGAACCAGATTTTTACATAAATTTAGCATAAGTATCTAGCTTCTTTGCTCTGAACCAATATTTATATAGCCCAGGGTCCTATCTATTTTATTAAACAGTTTGTTAACCTGTCATACCATCTTCAAAGATGCATGCACAAATCCACCCCACCCCCCACACCCCTTTAACATTTCACCACTTAAACACAAGTCATCTTTCCTCATTCTTCTGAATAATAAGTATCATCTACAAAGTTTTGGATTCAACTTCATGTGTCTTTCTTTTGTGTGGCCTCTCTGTGTCTTCTTGAACTAAAAATAGAAAATGTTGACATTTCTCACCAGGTGGAGTAGCATTTGTGGAGAGAACAGCAGAGCTGGTGTTTCAGGTTCATAACTTTTCAACAGATACTGCTTGACTTGCTCAGTATGTCCAACATTTTTTCTGTGTTTTTTTCAGCATTCATTTGGTCTTATGGTCTTATTTCAGCATCTGTAGTAATTTAATTTAGAATTTTGACCGCTTGAAGCCATAAATATCATTCTTGCTATTCATTATACCTTAATGTTGTGTATGATTGGATACGGATGAAACTGTCTCCAGTTCTCCCCCAAGTCCTCGACATGAATCAAAAACTAATGGTGGTGCCAACAGTGAACCTCACCGAAGCAATGCACCTATTCAACCATTTACCACAGACTCTCTTTTACTTAGAGTCACTATTATCTATCCCTGAGCCAGGTTTATATTCTTGCTGCTACTGTTTTATTTCATGAGCTTCCATTTTATAAACAACCTTTATCTCTGATATTTTGTCAAATAGCTTTTGAAATTCAACAACTGTCCAGACTTTATATACCCACTCAGTTATGGTGCCAAATAAAAACACAATTAAGTTAACCTAACCCTATTTACCTTTAACAAATTCATGCTGGCTCCACTTCTGAGGTTAACCAAAGTGGTTGAAAAGAATTGTTTCTAAAAGCTCCCTACCATCATATTAAACTGAGGGATCTGGAATTGGTAAATCCATGCTTCTCCATTTTTGTCTGAGGGTGCAATACCTCCAGTTCTCTTATATTACCTAACAAAAAAGAGGATTAGTTGATTGTGACCAACACATCTGCAATTTACACACTATTACATCCCTCAGCAATTTAGGATAAAACTCATCTAATCAAAAAGACTTACCGACTTTGAGTACTAGCATCCTTTCTACTATAGGCCCTTATATATTTATATTTCATCTAGAGATCCAAAGATCTTCTTATTTGTCATATGTTTGGCAGTTTTCATGAAATTAATTTGGCTATGCCTTCTGTTTCCACAAGGGATTTTCATCTTGCTCAACAACTAGCCCCAGAAACCTTTAGGTCCTCTGTGTTGTTAATCACCATTCTGTGCTCTGTATTCCTTTAAGCAAATTACTTTCATAATTCTTTATATTTTATATCTCAGCTTGATTTCCCATTACACTACAAAGCTATACCTATTGACAATTTCTACTTCATTCTATTAACTCCTTTAAAAATCAAAGAATTTCTGACTATGGTAGCTGTCTCTATTCCCCTTGTTAGAATGTAACTGAGCTATAGCTGAACCATTCCTCTATACTATGTGCTCATTGATTCAATACATTAGTTCTTTCCAGTCTTTAACTCTGATTTACTTGGATCAGATCCCACTGTACATACTTCACTGAAGTTTGTCCTTATAAGTATTCTGGGTTGCTCATTGTGCTTCTCCATAATTAAGTTAAATGTAAAGAATATGAACACAATTACTGATGGGCTCTCTGGTTCTAAAGTACTCTACTGAGCCCATTTTATTATCAAGGTTAAACAGTTAGGATGAAACTGTTACCTGCGATCTTAACACCTTAATCAGGAGCAGAACTAGGCCCACTTGTCTCACTGATTCTGCACTGCCATTCCAATATTATTCCTCTCAAACCCAATCTCCTATCTTCTCCCCATATCCTTTGACGCCCAGACTAATCAAGAACCTATCAACTTCAGCTTTAAATACAGTGACTTGGCTTCCACAACCATCAGTGGTAATGAATTCCACAAATTCACTACCCTCTGCTTAAAGAAATTGCTCCTCATCTCAGTTCTAAATGGACATTCCTCTGTTCGGTGACTGCGCCCTCTGGCCCTAGTCTCACCCACTATAGGAAACATCCTCTCGATATCCACTCTATCTAAGCCTTTCAATATTTGACAGTTTTCAATGAGATCACCCCCCCCCCCCCCATTCTTCTAAAGTCCAGTGAGTACAGGCTCAGAGCCATCATCACGCCTCACATGTTAACCCTTTCATTCCCGGAATCATTCTCATGAACCTCCTCAGAACCCTCTCCAATCCCAGCACATCTTTTCTTAGATAAGTAGCCCAAACCTGCTCACAATACTCCAAGTGCAGTCTGACCAATGTTTTATAAAGCCTCAGCATCACATCCCTACTGTTATATTCTAGTCCACTCAAAATAAATGCTAACATTGCATTTGCCTTCTTTACCGCTGACTTAACTTGCAAGTTAACCTTTAGCTACTCCTGCACAAGCACTTCCAAATCCCTTAGCATCTCTGATTTTTGAACTTACTCCCCATTTAGAAAACAGACTATGCCGGTATTCATGCTACCAAAGTGCATGACCATACAATTCCCTTCACCATATTCCATCTTCCACTGCTTTGCCTATTCTCCTGATCTATCTAATTCCTTTCGCAGACTTCCTGCTTTCTCAACATGAACTGTCTCTCCACCTACCTTTGTGTCATCCACAAACTTAGTCACAAAGCCATCAATTCTGTCATCTAAATCACTGACATATAACGTAAAAAGAATTGGTACCTACACTGACCCCAGCGGAAACCCGGCAACCAACTAGAATAGGCTCCATTTGTTCCCACTCTTTGACTCCTGCCTCTCAGCCCTTCTATCCATATTAGTATTTTTCATGTAATACCATGGACTCTTATCCTGCAAAGAAGCCTCATGTGTGGCACCTTACCAAAAGCCTTCTGAAAACCCAAGTAAACACATTCACTGACTCTCCTTTGCCTATCCTGCTTGTTTTTTCTGCAAATAATTCCGACAGATTGGTTGGGCAAGCTTTCCCCCCATGGAAACCATGCTGACTTTTAACTGTGCCTATTTTATCCTGTGCCTCCAAGTACCCCAAAACCTCATCCTTAATAATGAACTCATTCTTTTTCACACACTTTTATTCTGTAACTACTTGAAAACACAATAAAAAAAGTTTTTTTAAAAAAAATGAACTCCAACCACTGAGGTCAGGCTAACTGGCCTATAATTTTTTTTCTTCTCCTTCCCTCCCTTCTTGAAGAGTGGAGTGACATTTGCAATTTTTCGGTCCTCTGGAACCATTCAATAATCTAGTGATTCTTGAAAGATCATTACTAATGCCTCCAAAATCTCTTCAGCTACCTCTTTCAGAACTCTGGGGTATAGTCCATCTGGTCCACATAACCTATCTGCCTTCAGACCTTTCAGCTTCCCAAGCATCTACTCCTTAGTAATAGCAACTACACTTACTTCTGCCCCCTAACACTCTCTAATTTCTGGCATACTGCGAGTGTCTTCCACAGTGAATACTGACGCAAAATACTTAATAAGTTCCCCTTCCATTTCTTTTTCCCTCACTACTATCTCTTCAGCATCATTTTCCACTGGTCCAATATTCGCTCTTGACTCTCTTTTACTCTTTATATATCTGAAAACAACTTTTGGTATCCTCTTTTATATTAATAACTAGCTTCATATTTCATCTTTTCCCTCATAGCTTTTAGGTGCCTTTTGTTAGTTTTTAAAAGCTTCCCAATTCCATATCTTCCCATTAATTTTTGCTAAATACTATGCCCTCTCTTTTGCTTTTATGCCATTTTTGATTTCCCTTATCAACCATTTTGCCTCATCCTACTTTTATAATACTTGTTTATCTTTGGGATGTATCTATCCTGTGCCTTCAAAATTCCAACAGCAGCTCCAGCCAATGCTGTTCAGCTGTCACCCCTGTTAGTGTCTCCTCCAATCAACTTTGGCCAGCTCCTCTCTCATGCCTCTACAATTCCCTTTACTCCACTGTAATACTGATACATCTGACTTTAGCTTCTCCCTCTCAAACTGCAGTGTGAATTCCATCATATTGTGATTGCTCCCTTCAAAGGGTTCCTTTATCTTAAGCTTCCTAATCAAATCTATTCCATTACACTATATCCAATCCAGGACTGCCTTTCCCCTAATGGGCTCAATCACAAGCTGTTCTAGAAAGTTATCTTGTAGGCATTCTACAGATTCTCTCTTGGGATCCTGCACCAACCTGATTTTCCCAATCTACCTGCATATTGAAATCTTCCATGACTATCATAACATCACCTTTTTTACATGCCTTTTCTATTTCCCATTGTAATTTGTATCTCTTCAGAGGCCTATATATAACTTCCATCATGATGTTTTACCCTTGCAATTTCTTAACTATGCCCACAAGGATTATACATCTTCCAATCCTATGTCACTTCTTTCTAAAGATTTGATTTAATTTCTAGCTACAGAGCCACCCCAACCTCTCTGCCTATCTGCCTGTCCTTTTGATGCAATGTTTATCCTTCGATGATAAGCTCCCAACTATGATCTTTCAGGCATTACTCAGTAATGCAACACCATACCTGCCAATCTCTACTTATACTACAAGATTATCTACCTTATTCAATATACCTTTTTCGATTTTGCCCCGATATTACAATTCAACTCATCCCACTGACTGCAATTTTGCCCGTCTTTCCTCACAGTCTCACTACACACAGCATCTACTTGTATACCAACTGCCCCATCCTCAACCATATCACTGCAGTTCCCATCCCCTGCCAAATTAGTTTAAACCCAAAACCTCTAGGAATCCTGCCCACAATGATATTGGCACCACCCCCCACCCCCACTGGATTCAGGTGTAACCTGTCCTAAATAAATACTTCTCATCCGCAGTCTGAATGGAGAAGGATATTATAATTGTTTAATTCAGGAAGATGGGTGACAGAATTCTAAAACAAAATTAATTTACATAAAGTGGAGTAATGAGATGTATCCAGTGGCTAAGCAAGGCAGAGGAGAGGACTGCTGATGTCCTGTAGAGAAGTTTTTAATTCTTCTCTGGCCACAGGAAAGGTACCCTGTGACTGAAGGACAATGAATGTGACAAGAAGGGCAGCAAGGTAATTATAGGTTGGTTAGTCTAATTTCAGTGCAGGGAATATATTGGAACAATTTCTGAAGGACAGGATTAATGTGCACTTGGATTCGATCTGTAAAAGTCAGTGTGACTTTATTAAGGGAATGTCCTGTCTGACTAATTTGATTGAATTTTTACAGGAGGTGGGTTGATGAGAGCAGAGCCTAAATTGATTTCAATAATGATAGTGCCCCACATGACAAATTGATGCAAAAGGTTAGAGCCCATGAGATTCAAGCCATTTGGCAAACGGAATCAAAACATGGTTATCGAAGACAATGGGTGATGGTTGACAGTTGTTTTTGTAACTGGAAGTCTGTACCTTCAATTATCAATGCTAGGACCCTTGCTGTTAATTATACACATCAATGATCTGGATGTGCATATTGAAGGCATGCTGATAGCTTTGCAGGTTACCTGATGATTGGGGGTGTTGATAATGTGCACGTAGTCTTTGGCTGAAAAATGATGTTGATGAGTTGGTAGGATGGACAGAGAACTGGCAAATGAATGTAATTGAAAAATGTGAGTTGATACATTTTGGGAGGTCTAAAAAGGAAAGAATATGTAGGGTAATGGTGGAATTCTCGGAAGTGATGAGGAACAGAAGGACCTTGGTGTACACCTTAAGATTACCGAAAACAGGAGAGGTAGAAAAGTGATTAAGAAGGAATAGATACTTGCCTTCTTTAGCTGCAAAACATAATATAAAGCATCAAAATTATATATAATTCATTCATTAGGCCACAGCTGCAGTACTGTTTACAGCTCTTGTCACCACTTAATAGTAAGAATGTGATTGCACTGGAGACACTGCAAAGGATATCCATCAGGACAAGGCCTGTGTTGGAGCTTTTCAGTTTTGAGAGTGATTAAGATTGGTTTACCTTCTTGCTAGCAGAGAAGGCTGGGACAATACAAATAGGAGAAACAGGAGTCCAAATAGGAGAGGCATAGATGGAGGAGAAAATGAGAAGCCTTTCTTTTTAGGATGTATATATCTGACCAGAGGACACAACTTTAAGATTAGTGGTATGAGATTTATAAGGAATTTAAGGAAGAAATTGTTCATATGGAGAGTGGTTCACATCTGGAATGTGCTATCTGGAGGTGGTGGTTGAGGTGATCTCACAACATATCAGAAGTAATAAAAACAGAAAATAATATATCATTGGGGGTGGCGGTCAGGCAGCATCTTTTGAAAGACACATCAATTTGTTTTTTTAAATTTTCGATCTCCAGCATTGGCATTTTGCTGTATTAAAATCGGAAAAGTATTTAGATCAGCACGTTGCATCCCATGGAATCAAAGGCTGTCTCTTGGAAATCGGGATCAATAAAGATCAGTACTTGATAGCCAGTGAGCCGAAGGGCCTGTTTCGGTCTTCTTTGTCTATGATTCCAAAATACCTCAATCCACCCTATCAGTTCCTTTTACAAGCTTGAAAGTTGTAATCTCATTGGCATCGCTTACTCACGTTGCTTCTTGCCAAAGGGTAAGGTACCTTACATTTCCCAGCTGGATGTACTGTAAAAATGTTGAGAATCCCACTCCATCCCTTTCCCTCCCAGCTCATGTGCGTTTAAGTAATCTGCTTACCCCATTGGTCTCTGTGGAGTGAGAGCAGACCCTTGTACCTCGTGACCTGGACTAACTAAAAGCTCTCCATCTCCCGACTCTGACCAAGGGTGAATAAGACCTGATATTTTATCTTTATAGTTCCTGCACACTAAGCTTTCGGATCTTCCAATGGAATGACTTTTACACGACCCCATTCTGCAAGTGGATCCTTCCGTGCGGCTCCTGGCCCATTGAATCATTGGGGGTGCATTTCAGCGAGTCGGGAAAAGGTGAGAGCCATGCCCCTGTACCGATTGGTTCTCGAGCATAACTAAATATGTCAAAACATGGGGGGGGGGGGTCAGTTTTGTAAATGAGCTGCGTATTACTCACTGTCACTGTGTTAACCACGTTTATAGTTTGCAGCTATATTCAATAAATACATGGCGTTCCTCGGTGGTTACTGGGGTCAGGTGGACAAGTGGATTCCGGGTCCTCGAGGTGGCCGTTTCCATCACCTTGGGCTTCCATCATATTTATCCCGATCCTGCAAGCAGTCATTTTCATCGCGAAAAGATATTTAACAGAAATCCATCTATTCTGATTTCTTGTGTAATTTAATTACGGGGAGGAGAAAGGAACAGGGGACTGCGTTCAGAATTAGAGAGGGCTTCTTTGGGCAAAATCGGCAGGTAGGTTGGGCCGCGTGGCCGGTGCATTCCCAGTAATTCCTACCAACAGTGGTATTGTTCACTGCGGATGAAACGGATATTCGGATATTTCATTTTCGAGGGGATTCTGTATTTTCGCGCATTCAGATTCTTGCTGTGAAAGTGATGATAAAGCAAACAATTTATCCTTCATACTCTGCATTAATCCATTACTCGGAGCTTTTACCCCTTTGTATAATGACCTCATTATTCATATGAATTCGTAAGTTATAGATTACTCAGGCAAGGGACTGGGATGGTAAATACATTAATACCTTGAGCATTTCTCTATTGAGATTTCGTCATTTAATTGAAAGACTGTTTGGTTGAGAGCGCGTTTGCTATAAATTCAAATGCATTAAGCTTGGAAGAAGATGTGAACACCTGGATAATGGGCAGCGCATCATTAATGTTTTACCGCAGTATTACAAAGAATTGCCGTGTGAAAACGTTGGAGGGTACACTGAGGTTTACAGCAGCCAACGTTTGTATAATTTTCGAGTTAGAAATAGGAAATCAAAAAATTCCTGTACAAACTGAAAGAAGATTCTCTTCATTTTATTTTATTCATGGAAAAATTAAGTGCTCTAGGTTCTGCGTGATCATTTGAAATGCTGATATATTTATATCCTCTTTGTGTGTGTGTGTGTGTGTGTGTGTGTGTGTGTGTGTGTGTGTGTGTGTGTGTGTGTGTGTGTGTGTGTGTGTGTGTGTGTGTGTGCGCGTGTGTGTGTGTGTGTGTGTGTGTGTGTGTGTTTTCAGAAACAATGGAGAGATACTTAGCCCACTTTGTATGTACCTTCCAGTGCACCAGTCCGCATTTTGGTGGCGTTTAGTGGAAAGTTATTGTGTATGGGGCATTGCATTATAGTAAGTTTTGCAACAATGATGGTATTATTTACTGTCACACTGAGATCACACCAATTATTGATTATTCCAAATATTACTCCATGAATTGTAAAACTACTTCAATAATACGTCAATGGCTCTCAAACCTTAGACCGCAGGATTAGGACACCAAGTGCCTGCAAACGTCACAATCAGCAGTAACCACTCCGCATGTAGTAGAGAACTGGACCACAGTCCCACTCCTCGTGTAATACGGACCTGGACTGCAGTCCCACTCCTCGTGTAATACAGACCTGGACTGCAGTCCCACTCTGCGTGTATTGCAGACCTGGACCACAGTCCCACTCCTCGTGTAATACAGACCTGGACTGCAGTCCCACTCTGCGTGTATTGCAGACCTGGACCACAGTCCCACTCAGTGTGTAATACAGACCTGGACCACAGTCCCACTCCTCGTGTAATACAGACCTGGACTGCAGTCCCACTCCTCGTGTATACAGACCTGGACTGCAGTCCCACTCTGCGTGTGTTGCAGACCTGGACCACAGTCCCACTCCTCGTGTAATACAGACCTGGACTGCAGTCCCACTCTGCGTGTATTGCAGACCTGGACCACAGTCCCACTCAGTGTGTAATACAGACCTGGACCACAGTCCCACTCTGCGTGTAATACATACCTGGACTACAGTCCCACTCCGCGTGTAATACAGACCTGGACCACAGTCCCACTCCGCATGTAATACAGACCTGGACCACAGTCCCACTCCGCGTGTAATACATACCTGGACTACAGTACCACTCTGCGTGTAATGCAGAGCTGGACCACAGTCCCACTCCGCGTGTAATACCGACCTGGACTACAGTCCCACTCTGCGTGTAATACAGACCTGGAGTACACTCCCACTCTGCGTGTAATTCAGACCTGGATTACAGTCCCACTCCACATGTAATACAGACCTGGACCATAGTCCCACTCCGCGTGTAATACAGACCTGGAAGTTTATTGATATTCCTTCATAATTGTGGAGCTCCCAGCCAATGGCACTGTGGAAGTAGCTTCGCCCATGAGTGCAGTAGTTCAGGAACTTATTGTTTGTCTTCCAAAGGGCAATAATAGAACAGTATGTCTGGTCTTCTCCAGTAAAATCCTTATTCCACAGGAGAGTAAAACAAAACAAAATTAGATAATGATGTTGGAAATTAGTTTCTTTTGGAAATGAATTTACATGATCTCCATACCTCCCAAAATCTTTACAATGAAGAATAGCTACTAAGTGAATGCAGAAAACAGGTTATCAGCAAGGTACCCAAAAAACAACAAAACAAATTCCCAGAGACCCTGGATTTCATATATTCATCACTAAGTGGGTAAGTCTCTAGTTCATCTTTTGGTGACATCCTAAGAATCTTTCATTTCAACCTGGGAAGGTTTTCAGGAACTCCTGTTTAATTTCTCACCAGAGTGCTCGCACAGCCCAGAGTACAAAGTCCCTCTGCATTCTGCACAGTTGTCAGTGATGATTACTAATGCAAATTTCTTGAGTAGGGATTCCAGAATTGGAATTATGAAATATACAACTTGCTGATGTGCAGTAGAATGCAATAAAACAATTTTACTGGGGTTTGGTTATTAGGGTGGGGCTCTATATAATTAGGTATGAGCAATTTTGATAATCTAAGCATATTCTTGGGTACAGAAATAGAGACTGCATACTATGGAATATAAGCAAATGAAGAATGTCTTGAACAGGGATTTTAAGATTTTTGAAGGAATTTATAGGATAGATAAACTGAAAGTTTTACCACTGGTGTGGAATGGAAACAATATTAGAACCAAGCCACCAGAGGAGGTTATGAAATATTACTTCTAATGATTCTAGTAGTGTAAAACTTTCTCGTATAAAATCAACAATTTTCTAATCTAAAGTCAATCTGCTATTGCTATTGTGCATATAAAGGATATGCAGATGATACAGGTGGATTGATGAGATACATATCAGCCATGATTTCATTAAATTCCAGGCAGTTCAGAAGGGCTAAATGGTTTAGTCTCAAAATATTTCTATTCCAAATGTTTACATTTCTTTTCAGCTTTAGCCCTTGTATTTCTCTTATTGTGATCAGATACATATAAATAATAGTAACACCAAATAATAATTTCTCATATTTTAATTTGGTAATAACATTGTTGCACCTTGGCAGTATAATACTACGTGCAGCTGTACCTGTTACAATCAGGAACTCTGCCACAGAGGCTGGGCACCCTTACAGGTGGGCTGCTGAACAGGGCCAGCAATCAGACTCATGAGAATGCACATTCCACCCAATTAGTGGTTGTTTTTAACTCCCTCTCATTCCAGATTTGTGAAACCTTCAACAAAGCATGGCATCATCAGTGCTCCCTGCTTACCTTTGTCCTTATTCTGGGAATGTAGACCACCATTTAGATTGATGCTGTAAATGAGTGGTATTTATTTAGTGTTAACTTATTGCTTCCGAGCCATAGTTTCGGCATTAGCTTTCAGCTTGAGTTTTTGTTAATGGCCCTGTTGGCCTAGTGTTTATTGGTTTTCCTTTAATTTAGCACAGTTCTTACTAAAATTTAGTGAACTGCTCACTTGCTTCCGTGTCTCTGTCTCTGCAGTTTGGCCATCTGCCCACTCCCATCAGAAGGTTGAATCTTAAATACTTCCTTACAGCTTCAATCTAAATGGTGGTCTACTTTCCTGGAACAAGGATAGAAGTAAGCTGGGAGCACTGACATTGCTGTGATTTGGTCAAGATTCAACCATACTGGAACAAGAGGAAATGAGTTAAACACAATTGCAGTGAAATACTAGTTAGCTGGAATGTGCACACTTATGAGAAGGATTGTCAATCCTCATTCAGGAATCCACCTGTGAGGAAGCCCGGGCTCCACGGCAGTGTCCTTGGTTGTGGCAGTACCAGGTTCCACTTTGATACAGGACCAGATGTAATTCATGGGTTTTATTCTTGATGCATTTTATTTGTTCACTGTGTTTTCTCCTTGGCGGGTTTCATCTTAAATCTTGAGAATGAAATTATTAATCCATTCGCTTGGAGAAGAGCAGGATTCTAATTGTATCTTTGTCCTATCTTCTCATCAATACACTGCAGCAAAAGGTAAGAAGATATCTCATCTTTATAGTGGTGAAAGCCAGATATCAACTGATTGCAAATTGCCTCATTGGAAAGCCAATGTACCAGCTTTTGCTGTCAAGGGTAGGCTAGATTGAACTCTTATGACTGTGAAACAAGATTACTACTACAGAGTGACGGGTAATGAAATGTGGATGTAGGTATCTTACAGGATACTTGCTTAGTAGTTAGGGATTATATTACAACATCTTCTCACCAAGACAATCTAGAATGGAGGTAAAAAAATTCATCTTCAGAATCGGGGCAGAAATTCTTGCTTTCCGCTAGAGATTATTCCATCTAGATGCAAATGATCCATGGAATGCCACTTAAATATTGAGGACTGTATTCCAGTTTTCTCTATCAAAGATGAGTTTCAAGCTCGTCTAGTTTGGAGTCAGGAATTGCACTTTTGGGCAAGTGGTGCCTTATGCTAATACAATTAGCCCAATATTGGAAGATTAACATACCACTGATTGTTGGAAATTTGGAAATGTCCATCTATCAACAATATATTGTTCTGGTCCAAATCCGTAGACACTACATCCAAAAAAGCACACTAGCACCTCTATAGCCTCCAAAGGCTAAGGAAATTTGGCATGCCTCCATTGACCCTCAGAAAAGCCTCCCCTCCATTGACTCTATGTCCTTCCTGCTTCAATAGGAAAGCAACCTAAATAATCAAAAAATCCACCCACCCCTGTCATTCTCTCTTCCTTCTCTCATTGGGCATAAGACACAAAAGCTTGAAAACACACACCACCACATTCAAGGATAGTTTCTATGCCACTGTTGTCAGACTCTTAAATGGACGTTTTCTATGATAACTACCCACACATGATCTCTCACTCTACCTCATCATGGCTATTACACCTTTGTCTATCTACACTCCATTTTCTCCTTACTGTAAATGTAATGTAACACTATACTGCCTTTGTTAGGCTTTGATAACATACTTTTGGATGATTTTAATGTACCCTTGTTTCAGGGTGATCTTTATGGATTGCATGCAACACACAATTTTTCACTGTGTCTTGGTACATGTGCAAATAATAAACCGATTAGCAATACAAATTAGTTATTACCTTTGAGGAATTATTGGATAGAATTACAAATTTCTGCCATGTGTTACTAAAAGATAACACATAGCTTTTTAATACTTGGAGTTTTCTTCTAAAAACGATATTAATTTATAGTCACAATTATAGCTTGTCACAATTGTGAACATATCATCAGGTAAAAATGGACATATAATGCTAGATTGCAATCATACATTTTTAGTAAAGGAAAGTATTAAGTACCTCTTTCTTCGATTTTTTTTGAATAATATTATCATTTATTGAGCTTTAATGACATATTACTGTATGATAGCATAATATTTTATCATAGATTGCTGGCATGTTACTAGAGATAGCAGGTGTATCTTGTCATGCTTTTTTTGACATTCTTGATAATAACACACATACAGCATCATACAATGGCAAGATTGCTGGGGAATTAAACTTGCGCCCTGTCATAGTTTGGCATCATATTTCCAGGTATTATCTACATCATTTGATAACTAACTACAGCTTTTCACATTTTATATTATTTGTACATTGCGCACATTTTACATTGTTAGGCTTTGATAGCGTACTAGCAACTTAATAAGATGTATTTCATTTTAAAAAATATTACATATTTAATAAATAATATCAGTACCCGCGGATTGTAATGGGTAAGTAATTTTTTTTGCTCTATTAAGACCAATTACTCGACATAACAGCATTTTTTCTGCCACATTTAATAATGTTACAGCTCAGTGGTAAGACATAGTCTTTATTATATTACTAAACTATCTCCTATATATTTTAATGTACTGTTTGATGAAATAGGAGCAAAAAGACAGATGTTGTATTTCACTATGTTATATGATACTGAGAAATTTTACTTGGTGGCAAAACAGATTACTTTGCTGAGTTTGGCTCTATGTACTAAACCCTCAGAACAACATGATGTCACGTTTCATCTTGGTGATATATTGGTAAATAAAACATAAGAGTTGGAGAGTTTGATGGCCCGTCACTGGCCGAAATCATTCACGTCGATCTTGTCATTCCACGATGAGTTGTCAACGTTTGGACATGTTGTTGTTCTTGCTTCTTTCTAAAGGAGCTTCCCCCCCCCCCCCCCCACCCCCGGTGAGACAATGTGTGAAGCCAATGATCTTTGTGGTAGTTGAAAAAAAGCAGCCACTTATTTACCCCCAACTTGGGGAGGTGTGTTTCGAATGTATTGTAAATGGGGGCTGGGTGGAGGAAAGTAGTTTAGAGCTGTTAGACATACTCCTTTTAACTTTAAAAAAAAATATTTGTAAGTAGAAGTACAAAGTAAAATATGGTACTGCTTATGTTACATCAAACCTGAAATTACCAGAAGATGTAAGAAGAAAGGATATCGGAATGAAGAGATGATGCAATGATATTGGTTGTTTTCCTGTTTGGCAAGAGCTCACAAAAGGAAAACAAACATTCGGGGTGGCTGATGACATAGTCGGGAGAAAGCTGCAGCGAAGACGCTGAGTACATCCCCTGCAGGAAGGAAGTGGATTCTGAAGAAGGAAAACAAAAGATGGCAGCCTCTCTGACCGCTGCTTGAACCAGACCTCATCGCCACCAGCTGCTTCCCAGCAACTTCCCATTACCTTTCCGTGACACTTTACCCTCCTCTTTCAATAGCAAACGCCAATTTGTTCACTTAATTAAAACGTAAATACCAATTCAACGTAGACTCATCTCTCATGTAACTTATGCGTAAATGTTTTTAAGACTACGCTCCCAACAACCATTCAACACGACGATCTTTTGTCATTCGACCCGTTATGTAGGCGCATTCACAGCTTTCTGCTTCCCTCTCTGAGCCCCACGATGTTTTTCCAGCGTATGCAGGAGCACTGAAACCTACAAACATTGTAAAACAAAACCTTCAGTTTTATTGCAGTAGCCTCTTTACAATATAAATACTGTGGGTGAAACATTTGGAAATGAGGCGAAGTAATGAGAATGGAGGCTTGTGTTTCTTTGTGGAGGGCGGGGTAAGCAAAGTAAACCGCTTCTGCTGTCCAGACCACATATTGAAAACAGTGGCTTCAGTTGTTAACACAATGCTTCGAATCATCAGCGGCCTCCAGGCGACTTCAGTTGTCATCGCACTATCAAAGTAGTCAATGGCTGCCTAAGCTTATATGAAACTTATTATACAATGCGTCGTGGATATCAGAACTAGGCCGCTCCACGCTCTGTTTACATTTGCCCGTACGAAACAAGATGAGGATAATTTGGATAAATTGCTTGGAAATGGAGTCTGTTTAACTAAAATTAATTAATGGAACTATCTCTGATACGGACTAAGATTTTGCTTTTGCAACAAGACAATGGAGCCTATACATACTCAAAAAAGACAGAATTGTATGAATTGTTCCGAAGTCGTACGGTCCAGCCCGTGACACTTAGTTGCTGAACAGCAAAAGGTACTTTTCAAAAAACTTTTAAAAAAAGTATTGACCGTTGACCACATAACGCCTAGCACAAAAACCTAATGTGACAGCAGTTGTGCCCAAACTTATGTCCTGATACGCCATCACTACGGGACATCAATAAATGATTATTTAAATCAGCCATTAGGTACACACTAACTACATTAAAATTAATAAGCCAATCCCGCTTGTTAATGAGCGAAAGAAGATGCTATTGCAAACAGCTGTTCTCTATACATATTTTATATCATGTCAGATAATTAAAAATAAACATTTCAGGCTACGTGACTAACTATCACTAGTTAGGAAAGTTAAAACACTCTTGCAGAATTTTGGTGTATGTATTCAAAATTCAGCTCCCTGAATGACATGCCCGATAACATTTTATTTCAAAACTCGTTTCCCCTTGAAATACCTATTTGCTTCTTGGATGTTTTTGTAAATTCGTTTGCGTGTACTATAAATGTTTCTATTGTCTGAATTTTCCATACAATGTATTTAACCATGGCAATAATTTGACTTTCAATAGAATCGAATTGAATTTTAATTATGACATTTCTCCGAGCATGCTTCTTTGCAGACAATGATTTAGCAAACAAGCCAACTTAAAACAAATTAATGAAGTAATAAGAAGACAGACCAAACTTCGAAGTTGTTCGTTCTCACAGCCCCTTTGTTGGTATCACCAGCAAAGCTTAATTTAAGAAGCTCACATGTTAGTTTGGTAGATACATATAAGTAAACATTGTTTTATATTTGCAATAGCCACTAAAACAATTAAGATTTGTTAAGAGTTGAAAAATGAGCGTTGCTTAAAAATAACACAGTATTTTAATATTCTGCTCGTTCATTGTTAATCTTTAAAATATTAGAATAAATATTGAAATTGTGCCCGAAGTTGATTAATTAATCAAAAAGTTATGTGTTTTTAATACATATCTAAATCAATGTGGAAACTGTGGAAACTTTACTCTGCTTCCCTTTTCCTGTTGTATCTTATTGAAGTGAAAGAAGCAGAAGGTGAATGGATGTCCGTGCAGATTAATTACGAAACCAACATATCGTTTAAATCGGATAAGGTCGATAAAAAACCATATTTATGCATTCTTAAAATCCTAAAATACTTCATAACTCTAGCAAAAATTAAAGAAACGGTTCAAATGCTGGAAATCTAAAATATAAACAGAAGATGCATGAGCTATTCAGCAAGTTGTGCCGTATCAGTCATTTTTCATTTCTGAATCTTTCCAGATTTTGAACATACAAGTAAGCCATTCAAGTACTGCAAGCTCATGTAGATATCTAGGGTTTCCTTTCTTTCTTTCTTTCTTTCTTTCTTTCTTTCTTTCTTTCTTTCTTTCTTTCTTTCTTTCTTTCTTTCTTTCTTTCTTTCTTTCTTTCTTTCTTTCTTTCTTTCTTTCTTTCTTTCTTTCTTTCTTTCTTTCTTTCTTTCTTTCTTTCTTTCTTTCTTTCTTTCTTTCTTTCTTTCTTTCTTTCTTTCCTGTCTATCTGTCTGTCTCTTTATCTATCTATCTGTCTGTCTGTCTGTCTATCTATCTATCTATCTATCTATCTATCTATCTTTCTTTCTTTCTCTCCGTGTTTTATGGTAAGTACTCAGCTGTATGAGATGGGGGGGGGGGGGGTGGAAGTTTCTGGTAGAGGTGGCACTCCAGGAATCAGGCTGAGACCCGGGGTTAGTCCACAATATAAAGTCAAGCTTGCACAAACGCGATAATAACGTCAAAAAGTCGAGACCTTCCGGCTTTCGTGAGTTTAGAATCAAAACTTCAGCCATGTTTTTCTTTTGTTCCTGTGTTTCCTGGCGGTAATCCCTTTTCTGATATAAAGACATTCGACAATTGAAAAGATGTTGTGTGTCTTATTAGCTTTTTCTGAATCAAAAATAATGAGGAAAAGATCTTTTGACAACTTAAGGAGAACGATATTCTATAGACACGCCTTTTGTTTTTGTTGCCTTTATTTTACTTTGTCTTATGCAGTTAGCAGGCAAAATTCAAACAATTTCTTCTCTTCTTGTAGAGTGTTTTATATTCCTATGAACAAACCCGAATGAAGATATGAGCATTGAAACGTTTAAGAAAGCACAGCTCAAAAGAATTACAACATTTTTTATAAGTTCAAAACAAAATTTACTTGAACGCAAGAGATTCTGCAGATGCTGGAAATCCAGAGCAAATACACACAAAATGCTGGAGGAACTCTGCAGGTCAGCCAGCATCTATAGGAAAGAATAGCAGTCAACGTTTCGGGCGGAGGACCTTCAAAAGGACTGAAGTAACTGGAGGCAACTTTAATTTGATTTTTTATTGTCCCTGCAGTTTCGAATCATACCTAGGACATCCCACCACACCACACCACTACAACACAGCCATCCCAAGCCACTTGTCTTGAAACCAACAGTTTCCACAATTCTTTATAGCCTTGAAAACATACAGAATGCTTTATATATATGACAAAGCACTTTAAATCAAAAGTGTGTTGCCCCCTGCAAATCGATGAGTAAGTTCTACAATGGATAACTGCTGAAGTGCCAAGATGAATTCGATAATACCATGAATGAAAGGCTTAATTGGGTGCCCTGGCTTCATTTATGACAAATATTATTTATTTATCTTCCTATTATTCATCTTGCTAACTTAAACCACGCAATGTTCAAATAAAGGGAAACATTTTTATACTCTTTACCAATTCTGCGGAAAAGCAAACAACTACGAGCATCTAGCTGTGAATTTTTTAATGCAGATCTACAGCATTCAATTAACATGCATAGTTCAATATCGAGCAAGCGTATAGTTTACAATTGTTATGCTACTTGACGGAACCCAGATATTGTAATACGCATTGAATGTGATCTATCTGTTTATCTAGCTTCTATCTGTTTATAATAGGAACAGACGGATCGATCAATAGCTCACTGGATGAACAGATAGGTAGATAGATTGATAGATAGATAGCTAGGTAGATAGATAGGTGGATAACAACAGGAACAGATATATAAGATTACATTAATTTCATTGCAATTGCTTCGGCCGACTGGGTGTTTGTAGTAATTTCGGTTTTTATTTTAGATTTTTATGATCTGCAGTATTTTGCTTTCCAAAATCCTATAAACGCTTCCAGGACTTATACTAGAACAATAATGCTAATTGTGCTGTCCGTTTTGTCATTGTTCCTGAATCCTTTGTATGTTTATACAATTTAATCACAAAGGTAAAAAAAAACTTCTCTGAAAAGTTTATTTTTCTGTCTGCGATTTAAGCCAGCAAAACAATTTATAAATATGTATCACTTGCCGGCAACATATTTGTAAACCATGATCTTTCCCATTTTAAAATCAGGCACATAACCTACAAAGCAATAACATAACCCATCAGTCATTTCTGTGGGATACTTATGTAGAGTAATACATTTATTTTACATGAATATAAGACATAGAATATTATAGAATAGTTTGGGGCCATTTCTAATGGGTAACAGTTTAAATTGCGTTATATAAAGAACATTAATAATTGGTATTCATTAAAACGCTGTTTATACTTAGTTCATTGTTATGGAACAAAATATAAAGTATAGACCACTCTGCGGAAATTGTATTAATGATAAACTTTCGAAACTGGGCTCTGGTGCGATTACTAGCTTAAAGTGCAATAGTGCTGCATGAAGTTAAATAATCCGAATATATCAACTTTATGAAAGCAACAGCAGCAGTGTTTGCTGCAGCGTTTCAAAATATCATTCCATTGGCTGTGAGTTGAAAGCAGTTTCAAGTTCTACAACTGTATGCAAACCTTTTCTATTCAGTATACTAGTACAATGTTCAGTGTCCGCCACTTTTACTTCAAATACCTTAAAAATAGCACACATTTAGTTAGTAGTTTTTACAAATGAGAAGCGCTATGATGAAATGTAAAGGTTTCAGGGCCCATATTTTGAAAAGAAAGGAAAATTTTAAAGAACGGTTCACTATTAGTAATTGCATGGCATGAAATTAAAAATGTATGATGTCAATAATTCAAGTACAGCCTTCTTGACTAGTTCGGTTATCTGAACTGTTTTTTTACTAATGAGATAGATTGAAAGAAATAACCACTCCAAATGGCACTAAAACTTGTCCCGTGTTCTTTTGTGGATTGCTACTGCAAAAGAATGCAAATAGACCTGTTGCGGTTTTGGAGTTTGGTTATGTTATTCTGATTTGAGACTGAAATTATCTGCTGCAGTTTGTCGACCGGCGATACTGTAAAAGAGATTCTACCAACACGCAGAGAAAAAAAGTAATCGAACAAGTTCTAAACAAGCAGTCTCGCCTTCCGTTGCATCGCTGTTCACTGATGATAACTGTGATTTGACCTAAGCATTTTTCAATAATGACCGCACCGTAATTTCCAACAAGCTGTTGGTAGAAATGCAGTTGCTTTAAAGCTGCCATTGGCACTGATCAGGCAAATACTGTATATTGTTTTTGTCACGGGACTGCTGTTCACAGGTTACTGTCTCTCCTCTCAGGCGTCAGGCGCCCTTATCGGTATCGATTGTGGCAGACAAAACGGGAGAAAGATGAGTATGATATTCGACAGATGTTGCTCATTCGTGAATAACAAGCTCACTGAATGATGTATTTGTGCCATTATCCTGTAAATTAATCGAGTAAAATATATCTTCCTTAATATCAAAATCTATTTATAGGATACAACCGCTGTATATGTGCGTCTGACCTTCTGTTACAGCAGCCTCAATCAGTACACACTTTTCAATTGTGATTGTGTGTACGTCTGTTTGTGTTTCTGTATGTTAGTTTGTACTTTGAGCGCGCGTGTAAATGTAAATGTCCGCATGTGTGTTTGCACCATCAGCATTAGTCTATCTGTGTGCCCAAATATATTTTCAGTGTTTGGGCATTTGACTGTAATATTGTTTCAAAGTGTGTGTGTGTGTGTGTGTGTGTGTGTGTGTGTGTGTGTGTGTGTGTGTGTGTGTGTGTGTGTGTGTGTGTGTGTGTGTGTGTGTGTGTGTGTGTGTGTGTGTGTGTGTGTGTGTGTGTGTGTGTGTCTTTATGTCTACCTCTCTCTTGGTCTTTGTATGATTATCGCAGCGTGTAGTTTTGTTCTATTTATCAACCCGTATATTTAAAATCCACCACTAATATTTAGCAGATGCAAGAAAAGAGTTACACAGAGGGATTTTTTTCCCGAGGCAGCCAACTTGACCTGGTTGACTGCATCCATTATAGAAAGCAACCTGTCAATTTTAAACAGAATTATGGCACTAACACATTCAATAACAACCTGTAAGGAAGCACATCGTGGGCTGTCCGCAACATAATATAATCTTGACATCATATCTGTGCTATTTTTGCGAAATAAGATAACAAATAGCTGAACTTATCAATCTGGCGAGTGAGTGGCATCGCTATTTGCTTATCAATGTGGAACTAAGTTTACACATTCAATGCAGAACTTGTTATGTCCTATTATATCTCTTGTATCTGATTCTTCGTTGTATCGTCCAGCGTTCTCAAAGTACAGACTGTTTGAATTAAATAAAACGCCAGTAAAGCTGTTAATGATATTCAATGTATATGAGTTCGTAAAACAGTTTCAATAATGTCTAACCCCTTGCTCGGTTTATGTCATATTGACTATCAATAAGTAACTAAAAGATGAACTCGGGTAGTTTATCTATTGAATGGATGAAGTTTATAGGTCCGATCAGCCTGAGGCTGTTAAACATGGAATGCGTTCACTCACAGTACGCACTGTACAATACTTAAAAACTTAATGAATTTGCGGGTAACATGTATTTCAAAGGAATTCGTTGAACTGCTTTTTTGACAAATTCATCAAATAAATGAATAATAGCAATGAAGGCTGATTTAAAATCGAATGTAATGTAGCCTGCCATTAATATCAATGATACAGTTTAATCAACAGTCGTGATTTCACAAAAATGCCAATTATATTCTAAATGCGCGTGGCACAAAGCGTGGACAGCTAGGGGTTCTAATTTCACTACAACGCATCGTAATTCAGAGCAAAGGTGCATGTATATTATTAACGTTGAGATGATCAGTATTTGGAGGAAGAAATCGATGGGGGCGGGGGGTTTGATCTTAAGCATTTTATTATTATTGACCGTGTTAAGTCGGTGAATTCTATATGGCATATCCCATACAGTGTCTGTTGTGCGTTTTTTTTTTCATTTTCATCCTTTCTGTTTTTTTTACACAACGAATCCTAAATGAGAAGAAGACAATGCAACAGGTAGGAGAGACAGGCAATGAGGGTGAGTGAAAATTGACCAAGCACAATGAACATGTGAGAATTGGCAAAGTGTTAGTAAATTTGAGTGTTATAAGAAAGAGAAGGGATGTGAAAATTACTGAGTGCGTGAAAAATAATTCGGATGCTGTGTAAGAACAAAGGTGTCAGCGGAAAACAATACGAGCCTGTGCGTGAAAGAGAAAACAGCAGGAAAAGGGAAGAAAGAGGGCAAGCAAGAGAACAGTGGGACAAGGATTGTCCATGTGTTTGTGTATTTAAGAACGAGGAAGCCAGAAAGAGAGAGCAAAAGAATTAGTTAACTCAACGGATAATAGTCTGAACTCTCATCTGAACCCGCTGTTGTGCAACAAGCAGCCAGATTATGGATGGTAAAAAGAATTAACTACTGAGAGTAAAAACATTAAGATGATACATTTTCAATAAACCTAGTCTACTTAAATGAGAAGTAAATTGGTAGTTGAAGATTTTTAACTGGGTCATCATTACTGAATATTTACCTCGGTGCATCAGCTCTGTTCTCAATTCTTTAACTTGCTTCCAAACTTTGGAAATGTTGAGCGGTTTATACATAAGCCAATTTTTTATGAATGCATTGTGTATAGGTCATTCTCCGAAATCATTAGTGGATAGCGGTATAGAATTAAATTATAAAAACTGGTTGCTCTTCAGAGATTTAGAGCGTGATAACATCTTAAATTATGAAAGAATACCTAGAACTACATGAAGTTAATAGTTTTATTTTCAATATTGGCATATTATCATTGCCCCTCGGTGCAAAGGTCCCCTTAGCTATTTCTAAGCATTTCTCATTAGATCTTAGCCGATGATGATGTTCACAGTGTGTGTGTATGTATGTATATGTATATATATAATATACCTGTATAAATCTAGTGCCGTAATATCTTTGCGATTATGCTTTGTGTTTTTGAATGTTAATTCATTATGCCCGTATTAGAATATCCGAGTTTCCTGCTCTAGGGTCCATTAGGTGGAGAGAGGCTTCAAACTTCAAAGCTTCGAATGTTATTTCTTGGACATATCAGGAGTTGGTTTTGAGAAAACTGTATTTTCATTGAGAGATGTAATTCATAAAATAAACCTAAATCCATACATTCAGCATTACTTGGAAAGTTTATCATTTTGTTGATCATAAATGGCGCCCTCTGATGATACTAAATTTGACCTACATTAATCCTGAAATCTGGACTTGGACTGGCTCGCACAGGAGCGTGATTTACAGGTGTTCCGTTTCTGGGGCTGGAAAGTCGGGGAGGTGCGGGTAGGGGGCTGGTGACTTCAGGAGATGGGGCTTCAGAATTGCCGTGGAAAGGACAGCGTCCTCTGCAGGGCACTGGGGGCATATCATTCCTGCTGAACCCAAACTCCAGCCAAAAGAAGTTAAATTATACAGTATCATCAGTAAAATAGCTAGGTTCCTGGCTAGTACAGTAAATAAACTGTGTCGGTGCAATTAACGGCATAAGTATACTTGTGCTCTATCAAGATCCTTATCAACTGCAATGAGAAACACAATTTGTGATCGCAGCAATCGGTATTATTAGCGTTGTCGTACTAAGAAACCACAATACACTTACTTCTATGGATGCTTGCCCCTGATCCATACATCACCTCTCGACCTCACCAAACTGCCTTAACTGAGGAGCGAAGGGAAAACGGGTGTGCTAAATTCCAAAAGGCGTTGAGCAAAATTTATCTGCTGCCAAAGTTACTTCTGCGTTAGTTCCAGATGCGAGTAGTTGATTGAATTCAAAATCAATAATAAAAACTGTAATGCTGTGTAGTTGATGCATACAGTTTCACTCGCTTTCTTCTCCGCGTTATCTGACCATTAAGGCAGCACTATAATATTAATGTAACATTACCAGTGATTACTTGGGTAGCTCTAATCCGGGATAGCAAGAAAAACTTTAACATAAATCTTCCAGCAAAACCACCCGAGTAAATGTCACAGTAGGTTTATCAGACCAGTGAAGGATTGGTTAGCGTGATTCATTAAAATGGGTAATGCTTAAGGTAAATGAATTCCCAACAATTACTGCTGGTAGAGAGTGCTGTTCGATGCCTTTGAATAAGTAGTTGCGTTACATTTCAAGGTCGGTATTTAACATAAATTAGTATATTTGGAGGTCTAATAGATCTTATTAATAACGGTTCGTCAACTTCACAACCGATAGCAGTTTAAAGGCACGGTAAAACATCCAAGAGTTATGATGAATATTTTTGTGTATTCGTTTCCGAGCATGTGGCACATTCTCATTTGACATCTATTATTTGTTGTATTTAAATGACATTAACGGGTAGTTTATACGTTCTGTGCCCCATGTGAATGTTGTGTGTTGCTTATGTTCACTGTTGTGTGTGTTTTTTGTTTTATCTTTGTCATTTCGTGCTGAGTTTTTATTAAAGAGGCCATTCTGCCCAATGTCTTCCCTCTACTATCTGAAGCGTTATTTCCATCCGCTATACGTTTAACCTTCTACATATTGCTTTTCCGCACATTTTTCTAATCTTCCTTTGAGGATATTTGGATTATCATCCCACCCTCTATTTCAGATAAGGCGTTTCAACCTCATTACAGTCAGCCATGTATAAATATTCCTTATAACCTCTACCTTCCAGAGTCTCTGCACTTTGCATGTAAATATATTGTGTGTAGAAGGTTAACACTATGTGGTGTGTACTTTACTAAATTGTATGTTTCATTTGTGAGCATTATTTTGTTAATCATGAAAATGTTATACCAAAAGAGGCAGCTGGTCCATTTTACCTGTGACAGCAGACTTTCAGTACTTAACGCACGTTAGTGTCTAACCTCATTAGCTTCTGTGTAAATGCCTTTCACTGTTCACCTGTATATTTAATGGTTTTTTTCCCCTCAAATATCCTTGTATTTGGTCGTTTTGTGAATGTTTTCACGCTGAGTGTATTGCTATTTCCGTTGGCGAGACTGCTTCTGTGTATGTTTTCTGAGGTGGCCAGCGACTGAAAATGTCAGCGGAGAGCTGAAAGTTTTACTGCGGTGCCAAAGAGTTATTGACTTCTTTTACTGAATAATATGAATCTGTGAATACACATTAATGTTGTCCGGCGCACATCTTTTTCCAGTGCTGTTTTATGGTGCTATCTTTGTATGTATGGTTTTGAATTTTCAACAGAGTACGTGCTGCGCTGGAATATGTTAATATTATAACTTTACAATGTTGTCAAAAACGTTTCCAGATCATAAAGCATCTTGTAATTTTCCAGAGGTATTGTAAATACAATTGCATTCTTCTCCCATGTTTATTTGCTCACCGTTTATTATATGAATACAGTACACGGGACGTCAATTAATTATTCCCAACAGGTATGCTGCGACTGAACTGCCGTAAGGAGAAGCCCCTGTTGAATCAACAACTACGGCAGCATGTATATTTTTTGGTGCTTGGATGTTTTATTTCTGATTATTCCAAACATTATATAGTTGTTTTAGAAAGATAAAACCATGAACAAAGAAGCAGGTGAAGACAGCTGTCCCTTTGAACCTGCCCTGCCCTTCGGTATGATCACGGCAGATCCACAACGCTGACACCAAATTCTGACAACACACACAAAATGCTGGAGGAACTCAGTATGCCAGGCAGCATCTGTGGAAAAGAGTACAGTCGACGTTTCGGACCAAGACCCTTCAGCAGGACTGGCAGCCGACGGTTTGGTCGGAGACCCTTCAGCAGGAGTCTGCTGACTTAATCTCGTTTGTGACCATATTCTGACTCTCTCGCCATTTCCATTGGTCCCTTTTGAGTCTAGAAATACTGTGTTACCCAAGATCGTTCATTCAGAACGGAAGGGAAGTGGTCTTTCCTTAGCGATCCCAGGTGCAAACGAAATTAAGCCCCTCTATTGGCTACAACGAGTCAAATCGCCTCTAGGCTGGTAAAAGAGTGGAGGGAAGGTAGCGCTGAAAAATTATACATATTTTTAAAAAATTATTGGTAGTACAAAGCGTAGTGTACCTCAAATGCGTGCGTTTATATTTATTGTAAAGATATAATTGTCTGCAAAACAAAGATAACATGTATTGAGCTGAACAATGCCTGGATGGCCTATTAGATACAACATGCATTTGAAGTACAGCACGACTTGTACAGTACTGTCAACTCAAAATTGCAATACTTCTTCAACGCCACTTTCTCAGGTCTCAACTCATTCGCCGCCCTGGTCGTCAAGTGACTTGCCGTAGGTCGTAAACAAATTGCCAAGCTATTGCCATTGAAACGTTCGTGCACATCTCCGGCACAAATATTGATAGAAGATGGTGGCCGTCTTGGACATGCTTAGAGAGAAGAGGTTACTTTTAGTGAATCGCCTAAAGTAAATTCAAATAGCCTGTGAAAAACAGGCCAAAACGTTTCACTAATGTTAGTCTCCAGACATTATAAAGTTCATTTTGCTATCAATAAAATATTAAAGTGTAACTGTCTATCTATCTCACAGTTTATGGTTTGCCCACCTGTCTGCTAATTGGTTCATCCAACCGTTGTGCGCAACAATGACGCAATCACGCCTGTATTTGTCCAGAGAAGTTTTTTTGACATTTCCCACCTTTTGACACTTGAAACAGACTGTATATTTATCAAATACTGTACGTTCAGGTTCATACCATTTACTATTTAATATTGTGGAATTGTGAATTATTCTGATTAAATAGATTGACTGTGTTTAAAGAAAAAAACAATCATATAATTTAATATAGGGGACGTGGTGGGGGAGAAGGGGATATTGAAGGGGGATATTGAAATGCGACGTAGATTTAGTGAATTGCACTCTGAAAAATCATAAACATTGCAACACAATGAACTAGTGCAAAATGGGGCGAGGCATAATAACAGTTCGACACGGAGTACATGGGCAGAAGGGCCTGTTTCTGTGCTGTCGTACTCTATAACTCTATGACTACGACAAGTAGATAAGGAGTACAGAACAAGCTCGCCTTTATCGGTAGGGGCACTGATATGCAAAATCGTATTGCATCTGTATAAAACTTTGCTTAGGCCGCATTTGGAGTGCATTCTGGTCTTTGGAGAGGGTTTCAGAGAGGTTCACCAGGATGTTGTCAAGATTACAGAGTCTGAGCTATAAGGAGAGGTTGAACAAACTTGAATTGTTTCCTCTGGAGCGTTAGAGGCTGAAGGGGAATAGAGAGCAAATGTCTTTTTGCTGATAGATGGAATTATTTATGATTAGCATCATGGTCAACGCAAACATGGTGGGCCGCAGGCCCTGTCTCTTTGCTAAGGTGTTCTTTTGTTTTGTTGCCCAATTGTTATAACTGAACTGCAGTTTTCAAAATTAATTTTGCATTAATTTGAAATCACATAGAAACCTGGTGAAGATATTTCATGGAGTATAAGTTCTTTACTCCGGTATCATTAATAGAGATGCATCCATAAAAAGAAAAGTTAACCTTCGAAACGACGGGATTGAAAGCAACAGTTTATTTATTCATAATAAAGGAAAGTTCTTTTAAAACTAGTCAAGTTGCATGTTAATCCTACGTGTTGTGAACTAAACCGCATATTCCAAGAAGTGGTCTGCGATGAAGAATGATATTTGTATTGTGAAACATTTGTGAAATTCCACCGCAAGGGCAAGACTTATACGTATAGTATTATACATATAGTAGTATGCGTATAATACTATACGTTTTAGAGACTATATTAACTTTTTCACAAACTAACAGAATTAGAAATACTCTTTTGAAATTTGGGGTAATGCAACCAGGCTACCTCGAAAGCGTACTTAAAACAAAGCGGTACACTAGGATGGCATCCGAGGCAGTCATATGTACAGAATTATGTTTGGTGCACATATCCACCAATCACACTAAATCCATAGAACTCTGTCGCATATGTGAGGACTAAGGATAATGATGCAAAAAGACACAATTATTATCATGCCAGTTTTGACGCCAGAACACAATAAATACTGTTGAAAAGAACGACTGAATATGTTTTCTTACGACTCTATTTGTGCACCTTGGTAGGTCGTTGATCTTCATATCAAGAGACCAAGTTGGTGTTTGCACTAGCATCTGCCGGTTGTATCATGGAGCTATATACAGTATAATACCAAGAACAAGTGCAAGATAAAGCCAGAGTACTTTAGAAAACTTATAGTTTGTGTACTTAAGTTGTCAATGAACGTTAACAGATAAATATGAAATTAAGTGCGTTGGTGGTTACAAACAGCAAAGACTTAAGCTACACTTTGCAAATTAAGAAACAAAATATGGAATAAGAGGAAAGGAGTGCTTGTGAATAAAAAAAAGCATTACAACAGCAACACAATTAAACAAAACAATGTAAAATGCCAACACTGGAATTTATTTCCCGTAAAGGCAATGTAATGTTTGAAATTGCTTGCGCAGGAACCTAGCCAACCTTGTATCAGCATAAAGAAAAATACTTTGAAGCATTCGAGAAAATAAAAAGGAAGTAGCAAATTTGTAATCAGATTTTCAGAAAAGGAAAGAATTCGAAATAATCTGATGAAAAAAATACAGTCGATATTACGAATAGATTCGAGGGAGCAACAATGAGAAAACATTCCCGCAGTGAAAAAATTCGAAGCATCGGCCGTCGATAAAAGTTAGTTACATCTAATTCGAAATGGATTTTTGGTCAAAGACCTCACTATCATAGTAATTGGTTGAGATAAATACTTCGGATGTTTAAAAATAAAGCCAGGCAAGTACATGAGAGAAAGTGGAATAGCTGGAGACTGCCATGAATTATACCAAATAGGACAAAGGTCAAGGGAAGTATAAATAACCATGTAATCCAATAAGGTTATGTTCTTACTTCGGCATTGTATATCGTAGGTAAATCTACAAAATGTAATAACATTTGAAAACGGCTATTAATAATCTTGTATCTAGTTTATATGGCTGATAGTAGGAAATGGCAAGTAGGATTTAAGTGAGAGGAGTGAGGTAGTGAACTTGCTGAGAAGCAATATAGCGAGGAAG
The DNA here is from genome assembly GCF_048418815.1 of Hemitrygon akajei. Lineage (NCBI taxonomy): Eukaryota > Metazoa > Chordata > Chondrichthyes > Myliobatiformes > Dasyatidae > Hemitrygon > Hemitrygon akajei. The sequence continues at coordinate 38,460,161 of NC_133130.1, forward strand.
TACATAGATAATGGAACAACATTAAGTAAAGGAAGAAAACCACCTGTATGGTGGCTTCCTTCATACGCTTTGCTTTGCAGTATCTGGAGAGATCCATAAGATGTTTAGTTTGGCAAGTAGAATGCCCCCTCCCTTTATTAGCCGACCATAGCATATAGGCGGAGATGTAATGCTAGAACTACATAGAACTCAGTGCAGTTCATGTACATTTCTGATCATCAAGTCCCAGTCAGGAAGTACGGGCAATATTTACAGGGATCTTCAGAGGACTGAAAATTTGCAATTATCAGGAAAGGTTGGATTGATTGGTTTGGAACCCAGAAGGCTGAGGGAAAACTTAATTGAGCTGTAAAAATCTATGAGGAGCTAGATCGAATACATAGGAAGGGCCTATTTCTTCCCTTTTATTGATTCCCTCATGGATCGTAGACACTTTAAAATTATGGATTTAAAATAATTAATATATGATGTAGCAAGGTGAAGAATAACTATTTTCTATTTACCTAGGAGGTGGTATGGATCTGGAATGCACTGCCTGAAATGTTGGGAAAGGTAAAAGCGCACATAGCATTTGAAAAGAATTTGAAAGTTTACTTGGAACCCTGACCTGCTCCTAGCAACAGTGGCTCCGATCAGGTTGGGTAATTCTTTTCCGATTCGTATTAACATGATGGACCGAATCACGACTCTTCTGTGTCGTGATTTTTCTATGATTTAGAAAGTCCATAACTGGCGTTAGAATTGAAAGAGTGATGGTTAAGAGACAGGTTAGTGAACATACATTATCCAATTGGGAACAAATTGAAGTTCACGGAATTGTGTATGTAAACACAGAGCCTTTTAACAAGCCTATCTATAAACTAATTTCACCATTTGACCAGCTGACACTATGTAAAAGGACGGCGGGACGGCGTGCTCGGTGAAATTATTACCTACTCGTATTGCAAGATACGGTATGTCCCAATGTGTTCGTCTACGTGGACTGAATGAACGGGCAACTAGAGACCCATTGATGTGGGGCACTGGTCAGTCTTTGTATGGGTGAAAAACGATTTTTAAACCCTTTCAAGCTTGAGTTCTAAATGGCAAATACCTTGAAGAAGTAAGCAAAATGGATTATTGTTATCAAGCTTCCTTTTGTATAGAGTGAGGATGAGTGACAGGGCAGAAAAAAATCTGATACTTCCATCTGCTAATTAGAACAAACACATTTTTGCACTTCATATAACAGTCTGAAAGTCCAAACCTGCAGCAACTCGCTAAACATAACATGCCTGACAAAGACTTGGCAGCAACTTTGTACTTAACACTGATCATACGCTTTAGATAATCGATCTATTTGTGTTTCAAAATCAGCACCACTTGTTGATCATCCGTCACTTCAGTTTCAATTACGTTGTATAAGATTTGTGGTGGGGAAAAAAATGGGAAATGAAGAAAGGGGAATATATGCGCTACTACAACGCCAGAGACTCGGGTTCAATTCCCGCCAGTGCCCGTAAGGAGTTTATACATTCTCCCTATGACTGCGTGGGTTTCCTCCAGGTGCTCTGGTTTCCTCCCACATTCCAAAGACGTACGGGTTAGCGAGTTAATTGGTCACTTGGGTGTAATTGGTCGGCATGGAATTGTTGGGCGGAAGGGCCCGTTACTGAGCTGTATTTGAATAATAATAATAATAATAATAATAATAATAATAATAATAATAATAATAATAATAATACCAGCGTTGTTTTCTGCTTGTGATATTACTGATAGATGCTAATCATGGCTTCTCTCTGATCCATTGCGTTTTTATCTGATTTGAAAGACGTTGTTCTCTATTATACGGACACGTCGTGTACATTGTATAAAAGGTGGCTAACTTAAATCACGGAGAACCCCAAATGAAATCCAACCTGCGCATTAGAATATGAGTTCAGAAAATGAAGTCAGTCCCATCCCAAGGGTTATCCGATAAGGTCATCTTCATCTTTCTCTCCCTCTAGAAATTACCCATCATTTCTGAATTTAATCACATGTATGATATGACCACATTATAAATTATTGAAAGTAACGGTTAATTCACTTGATTATCAGTTCCATCGATTATTATTGTCAGGTCTGACTACAAAGGCTACATTGTATTAATAGTCAAATCAGTCAGCAGCGAGTGAAAAATAGTTTTCTTCATCGTGTACCGGATTAAATCAACAGTCCATTCAAATCCATTCGCACATAGGGTCCTAATGTACACGAGATTGCAATGGCGTGCTACAAGCAATTGTTATCAGAATACTACTGTTGTATAAAGTGGAATATAATTAGTTCGATGCTTGTCATAATTCATCTTCCAAATACTTGGCAACTATTGTAAACAAAACATGCAGCTTGAATGGTCTATTGTTTAGTTTCAAAAACAGTTAACTTGATAGATAAAAAAGTGAGAGGATAGGTTATCATTTCTCAATTTCTGTCACGATGCTTCTATTTTCTAATTTCATACAGGTATTAAGCACGGTGGATTGTGCTTGATACCGCTGCTCACGCGCACACTAATCATGGGGATAGATTCCGAAGCTGACTAAGCTCATATATATTTTATTTTGGATTTTACATAAAATTAGATATTCATTCGGCACGTTTTTTTCTTCCACAAAAATCGTCCTCTCTGTCTTTTGAATGAAATCCAGCCCATTCATTGGGTGAGAAAAACAATTTGAAAAGACTGTTGTTATGATTTTAATTCTATGCTGTCACCCAGACTTTTGATTCCTAACTGGCATATGTAACTATAGTTGTAACCATAACAATAAAGCATTATGCATCATATTCAAATAATACCAGTTAACCACTTCAGTTTTATTCAGCGACCCTTCCTTTCCTTAGAGCAAATGAGATCGCTGCTGCCCTACAGTTCGAAGTTTGCCAGAAAACTTTATCAAAAGGAACATGCGGTGCAGTATTATTAAGCACAATGTTTCCATTGTAGTCGGAAGCATATAGTCTCTGTATCAATTTTGAAGATATTGGTAAGTGTAGGGAAATTATGGTGATTGATTATCTGTGGAGGAAATGGTCATACGTAAGTATTTAAATATATTTAAACATGTGGTCGTTTCTTAGATGAAAAAGCCCTACCCTAGACATGGCTCCACCAATTATTGGTTAAGTAAAATATATTATGCAGCTACAGCGGGCACAAGCACTCTAACTTTGAGCATATTACTTCATTAGCACGTAGATCCGTTAGAGAAGAAGAATATATTTCCAAAAACATGCAATAAATGAAGATCCTGTTTTCTCATTCATTTATTAGTATTAATATTATTATTTAGCGAAGTGGCACGATAATCCTCTAACGTTAAAACCTTGCGCTTGACTGACTCATCTGTTGAGTGCAATGCAGGCGATGGAAATCAATGTATCTGCTGCAGGCTAGGCTAATGGATTAGAATTAGTTTATAGTGTAGAGTGTTCGATAGCATGGGGGATGGTGATTCTTGAGCCGGGATTGTGTAGCTCCCGTTTATCTATAACAAGCTGTCCGTAATCCAAATAAAGTAATCATCACCAGCGTGAAAAGTTCCGGCAGCATTATTTTCTTACAGTAAGGCAGTAGTTCTCACACGCACAAATTAATGAAGGCGCTCAGCTAGTGAAACGGGAACTGATTTGGCAAATTGTTCTTTCATCATCTGTCAGAGGCTTTTTAGAATAAAACAACATTAAAAGAAACCTTTTATCCTCGCTCCGCTCTCCCTCGGGGAGCACTATACATTTGTTTCGAATAATTTACTTTAAGATTTCAAAAGACTAATTGATTTTTAAGTGCAAACTCAGTAGGGGGAAAGTACAATGCCATACGCCAAAAGCAAGCAATTGGCAATTGAAAGGTTACCTGAATTTCATAGCAATCGAGCGTTTTTATTCGGGAGAACTCAAGATGGGCATCTGCTTTGGGCCGCTCGAGGGACCGATTATGAAGAGGCAGTTAAGTCAACTTTTTTTGACTAAAGCAGATTGAAATGTCAAGCCGACTGACCAATGAGCCATGATAGCACCATATGATATTATATTGTGTTGAACTGGATTCAGTGCTTTTATTCATGTAACTAATTCGTTTTGACACATACACACATAACCCGGTAGCAGGAAGCCCGGCGTTCACCCTTCACCTTCTCCTCCTCCCAGTAACTTCACCACCATCCCTATCCCCACCCCCACCATCCTTCAGCACAAAAACGCGCTGCTAAATTTCCTGGGCTTGGACTCACATCTTTGTTCAATTCATTAGAAGTAACGAGTTGACATAAGGTAAATCTACGGTGAGGCGCCTTTATTTCTTGTCTATAGGGCGACCTCATTAAATATCGCTAACAAGGCGTGCAAATCTCCTGATTGGACAGACGTCCTGTAACGCACTGCCCCTTGTAGGATATACACTTAATGAAGGCCACGAGAAAAGTGGGCAAGAATTTGCAAATGCCCCAAGTAAAAGAGTGAAAGTTTTTCAACCATGTCATTTGATACCTGTTTACACTCTCACCACAAACTGCGCATTCATTTCTGCAAAAGAGAGGTTGATTGCAAACATGGTTGTAAAAACAAAGCTGTTCCTTCGAACGTGTTAGAATCTTACTGTCTGCATTCTTAGTTGATATCAGTGTATTAAAATCCACACTAGGCAATTAATGCTTGTCTTATATAAAAGTCTACCAGGAAAGCTATTCCTTCCCAGGTCGCTTGATTATTTAAGCGGCCTGATAATTATTTCGATAATTATAATTTTAACGACAGACTTTTAAAGGTTGTTTTTTTAAAAAAATAAACATCGGTCATTGTCTTCTATTCCAGGCTACGCTTTGATATTAAAAGTTTCATCGTTATTTTTAAACCTTTCTACAATTTCACCATGCCCCAGCTCGGTTATCTTGACTCTCGGAATAGCGACATATGTGGGTCCCTGCATTTCTGACTTTTGGAGCATACTCGATTTTCATCGCTGAAATTCTGGAAGTTTGACTCCTTCACTTCCAGGACTTAAGATCCGGAATCGCCCTACCTCCCGAAGGAAAAACACCTACGTCTCTCTCTTCCTTCTCGGAGCTTCTCGATCAGGCTTTGGACCATTTGTCCTAATATCCCTTTATGTGTCTTGAGGTTAAGCTTTTTTTTCTGTTGCATTGTGTTGCGTTCCAGATGAGAGAAATTTGGTTAGTCGGATTTGGGTCATGCTGCAGCTGTAGAGGGTTAAAACTTACATGCTCTCTAGTCAGTTCAGATCCGAGTGCGTGACTTCTAACTGAAACTTATTACGCTCAAGTTCCAATTCATCTATTGAAACTTACTGTAATGAAAATTATGCCAGCGTAATTTAAAAAGAGAGAATGCACTATATTGTCTAATAAATTGCTGGATTAGAACTCGTTTTGTATGGTGTTCATTGATATCCGATGAGATACCCTGCCCTATTTAACTTTTCTTTTCATTTATCACCTTATATTATAATCAATGAGGGAAAATAATCTATGGAATATATTTCACTGGATGGCGCACTTGCGGATTATGCAAATTTAAAACAACATATTGTATCTTTAAACATTCCACTAAAATAATTCTTAATAGAATCCATTAGTCAATGTTTTAGAGGGATTTAGATTTTCCACTATTAGTTAGATGTTTATTTTCACACAATTTTAATTGACTTTCGTTGAGTTGTAACCGCCTGAATTTATATGATTTAAAGTGAAAATGCTACTCCGCTTTATCTGCGATAAAACCAGATCAGAGGCTGTCGCTGTTGATTTGTATGTACCAGCATATAAAAAAGATTATTAGCGAATAGAAATCATTAATATAAGTAGTTCATCCATGATCCAATGCGAACATATCAGGGACAATACAATTAATAATGCATGCAAACTAAAAATGAATCATACAAGTAATATGTTTCTGCGTTGAGGATTAAAGGCGCGCTGTGCAAGCAATAGATGATGAATCTGGGCTGATTGCACCCAGACTTGGTATTGAAAATAGCGTCAGGAGATACAGGCCCAATGGAGCTCACATTTAACCAGCCACCTTAAAGAGACAAGGTCAATGCAAGAGGAAAGAATAATGGAAACAGTTGTAGAGGATACAAAACAAATTAGAAAATTAACAAGAGACACAGAGCAAAACAGAACAAAAGCCAAATTAATGGCTCTAATTGTATTTGCGACATCAGCACCGGCAATAGTTGTAGGACAATACCAAAAAATATTAAATAATGAATGCGGCAATTTCACATCATGAAATAGGTAACAAATCAAAAGGCAATGCAAACGATTTAATAAAACAAAACACAATAAAAAGTTAGTTATTATATTTCGACACATTCTATTTTATGCCGTCCGGCTGGATTAATTTTCTTCATAATATTGTTCATAAATACACATGGATTCAGCGTTACTTTGATGTACCTACACTTCCGCTCCTTCAGCTGTGTGAACTTTTACAGTTGATCAACCTATGCTGGAGGTTGTTAACCAGTTTTTTTAATAGTTTACGGACACTGGCGATTGATGTTTAATCATGGGCTGTAGCGTTCTGTGTTCAATGTTGTGGAAGTGCAATACGGTAGGAAGGACCTAGTCGCGGCTACAAAAACTTTAAAATTTTCTGATGGAACAGAAACTTCATGGAATTAATGGAAGTCATCTCCGGGGAAAGAGTCCTGGGTATGTTCACCGCTTTCGGATGCCGGTCTATCACTTAGGTTGCTAAATTTCTTAATATCTGTGAAACTTTAATGTTTCTTTCTATTTGGTGAGTTACAGTTGCTTGAGCCGGACAGGACTCGGAGCTTTGTATGAAGCCGTTTCATTGACGGTCGCTGTTACAAACAGAAGCGGCCAGCTGCCGTCATTAAAAAGCTATTTACACCCAGTACTCTTCACACAAAGATTGGGCGAATAATTATGTGCTTGTAGCTTTATGAATGTGTCTCGAATAGGCTCTGACAACCTCGTAGTTCTCTGCTTTTATTCTTAACACCTGCAAATGTATACGTTGTGTATTCATATATATAGCATACATTATATATCATATATACTCAATCTATACATTTATATACATACAGACAGACATATATGTATGTATGCAATCTATACATTTTTACTTTTCACTATCGTTGCATACAGCATTATTAAAAAAATGATGCCACCTACCATTGAGGTACATTGCGGGTTGTTCTTAAGACTGCGCGACACATTGTACAACGAAATATTTGCCTTTTTAAGGCGCTCTCCTTTAGCAGGCGGAAAATCGGAGGCTCCCTGTGTGTCTGAAATAAACAAACAAACAAATAAATAAATAAATACCGATTACCGCGCACCTCATAGGGTTAATCTACAGGGATAATAATTCAACATTTTAGAAACATTTCGACAAACATTCTTTCCCCACCCTTTGTTTTGTGAAGCAATGAACGAAAATTAAAGTGATTATACAAGTGGAGATTATGCTGCTAGGAGCTTCCTATCCTCTTGTGTTGTTCCTGAATGAAACAATTTAGAGTATTTAAATGGGCGTTGATGATACTTTTTAATAGAAATCCACAGCGAATGTGTAATACAGCATCACTGTTTCCAGTTGAACAATCTTCCCAACTGGATCTATTCATGTGCCACTTGGAATTACTTCATGCGGAGTGCGCTATGACAGAAGCGCAAACTGTTTGCAGTCCACTACAGAACCCATACCACCCATTAGCGTTATTATCTTTGTGCAAGGCAAATTCGCTTTCTTGTTCCCCTTTTAAAGACTGCAATATCTTTTTTCATCTGAGTTTGGAAAGCAGATTGGCCGTTATCGTACACCTCTCGTTTCCTCCGATCTGCTTTGGAATGTGGAAGAGAACTAAAAAAAAAAGTTTTGAATTCCTGAATGATTTTTTTCCCCCGTAGAAAGGCGGCTTAGGATAATTATTTCAGCTTTATTGAAAGCAGATTAGTTGAAGTCTGGATGCTGCGTTTCAATACGCGTTGTACAATCCGGTACAATGTCCGTATTGTTCGCTACTGTGTGTGAACCCATTCAAAATATACACTTTTTAACACCAAGCAAAGTCCTGTCTAAATATACACAGTAAGGCTGGAAAGACATCCGTGACCCGTACAAATCTTTGTAAAGCACACTTCCATAGTTACAGAAGCCAAACAAAAGAGCCAACAGCTCAAGATGCTGATTAAACCCTTCTTAAAGGCAAACATACCCAATCATAAAATATATTTGCTTGGCACCGATGACCAATAGAACGGCTGGCGTCAGCACCGATCGAATTATAGCATTAAAACATAATCCATGATTTCAGCAACTTCAAGCCAATGATTTAAAATGAAAGTTTTTTTCCCTCTAATACAGCATGTAACATCTACCTGCGGACTATCCACATCCGTTCCATGGATTCCCACATAGCCCTATCTGCGCGAAGTCCTTAACACAAGCTTCAATGATCCATGCTCAATGCCATAACAATGTACAGTATCATTATTGCAGAATCCAAGAAAACCGGCTTCGGGTTAGCAGCTACGCTATTAATTAAGTGGAGTTACGAGCACGAAGAAAGCGCAGATTAAAACATTTCCTTTCTAGACATAAAGCCATGGCATAAAGATGGGTCTAATTATCTCATTTTTCTTTTATTCCCCGGTACTATTAATGCTCATACCAGCAGAATGAAATGAAACTACGTGCAAATCATGTGTAAACTGCCTCAGTTAGGAGCCCTCTATTCCGAGGAACACAGGCTCTCCCATTTACTTTCCCCCTATCTTCCAGACTTAACGAGAATCGTTAAGATCACGGTAATATTTTCGCCCTCTAATTACTCATCCCATTCAGCAAATATGTGCGCCGAGGTTTTCACATCTGAACTTTCCGGGAGGTAGGTGGGCGATGTTGAGATTTATTTCAGATAACCCCCACGCAGCCCCAAAGTGGTGAATGCCTTTACGTTCTGCTGGTTGATTGGCACGCTTGACAGTGATTGACAGCAGCGCCATGGCAACGGCACAACGACACCGCCAAGACCAATAGAAAAAGCGAAAAAAAAATCGGCGCTCCACACAGTATTTTGGGGATATAATATGAGGGAGTGTGACATTAGTCGATTCCATTGCATCTGACACGTTTTTGTGTTTTTTTCAAATCATCAGGTCAGTCCATGGTGTTCAGGTCCCAGCTAGAGCTTTACAGCGCTCTTCCTCTCCTGCCAAACTCAACCGAGCGCGCTTTCCTCTTCCTAGCTAGCTCCCAGCCCCAAGAAGAGTTGTCAATGTTCCAGCTACCGACCATCAACTTCACTCCGGAACAAGTGGCCAGCGTTTGCGAGACGCTGGAGGAGACGGGCGACATCGAAAGATTGGGACGTTTCCTCTGGTCTTTACCTGTGGCACCAGGGGCATGCGAGGCGATCAACAAACACGAATCGATCCTCAGAGCCCGGGCGGTAGTAGCCTTCCACACGGGCAACTTCCGAGACTTGTACCACATCCTGGAGAACCACAAGTTCACCAAGGAATCCCACGGCAAGCTGCAGGCGATGTGGCTCGAAGCGCACTACCAGGAGGCCGAGAAGTTGAGGGGTCGCCCTCTGGGGCCGGTCGATAAGTATCGCGTCCGCAAGAAGTTCCCCCTGCCCCGGACCATCTGGGACGGCGAGCAAAAAACTCACTGCTTCAAAGAGAGGACACGCAGCTTGTTACGAGAGTGGTACTTGCAGGACCCATACCCAAACCCATCCAAAAAAAGGGAACTGGCCCAGGCAACCGGCCTCACCCCGACGCAAGTGGGGAACTGGTTTAAAAACCGTAGGCAGAGAGACAGGGCAGCAGCCGCCAAAAACAGGTTCGTTGTTTCATTCTGGGTTACTCCTCTGCATCGGGTCAAATTAACATTTAAATAATGTTTCAGGGACCCAGCAAGCCATCGATAAATCACGGTAAATAACGTCATAAGAGACGCCGTATTTTAAAAGTACCAGCTAGTTTGCTTCATTAACAAAATAACCTATATTCTTCCTGGGTAACTGTCGAAACAAAATGGGATCACAAGCTAAACTTTTTGAGCAGTTCAGTCAATAAAACAACTTTCAAATCGATTTGGGAAGAAGTTACTAGATGTTTTTGGAGCAATAACACATTAGCATTTATAAAGCAGGCACATAACGCCGATACATCGCGGCTGGCAACAAAAAAATACGTCAAACAAAAGCCACATGCGTTTTTATGAGGATAAAACCATTTAATGTTTTTCTTTCTTCAAAAAAAGATTGCTTGTTTAAGTAATGGCTGTTGGGTAGAACATTCGCAATTTGTTATAAAATTCATTAAACTTTTTAAAAATCTAGTAATGTCGCTTTAGTAAAATATAATATAGACATTTCGGGTATCCCCGATTTAAGACATTGAATTCTTCTGATTCAGAAAGACAATACAAGTCGCGTTTGATAGTAGTGGACAAGCGATCATTTGGTTTTGTAAAGAAAAATGAATTTAGAGTGAGGAGAGACGGAACCATTAGAGAATGAGGAATTGTAGCTTCCGGGGAAAACGCGGTACTTTCGAACTTTAGTGGATGGATACACAAAACAATGATTCTTATTTCGAACCCGAAGATAAACATAACTGAAGTGAGATAAAATAACAGGGTGAAGAGATGCAGAAAGATAAAAAAAATAGTGCGTTTATAGCCCGTATGTGTCATCCCAAAGATGCACTACGGCCCCCCTTGTTTTGGATAATTTAATATATGCCGTTGACAAGGTAATATTAACTTCTGCTTCTGGACAATTATTGCGAACTCATCTCATTATTATAAACATATATAAACTTTTTCAGTGCCCCAAAGAATGCGTACTTGGGGGGGGGGGGGCATTCAAATCAATATAGAAAATGATTTGCTTTGATTACTATACCAATAGTTTTAACCAAAATAAACTCATATTTGTCCTGTTCACCCTCAGTGTCCTTCTAAGCGCTTCCAGTTGGCATTATAAATATTAGTTACTGAAAGAGTGCACCTTAAACACGATATTTAGGTATAGCATGAAAAATAACCTAAGCATGTGGGCTTTCGATAATGAAAACAATAAGACAACTTTTAAAATTTAGCTTTCGAGAACCACTTGCGTGGCAAAGAGACTCGTGATAACTTTTAAAGCACAATAAATGCAATTATTTACAAATAAGTGGACTGGATTTCGTTTCGTTTCTGAACCTTATGTTAGCTGAAACTGGCCAGCAAATTGCAATAATTTAGTGATTGCATATGTTAATTTCTAACAACTTCTAAATCAGATTTCAATCCAGCGTATTTTCGTGAAAAAATAGTGAATGTAATTTGAAAACGTTAGACTCTTGTTTTACAGAAGCAGCCTATTGAAAGTGATTTTGCAAATGATTATATCCTTGGATTTCTTGTCGTGTGAAAGTATGTTTTTGCCTAATTATGTTCTTATTTGTCTTCCTTCCACTCTCCGACTTTGTTGTTTGTTCCGGACAGGCTGCAGCATCAAGCGGTTGGACAGAGTGGGGTTTGTACGCTATCGGAGCCGGGCTGCACTGCTCACAGCGCGGCGGAATCTCCGTCCACAGCCGCCAGCCCTACTACCAGTGTGTCGAGCATGACAGAGCGAGCGGAGACGGCCACATCCATCCTATCGGTAACCTCCAGCGACAGTGAATGTGATGTATGATACACAAAAAAAAAAGACAAATTCGTAATACATTCACAAAGGAATATGGACCTGAGCTGTAAGACAAAATTAAAAAAGACATTTAATGACAATTTTTAAAAGACAGAAAAAAAACCACATCCGAGAAGAAAAAAAGTGACAAACAGTTCTAGGACGAGCACGTCTGATCCAGCGCTTTTCATGGAGGCACCCGTCTTGCATGATGTATTTTATATCTGAGGAAATAATAATCTACATTAATATTTTTTACAAGGAACTGCAATGAAGAGGGAATGAGAGAATTTTCGTCGCCTTTGTTGCTCTCTATAGTCCGAGTGCTGGTCAGACCCCCGAAGTCAAGCTGCAATCGTTTTTCAGTTTCGCAGACAATCATTTTTCGTAAGCACCTTTTTCTACACTTCTGTTACTGCCTATGTGGGTACTGGTTATGTGAAAGAATAGTTATGACTGTAACAGATTTTTATTTTTATTTCAAAATTTTATATGAATTATGTATATCTAATGACGCGATCATTCTCCCAGTTTGTAATATATGTGTAGAAATGCCTGTATCTGAAATGCTCCTGTTTTTCCTTCTTTCTCTATCCATCTGGATCACAGACTCAATGTTTTTGCATATTGTGTTAAGCGTCTGACGAAAGTGCTAGGTTCTCAAGAAAATGGGAGGGTGGGTGATGCCCAGCTGGATATATCTAGTGCGATGTAACTTTATGCAAAGTGCTATTTTGGGTATTTTCAGTCAGAATGAAGTTATATTATATCACTCCAGTTCATGTTGGGCGCTTATTAGTCACTGTTTCTTCAACTACGTGTTTATCTATATGTAAAGAAAAACCTTTCTAACTCAAAATATAGTATTCCGTTTTGTTATATCTGCTGGCTTGTTGTGTCTTTCTCTTCGAAGTATTTTGGATACCTCCTAAATACTTAACAATAGAAATTTAGATAAAGGCGTATGGAGTTCGCTAAATCTAACAGTGTGGAAACGCTGGATTCTGGAAAAAGTTGTTTAATTTATAAACGCTAAACTTCACGCATTTATGAACATGATTTGATACATCAATGGGGGAAAATACACATGCGTTCTTTTCTAGGTAGACTGTTTCACACAGTAACTACATCTGAGGAACATGTTTGCAGCAATTGATATAGACTAATTATACAAGAAACGGGGTTGGAGACACTAACTTCCTCCTATTTATGGCGGCAAATGAAAACAGTAAATACGGGGACTCGCCATTTAATCAGCTAATCATATTACAGCTCCTCCCCGTGAATCTTAAGTTCATTGTGAAGAGTTGAAAGAAGTCTTTATTTGCATGACTAACAGTCCACCACCAGCACCTTTGCACTAATGTCGTTCATTGCCCCGGGCTGTTAATTCAAGCGTGAATTAAAAATAGAATTGAGCCCTGAACTTGTTTTCACTTGTGAAGTTTTTGAAATCTATCCCTGTGTGCTTTGGATAACTGATTGAGAATTTCCGTGACGAGTTTTCTGGCAACTAAAACGAGATTTAAATGAGGCCCAACGGTTAACCGAAGAAACTAGCAAGCACCACTAAGCGATTGACGGCTTTGAGATTTGACTTATAAACACTGATTAATTTTGCTTATACAAAGGTATGCGCATATATGTTATGCAAACAGGAGGATAGAATTGTAATACATTTCACAGACATAAATGTACGGATGTCACCGGGATAAGTTTTCCGAACTTTCCGAAGTTATGCAATTAGGGACAAGTTGATTTTATGTTACCTTAGCAATGAATGAAGTGATTCCTCTTTCTTTATATTGCAATAAATGTTATTATTATTCATTTCATCATTATAACTAAAACCACAAACAAAGAACTATTATCATTGATGAGCGCTTATTTGTTTATTTTTTTCCCAAAGTTTGTGTTTACGCCAACCTTTTTAACTACTTGGCAACGATGTGTTTCACTACGCGCTTGGCTGGTGACAATTGAATCTTTCTGAACTGTCTTTATGTGAAGAACGTAATCTTCCGCCGCCGATTTCTATTTCTATTGAAACCCAGCTGAGTAGAAACGCTCTTAAAAAGTAAAACAAATCTGTTTTAATTATGTAATGAAAATGCTAAAAAATAAGGTTTACAGTGGGATTTTTATACCACCTATTCGGGCTGAATTGTTTCTTTTCGATTTTGAAGACAGCAAGTTACAATTTATCAAGGCAATGTAGTGTTTGGATATTTTAAAGTCAACCCTTATAGGGTTATATCGTCGCTATATTTTAAATAACTGCAATATTGAGCATTTTGTTTTTGCTCTAGTATACGGTATTAATACCTGGGTTGGGCAAACATTATCGCCAATAGATTAAAATGATTATATACAGATACATTAATCATACCCTACAACTCAGAAATCGTTGTGATTTAGGTTTGAATGTGCGGTGGTTTTAATTTTTCATTGAATATGTCACTCCGAGGAGAAAGAGGACACACATAAAAGCCCGCCTATAAAAATGACTGCAGCTCCTGCTTGAAATCCTATACGAATGTCGGGGAGGTTGTGGTTGTGCGTGGGCAGGGGAGAGAAAGAGCAAAATACGGAACCGGAATCCTCCTGGAACTGGGTTTGCAGGAAGGAAGCAGCGCGCCGCTCCGCGGAGAGGCCGCGAGCATGCGCGTTCTCGCTGTAGTTAGTTTCAAAGAGTGAGCTGAGCTCAACTGCCAGAACAAATCGTGTCAGGCAAGCAGAGATAACATCCCCTTATTAGTCAAATCTCCTTGAAATAATGGCCTGTAGTTTGAAAGTAGTAGGTCTGGCAACATATGCCTTTAAAGAATGCTTCTTAATTGAGATCTTAGGATGCTTTATTTAAGAGTAGAGGAAGTCTAGAGAATTTGGATTCGTTTGTTCTTGGGTAGACGATTGAGACGTAAATCCGAATTTAAGATTTCTGACTTGCTAAATCCTCCTGTCCCGGAAAGATATGGCCTATCGCATGCACCGAGCTTCGGCAGCTTCTTTCTGTTTGCCCAATACCGATTATTATCGATGGGTCTTCTTCAGACCTTCATTAGTTTATTATCCATGACGAATCTAGCTGTTGATTAAGATGAAATTAATCTAAAGCCGATGAGCTTCTATTCATCTATGCTCAAGCCTTCGGCGTGAGATACAAGTCAAACGGACGGCATGGCTGCATTTGTCTTTGATATTCCACACGGGCGCTAATATGCCAAATGCACCAACTCACTCAAGGGGTGCAGCAAGCAACTCCAGCTGCTGACTCTCTGCGCCTTAGTGCAGAGCTTGGACCCTGAAACTTTAAATATAACTAGCCACCTAAAAGGCCATTCCACATTCATAGCAAAGTGGGCATTTTCTATTAACATGAGGTGCACCTAACTCTGTGTCTGTTTGCAGCGTTACTAGTTCTGTGTGCCCAGAAGCCCAAAATAATACACCCACCCACCCGTTTGAACAGTCTTTATTGTCAACTAAATACTATACATACATGCAAATTATTTTGGTATCGCGCGACCATATCGATTATTCATCCATTTGCTGAGGCGTTTTCAGCTTGGGTTCCGAATGGTTGTAATGCGGTGGCTTCAAGAAAGATAATGGCGTTTTGATCATGCTCTGTTCTAATCTTGCGCTAATTTGGCGGTTTAGCGGAGCAGACTTTTTTTTATTCGTGTGTAGTCATGCAGTTCTTACTCCAGCACTGTAGTGATTTCGAGGTGATTTCGAAAGACGCAGGCAGCCGGGAGATATTGCAGTCCAGAAGAAACGTAAAGGTAAGATATAGCTGAATAGCTGCAAGTGCAAAGAATTCCCATCATTTTCTTTTGCCCTGTAGCACCATAAAATCGTACATATATACGGTAAATCTATGTTTTATTTGTTTTATTTTAGAAATAGATTATCATGAATTATTGGAATAAGCTATTTATAGTGTAATTTTAAATATTTATTATATCCATCGTTGGAATCCCTTCAATCCATTTTATTTGTTCACCTTATGCTGTATTGAATCAGTGTTGACTATTTTGTCGTTAAAACATGCGCGGAGGCGTTGGTAGCTAAACTTATAACGAAATTTTAAAGAGTCCCAAGATTCTACAACTTTATATTAGCAATAAAAATTCTACTAATTAATAAGATCTATAATTTATCAGAATTATTATTCTGGATTTGCCGCCTGACCTGACGCTTCCTTATTTCTATTATTTTCTCGTCTAACTTCCAGATCAGGGTGTATAATCATTGTACATTAGTTCGTGTGTCGACCTTGTCCCAGGATTTCCAGAATCTGATTTATTTCACATTATTTGCTTTTTTTTTGTAGGGGAGGGCGTGGGAAATGTGCGGTGGTGAGAGTTGTGGGAAAGTTCCGCGTTAAAATTCGGATGATTAAAACACACGCACCCCAAGAGTCTAAGAATGTGTCTCTGTTCACCGGTATTGCTGCGGCGCCCTGAGAATCGCTGAAATATTTTTAATCGGAAATAATTACTTTAATTAGGAAGCGGACTGTTTTGTTTTCCATTAAGTTTGCTTTGGTTGAACCTAATCTAAGTAATATCATAAAACTTTGGCTGGTAATTTGAACACTGTACGTCAGAAACAGTCTGACCTGTCAGTAGATTTCTTTCACTCCACTGTACGATGCGTTCGATTCTTGTTACTCTATTATGCTCATTCTTTACTGATAAAAAAAACATTCCTTAAGACTATTTGGATTTAAAACTGTAATTCTATTAAATAGTAATTGAAGGATATGATACAGGATCAACTGCCACATAAGCCTCCCGTGTGAACTTTGATTTGTTGTCATACGCAGATGGGATCATGGCCTTTCCAGGCTGATTGTGAATCCCAGACATGGAAAGCTGCAGCTACATTGTAATTAATTAATCTTCATTTAAACGAAGAAAATTGATAGAATATTCGCTCTGTTTCAAAACGATTTCTGATCGTTTTTAACCTCGTCATTCCTCTTGTGGATTAGTTGGGATTAAACACGTTTTGTAGATTGCAGTTAAAAATGGTGAGATTCGGATTTCTGCACTGCTATTCCTTCTCAAAGGCAGAACGTTTGTCGTTGAATTCACTTCGTTTGTTTGTAGTTGAAGATTAATTTGTGTGTTCTGGACTATTTCCAAGTGCGGCTATAAATGTTACTCACAGGCTCATAGTTATCGCCGTATCCGATATAGCATCATCATTACATTGGTACTCTCGGGAGAAACATTCGTCAGTTGGTTTATTATTAATTACCAAGTTCATTAATTGTTTTGATTGAATGGTTGTGGCTTTGAATCTGTATATTAACCTAATACGCGTTACACACACATTAAGCTATGAGCTACGGATGAAAGATAAATAAAATGGATAAAGCGACTTCTCCATTTAAAATTTAAAATTTATTAGCATATTTACATAAAAATATAAATTAATTTAAACAATATAATACTTAAATGGGGCTTCTATCAACTCAGTGTCTACATTATAATTAAATATACCTATACTTCGAACACAAAACATTAGTTCCAAACTCATGTTTTTTTGTGAGAGAGTTTAACTTTGGATTTGCAGGTGTGCACACGAGTGCGCTTATTTTAACAAATGGACACAAAGTGACTGCTGCTAATTTGAATTTTTCACATGTGAAGTGTTCTAATTTTTTTGCACACTTGGAATAAATCTGGTGCAATTAAAATATATGTATGCCTTGTATCATCTTGTTATCTTTTCGTCTCTACGAATATATATTGGAACTATTTCTTTAGATAAAGTTAGAAGTTATGAACCTTATCTCAGCGAAGCTTTGCTAAATGGCGACACTCGTTTAAAATGTTACTGTGGTGCCGCTTTACGGTCAATGTTAATGAACTATAATTCCGAAAACACAACATATTTCCCCAAAGAACAAATTCACATTAGTTTGTATTTCCGTATTTAAATCAGTTATCAAACGGGAACTTCGAGCTGCCTGTACAGAAACGACGAGGTCGCTGTTACAGGAGTTGTGTTAGATAATGCATAATACATCAACAAATTGAAGTGTTAAACATTACAGCACATTTCAGCACTTATGTTGCTAGTGTATTGGGTTCAGGGCTCTAATAGTTCCATTTTATCTGGCTGTGTTTTGAAATACTACCTACTTTGACAGGTCTAAGACACACATTAGCTATGTCATTTCGATGGGTGCGACGATGTGCAAATAGAAACACGCATTTCTCAATAATAATGTGGACAGGTAGGTACATGATATGTCATACAATAAGTCCTCAGAATTAAGGAAATACTATACGTTTTTAGAAAGTTGCCTGCCTTTGTTAAAACGTGTGCATCTATTAATCGTTTAGATCTTTCTGTAATGCCCAATATGAGTACTCTCGTTCTATCTGCCTATTTACAGACGATCATATCTTTTCCTTCTTAGCTTCAAGTTTTGCCCATACAACTATTCCTCTGAGCCAAGGAAAGTTTAGGAATAAACTTCATTTGATATATCCTCTTCTGAACAAAAGACTTAATTATCTTAACTCCACTACTTCAGTTTCCCTTAGCAAATCTCCTTAACCATTTGTGTGCCTAAATCCCTTTTAGTTGCTTCTTTATGAGCGCGAGCGTGCAGGTAGATGTCCGATGACGTACAGTTCGTGAACTTCCCATTTTGTGAGTCAAAACGGGCAGTGTAAATTATTTCAACATTTCCGAGTTGGGGGTTACTGCAGGACGCCAATTAATTGGAGGCAATCAACGGGCAAGGTTCCAATAATTTCCTGTTGTTTACAAAATGGAAATTCATATCTTACTCAGTGCTGTGGAGCAGCTAACTTCCTTCCTAGACTATCACTAAATCTGTTCGCAATTA
Organism: Hemitrygon akajei; assembly: GCF_048418815.1. Classification (NCBI taxonomy): domain Eukaryota; kingdom Metazoa; phylum Chordata; class Chondrichthyes; order Myliobatiformes; family Dasyatidae; genus Hemitrygon; species Hemitrygon akajei. The sequence continues at coordinate 38,478,748 of NC_133130.1, forward strand.
TGCGTACGGTTATGTACCTGTCTAAGGATAGGATACATGTGCACGAGCCTAGCATACAGTATATGCGAACAGGCCCAATTTATGCGTGCGTGTGGAAAATTGGTAAATCCATGTATTCTTTTCTTATTTGGATGAATGAGCCGAACAGATGAATATAGTCGTTGTATACGTATTTTTCCGGGGGGGGGGGGGATCAGAATTGCCACGAAAGAGCAGACGTGTAAAACTAATGATTAATACCTACAAAAAGTGCGTATAGTGCTATGACTTGCGTGTACCTACACCCTGCTTCTCAGCTGAGTTGCCCGTACTCACTTGACAACTTGACCAGAAACTACCCTCGCTTTATTAATGACCGAATTAGAAGACTTTTGCCGACCCCCTTGTCGGGGCAAAAAATTACGCTCCATAAATACTCAAGAGATTTTGCAGATGCTGGAAATCCAGAGTAACTCGCACAATGCTGGAGGGACACAGCAAGTCAGGCAGCGTCTATGGAGAGGAATAACGAGCTTTGGGCCGAGATCCTTCACTAGGACTCAACGCTCTATCTATTACAAATTTTAGAAAAGTCAGTTTTATGTAGCATTGTTTTCTTTCGTTAATGCATTGGTATAAAATAATGCGTACTATTATTATTGACAATACAACACGGAGTAGGCCTTCCGGCCCTTCGAGCCGCGCAACACAGCAACCCCCCAGTTTAATCCTAACCTAATCATGGAACACTTTACAATGACCAATTAACCAACCAATCGGTATGTCCTTGGACTGTGGGAGGAAACCCGAGCACCCGGAGGAAACGCATGTGTTACGGCGAGAACGTACGAAAGTACCCGTGGCGGCGGGATTGCTCCCCGGGACTGCAGTCTTTAAGTGCACTTCTGTCCCTCCATTTTATACGTAAGGTTATTAATTTCTTGTAAAGCGCTTGTGTCTTGCCACGATGCAGCCCTCAGTCTCAATTTTATTGAGGGTGGTAGGAAATTTAGGGTATATGGAGCAGACATCACTCAAGAGTCTCATTTTCGTCCAATACCGCGCGTTCTGGTAAACACAGCTAGCATTTACTCCATCGTGCTGGACGGCTACAGCAGGTGGGTCACGGAGACTTCTGAACTGCTCGGTCCTCAAATTTTCATATTAACATTCGACCTGCTGGGTGATTCTTCTTGACAGGAAGGGGCATAGAGAAATCCAACCTCGAGTCCAGGGCAGTACCGTTAATACTAACTATCTGGGAGATAGATCAATAGATATAGTTAAAATATTCCCCTCCTTGAACGTTTTCCCCGTTATGTAGTGTTTAATGGAAAAGGGCCGGTATTAGGTAGGAGATTAAAGGGGAAGTTTTTTTTCAGGTAAAGTTTGGAGCCTGGCCCTCTGCGGAGGTGGTGGAGAAAGATACTTTCACAACGTTTATGAAGCCAACTTTTACAGAGAAATGGCTGAATGCTCAAGGCATCAACGGCTACAGGCCAAATGTGGATAAGTGGGGCAATTGTGGTCGGTATGGACAAGATACACTGAACGATTTGCTTCTTTGACTCTTGGAGTCAATTGTCAACTGTCTAGTATCCTCCTCGTGCCAACCAAGAACTCTAAGAGTCAGCCATTTCCTGGTTTAGGCACTGCATGTTTCACTTGGTATAGACGGGTCCGGTTAGTCATCATGAGAAGTATTGTAGTATCAGTTGCTGTAGTATCCGCTATCTGCTACTGTGGTATCCGCTACTGTGGTATCCGCTACCGTAGTATTCGCTACCGTAGTATCTGCTGTTGTGGTATCTGCTGCATTGTTAGAAGCAGATACTGACACCTTATGCAGCTGTAGAGGACTACTGGCAAATCTGCATATCGACCAATTTGATTATGAAGACAAGAATCAGGTATAATATTAATGTATGTTGTGACATTTGTTGTTCTGCGGCAGCGTTGCAGTGGAATACATAAAAATACAGCACTATAAATGACAATAATAAATAAATATAATTAAATTAAATGAGAAGTGCAAAAAGAGTGCAAAATAGTAAGGTCGTGTTCCTGTGTTTGTTCTTGTCAATTCAGCAGTCTGGCAGCGGAGGGGCTAGGAGTTGTCCCTAAAACGTTGAGTGTGTGCCTTTAGGTTCCTACACCGTCTTCGGATGGTAGTAGTAAGGAGAAAGCACGGACTGGGCGATGAGGGTCCTTGATGATGGAAGTCGCTTTTTTGAGGCATCGCCCTTTGAAGATGTCCCCGATGTTGTGGAGGCTAGTGCTCATGATGGAGCTGGCTGCTACCCTCCGCAGGTTTTTACAATCTTGGGCAGTGGCCCCGCATAACAGACGGTGATGCAACCAGTTAGAATGCTCTTCGCGGTACATCTGTAGCCACATAGAAACGGAAGGTTTGAGGGTGGTTGGGTTGTCAGCGACCCAGAGAAACGATCGCCGTTCCTGTCTGCGCGGAACCACGAGTTCGCATGTTTAACTTCAGTTTTAAACATTTTGGGCTTTGCAACAAAACTAAACGTGTGCAGTATAAATCAGATATGAAATATTACCTAACTTCGGAAGTCGTGTGTCAATATCTCCTCTAAGGAATTTCTTTTATTTTCCGCTCCACCAAGCCCACATTCTACATTCGGTCTCCCCAGCCGCCCTCCGCGCCAGCTAGTTATATTGTTTTGCCCTGTTCCCATGCCCCGCTGTCCAATTCTTTTCCGTCCACCTATCCAAACTAATTTTGAACATTGACACAAATGTTGTCTGAATCACTGTGAGTAACTGCCAAAGTCCCACAAAGCGGAATTTATACTGAAATTGTACCGTTATTCAGTTGCTTCAGTGTGTGAGATAGTGGTCTGAGTCTGTATGGGAATATGTGTGACTCATCGTGTAATGATGCATGGAAGCTTGTGAGAATGACAGCAGTGTAGTTGGCCGCAGCTATTTTTATGAACGAATATATCGAGCGCGTTCGTGTATGTCAGGATCTACGCAGGTGGGAAAATGCGCATACTTCAATTCAATATAGCAAATTTGGCTTAACAGTGAGAAGATATTTTGCTGTAGCCGAGATTAAGTTTAGCTTTAAGTGTAATGTAATGCAAATTAAGCAAGTAAGTGAGAAGTAGCTCATTTTAACATTTATGTGAAGCAATGAAATATCTGTGTGGTTTAATGTAAAACGAGCTCATTGGCTGAACTAGCTCGCTATAATTGTGAGTGTGCGTTCCTCGTGTCTGCGAGTATAAATAAATCCAATGATAACTGTGATAGTGCAGTGTGAAAATGAGCTCAGAGTGACTGGATGAGAATGTACCATGTGACAGTGCGTGCATGAATGAGCTCAGACTGACTATTGGTATGCAAATGAACCCAGTGTTAGTGTGTCGATGTATAATTGAGCTCAGCGTGACAGAGTGTGCAAATGAGTGCTGCATCTGTGAATGTGTAAAAAGGTCCGCGTGACTGTGACAAAGGGCCCGTGTAATAGTGTATGAATGAGTTCAGCTGACGACACAGGAGTGAATTTAGCGTTACCATGTCATGGAAAAGAGCTGAGAGTAGCTATGATTGTATAAATTGGGTAAGCGTAAATGTGATCAGTGTAACAGTGTGTAAAAAGAGCTCAATGTATGACTGATCACTCAACCATCACTTATGTGAATAAGTTCTTTCATCACTGCGTTAGTGTGTCTAATATAACCGTGAGCTCACAGCCGTGTAAATACGATTGCTGTAACGCTGAGCGTGTGAACTCAATCTAACTTTGTGTAAACAAAGTTTGTGAGTCTGTATGTCAATCACTCAATTAGCATCACTGGGATTGTGAGAACCTGCTCAGTGATAATGAATATTCAACCCAGCCCAATGTAGCAGAAAACGTGAAGAACTTGGGTAAATGTGCCAAGTAAAGTTGCAAGTGTGTAAATGAGCATAGTGTAACTGTGAATGCACGAATGAAGTTTGTATATTAGCCCATGGAAACGGTCAAAGAGAAGCGTAGATAACCTCCAAGAATGGCAACCATGAATAAAATCAGCGCAGTAGTGAATCTGTAAATGTGCTCATTGCGATAGGAAATCCACCGACTTCAATCTGATTGTTACTGTCTGAAAGAGCTGTGTTCGTTAATATTCATGCACTGTAAATGAGCCTACTGTAATTGATCAGGGAATTCAGGTGCTCAGCATGGGCATGTTGGACCGGGGGATCGGTTTGTGCCGTGGAGCTTTATTTATTTATTTGTTGATTGATTGATTGATTGATAGATATACAGCACAGAATAGGCCCTTCTGGCCCTCGGAGCCATACTGGCCAGCAATCCCCTGATTTAATACTAGCCTAATCACGGGACAATGTACAATGCCCAGTTGCCCTACCAACCGGCACATCTTTGGACTGTGGGAGGAATCCAGAGCACCCGGAGGAGACCCACACGGTCATTGGGAGAATGCACAAACTCCTTACAGGCAGCGGCTGGGGCATCTGGGCTGTAAAGTGTTGAGTTCACCACTACACCACTGTGCTGCCCCAGTGTGACTCTTATGACTCCGAGCTCAGCGTGACACTGAATCTGCAAATGAGTTAACCGTGTCTGTTGGTGTAATTGAGGCCACTGCAGCTGTGAGGACATGAAGGAAGTCAGCCTAGGAGTGACTGTATAACCAAGGTTGGTGCAGCAGTGTATATGAATATATTGCATTGTGAGCAGGAGGGTGTGTTCAGTGTGACTATGAGTGTGTAATTGAGCTCCAAATAACTGAATGAAGTGTGTGGATGAGCTCATTATAACACACACACACACACACACACACACACACACACACACACACACACACACACACACACACACACAAATAGATATATATGAAATTTTTGAAATTGTGAATGTGTGAATTAACTATAGTTATGCAAATTGGACTAATAGCAGTGGTCTGTAAGTGCAGAATGAGCACAGGGTGAGTATGAATGTGTAAATTAGATCAGCATGTTCTTTTATTCACAACATTTCTGTTTGACTCTATGGGGCTATGAGTGTTTAAATGTGAATGTGTAAATGAGTGTAACTTTGAGACAATGAATGACCTTTTCTAACTCTAGCTGACAGCGGTACCTAAAAGCAAAGAGAAGCAGTTAATGTTTTAGGAATGGAATCTTGCATCAGAACCGAGAAAGAGTAAAACAATTTCACAGGAGTGACACCAAGTGAATAAGTGACACTGAATGTGCCTTCTGTGTATCTGTGTATGAATGCTCTTTGTTACAATAAGTTTGGTGTTACTATGGATTAAGAAATCAAGCGCTGTGTGGCCATGAGCATGCAGATAAGCCTGATGTAAATGTAACTTAATTCTATGTAACTTTATATGTGAATAACATCAGTGGGACGGTGTGTACACGAGATTAGTGTTACATGGAGCTGAATCAGTATCAGAGTCAGGATCCGAGAGACAGGTTTATTATTACTCCATTATGTGATGTGAAATCTGTTGCTTTCTAGCAGCAGTACAGTGAAATGACATAAAAGTTACTATAAATTACAAAATAAATCAATAGAATAAAAAAGAATAATAGGGTGATGTTCATGGACTATTCAGAATAAAGTGAGCTTTGTAGAAATTGCAGATTTGTTATAGTTGTGAAGGAGATCATTTGGTTCCATAAGTCTGAAACAATCATGTAAGAGCAATACAGCCAGTTTCATTCCCACCCTGTCCCCACAGCCCTTAAAATTATTTCCTTTCAGATGTTATCTAACTTACTTTCCACAAAGACCATTGAATCAGCCTCCATTCCTATCCCTAACAATGCGTTTCAAACTCTACGTAAAAGAAAACTTCTTATCATGTCAGTTTTGGTTCTTTTACATTTGTTATCCCCTAACTCTTTACTGTTCTGCCTACGTGAACAGCTTCTGTGATGATTGTGTCTGGAATGCTGCTCCAAGCAAGCTTTTTAATTGTACCTGTATCTTACCATACTTGTGCATATGGCAATAACTCAGCCTAATTTTATTTACTTTCTATCTACTGTCTCTACTCTTCATGATTTTAGACACCTTTATCATACCTTTTGTTTCATTGAGAAAATTTTCATCTTTTCCAGTCCATTCATGAGACTGAAGACCCCCATCACTAGTTTCATTTTGGTAACTATCCTCTACACCCTCTACAAATCCTTCACATCTTTTCTAAAGTGAAGTATCTAGAAATGGATACAATACTCTTGTTGTGGCAGAACCATCAAGATTATAGATGGTCATCATGGATTTCACTCCTCCTCCTATCCTGGTTTCACCTACCACCTACTATTTTGAACTTCTCTCCTCCCCCCACCTTTTTACTCTGACTTCCCATCTCTTTTCTCTCGGCCTGAAACGTTTACTGTACTCTTTTCCGTAGATGCTGCCTGGCCTGTTGACTTCCTCCAGCATTTTGTGTGTGTTGCTTGGATTCTTTATTCTTGGGCTCTGTGCCTCTCTATAAAGCCTGGAATCCCTTACACACTTTAACCGTTTTCTTAACCCAAATCTTTGACTCTTCCAATGGCAGGTTTGCTAAGGAAAATGGTTGAAAACATATACAAATACCCCTTACCTAACTCTCCTGTTCTTATTTATTTTCTGATATGTTCTTTATAGTTTAAACTGCCTCTTCACATTCTACTTATAAAAAGGAAACACTTCATATTTGTCAGCATTAAACTTCAACTGCCTATAAAAACTCAATCACCAGCCCGTTTTCATACCCTTCAATAAAAACAGAAAATGCTGGAAACTTTTGAAAGGTTAGGTAGTAGTGTCCTTGGAAACAGAAATACCGTGGATTCTAGTTAATGGGGCCATTAGTTAATCAGGGGAGCCACTTATTTGGGACAACTCTAAAAGAACAAAAGCAAATTGAAAAAATAGCTGGGATTCCCTTCATTTATTTGGGACATCATGCCACCTAATTGGGACAGAGGACTGTGCCAAACAGTTTCCAACTACAGTCAGATGTGCAGCCTGGTGTGTCCATTAGATGCTACACTCTGCTTAGAATGAATGAATCGTTTTTAGATAGTGTCAGTTGCAAGTCTTTGAGTTCAAAAAGCAGTGATTTTTGTCCCTGATGTTTGGTGAGAGATAAGCAGTAAGGTAATTCAGAACTGTTTTGCACTCTGCAGTTTCAACCATTCAGGCTTGAAGATGCCAGAAACAGATAGGAGTGAAATGAAGTGATTTCACTACTTCAGTAAGATATGAACTATGAAGAATTTCAAGGTATCACCACTCACCTTGTTACAATGAAAATGAAGATTTGGGGGTTGCAGTCGTCAATAGCATTGTATGAAGGCAGTCCGTTAGCCACACTAGGTGTTTGACTGATTTTGTTCACCGTTTACACTGGACGAATTCCTACATCAATAACAATAAGGAACAATACACTGTTTTATAGTACTGTAGTACTTTAAAACAGTGTTTTGTTTTGTTCTGTATTTCATTTAAATATATAACTTATTGCCCTGTTTGTGTTTCTTATACCTTTTTAACTATTTCTATGAAACTTCATCTCACTGGGCAGCCGCTTAATTGAGCCAAAATGTATCCGTCCTGTTGTGTCCCAGTTAAGTGGAATCCACTATGTTTGTTACACACACAAGATGCTGGAGGAACTCAGCAGGCCAGGCAGCGTCTATGGAAAAGAGTAGAGTCAATGTTTTGGGCCCTGCAGAGTCCTGTTGAAGGGTGGCTCGAAACGTCAACAGTACTCTTTTCCTTAGATGCTGCCTGGCCTGCTGAGATCCTCCAGTATCTTGTGCATGTTGCTTGGATTTCCAGCATCTGCAGCGTTTCTCTGAAATGTGATTGGTCCACTATATTCGTTTCAGGCCTGGGACATTTCGTGAGAGAGTTAAGCTAGTCCATGGGGGAGTCACTGAGCTTCCTGTTGTCACTTTAACTTTCCATCCCACTCCCACTCTGACATCTCTCTCTACGGCTTCATGTACTGTTACAATGAGCCCCCATCTTTAGATAGCTCATTCTTCCTTTCTGTCTGTATCAGACCCGACATTTTCCACCTGTTCTTATTTTGGCTGACTTTTTCAAATTCAATTTGTATAGCCTGTCTGCTGAGCCTCTACTCACTGTTAACAGCATAGTACAGAGCCAGAGAAGTAAAACTATGCTTGCTCATGCACTCATTAATCAATTCTGACTCGCCCTTTCAGAAATATTCAGTTTTTTCTACACATCCACCGCTTTATTTTTGCTACTGTCAATTACCTTGAGTTGTCTTATTTCCCAATTCAGATAAAGGAGCCCAGATCTTTTGCCACAGATGCTGCCTGACTTACTCAGTGTTGCCAGAATTTTCGAGTTTTATTTCAGATTTCTAACATCTGCAGTTTCTGGATCTCCTTATAGCCAATTATTATGCTCCCCACAGCTTTAACCATATCCAAATTGCTAATGTACTGTATATTCAGCAAAACTATGGATGTTTCCCTTGTCCACCTCCCTCCAATCTAAAAACATGTTTTTCATACTCCTCTGCTTCCTGTTGCCTCCCATATTTTCTATCCATAAGACATTTATTCTTTTTATACTATGGTGTTTGATATTGATGAGTAGCAGATTGTGTGGCAATTTATCAGGAGCCATTTGGAAGACTGTATATACCATATGGTTCTTTAAGGTTGTTATAGCCAGGGATGATAGTGGGAATAAGCTTCCACTACCTATTAACACTCCCAATGGCATGTGTCTCAAATAGCTTCTGACAACCAAGCCCAGTTTCTGACCTTCACATGAGCCTTAGCTGCTAAACCCAGTGGACCTGTTTCTACTGACAGGAGAAGGGGCAAAGGCAGGTCACTGGTTCCTTAAAACTGGTTGCTTTGGGCAGATGGGTTTCATTAGCCATGATTGGCAGCTCATCTAGGAGAAGGAAAACTCTGATCTGAAACTTCTACTGCCTTATGGTTATACTCACTCATGGGAAGGCTTCAGGGGTAAACCCTGAGAGAAAATCTGAAACAGCAGTCCCTAAGGCAGCCCTACATTGAGTTCAATATTGACTGGCAACTCATGCGACATTCTAGTGCCAAACTGTATCGGTCTCTGCCGATCATTTGGATTTATTAGCTGTGTCAAGAGGGGGTGCCTGCTATATGGGCAACAGCTTGCTCTCCATGTTGTTCTGCCCTGGGTTGTGTATCATTGAAGCAGCTAGGAGACAACATCCATGATTGACTCCAACATATGAAAGGCTTCAAAATATACCACATCAACTTCAGTTCTCTCATTGGCCCTTTCTATTACTTCATCAAAAAAATCTATCAAATTTGTTAGACAAAATCTGTCAAAGTATATAGGACCATAGAACCATAGAACATTACAGCACAGAAACAGGCCCTTTGGCCCTTGGCTGTGGCGAACCATTTTTCTGCCTGGTCTAACCGACCTCCACCTGGACCATACCCCTCTCATCCTTGTACCTGTCCAAGTTTTTCTTAAATGTTAAAAGTGAGCCTGCATTTACCACTTCATCTGGCAGCTCATTCCTCACTCCCACCACTCTCTGTGTGAAGAAACTCACCCCCCCCCCCAATGTTCCCTTTAAACTTTTCCCCTTCACCCTTAACCCATGTCCTCTGGTTTTTTTCTCCCCTAGCCTCAGTGGAAAAAGCCTGCTTGCATTCACTCTATCTATACCCATCATAATTTTATATACCTCTATCAAATCTCCCCTCAGTCTTCTACACTCCAGGGAATAAAGTCCTAACCTGTTCAATCTTTCTCTGTAACTCAGTTTCTCAAGTCCCAGCAACATTCTTGTAAATCTTCTCTGCAATCTTTCAACTTTATTAATATCCTTCCTGTAATTAGGTGAGCAAAACTGCACAAAACACTCCAAATTCGGCCTCACCAATGTCTTATACAACCTCACCATAACATTCCAACTCTTATATTCAATACTTTGATTTATAAAGGCTAATGTACCAAAAGCTCTCTTTATGACCCTATCTACCTGTGACACTACTTTTAGGGAATCGTGTATCTGTATTCCCGGATCCCTCTGTCCTACTGCATTCCTCAGTGTCCTACCATTTACCTTGTATGTTCTACCTTGGTTTTTCCTTCCAAAGTGCAATACCTCACACTGTCTGCATTAAACTCCATCTGCCATTTTTCAGCCCATTTTTCCAGCTGGTCCAAGTCCCTCTGCAAGCTTAGAAAACTTCCTCACTGTCCACTACACCTCCAATCTTTGTATCATCAGCAAATTTGCTGATCCAATTTACCACATTTACCATCATCTTTGTAAGATTTCTTTAATTGATCTGCCCTTGCTCAAATGACAGTTATTTCCTCCCTGATTATTATGTCTAGAACTTTCTTCATTACAAGAGTTAAATTGATTGGTCTTTTTTTTAATTGATTTTTTAAAATGAATTTTCTACAACACTACAAACAAAAAACCCCCCAAAAACAAAGTAGAAAATTAGTACAGTGCAAGATAAACATACAATAGTAATATAATACAAAATAAGATAACTGAGAAAGCACCCAAGTTGAAGTCATGTAAAGTTAGTGTCCTCCCCAAGCCCCACAACAAAAAAAAAACTCCAGACCAACCAAAATAAAATGTAGAAAATATAAATCAGAACATTCAAACCCCCAAAACTGTAAATACACTTGAAAACAGAAGATAATAATGCCTACTACCAAAAAAAAGAGCTGAAAGCAAGGGACTGAAAAAAAACTTAATTAAGAGGAAAATTATGAAAATACTCAATAAAAGGTCCCCAGACCTTATGAAACTTTATATCCGAATTAAGAATTGAATAATGGATTATTTCAAGGTCTAAACAGGACATGATATTGTTAAGCCATTGAGCATGCGTGGATGGGGCAACATCTCTCCATCTAAGGAGGATTAGACGTCTAGCCAGGAGAGAAGCAAAAGATAATATTCGACATTTAGTTGAACTCAAGCGTATATCTGTCTCACCCAAGAAACCAAACAGAGCAATTAAAGGGTTAGGTTCTAAGTGGTGATTCAGAATACAGGATAAGGTTATAAAAACATCTTTCCAAAATTTCTCTAAGCTAGGACAGGTCCAGTACATATGAATAAGAGAGGCCTCGTCACTTTTGCATTTATCACAAAGAGGACTAATATTCGGGTAAAATCGAGATAATTTAGATTTGGACATATGGGCCCTATGAACAATCTTAAACTGTAAAAGACAGTGGCGAGCACAGAGAGAAGTTGAATTAACCGATTTGAGAATCGAGTCCCAAATCTCATCAGATAAAGGGATATTTAAGTCATGCTCCCAAGCCATTCTGATTTTATCCACAGGGGCACGCTGTAAGGATACTAATTTATCATGGACAAAGGATATTAAGCCTTTACCCAGTGGATTAATAGAAAGAAATAAATCCATAACATTTTTCTTGGGCATTTCAGGAAAGTTGGGAATTAAAGGATTGATAAAGTGTCTGATTTGGAGATATCTAAAGAAATGGGCATTAGGCAGATTGAACTTAGCAGAGAGCTGTTGAAAGGATGCGAAGCGATTATCGATAAAAAGATCTTCAAAATGCCTAATGCCCTTTCTATACCAATCATAGAATGTTGAATCATGCATAGTAGGTAGAAAAAGATGATTATGTAAGATAGGACTAGAAAGGGAAAAACCATAAAAACCATAAAATTTCCTAAACTGGGCCCATATTCACAAAGTATATCTAACAAGAGGATTAACAATTAGTCTAGACAAACTACTAGGGAGTGCAGAACCAAGAAGTGCAGAAATAGATAGATCATTAGTGGAATTCAACTCCATTGCTACCCAATTAGGGCACTCAGATTGGCTATGAAAAAAAGACCAGAAGATAGTGCAACGAATGTTAGCTGCCCAGTAGTATAAACGAAAATTAGGTAAGGCCATGCCACCCTCTTTTTTAGATTTTTGAAGATAAACTTTATTAATTCTAGAATGCTTATTCTTCCACAGATAGGACAAAATAATAGAGTCTAAGGAATCAAAAAAGGTTTTAGAAATAAAAATTGGAATAGATTGAAATAAATATAAAAATTTAGGGAGAACGTACATTTTAATAACGTTAATATGACCTACCAAGGACATAGATAGAGGTGACCATTGTGACAGACTCTGTTTTGTAGTGTATAAAAGATTGGCAAAATTTTCATGAAAAAGATCTTTAAACTTCCTTGTAACTGTAATACCAAGGTAAGTAAATTGATTATGAACTACTTTAAAGGGGAGGTCACGAAATGCTAATACTTGTGCTTCTTTATTAATTGGGAAAAGTTCACTCTTATGTAAATTAAGTTTATAGCCAGAAAACTGGCTAAATTGATCAAGAAGTGAAAACATTGGAGGTAAGGATGTGGACGGGTTTGAAAGAAAAAGTAATAGATCATCAGCATAAAAAGAAACTTTATGCTCAACACCCCCCCTCCAAATCCCGGTCAATTCAGGACAGCTTCGGAATGCTATCGCCAGAGGTTCTACAGCCAAATCAAAAAGGAAGGGACTTAAAGGGCATCCTTGATGGGTGCCACGTTTAAGGTTAAATAACTGGGATTGCTGAGAATTAGTCAAAACAGAGGCGGAAGGACATAGATATAGCAATTTGATCCAAGAGATAAAACTTTGACCAAGGTCAAATTTTTCCAAAACTGCAAAGAGGTAGTTCCACTCTATATGATCAAATGCTTTCTCCGCAACGAGAGAAATAACGCATTCAGGAATCCCAGTTGAAGGTGAGTATAAAATATTAAATAAACGCCATATGTTAAAAAAAGGAAGACGGTTTTTAATAAAACCAGTTTGATCATCATAAATAATAGAGGGTATAACAGTTTCTAATCTATGAGCCAAAACTTTGGCCAAGGTTTTAACATCAACATTAAGCAAAGAGATCGGCCTGTACGAGGAACACTCTGTTGGGTCTTTACCCTTTTTAAATAAAAGAATAATACATGCCTCATTAAATGAAGGTGGCAATTTACCATAGTTAAACGAGTCAGATAGTACTGAGAGTAACTGAGGTGAAAGAAGTGAAGAGAATGATTTATAAAATTCTACGGGGAACCCATCAGGTCCAGGAGATTTGCCTGAAGACAGTGCAGAACCTCACCATAACATTCCAACTCTTATATTCAATACTTTGATTTATAAAGGCCAATGTACCAAAAGCTCTCTTTACGACCCTATCTACCTGTGACACCACTTTTAGGGAATCGTGTATCTGTATTCCCGGATCCCTCTGTTCTACTGCACTCCTCAGTGTCCTACCATTTACCTTGTATGTTCTACCTTGCCTTTTCCCTCCAAAGTGCAATACCTCACACTGTCTGCATTAAACTCCATCTGCCATTTCTCAGCCCATTTTTCCAGCTGGTCCAAGTCCCTCTGCAAGCTTAGAAAACTTCCTCACTGTCCACTACACCTCCAATCTTTGTATCATCAGCAAATTTGCTGATCCAATTTACCACATTTACCATTATCTTTGTAAGATTTCTTTAATTGATCTGCCCTTGCTCAAATGACAGCTATTTCCTCCCTGATTATTATTTCTAGAACTTTCTTCATTACAAGAGTTAAATTGATTAGTCTATAGAATCTGGATTTATCATTATACTTTTTTGAGTAATGGTCTAATCTTGGCAACTTTCCACTCCTCACTCAAGCATTTACAGATGTTAATGATTTTGGCCAGGGCCTCTCCTTTTTCTCAGCAACCTGGTATAACTCCCTTTGGAATTATCCATTTCAAATGCAATTTGACTTTATTCTGTTTCCTTTTTATCACATTTAGCCCATCCAGGGTCTGAATTATATCTTCCTTCATTCAGATTCAAAGAATCTTCATTCTTTGTGGAGAACATTCTGACAAGCTGCATCACTGTCTGGAATGGTGGGGGTGCTACTGCATAGGACCAAAAGGAGCTACAGGAAGCTGTAAAATTAGTCGGCACCATCATGGGTACTATACTCCTTAGTATCCTGAACATCTTCAAGGACCCCAAAACCCCTAAAATACCCTCTTCTCATTGTTAACATCACAAAGGAGGTACAGAAACCTGAAGGCACACACTCAATGATTCAGGAACAGCCCCTTACCCTCTGCCATCCAATTTCTAATTGGACTTTGAACCCATGACCATGACCCCACTTTTTAAAAATTATTTCTGTTTTTGCACTACTTTTTTAATTTAACTACTTAATATACATATATTCATACTGTAAATGGCTTATTTATATTTTCTACATTTAGCATGTATTCCATTGTACTGCTGCTGCAAAGTTAACAAGTTTCAAGACATATGCCAGTGATATTAAACCCAATTATGATTCTGAAACTGATATAATCATTTAGTACCTCAACAACACCAACTACCTCTGTGAATAAACTTTCATTTTGGTCACTTCTCAACTTAAAGCACATTTATTGTTTACTTGCCATTTAAAAAAATCAGGCACATATGAGTGAGTGTGATAAGGTCAGTGAATGAGCTTGGAGTGACATCGTGTGAATGAACTTGTGGCAACTGTATGTTAATTTGCTTCGTGTAACCGAGTAAGCAGAAATGCAAATGGCATGTGGGCGTCAGCTCAAGGTTACATTGTGTGTAAGTGAGCTGACTGTAGCACGGTATATAAATGAGCTCAGTATATCTGCAATTGAGCAAAACAAAATCCTCACTGTGCAAGCATGTATAAACGAATTAAATGTGGCAATGTACGTGAGAACATGTTTTATATGTCTATAGTCTATAGTCGAGTTTATGCACAAATATGTGTACACACACGTGCAATAAAAAACTTGCAACAGCATCACATGTACATAGCATCAGAAAAGCAACATTCACAAGAAAAACTTATACATACATAAATGATACACAATTTTTACAAGAAAGAGTGCTATTAGATCAGAAAAACAAAATCTATTTTAGTGCAAAGTGATCATAGTTTTGCTCATCTGTAGTGGTTGGGGTTTTGCTGGTTGGTTCAAGATCTGAATGGCTGAAGGGAAGTCAAGTTGCTGTTCTTGAATCTGGTGGTGTGGGACTTCAGGTGCTGCACCTCCTGTCCAAAAGTAGCTGCAAAAACTTCGAATTCGTTGGGTGGTGGCAATCTTTGATGATGGATATTGCCTCCTTGAGGCAGCAACTCCTTTAGATACTACCAACAGTGGGGAAGGATGTGCCCATCATGTATTGAGTGGGGTCCACTACTCTCTGCAGCTTCTTAGATTCTTGTTGATTGAAGTGCCACACCAGACCATAACATAACCAATCAGCATTCTAGTGTACATCTGTAGAAGTTCTCATAACTGGGGCTGTGTAGATAAGCCAAGTGTAAACGAGTATGCAAGCATGTTCAACATGACAATGGTGTCAAGTTGAGTTTAGTCAGACTATGAATCTGTGTGATAGCAAGTGTGTAAGTAATTGAGTTCAGTGTGACTGGGATTGTGAGAATGTGCATGATGTGACTGTGCAAAAGAGCTGTAGGTTGACTTTGTTTGAAAATGTTTTTTGTGCATATGAGCTCAGTCTAACAGCAAATATATACTTGAACAGTATGATTAAAAGGATGAGAATTTATTTGGTGTAACAGTGAGTGTGCAAAGCAAGTTTAGTGTATTCACAAGAGCAAGAATTAATTCAGTTTATCTCTAATAATTTAAGTTCTTGGGTGTCAAAATCAGAGGATTTGTCCTGGGTCCAACACAATGATACAATCCTGAAGTAAGCACACTCGCAGATCTACTTTGTGAGGAGTTTGGTCAGATCTGGGTATGTTACCGAAGACCCTTTTAAATTCCTATACAGGTAGGTGGAGAGCATTCTGACTGGTGGTATCTCAGACTGGTGTGGAGGCTCCAATGTATAGGATCACAGGAGGCTGCAAAGGGGTTGGAGACTCAGTTCCTTCATGGGCAAAATCCTCCCCACCATCTTCAATAGGCAGTGCCTCAGGAAGGTAGCATTCATCATTAAGGGTCCTCCACGTCTAGGGCACACCCTCTTCTCATTACAACCATTAGGGAGGGGCACAGGAAGATCTATATTTAATGGTTCGGAACAGCTTCTTCCCCGGCTTCTTCCTGATCTGAATGGTCCATGAACACTACCCTATATTCCTTTTTTTTTAAAGAACATAAAACATAGACATCTACAGCACATTACAGGCCCTTCAGCCCACAATGTGGTGCCGACATATAACTGCCTAGAATTTCCCTACGGCATAGCCCTCTACTTTTCTAAGCTCCATGTACCTATCTAAGAGGCTCTTAAAACACCCTATTGTATCTGCCTCTACCACCATCACTGGCAGTGCATTCCACGCACCCATCACCTATATATATATAAAGACTTTTACACAGTACTGCAGTAATCTTATGTATTGTGATAGTCTGCTGCCACAAAAAAATCAAATTTCAGTCTATGTATGAGTGATGATAATTCTGATTCTGATATATGTCTCTATTGTGGACTGAGAGTGGGAAGGGGAATCATAGTTGGGAAAGGGGGAAGGGGAGCGAGTGGGAAGCAGCAAAGAGAAATTCTGTAATGATTATTAAAGCAATTGTTTGGAATCAAATCACCTTGCCTGGTGTCTTAGGGCTGGGTGTGTCTGCACCTGTGCCACCCTCTGCTCTGGCACTCCTTCTATGCCACCTGTCCCACTCCCCTCCCATGGTGCTCCACCCTCATTATTCCCAATATCTTTTGATTTCCATTCCACATTGACAAATACAGTACTGTGCAAAAGTCTTAGGCACCCTGGCTATACATATGTCCCTAAGAATTTTGCATGGGGATATATATGGACACAGAGTGATAGTAATTGCACAGATAACTTCAGTTGAGTGCAAAATTAAGTTTAATACGATAGTGAGCACAGAAAGTTCAATTTGACCATGAATCCCTGTTAGTTGCTGAACAAGTTGATAGCATATTTAAGCAGGCATATGATACCTTCATTAGTCAGGGGACTGAGTTCAAAGACCATGAGGTACTATAGCTGCTCTACAACAGTCTGGTTAGACCACACTTGGAATATCGTGTTCACTCCTTGTTACCTCATTATGTGGAAGCTTTAGAGAGGGTGCAGAGGAGATTTACCAGAATGCTGCCTGGATTAGAGAGCATGTCTTATGAGGAAGGAATGAAGAAATTTAGGCTCAATCTCTGCAGCGAAGGAGGATGAGAGGTGACTTGATCATTGATGATAAGAGACACAGATAGAGCGGACAACCAGGGTTTTTTATTTCCCCAGGATGGTCATGGTTAAACGAAAGGACTTAAGTTTAAGGTAATTAGATGAAAGTGTAGGGGGGATGTCAGAGAGAGGTTTTTTATACAGACACTCATATATGCACTAAATGTCTGCCAGTGTGACAGCAGGGGCAGACGCATTCAGAACATTTTTAGATACTCTTAGGTAGGCACGTGGATGAAAGAAAAATGGAGGGCTATGTGAGAGAGAAGCGTTAGAATGATCTCAGAGTAGGTTAAAAGATCGGCACAACTCCGTGGACAAAAGGGCCCTACTGTACTGTACTATTCTAGGTTCTATGTTCTATGAATTGAATTGAATTGACTTTATTTCTTACCTTCTTCACGTACATGAGGAGAAAATCTCTTTACATTACGTCTCCATCTAAATGTGCAATGTGCAATCATAGTAATTTATAATAAATAGAACAATCAATGTAACATAGAAATACACTCAAATCAGCGTGAGTTAATCAGTCTGATGGCCTGGTGGAAGAAGCTGTCCTGGAGCCTGTTGGTCCTGGCTTTCATGCTGCGGTACCATTTCCCGGATGGTAACAGCTGGAATAGATTGTGGTTGGGATGATTCGGGTCCCCAATTATCCTTCAGGCCCTTTTTACACACTTGCTTTTTGTAAATGTCCTGAATCATGGGAAGTTCACAACTATAGATGCGCTGGGCTGTCTACACCACTCTCTGCAGAGTCCCACAATTAAGAAAGGTACAGTTCCCATACCAGGCAGTGATGCAGCCAGTCAGGATGCTCTCAATTGTGCCCCTGTAGAAAGTTCTTAGGATTTGGGGGCCCATACCAAATTTTCTCAACCGTCTGATGCGAAAGAGGTGTCTAAGGAAAAAGAACATAAAAGGGTGATACTGGTAGGAGTAAATTCAGTGGAACTGCATGAATGAATGTACTTAGAAAAAGATAAAGGTGTCAAAGATCTCAGTGTGTGAAATATGTGTGTTACTGAGAACATGGATGGGCTGCATGCATCAAAGAGTGAATGTGCTCAGGGTAACTGTCAACATTTCAATAGTATGATGCACTCTACAAAAGAGTGAATGAGCCCAGGGTGACTGTGAACATTTCAATGTGTTCAGCATGGCAATGTGTACAGGTGTCCCCTGCTGTATGAATGTTCACTTTACGCCACTTCACTTTTGCAAAAGTCCTACATTGGTAACCTGTTTTCGCATTACAAAGAGGATTTTTGCTTTTACGAATGTTTTTCTCATATAAATTAATGGTACTTCGCTTTACGCCATTTTGGCTTAAGAAAGGTTTCATAGGAATGCACTACCTTTGTAAATGGGGGATACCTTTGTATTTAATTTTGACTGTGCAGACAAACTTATGTGTTTTAAAGAATGTTGGAAGAGGAAACATGCCAGTGAGCTCAGTGTGACAGCAAGCATGCACATGTTGTCAATGTGACAATGAATCTATTAATGATCTCAGTGTGATAGTGAGTGGGTGGATGAAGGCAGTGTATGTAAATAAGACCAATTTGTCTATGAATGTGTAATAAGCTCAGCATAATTGTGAATGTGCGAATTATATCAGTAGAATAGTGAATGCATTGATGTGGTCACTGGGGTATATAGAGAGAAAATGTACTCATTTTGTTTGTGTACAAGTAACCTGTTTGATGGCAGGTATGTGGATGCAGTCAATGTGAATGTAACATCAAAAACAGAACCAGTGATGAGGCATTCAGGCTCTGACACCTTCTTCACCATTCAATAAAATCATGGTTGGGCTTTCACTTCAGTCCTTCTTTCCTGCACCAAAGACCGTATCTCTTAATGTCAAAGGCATCTCTCGACCTCTGTCTTGAACATACTCAGCAAGTGAAACCCCACAGTCAAATTCCAAAAATTCACTACGCACTGTGGTGAAGAAACTTCCTCTAATCTCAGATCACCAATCCCTTACTTTGAGGCTGATTTCAGGTTCTGGATATCCCAGGCAGAGATCATTTTTCAAGCTACTTTGTTAAGCTCTGTAAAAAGAAAAAATGTGCATGTTTCAATGTGTTTCTCATTCTACTCAAGTGAGTTAAGGCCCCATTTGTTTAATTGCTCCTCAGAGGACAGATCCATCTGGTGAAGCTTAGTAGGACTCCTATATATTCATTCTTAGCAGGGAGACAAGGTCTGTGCTCGGTATTCCAAGTGGAGTATCTGTAGGCCCCTGAGCAATTACAGATGGATGTTTTTACTGCTATATTCAAGTGACCATGCAAATAAGTGTGTGAAAGAGAGTGCGACAGTGTATAATGAAGGCAGTGTAAATGAGGTTAACACAATCATGACAGTACAAGTGATCTGTATGACAGTGTCTGGGAGTGTGCTTTGTCTGACAAAGTAAATTATTACATTGTAACTGAGTGTGTAAAAAGTTCATTGCGACATTTATATGCTAAAAGCGTAGAACAGACAACACATAAATGAGTTCAGTGTGACTTTTTAGAATAAGCAAAATCACACCATCAAACTGTAGATCACATCCTCCAACAGTACCAGAGCCACACTTGAAAGAAAAAGAAAACGTAAAAGAAATGAAAGGAGCATTTTCATGGAGCATCTTGAGGATGTTGCCCATGGTAGCATTGCTTGCTGATGCCATCGAGCACTCAATTGAATGCAATTATACAGACCCTTGATAATACCCATAAGACAGGAACAGAGATAGAATTCCTTTGGTCCTCCTTATTCACCCCACTCTCTTCTGCATCCAACCTATTATGCTTTGTTCTTTCCACCTACTAAAACAGGATCTCACCACCAATTATATCTTCCCTTCTCAAATTCTCTTTCCCTTCTGCTTATTGTAGGGACTGCTCCCTCCATGGCTCATTGCTCTGCTCTTCCCCCCCCCCACACCCCCATCCCTCCCAGTCCCCTATTCCTTTCTTAAGCAACTATTTCCCCTACAACTTGACCATCATCCAGGGATCTAAACAACCCTTCCAAATGAAGCAGAATTTCACATGCCCCTCTTCCAACCTTGTCTATTGCATCCAGTGCTCTCAAAGTGTCCTCCTCTACATTGGCAGGACCAAATATAGACTAGGTGTCCTTTCTTGTGGAGCACTTATGATCCGCCTGCTACGCCCACCTTGAGTTTCCAATCGCAGGTCAATTCAACTCCCCTTCCCATTGCAACAGCAACCTGTCTGTCCTTGACCTTTTTCACTGCCATTGTGATGCCAAATGAAAACCAGGAGACTAGCACCTCATATTCTGCCTGGGTCAGTGTAGTGAACATTGAGTTTTCCAATTTGAGGGAATCTACTCCCCCTGTGCTCCTATCCCACTCCTACTAGTCCACCTTGTTCCCTCTCCATTTGTTCATCTTTCTCCTTTGCAGCTGCTCTTCACCCATCGGGGTTCTTGACCCCGGCCTGCTCTTCCTATCCCCTCCTCCCATCTGGTTCCATCTGCCCATCATCCTTCCATTATTTGTTCCACTTATCACCTACCAGCCTCAACCTTCCCCTTCCCCTCCATCACCCGCCTCTTTCTCCTCATTGTTTCTTTTCATATCTGTTACTACCTATCACCCACCAGCTTCAGTGTTAAGTGTTGAGTTTCCCCCAGCAGTTTGTTTCTTTTCACTCCAGGTTCCAGCATCTTCAGTCTTTTGTGATTTTTTTTTTATTTTTATGTATTGGAATCAGTACTTATTTATCACTCTGCTTGCTATTGATGAGATGGAGACAGCCTCAAAATGTTATGCTAACTTTACCATTAACTCCGATGTACTGTAACTGGGCACATTTCAAAAGAGAGTTCCTACTACAATCGACAGTACGTATCATTTGGAGTTTGCTAGATAATGATATGTGCACAGTGCAATATCTCGCAAAGGCAGTCACGGAGTTGTGTAGACAAAATAATCATGCTCAATCGCTGGTGTCTTAACAGTTTTTCGTCAAGTTTGCCTTGAGTTAATTGGAAATCACTTTATAGTCATGGAGTTATGCAGCATTCAAGCAGGCCCCTTGGCTTAGCTCATCTACGTTGACCAAGGTACCTGCCTGCCTGACCAAGTTCCATTTGGAAGTGTTTGACACATATCCTTCTAAACCTTTTCTATCCAGGTACCTGTTCAAATGTCTTCTCTACATTGTAACTGTACCTGCGTCTATCAGTCCTTGGCAGCTTTCTCCATATACCTACCACCCTCTATCTGAAAAACTTGCCCTTCAGGTCACCTTCCCTGTGCCCTCTAGTTTTAGAATTCCGTACCTTGGGCAAAAGAGAGACTGTGACAATCAACCTTTATCAGTGCCTCACATGATCTTATAATCCTCAATAAGGTCACCACTCAGGCTTTATGGAAAATATTCCCAGCTTTGTCAGTATCTCCCCATTGCTCAAACTCTCCAGTCCCAGCAACTTCCTTGTGATTTTTTTTTCTGCACCATCTATCTCTAGCTTAATCACATTCTCCCTATAGCACGACAGCCAGAACTGCACATAATACTCCAAGAGTGGCACATAACATTAGAACATAAGAAATAGGAGCAGGAGTAGGCCATCTGGCCCATCAAGTCTGCTCCACTATTCAATAAGATCGTGGCTGATCTGGCCACAGATTCATCTCCACTTACCTGCCTTTTCCGTAACCCTTAATTCCCCTACTATGCAAAAATCTATCTAAGCTTGACTTAACTATACTTAATGAGGTAGCCTCCACTGTTTCAAAATATTGGTCTTGCCAGTTTCTTGAAAAGCTGTACCCTAATGTCCCAAATCTGGTATTCAGTGCCCTGTCAGACAAAGGCAAGCATGCTGAATACCTGTCTGCCTACGTTGTCATATTCAGGGAACTACTATTTACTTGTTCGACAACATTGCCTAGGGCACCATGTTTGTCCCGTCTTGGTTTAACATCCCAAAATACATCACTTCACACTTGTCTGAGCTGAATTCCATCTAGAATTCCTTTGCTCACTTTCCCTGTTCACCTAGACCCTGTTGTAACCTACATTCGAATCTAGGTCATTAATGTAGGTGTCAAACAACAGGGAACCCAATATTGATCCTGTGGCACCGCACAGGTTACAGATCTCCAATCTGAAAAACAACCCTCCACAACCAACCTCTGACTACTTTCAGCCAGTCAACTTTGTATTCAATTGACTCTCTCACCTTCTTTCCCATGTGTTCTAACCTTTCAGATGAACCCTTTATGTGGGACTTTGTCCAAGGCCTCTCTCAAGTCCATGGAGTCAACATTTACCACCCTCCACCCTGCCCTTGTCAGTTCTCTTGGTCACCTCTTCAAAAACTCAATCGTGAGTTCTTACTCAACAAAGCCATACTGACTATCCCTTATCAGTCCTTATCTCTGACTGTTGGATGCCGTCTCTCAGAATCCCCTTGCGGGAGTTGGCAGACAATAAATTTTACGTTTTCTTATATAAGTGCCTGGTGCAAACCTATTAAATTACAGTTATTTTCATAAATACTCCCAGTCTGCTAGTTTTTAATTTCCAAATTGAAAG
Source organism: Hemitrygon akajei (assembly GCF_048418815.1). Lineage (NCBI taxonomy): Eukaryota > Metazoa > Chordata > Chondrichthyes > Myliobatiformes > Dasyatidae > Hemitrygon > Hemitrygon akajei. The sequence continues at coordinate 38,501,565 of NC_133130.1, forward strand.
ATAGTCTTCTGACTCTAAATAGACATGTTGGAAAGCACATTCAGGCTATTTGGAGGCTGTGAGATTATTTTGTCTCTGGTTGTGAATGAGGAAGATTCTTTTGTTTATCCTTGTGGATCTAAGAGTTGATGTGTGCTTATGAATCCATAGATATATGGCATGGGAAAAGACCGCATCATCAATTTAATCAATCCTTTTAATCACATGTATTGCCTCATGCATCAAGTCAAGAGAATCACTGTGGCAGAAGTCCAAGGTGGTAAAAGGAAGAAAGCAAAATCTCTTATCCCACCAGACAATTAAAATAATCCAAGGCATCATTTTGTCAACGACTTACAGCATATCATAGCATGTTTTGTGCCCAGTGAGGTATAGCCACTCTGTTAGAGGTACAGTATACAGTAAATTGTCAGTCACCACATAGCCTCCAAGTTTATGCTTGAGAGGATATGAAAGGATGTGAATTTGAATCAGTGGGTGCATTGCCAAGCCTGTCAGTATATCATTCTGCTGGAATATGTCTAAATACTTGATCATTGACTCTGTTGGTGAGTGATCCAGACAAATCTCAGAACTTTGAAGCCTTTTTCTGACAATATGAGATTGTTTTTGAAAGGCAAATATGTCAGAAAATAACAATATCAAATCTGCTTGACTATACCTTCTCCTTCATAACAGTTTGTTTTATATTAGCTCAACTAAATTGCATTTAAAATCAAATATCAATACATTTTGAGTGAGAATCATAATAGTATCATTGGTGTATTGTGAATACGCATATGTTGATTTGCAGGAAGGAATTGTGTGGGTCAAAGGCCACTTCCTATAATGCATACGGGTCACTGCAATCTATTGTGCAATATAATTTCTGAATGATATTGAGAGTCATGGGATCATATAGCATGGAAAATGGCTCTTTGGCCCATTAAATCCCCCTTGATCATAAAGCATTCTTTTTACACAAATTCCATATTATTCAGCCTACATGCCCAGTAATCCTCCCTAAATTCGACAACTTACCTGCACATTGGGATCAATTTACAGTGGCCAATTAACTCACTGCATACGTAATGGAAGTGACCTTTGACCCACACAATTCCTTCCTGCAAACCAACATATGCGTATTCAAAGTTCACCAATGATACATCCACATGTTTCTGAAATGTGGGAGGATGCAAAGATACATATCTACAGAAAGTACATGAAGTTGTAGTAAGAATGTGCAAACTCCACATAGACAGCTCCCAAATTCAAGATGATGAACTGTGATCCTTTGCATCTGACTTCATTTTTGTCTTTGTGAGAGCATGTGTTTATAATTACTTTTTAAATTCATATTGCAATGAATAATTCTGGCAGTGTGCACAATAACCTAATTATAACCACAAGAGATTTTGCAGATGCTGGAAATTCAGAGTACCACATAGTAAATGCTGGATGAACTCAGCAGGTCAGGTAGCATCTATGGAAAGGAATAAAGTGTCTTAGTTTTGGGTCAAGGCTTGAGTTTCTCCAGCATTTTGTGTGTGTTGTACAGTAACCGAGATTTTGTCTGCCTAAAATTCTGCTTGTATCAGATAGATTTTATGATTATGTATATGTCAATTAAGCAGTTTGCCACCTGCTTTGTACGGTATAAGTAATGCTGTTTATACCCCTTCGTCTAAGCATGACTGATTTTGTGTGGCCATATTCATATGTGAGGCACAATGCCCAAAGAGAAAGGAGGAAGCTAAAAAAATCAATTAAGTTATTTTAATGAGAAATTGTATCAACCCACAAACAAACCAGGTAAAACATTTTTAGAACTATCATTGGTGTATGCCACATGTATTGTCTAAAATACAACATGATAAAGGAAAAAAAGCAAGAGTTTGTCTTGACCTAGAAGTTGTAAGTGTGCACCAAGTGGATGTTTCAGTATGTTTATTTTGTGAAAAAGATCTTCTTGCCAATTTTCTCATTTTAAGGCATTACATCCTTCTAGACATTTGATTACTATCAATATCCATTAGTCTCATGTGAACAAAAGGTAGTCTGCATCCGATATTAGACGGAGTCATTAGATGCAGATCAGAACCCAGAGCCATGGATGGTAATTTTCACCTTCGGTAGGCAGTGAAACCTGGGCCAGTAGTTCTCTGCTGACAGTTCAACTGAGTTCAGCTTCTGGGTTGTACAACTCGATTACACAATGTCTTGATTACATGAGACTCAGCAATAAACTTGCCTTTTAGAGTCAGCATGAAGCTTTCACCTTCTTTTCACCTTCCATGCATCTCCCCATTAACTGACTGGATGGGGGACAAATATGACACCAGAAGAAAGTACTCTAACAAAGCAAATCCACTGTACATTGGTGCTGAACTGTATAGATTAAAATACAACATAATCAAAAATACAACATTTCATGATTATCCCAATGAAAAGATCAATCATTTATCTCAGCTGGAAAAAAGTCATTGGGTGCATTTAAGGCAGAGATAGATAGGTTCTTGATTAGCCAGGACATCAAGGGTATGGGGTGAAGGCAGAGGAGTGGGGATGACTGGAAGAATTGGATCAGCCCATGATTGAATGGTGGAGCAGACTCAATGGGCCAAATGGCCTACTTCTGCTCCTATATCTTATGGTCTTATAACATGCCATCAATCATCTGTTCATGTTGTAACTTCAATCAATACTATATATTAATAAAACTTATTACAGGTCTTATATAATGATGCCCTGAAAAGATAAATTCAATTATGTTAATATAATGGTGATTACATTTGGAAATGAATTGCATATATTGCTTGTATTCAAAGTTAAAAGTCCAAAGTAAATTTATTATCAAAGTATGTATATATCACCATATGCTACCCTGAGATTAATTTTCTTGTGGGCATTCACATTAGAAACACAATCGAATCAATAAAATACTACACACAAACAAAGACTGACAAACAACGAATGTGTGAAAGATGACAAATGTGCAAATGTAAAAAGAAAAGCAAAATAATAATAATAATAATAACAACAACAACAACAACAACAACAACAATAATAATAATAATAATAATAATAATAATAATAATAATAATAATAATAATAATAATAATAAATATTGAAAACCTGTGCTGTAGAAAGAGAGTCCACAGGTTGTGGAATCAGTTCAGTTTTGGGTTGAGTGAAATTATCCTCAAGTTTAGGAGCCTGATGGTTGAGGGGTAATAACTGTTCCTGTATTGGATTGTATCAGCGTGTGAAGGTACCCACAAATTTGTATTGCTCTTTATGAGAGTGCGGAGTGGTCTGAGTATCTGCATACACAGTGAGGTTATGTCTGCGTTTACACTGATCATGACCAAGCTTTTATAGTCAAATAAAAGAGCACTTATGTTCACATTGACATAGGTAAGAAAGTGATTTTTCCATTAATATTTTTTGTGACGGTGTGATTCGGTCCAGGAAATGGTGATGGTGGATATGAAAATCGATCATCTTGGTGTACATGAAAATGTGATTAGATGTATACATTTGTATAGAACTATGGAAACATTTGCTTATGTTCATGACTTTGCAATATTGTTCTTTACAAGTTTATGTTGTTGTTGATAAGGTATTATTTTTCACCTAAACATTTCTGAAATTTAAAATGTATTTAAGAATTTGTACTGGTGTATTATTTAATTTGTATTAAAGGAGTCAATCTTACAAATTCCATTGAATTAGTGTTGTACGTATGAATCTGAATGTATAGTATCTTCTGCATATGCTAATAAGAGTGATTATAAGAGCTTGTGTTGTAAATATTGGCATGTCCCTATTGATATGGGTTTGTACTAATATATTGATTAATCAGTCTCATTTTGTATTGGTGCATTATTATGTCATTTAATGTTTTTATTATATTAATAAATGATGACAAGTTTCTGCTGGGATATCTGACTATAAAATATGTGGGGAGATTTTTATTGGTGTCTTAGTTTGTGAACATGTGTTGGATTGTATATATCTGTTTCATACATTTGTATCCTATGTAAAATACACATAGGTTTGAGATTATATATGAAAGCAAATATGATTTTAATGAATATATCTGAAATGTATGTGTAAGTTTAGGTCTAATTATGAAATTGTATGAATTTATAATCAGACATGCAAATGTATGGTCTTTATGAAATTGTACTTCTGATTTTGTAGGTATATACTGTACGGGACTTAATTTATGAACTTGTCCTCCAAGGGGTATATGTGAACTTTATTTGTAAGTATCAGAATATGATAACTTGCACAAACTTGTTGATGAATGCAAAATTTAAAAATATTTCTTTCATTTGATGATGAAGATTACATCTGGGTACGTTTTGATGCAAGTCTGAGTTATGTTCTTAGATTTAAGCAAAAAAGTGCATTTGGATTTGTGAGTCTGGGATTGCCGTGGCTGAGTTGCAGATGATAGTGTGGGATGGAAGCTGCACTGAAGTTTGACTGTGTGTGTGTGTGTGTGTGTGTGTGTGTGTGTGTGTGTGTGTGTGTGTGTGTGTGTGTGTGTGTGTGTGTGTGTGTGTGTGTGTGTGTGTGTGTGTGTGTGATGGAGGGAGAGAGAGGGGGGGAGGAGAGACAGAGCGAGAGCAAGCGAGAGGCAGATTCTGATTGAGCTCCAATCCGCAGACTCTAATCCGCCCGATTTGGCCCTCCGGCATCACAATTAGCGCTCCTTCTGCTTCCCTCCCGCTGTGAAAGAGCGCTCGCCCCTTATGTCCGCGATGTTTCTCGGCACCACCTACCGGGAATGAAGGGAACAATCAGGAAACAATTAAAGAAGCTGAGTGATTCTGTAAATAATCTTTGACGTCTCAACAAAGACGCCATTGGTTAAGAGTTTATTAGCAAGAAACCATTAAAACAGATGTCATGTTAGCTTTTCTTTGGGGTTTGGTGACACATCTCCAAGAATGAATTGCCGATTGTCTGGTGCTCAGTCAGTAAACACCCGGCCTATTGTTCAACTTTAAGGGAGCTCACAAAACAGAATGAGTTTCTTGACACGCATTCCTAACCAGCCCGGGTGTACCAAATCTATAATCTGTTAATCCCAAAGCACATTGCTTCTGAGCCCGCACCATTTGCAACCAAGTTACCTCACAATGTTAGAAAAGTCACTGCCTGAAATTCCGATTATGTTAGGTTAGGCCATGTCCTGGAGTGAATAATTCCCTCGATCAAACCAGCCAGGAAATTCACCGAGTACCGTTTTACATGACAGGACAGGGCGGGAAGTTAAAATCATCAGGAAGCAGGAATTGCAACGCAGGGAAACGCAGAGAGAGAGAGAGAGGGAGAGAGAGGGAGGGAGGTGATTTCACAGCAAAGCGAAGGCAAACGAGTGTCGGTCAATGGAGAGAGATGAGATTGCAGAATCTGGAGCGAAGAACAATCTGCTGGAGGAACTCAGCGGGTCAAGCAGCGTCCGTGGGAGAAAGGAAACTGCCGATGTTTCGGGCCGAAGCCGTGCATCAGAAGCCGGGTGATGCTCTTTGACCTGCGAGTTCTTCCAGATAGACTGTTTCTTATTCGGGGTTCGGTCAAGATCGCGATAACTTGAATTAATTTCAGTTTATGGTTGTGTAAATGACGTTTCATTCGTCGAATCGACAATGACATTATTGTGCTATACATTAACACGCATAAGAAACTATATTCTTAAAATTTCAAGGAAATTGCTTTCCATCTATCCTCTATTTTTCAGGGTATAGTAATAATTTTGGAATAAATGTCAGGCATGAATGGCTGATTTAAACCAAACCCATATTAAGTTATTTTCATATTTACCACATCTTAACCAGACTTCGGGTATAACCCCAGGTAGCCTTTGACTGAAATCCGTTGTTTTTTTTTGTTTTCAACTGCATATTCTAATTGTTTTCTCTTCGAGGCCGAAAGATCGCGATGATGCACTTCCTTTAGTTTAACTTCTGTGGACAAAGGGGGAAGGAATGGCCGCCCTTGGTTTGTCTAGGTGTGACACGACAGGACACCCAGCCCTGTTAGGACCGAGAAGTGGCGTGTAATACAGACAGGTTTAGTTTTTCTTACATACAAAACCAGTGAATATGTTAGTTCTGACACTCTATGTTCTCCCCCTGAAAATGTTACTGTGAACCAGTCCTGATGAAGGGTCTTGGCCCGCAACGTCAACTGTTCACTCTTTTCCATAGATTGCTGCCCGGCCGGCTGAGTTCCTCCAGCATTTTGTATGTATTACTATGCTACTTTCGACGCTGTATTGTCATAAGGCAGTCGCGTAAAAGGCAAGAATAGCATGCCCGCCCCTGGTGTGTTAAATGCACGCCCAGGTATTCTCGGCGAGAAATAAATCAGGGTAAACGGTGTCCTGTCGTAAATGGGGGTAACTTCATGGGTGGTATGGTTCCCTAAACAAAAATGAGATCCAACTCTACTTATTCAGGCTTGTCCCAGTGAAGGTGACCTGACGATGACGGGGGTTTACAGCAGAGACCCCTCTTTGCTTCCATCATCTCCAACAGACCACGCACCTATAACGAATCTGCAATAAATGCATTATTCCAGATCCATTATCTTATCTTTATTCCTGTCGTAGGAAAATATAGATACAGACAGATCTGTCACCGCTCGTCTACCATAATCTTTTTAATTGGGGACAATCATGGGCACTTGAAGATACAGAAGTGGATCCAAAGACAAAATTAAAAAGAAAAAAAAACCAAGAATCGTACCAGAACAATCGGAGTAATCCCCGCCACACAGCACATTATCACGCTCAAAGTCCATAGTGAATATTCCAAAACAATTTTGTATAATTGGATTTTTAAAGTATGATGAGAGTTGCTAGTTAGCGCAATTAAATATCCCCACTTTGGTTGTGACGGACGGGGTAAGAGTTGGCGGTGAAAAGCGGGATAAGAGCAGACGGGGTTCTCTGGCATGGTACGGTGCTCACCTCGCTTCAGTCGCTCTTATCGAAATAAGCCAGTTTAGTCAGTGGATGCAAAAAAAAAGCAGCTTGTTAAAGACTATTTTTTTTTAAAGGTGCGGTATTCTCTAGAAATAGATTAGATCTGGATGTGAATGCATGTAAAAGGTTTGCCAAGAGAAGGTTTCAGGGACCGAATATCTAATCAAAACTGGAGTGGAGAAAAAGGTTTTCAAAACTGAAACGGAGGAGTTTCTTTATAATTTAGTGAATATTGTAACAATGAAGAATTGTGTCTGATTAGGGTGTTGAGCGGGCTCCCTGGGTCTGGATCTCAGCCCCTTGAGGGACACACATCGACTCCAAGCAAACTTCGATTTCACACACGCTGATCGATTCAGCAGGCGGCGGAGAACTGAACTCCGATGAGTTCACACACCGAAGAAAGAGCGAACTGGTTCGAAGGAGGTTAGTTTCAGCGCTGAAGATGTTTTATAACCAAACCACTGGCCTGCCCGGACCTCCAGGGTAAGAAAACAAGAGGTAACTAAAACGTTCAACGGTAAAAATGTTAATGTAGTTAAAAATCTAGGTCACGAGGTCAAAGAAAAGACCACATCAAACTTCACTGCGACTACGTTTCCCAGAGCTTGTCCTGGCCCTGCACACCGCCGCCTGCCGCTTTTCAGCTTCATTCACAAACACGAACAAGTCTGCAGATGCTTGAAATCCAAAGCAACTCACACAAAATGCTGGAGAAACTCAGCAGGTCAGGCAGCATCTATGGAAAAGAGTACAGTCGGCGTTTCAGGCCGAGACCCTTATTCAGTTCGACTGTTTACTCTTTTCCATAAATGTTCCCTGACCTGCTGGGTTCCTCTGGCATTTTGTGTGTGTTACATCAGTTTAATTTCTCACTTCTCACGTCTTGCTTAGTCTCATTGTTTGGGGAAGGTTAATGGAGGAAACTCCGTCTCTGAAAGAACCCCACTGAAGGGAAAAAGTTGAAAATTCGGAGCATTTGTACATAACACACCATTGAAATACACACACACTGACACACAGACAAATAGACAGACATAGACAGACGTACAGATAGACGGACACACAGAGGTACATGCAGATATATGCACTGTACTCACACATGTAAGTATGCGTGTATACAAAAATAGTGTAATTACGTATCTGCCTTCACGCACGAGCATTATATATATGAATATATATGATTATATATTATACATATTATCTATAGCTTGTAGCTGCACATAATATACACAACGTATTTGTGCGTATACGTTGGTGCGTAAAGTATATAAAATTATATTTGCATATTTACATTCACACTCCTATATATACACATGTATAATTAGCTGAGGAGTTAGGACACAGAGTATCCAACAGGGATCGGTTCTTCATTACTTCTGACTTATGTTTCCAGTTGTACATTAATTACTTTTGTTCTGCCTCTGTTTCCTGCGTAAAGGGGTCTAGGCATTAAATCCGGCGCAAGCTCTACTTTGGAGCGTCTGGCGGTGTTGCAGCGCCATCGAGCGGCCAGGCATCAAGGGGTTTAATTTCAAAGGTGTCCGTCGCACTGTGTCACTTTCCTGTTATCATCAACACTAGTAAAAAAGGACAAGATTGCTTGAAAGAGAATTCTAAGTACTTTCTACATATTTCACACTATAATAACTAAATATATTAAACATTCAAAGCTTATATTGTTTGAGAAATAAATTCTTGTCACGTAAACCTGCTTGGAAGAAATTCAATATAACCGTTATGATTGTCACATGTTTAAAGAACTTAAGTCGTTCTACTGTATTTACAATTTTTTCAGTACTTCAGTTAAATGTAACTCCTGCAGTCATTATTCCCTCCATCATCTTCCTCCAGTTCTTTGCACAGTGCCACTAGAAGTGGCGTTGTTGCTAATAATTTCATTTGCAGCTTCTCAGAAAATAAATAATTCAACAAGACCTAGGTAACGTTTAGGCGTGGGCAGATAAATGGCAGGTAACATGACCATTTCCAATACCATGCCCCTTTTCCTTCAGCGGCGTGATTATCTTGAGACTCCCATCATCAATATCAACAGGTCACCATAGATAAGAATCTATGCTGACGCGGGAGTATTGAGATCACTGGAGCGGCTCAAGCAGCGAATATGCTGATAAAAGTAGAACCTCAAAGCCTTTACTCCAGTTGCAAGGTTACATCAGGGGTATATTCGAAACAACTCCACTTGCCTGGGGAGTGGAACTTGAAGGAGTGAGCAGCCCAATTGATTGGCACCTCCTGAGTCATCTAAACATTCATTACACTGACTGATGAGGTTCCAAAAGGCACTGTATCACTACCTTCTCAATTAATAAACGGCATCTTGTTGGTAACATCCACTACCCCTTATTTAAAAATAAGGGGTAGGCCATTTAGAACTTAAGAATAAGGGGTTGGCCATTTAGAACAGAGCTGCGGAAAAACTTTTTCACCCAGAGAGTGGTGGATATGTGGAATGCTCTGCCCCAGAAGGCAGTGGAGGCCAAGCCTCTGGAAGCGTTCAAGAGAGAGTTAGATAGAGCTCTTATAGATAGCGGGGTCAAGGGATATGGGGAGAGGGCAGGAACGGTTGTGTATTGTGTATGATCAGCCATGATCACAGTGAATGGTGGTGCTGGCTAGAAGGGCCGAATGGCCTACTCCTGCACCTACTGTCTATTGTCTATTGTCACCCCAGAAATGAATATAAAATATTTGAGGATACATGATTTTCTGGAAGTTAACAACAAGTTGTGTTTTTCAGGTGAGAATGTCAGAAATCTTTATGCAAGTAGGTTAGATTAGCAATTTACTTTATTACCCTTTAATGATCCATCAGGATTTAATTATATCCATCAATGTAATTGAGACATATATCACTGTCTAACAGCACTTTCTGCGAAAATATAATCACATGCTTGTCTTTACTACTTTATGTCACATGTTGCAGCCTTTTATTAACATAAGAAATTAATGAATTTATGATTAGATCTTGACAGCAATGGCATAGTGTTAAGTTTGGGTCATCAGAAGAACATCCCGCACACAGGATCCACTGACAGAACAAATGCTTAAGGCAAGTGCTCCATTCAGAAATTCGAGGCTATTCTTAATCTTAAAACCTAACGTAGAATTCCCCATTCTCTCAGATAGACGATTAAACTAGGAGAAATACTTAAAATGTGATTTTTACATTCCATGCAATGTGGAGATAGGCAGGACAGATTTGTAGAGGTTCTATGCCCATTTAAAAGCAGTAGGAATCAGAGAAGTTAAGATGAGGGGGAATGTATACAGAGTAATCAATTTCCCCGACTTCTGGCACAGACGGGTGCACCCAGGACCCGATACAAGAGAGTGCACAGCTGTACCTTTGTACAGGAGAGTGCACGTCCTACTTTGGAACAGGAGTGTGCACTTCTAAACTTGTGCATAAGAGTTTTAGCACCGAATAGGGGAGAAATGTCATCAAGCCCTTAATATCAAATACACAGCAGGCCTTGCCATATGTTGATCCCTGCCCATCTGTTAGCACAGGAGGATGCACACATGATCCATGGTACAGGAAAGTATACATAATACTACTTGTGGTGTCATGTGGGCTATGCTGCTGTACTCCGGTCCCTCTGCCAGGCCCAGGCTTCTCTTTCTTGTCTAATAATAAGGCAAACTGACGTGTAGGTGTTATATCACATCTGCACATGATAATATCATTACTTTCTATGACCATGTTCCTTTCCCTCTTTGAAAACTGATGAGTGAACATACTTTACACATGTAAGCAGTCATTATGGATGCAGATTACTTAGCTTTCTTTTTCGATTCTCTCTCAGCTGCACACTTGTTTCTGATGGTGTTTAAGTTCACTGAACTGGCAAACGTGTAACCTCTTGGCTTAATCACTTTTCTGCTCTGTGCCACTTCAATAGTGGGTGACGCTGCTGTATGTCACTGTCAGAAATGAATTCATTATCATACCTCACTTCGGGATCTTCAAGCATGTCTCTTGCTATCGTCATCAAATCAACGAACATTGACTTGGCCGACTCAGCTCAGGTAGCTTTGCTGAGTCTCATTGGTAGGATGACTTCAGCTGTTTCACATGCTCAGTTTATTTTTGCTTCCAACCATTGTCCACTGCTTCTCCGAGGATTGTCACCTTGTTTCTGTTGAGAGGCTTGTGACTTCCTGCAATCCTGAGAGTGATCCTGTCTGGAGTTCTGCTCCTGGTAGGGTTTCTCCTGGTGTTAAGGACAAGCAGAAGGTTCCAGACAAAGAGCAATCCAACCAAGATTGGAGCTGGTGGAAGATGATAACTCATCGCAGTGGCAGTGAAGGGTCCCCAGTCACCTTGCATTCCATGTCGGTGGACCCTGACTTCGATCTGTTAAGGACCATGCCGTGGCTACCTGCGCATCAACCTCTGCAATTTAAACAATGTCTTGCACTTGCATCCACCCTAAAATCTCGGTTATATGGATCTCAGAATGGCCTCCAGAGCCACCTGAGCGCCCACCAATAGACAACCCCCTTGAAGAGCATCCTAATCAGCTTGAGTGATCACATTGCCACCTCTGGTCTCTCCCCTCCAAATTAAGCAGCAAGTTTTTTTGGACACAAGTCTAGTGTGACCCACTCTCTCAGAATTTGTTTGTAGGCTTGCTTCACAGGTTTATCTAGCTGAGCAACTTGAGGAATCTCACTCAAACACCCAGAGGATCCTGTGCTAAAACCACACTTTTGCCTATTATATCAGATGATTACCTCAGAGTGTCAGCTATTCAGCTATTTTATTTGCTGATTTAAATTCAGTTGTTTACAGCCATTCCTCAATTTACAAAGGAGATGCGTACTCAGTAAAAAGCTCATGAAGTTGAATTTAGTCAAGCAAAATGCTAGGCAAAATGGGTTGGGGTACTCAGTGTATTCCTATAGTGGAGAGTTGTGTTTTATTCATTATAGCAGAAAAAAAAGCTTTGTGACTTGAACACGTGTATCCAAAGAGTGAAAGATGTTTTATGAAAATCATAAATCAAATATAATCACACTGTAACAGTAAAGCCGTCCATCCCTATATCTTGGAAGCTGTGATTGTTGGAATTGCTACTTTAGGATTATTAATAATGGTTTGTGATCTGTAATGAGGACAAAGGGTCATTCCAGTAAGAACTAATGAAATTTATTCACACCAAAGATAATTGCTACCACTTCTTTCTCGATGTGAGCTTAGTTTCATTTGCTTTTGTCGAGAATATGTGAAGCAAATGTATGGGCTGCTCCTGCCCATCATCCATTACCTAGTTGATGACAGCACCTACGCCCTCACTTGAAGCAACACAGGCAAGCTTTAGGGTTCTCATTGTAGTGTAGTGAGCCAGAAGATATTTGCTACTCAAAATGTGCTTACATTGATCAAATGCTTTCTGTTGCATGTCAGTCCAATTCCATTTCTCATTCCTAATAATTTGGTACAATGATCCAACCATGTGGAATGATATTTAAATATTTCCAGAAAAGAGCAAACTTCTGTAATGTTTCCTGGCTATCTGACTTTCACAATAGCATCAAACTTGTCTTTAACAGGCTTCACTCCATTAGTACCCACCATCAGACTGAGGTACACACCTTTGGCTGTACTTAGACCACTTCACTTTTATATCATAATGGCGGACTCCAGCATCCAGCACACCTTCTAAAGGTGATGCCTCAGAAAGGCGGCATCCATCATTAAGGACCCCAACACCCAGGACATGTCCTCTTCTCATTGGTGCCATCAAGGAGGAGGTACAGGAGCCTGAAGATGCACTTTCAGCGTTTCAGGAACAACTTCCTCCCCTCTGATTCTGAATGGACAATGAATGCATGAACACTACTTCAGTAATTCTTCTCTTTCTTTTTGGACTAACTATTTAATTCAATTTTCTAAATATCTTTCACTAATTCACAGTTTTTATTATTATGTATTGCAATGTACTGCTACCACAAAACAACAAATTTCATGACATATGAGACTAAACCTGCGTCCTGCTGAAGGGTCTTGGCCCATAACGTTGATTGTTTACTCCCCAGTATACAGTGCCTTGAAAAACTATCCTGACCCCACAACTATTTTCACATTTTACTGTCTCATTTTCTAAATTTAAAATATATTGAAGTAGGATTTTTTGAGCTAATCTACAAAACTTTGTGCATCGTGTCAAATTAAAAGAAAAATTCAAAAACCTGTCAACAGTTTGGTAAAAGTTAAAAACCAAAGTTTTGAGGCTGAAGAAGTATTCATCCCCTTTGTAATTACTATGCTATCTTTCCTCAGGTGTAATACTATATATTACCTAACCAACTCACCCAATTTGTTGATGTAGAAAATTGGACGATCACCTATTTACAATGAATTCATAAGAATAAATGTCCTCTCTCTTTGTAAGTTGCAACAGCATGGTAGATTTTTAGCAGATCAAACCAATATGAAGACAAAAGAGCATTCAAAAGAAGTCAGGGAAATTATAATACTGAAGCACAAATCTGGGGAAGGGTGCAAGACCATCTCAAAGGCTTTGAACATACCGTACCTCGAAGCTCAGTGTAGGCCATCGTGAGAGAGTGGAAAAAATATAAAACCACAGCCACACTGCCTAGGTGAGGCCACCCCTCCAAACTTAATCGCTGGAGAAGAATGGCACTTGTAAGAGAGGCTACTGTGACGCTATTGGTCACTCTGAGTGAGCTGGAGAAGTCGGTGGCTGCAACTGGAGATGAAGTTCATGGCTCCACAATCTCTAAGGCCTTGCACAAGAAAAGGTATTTATTGAAAAGTGGCAAGGAAGAAGCCCTGGCTAAAAAAAAATCCTTGCCTGTAAAGGCTTTGCAAGTCATCATTGAGAAGATACTGTCGATGTGGAAGAAGGTCTTGTGTTGGATGAGACTAAAGTGGAAGTTTTTGGCCTCCACACTAAGCAGTATGTGTAGTGTAAATTTAATACTGTGCATCAGCCAGGTGACATCGCCACTACAGAGGCAGCATCATGCTATAGGGTGGTTTTCAGCAGCAGGAACTGGAAATCTAATCAGGATTGATGGGAAGATGGATGCTTCTAAATACAGAGAGATCATGGATAGAAATCAGCCAGCTTCTGCCAGAAAGGTTAAACTGGGGGGCGGGGGAGGAATTCATCTTCATCTTTCAATCTTTCAGCAGGACAACAACCCAGCTGCCAGATAGTTTTTGAGTGGCCCTGTCAGAGTCCTGATCTTAACTTCAAGATGGCAAATCCTCAAGATGGCTGTCCACTGCCACTCTTCAAGTGAACTGGCACGGCTTGAGGAATTTTGCAAGGAGGATTGGGCAGATGTCGCTCCATCATGTTGTGCAAAGCTAATAGAGACTTATCCAAGAAGACTCCTGGCTGTAATAATTGTGAGGATTGTGCTGCTAAGGGCAGGCAACAACTTATTGATGGTTCCGAAAGCAAGAAATCCCACTAGAGACTTTATTAATAACACTTGTTCTGTAAACGATTATGGTAAACAATCACTGTGAACAACGAAGAGGCGTGCAAAGGTGAGGCTGAGTCGAGGGTCGAAATGTGTGGGTGTGAGACAAAGTCGGAGTTGGAGAGAAGTCAAGGCATGTTCAAGGAGGAGTTGGAGCAAGGTGGAGGTTTGTTTGAGATAGAGTCGGGGCGCGTGAAGAAGAGAAAAGTCAGCGTGGAGGAAACCGGGAGCAAGGTTTGATTGATCTAAGTGCTGGGCTGATTTGGAAAGGTCGGGTATGCTGCGGAACACAGTGGTGGGGTCCAGGCCCAGAGCGTATCGAAGCCTGGGTGCTAGAGCTAGGAGCGACCCAATATGTGGACAATTTAAATGCTGGGCATGATGAATTGAAAAGGCCAGGTGTAGGGGCCAGAGGCGAGGGCTAGGGCAGTTCTGCTCACCGTTCCTCAACATTTACTCCACTTGTCGCTGCACTGAAGCCGAAGCTGTGAACCTGTTCTGGCTGCTCCAGGCTTTGTGTTTGCAGGCTCCGTGATGTTTTCTTCACTCTGTGATGTACTGAGGCTGAGGCTGAGGCTGTGGGCCTGCTCTGTCTGTTAGGAGATTCATAACTGAGGATTCACTTTAATTCTAAATGCTATTTGCTCACTTTTAATGTTTGCACGAGTTGTTCTTAATTCTCTCTTGCACGTTGGGTGTTTGTCGGATTTTTCTTTAAGGATTCTTTTGGGTTTTGTGGCTGCCTGTAAGGAGCTGAATCTCAAGGTTGCATAATGCATACATACTTTGATAATAAATGTGCTTTGAGCATCTGAACTTTGAGAATTGGTTCAACTAAGTAGTGAGCAAAGAGGCATGGATACCTCTGAAATGCTGACATTTCCGGTTTTGAAATTTTAGTTTTTCATGCTTTACAATTTTCCATGTGTGTGGGCTGTACTGTGAAAAATGGAGCACATGATTCACAAATAAAAATACTCAGTTAAATTGATTATAATCTCTGGTTGTAATGCTCATGTATGTGTACAAACAGTTGGGGTTGAATACTTTTTCAGGTACTGCCTGACTTGTTGAATTCCTGCAGCATTTTCTGTGTGTTGCTCATAATTTCCAGCATCTCCAGAATCTCTTGTGTTTCAGAATGGATTTTGCTTTGCAGAACACTGGCATGGCATTAGGGTTTAATTTATGTATCTACCTTGAGTTCAATGATTGCTGTGTATGTGTCTTCAAAGATGTACTGAATTTGGGACAGTAGTGTCTCCAAATATAATTTTGATGTATTAGTGTGCATACTGAATATGTCCTCTTTTCACACCATCTTGCACAAAGTACAAAAGCCTTAAGTACCACATCACCAGGTTCGGGAACGGCTATTATCCTACAACTGTCAAGGCTCCTGGGTGTCAATATCTCTGAGGATCTAACCCAGATGCAACATATTGATGCAACTCTCGAGAAGGCAAGGCAGCAGCTATATTTTATTAGGAGTTTGAGGAGATTTGGTGTGTCAACTAAAATACTTGAAAATATACCACGGAGAGCATTCTAGCAGGCTGCATCATCGTTTGGTTCGGGGCGGGGGTGGGCAGCTACTACACAAGATCAAAGAGAGTTCTAGAAACTTGTAAAATTAGTCAACTCCATCGTGGGTATTAGCCTCTGTAGTGTCCCAGACATTTTCAAGTAGCGGTGCCTCAGAAAGGCGGCATCCATTATTAAGGACCCCCATCACCCAGAGCATGCTCTCTTCTCACTGTTACCATCAGGAAGGAGGTACAGAAGTCTGAAGGCACACTCAGTGATTCAGGAACAGCTCCTTTCCCTCAGCCATCCAATTCCTAAATGGACATTGATACTACCTCACTACTTTTATATTTCTGTTTTGTTTGCACCATTTATTTTAATTTAACTATTTAACACACACACACACACACACACACACACACACACACTGTATTTCAGTTTTTCTCTCTATATTTATATATCATGTATTTCATTGTACTGCAGCTGTAAAGTTAACAAATTTCACAACATATGCTGGTGATACTAAACCTGATTCTGATTCTTTACAACTCACGTTCTCAGTATTATTTTTATTTGCACTAGTTGTCTTCTTTTGTACATTGGTTATGTGTCACTCTTTGTTTATGTATACTCTTGAAATTCTATTTCAAAATAATTTAAGAAATTAAATAAAATAAGTTGGATAAAATCAGAATGGCTTGGGAGCATGACTTAAATATTCCCTTATCTGATGTGGTTTGGGACTCGATTCTCAAATCAGTTAATTCAACTTCTGTTTGTGCTTGCCACTGTCTTTTACAGTTTAAGATTGTTCATAGGGCACATATGTCCAAATCTAAATTGTCTCAATTTTACCCTAATATTAGTCCGGTTTGTGATAAATGCAAAAGTGGCGAGGCTTCTCTCATTCATATGTACTGGACCTGTCCTGGTCTAGAGAAATTTTGGAGAGATGTTTTCCTAACATTATCTCATATTCTGAATTGCCACTTAGAACCTAACCCTCTGATTGCTCTTTTTGGTTCCTTGGGCGAGATGGATATACATTTGAGCTTGACTAAACGTTGAACATTATCTTTTGCTTCTCTTCTGGCTAGACGTCTAATTCTTCTTAGATGGAGAGATGTTTCCCCACCCACGCATGCTCAATGGCTCAATGATATTATGTCCTGTTTAGACCTTGAAAAAGTTCACTACTCAATTCTTAATTCGAACATAAAGTTTCATAAGGTCTGGGGACCTTTTATTGAATATTTTCATAACCTTTCTTCTGATTAAGTTTTTTTTTCCAGTCCCTTACTTTCAGCTTTTTTTGGGTAGTAGACATTATTATCTTCTGTTTTTACTTGTACTTACAGTTTTGGGGGTTGGAATGTTCTGATCTATATTTCCTACATTTTGCTGTGGTTGGTCTGTAGTTTCTTTTCCCTTGCGGGGATGGGGGGGGGGGACACTAACTTTACATGACTTTTATTTGGGTGCTTTTTCAATTATTATTGTGAATTATATTATTATTGTATGTTTATCTTGCACTGTATTAATTTCCTATTTTTTGGGTTTTTTTTTGCTGTAGTGTTGTAGAAAATGCAGAAAAAATAATAAAAAAAGTTGTATTTCTTTCATTTTCCTCTATGAATGCCTGCAAGAAAATGAATCTCAAGGTAGTATATAGAGCCATTTATGAAATTTGATAGTAAATTTACTTTGGAACCAAATAAAGGATAGTGGGTTGATGGGAATTTTCCTCTACTGTTTCCTCTCTTTACCCTCCTTTCTTGTAAGATTCCATAACCTGCAGCCCATTGTGGCTTCTACCTCACCTCCAGGCCTCCATTCTCTATCTCCACCCTTCACTTCCCCATCTAACTCCATCTGCCAATCAACCCTTCCTCACCTGGATCCACCTATCACATGCCAGCTCCTGCTCCGCCATCATACCCACCCACCTACAAGATATCTCTCCTCACACTTTCAGTCCCGATGAGGGGGTTTCAACCCCTAATGGCAACTATCCATTTCCCTCCACAGGTGCTGTTGAGTTTCTCCAGCAGCTCGTTTGTTTTGTTTCTATTTACAAGTTGCTGCTATGTGTTCTTCCTTCAGCATCAGTCATTTCTGAAGAACAATTGTAGCGTCAAGCACTCTTCTAACTTCTGAACTACTTCTCCAAGAAAGACATACTTGGCCTTCACTGGAAGATAATGGTTATGCAGAGCATTTTGGAGCTGGCTTTTGTAAAATCTATCTCTATCTTTCATTCCCTCACTGGCCATGTGGTATCATCACCGTCTTTCTCAATTATCATAAATTGCATTTCCAACTTCGGAAGGGATATGATTATTTCACATCGAGTAAACCAGATCTTCCCATGGAGCGTTGCCCATCTTGGTGTGCTCACTCTCAGGGTTCTTGTATCAATAGCTGCTGTGCGGTCTCATCTACCCTTAGTGGCATGTGTCAGTACACACCAAGTATTTAGTAAAGGATTTTGCACAGCTGGTACTTGCACAGGGAACCGCGTATGCAGCCCTTAGTGATGAGAGGATGCGTACCAACACAGTAGAGCACACACCTGGTCCTGAGCAGAAGGAGATAGATTTCTGCTCTTTAGCAGAGAAGAGGGTACAACCTACATTCTGAGCAGTTATTCTAAGCACACCCTGAGAGCAGCTTACATCTACTACAGGAGGAATCACACACACGTGGCCTGAAAATGAGTTGTTCAGCCAACCGTCTCTAGGCTATAGACCCTGTTGTTCGGATTGGGAGATACCCACCCTTCCCGTACTACATGAGAGTACACAATGACATGATCTGCCTTCACACCGCTGAGTGCATATCCTTTACTTTTAGCACGGGGGGAGCCTTGCCCTTTAGTATAAGATGATGACGTATACTTGCTCGTACTATAGTAACACACACAAAACGCTGGAGGAAATCAGGCAGTATCGATCGAAAGAAATAAAGAAGCAAAGGTTTGAGTGGAGACCCTTCATCAGGATTGGAAAGGAGGGAGGCAGAAGCCAGGATAAGAAGGTGAGGAGAGGGGAAGTACAAGCTAAGAGTTGATAGGTGAATGGGGTTGGGGAAGGTGGGTGGGTGGGGGATGTTGGATTCAACTGTTTAATTCTTTGATTAGACTGCTCAATTGTTATTTTCTTTGCAGTTTAACAATTAATTATCTGCTTGTATATAAGTAATTGTATAAAATACAAGTAACTGCTTACCTGATTCCTAGTGATTATAGTACGCATATACTGTAACTGTTTAATATGCTTAAACAGTGGCTATACAAAGTATAACTCTGGAAAGCTCTGGAAGCTTCTTTGTTCGGCATTAAGTGAATAAATGCTTTATCATTGCTTAACTTGATACTGCAGTACTCATATAAGTACTTACTAAATAATTGTTTCTTTATCTACAAATTTGAATGGAATTTTCCTTGTCTCGGTAGTATAAACATAAAAATATTTATGCACCATTATATGTTATATTAGGCACCATCTTTAGTTTCTCTATCTTCTTCAAATAGTAGACCCTAGTCACTGTTCTGTTCAACTTCCCTCTGCTCCGTCAACCTCTTAATAAAATGATCATGAAGTAGCATGTTTTGTGACTCTTTGCTAACTTCTAAAGAATCTTGGATCAAAAATACTAGAATTGAACAAGTGGCATAGTCAGCAAGATGTTATTAACTTGAAGACAACGTAGAATTTTTAGCACACAACAAAAGGGGTAGGAACTTCCTCATATTTCAAATTGTCTGAGGGAAAACTAGTTCTGGCTTCTACATCTTCAGACAGGAGTTAAGGGTGAGGAACTGTTACATTGCTATTTTTAAAAAAAAGCAGATATGTATAAACAAAACACAACACAGTAGAGCCATATGCAAAACTGGGAGATCTCGGATTAAGTATGCAAGCCAATACAGCATCAAAAATTAAATTTACACAGGCAGAGGAGTACAGATAAAAGAGTGCATGTGAGCCAGTGGAGTGTGTGAGAAAACTTAAATACGTGCAAGCTAGTGGAGAATGGGGGGAAAAGAATTAAATTCAGGGTGAAGGACAACCTGTTCAAATTTTGAGATCGTGGTCAAAGTAATAAAAAGTACATATGAATTAAGATTGAATTAAAACAATGGCTTTATTATTAAGCGCTCTTACCTGAATAAAACTTCTCAGTTTGATAAAATTAATGAAAAAGTCTGGATGAAAATGATCAACAATGTTAAGTTTATTAAGATTAGGAAGACAGACAATAAGTTTCAGAGAATGCTTGAGGGAAACGAGAAACCTGGAATGGCTACTGATTTAGAGATAAGACCACATGGTCAGTTTGATCAAACATGTGAAAGAGTTAAAGGGATGAGTAGAGTCTTTTACTAACCGAAAGAAATGTGAAACTTATGACAAACTACAAAAACAGCATGATAGAGACAGTAAAAAATCTAAAGAGCAAACCTTTGTATTAGCTGAATAAGCAGAGAAATAACCAGTAATGCAATTGGTGTGCGTTGTCTGGAGTTTCAAAGTGTAAGTAATTACTCCATGATGTCAAATGGTTGGTCCTGCTAGTGACACTGGGAGTGATGCTATGGCTGATACTCTGCCCTGGGAAACACCTACTTCTGAAGGTCCCATTGAGGAATTACAGCTCACATTGAACAGTCTCCCGACGCAAATGACACCATCCAAACCCGAAGAATTAAAGCCTATATCGGACAGTTCTCCAAGACAATAACAAGATCTGAAGTCTGAGGAATTACTGAATGGGCATGACATGGGGTCTACAATGGCCCTTAGCAACTCAAGTGAGAATGACAGAAATGAAACAATAAGATTGACAGCTACAGTATGTCACACCTTCCTCCAATAAAGATTGTTAATCAATGTGTGACAAGCTGGCAGCAGATTCATCAACTATTGCTCAACCACTCAGCAATCTGCTGAAGGCCAATAAGCTCTCAGATGACCCTGTGACTCTAACTGAAGAACAACTGGAAGTGTTTCAAACTTTGAAGGTGACATTGAAATGCATCTGCATTTAGAATCCCTGATACAGGTAGAACATTTACCCTGCATGTCAATAAGAAACACATGATAGCAGTTTTAACTCAAGAACATGGAGACCAACAGCATCCTTGTTGATTGTTACTCTACCAAAGATCTGATTCTGCACACTGATTGGTCCTCAATGATTGAGAGAGGAACTTAAATGATTGTTTCTGGAAAGTGCTGGCATTAGGAAGCATGGCTTCTGATACTTTTGTGCAACAAGTAGAACAGAAAGCTTTAATTGAAGCCTGTAACTTGGCAGAAGAAAGATCAGCTAATATCTACACTGATTCTCAATATACTTTCAGAGTTGTTCATGATTTTGGCAACTTATGGATATAAAAATGATTTCTTATGGCTGTAGGAACCTCAATCAAGAATGGCCAACTAGTACAAGAACATCGGATGCCAAACAACTGCCTTCAGAAGTTTCTGTATTTAAATGTAAAAGCCACTCCAAAATGACTACAATGGAAAGCCATGGAAATGTATTCACGGACGAAATTGCAAAAAAAAGGCAGCATGGGGAAAAATAGAAGAGATAGAAGAAGTACAAGGAACATAGACGTGGAACCGGACAACTGGAATTATGGAAACAAAGCTGAACTCTACCACAGATGAAAATACAAGATCATCTGGAACCACAAGTACACTCTTTAGGACACATTGGACTGCAAAAGATAATCGACAGATTCTCCCAGTAGTGGTGGAATCCAAAGTTCAAAGTACAAGCACAACGAATGTTTGAAAGATGCATGACATACGAGAAAACAGATCCTGGAGCAGCGGAGAAGCTACTATACTGAGTGCTCCTGCCCCACCTGGTCCATTTTTACACTTACAAGTGGACTGCATTTCTTTACCCTAGTGTCAAGGATACTCAGATGTTCTGATAATAGTGGACAAGTTTTCAAGATGGGTGGAAGCTATTCCAGCAAGGAAAGCTACTGCCACTCCTATAGCAAAAACTCTGATCAAGGACTATATTCCCAGGTTGGGAATCGCCATGTTACATCAAGGGAGTGTTTGCCAGGAATTATGTTGACTGATGAACATTGAATGGTCTTTCCATTGTCCATGTCACCCAGAGTGATGAGGACAAGTTGAACGAATGAATGTAACTATCAAACAATGACTGACTGGGTACCATTTGAAAGGCATACCATGACCTACAGCTCTTGCTATGGTGTTATGTAGCTTCAGAGCAACCCCAAAGAAGAAAAATAAACTGAGAGGTGGTAACAGTGTGTCCAATGTCATTGCTGGGAGCCCTCGATCTCAGAGAGGTTGATCTGCACATTATAGCACTTCATTTGATTAACTATTATGTTAAATTGTCTAGTCTGTTTCTCAACAGCTTTCTGCACATGGGAAGAATCAACAGGGAGAGGACACACCCTGAACCCTTGTCTGTGAGTCCTGGTTAACAAAACCATAAAAGGAACTGCTGGGAGCTGGATGGGAAAGTCCTTTCCAAGTGCAGTTAATCACTAACTCTGTGGTGAAAGTAGATGGTAAAGGTAAGTCGATGCACACCACCACTGTAAACGAGCTAAAGTGGTATCCGATGAGGACAACAAACATTGGTTAATGTACTAGTAATCTTGTGGTCACAATGTCTATGCTGGCGGGCTACAGTGAGCAAATCACTAACCAGCCAGAAGACTTCAAGCAAGTCCAAAAGACATAAGAGCAGAATTAGTCTATTCAGCCCATTGAGTCTGCTCCACCAATTTATCATGGCTGATCCATTTTCCCTCTTAACCCCATTCTTCTGTCCTCTCCCCAAAACCTTTCACGCCAGGACTAATCAAGAACCTATCAACCTCCACCTTAAACACACCCAATGACCTGGCCTCAAAGGCAGGCTGCAGCAATGAATTCCATAGATTCACCTCCCTCTGGCTAAAGAAGTTCCTCCCATCTCTGTTCTAAATGGTCATCCCTCTATTCTGACGGTGTGCCCTCTGGTCCTAGACACCCCCATTATAGAAAACATTCTCTCCAAATCCATTCCTTCTAGGCCTTGCAATATTCGATAGGTTTCAATGAAATCCCCCCTCATTCTTCTAAATTCCAGTGAGTAGAGACTCAGAGCCATGAAATGCTCCTCATGTGTTAACCCTTTCATTCTTGGGGTCATTCTCGTGAGCTTCCTCTGAGGCCTCTCCAGTGTCAGCACATATTTTCTTAAATAAGGGGCCTGAAATTGTTCACAATACTCTAAGTGAGGTCTCACCATTACCTTATAAATTCTCAGCATGACATCTTTGCTTTTATATACTATTCCTCTAGAAATGAGTGCTAGCATTGCATTTGCTTTCCTCACCACTGACTCACCTTACAAGTTAACCTTTAGGGAATTGTGCATGAGGACTGCCAAATCCCTTTGCACCTTGGATATTTGAACTTTCTCCCCGTTTAGAAAATGGTCTACAATTTTATTCCTTCTAAAAAAAGTGCATGACCATACACTCCTTGACATTGTATGGTCATTTGCCATACAATGTCAATGTCACTTGACATTTGCCCATTCTCCTAATCTGTCTTAAGTTCTTCTGTAGACTTCCTGCTTCCTCAACACTACCTGCCACTCAACCTGTCTTTGCATCATCTGCAAACTTGGCCATTAAGCCATCAATTCCATCATTGCTGATGACTGATATATAATGCATAAAGAAGTGGTCCCAACACTGACCCCTGCAGAACACCATTAGTCACCAGCAGCCAACCAGAAAAAAGGAAAGTATAAGCCAGTTCGTCTGACCTCAGTAGTTGGGAAGATGCTGGAGTTGATCGTTAAGGGTGAGGTCTCAGGATACTTGGAGGCACGTGATAAACATGGGCTTCCTCAGGGGAAAATCTTGTCTGACAAATCTGTTGGAATTCCTTAAGGAAACAGCAAGCGGGATAGACAAAGGAGAGTCAATGAATGTTGTGTACTTGGATTTTCAGAAGGCCTTTGACAAGGTGCCACACATGAGGCTGCTTAACACGTTAAGAGCCCATGGTATGACGGGAAAGATACGAGCATGGATAGAGCATGAACTTGTGAGCATCACATGAATTAGCAGATGCTGTTTAGACACTAGCTGTTGGATATGTCAATGTATACGGCACACTTCAAAATATTCACCAATGCTAGGCATTCCTGCAGATCCAGAATAAACATCCACCCTCTGTACTGAACATTCCAGCAATGAAAATGTTGATATTATGCCCATGATTTGTTATTCTCAAGAGAGATGCAAGTACCCAGTGGTCATGCCCCCCACATACTGATTTAAAGTAGATCATTTACGTAAATATAATCAGCATGATTTAGGGAATATCTTGTCTGACCCTGTTTATGTTTTGTCCTGGGAAATATCCACATCTAATGTTAATGACAAAGCTATTAAATCTTTCCATGTGTTCAGGATAAATCTACCTTTTGCTTGAATTCAGAAACTCCCTTTCCAGTAGGACAGAGTTTATGTAATTACACTCTACATTGTCCAAAATAGGGTACTAACTCCGGAATTTTCATTGCCAATCAGAAAAATATTACAATACAACAAAGCTCCTGTCGAGTAATAAGAAATGGTTTAAGTTCCAGGAACAATATGTATACTTTATATGGCGAAATGGAGCCAATGACTCTCTTCCACATACTGTAATTGGTTAGGAACTTGTCGGTTAGGGTATGTTTTTCCTGCCGCGAGACATACACACACCTTACCTTTATCCCAAGTCTAGAAGTAAACTTTTCAAAAGGAGATTGTTTTGCATCAATTTTGTTCCAATTTTATGGTGCAGCCAGGAGTATAAGAGAGAATGAAAATATTGCTGCAGCCTCAGACAGATGAAGCAAGGAAACTGCATAAGATGGTTCTTCAAAATCATATGGCATTGGATCTTCTCTTAGTAGTTAAAGGGGTAACATGCAGTGAAAGGCAAGGAGAGTTGTACAGTACTTACATATCTGACAAGTCTGAAGACATAACTAATTTGGCTGATCACATTCTTAAAGAAGAAGCTGAAATACACCAATCTGATGGATGGGATTTTTCTGGTTGGATTCATTCAAGTTTCAAAAGCTGGGTTTACTCAATATTATGAACCATATTATTCACACTAATATGCCTTATCATAATTTACATAATTTTTAATTGTTTGAAGATGATCATTAAGAGAATAGTTCAAACTCGCATAAGTGTGACTACTGATCTGCCTAACCATGACATAATCTAATGAATACTTTGAAGAGTATATACTCTTCGATGTTTCATAACTTAAGTGGTTTTTTGATTATTTATACTTAACGTAGATGCCACACATTTTCTGCCTCTGAATTTTCAGATACAATGATTCTAAAAGTGTGATTTAGAATCGAAGAAGAGATTGTTAAATCCGACTGATTAATTCTTAGATTAGACTGGGTAATTGTTGTTTTCTTTGCAGTTTAACAATTAACTACTTGCTCGTTGTTTATATATAATTGCTTATGTACAACTAACTGCTTATTATGATCCCAAGAGGCTATAATATGCACCTAACAGTTTAATATGCCTCTAGTGGCTATCCAAGTAAAATTCTGGAAAGCTCTGGAAGCTTCTTTATACTACATTAAGTGAGTAAGTGCTTTATTATTGGTTAACTTGGTACTGCAGTGTTCAAATGAATACTTTCTAATTGGTTGTTTCTTATCTACAAACTTGAATGGAATTTTCTTTAGCTCGGTAGTATAAAAATAGCTGTTTCATATAGGTGCTAGCTTTAGTTTCTCTGCCTTCAAACATAGAACGTATGTCTACAGCACATTACTGACCCTTCAGCCCACAATATTGTGCCAACTATGTAACCTACTCCAGAAACTGCCTAGAATATCCCTTCTGCATAATCCTCTATTTTTCTAAGCTCCATGTACCTATCTAAAAGTCTCTTAAAAGACCCTATTGTATCCGCCTCCACCACCTTTGCTGGCAGTGCATTCCACACACCCACCACTCTCTGTGTGATAAACTTACCTCTGACATCCCCCTTGTACCGACTTCCAAGCACTTTAAAACTATGCCCCCTCATGTTAGCTATTTCAGCCCTAGGGAAAAAGCCTCTGGCTATCCCCACGGTCAATGCCTCTCATCATCTTATACACCTCTATCAGGTCACCTCTCCTCCTCCGTCGAAAGGAGAAAAGGCCAAGCTGACTCAACCTATTCTCATAAGGCATGTTCCCCAGTCCAGGCAACATCCTTGTAAATCTCTTCTGCACCCTTTCTATGGCTTCCACATCCTTCCTGTTGTGAGGTGATCCGAACTGAGCACAGTTGGCTCCTAAACTCAATCCCATGGTTGATGAAGGCCAATGCACCATATGCCTTCTTAACCACAGAGTCAACCTGCACAGCAGCTTTCAGTATCCTATAGACTCGGACCCCAAGATCCCTCTGATCCTCCACGCTAACAAGAGTCTTACCATTAATACTATATTCTGCCATCATATTTGACCTATCTAAATGAACCACCTCACACTTATGTGGGTTGAACTCCATCTGCCACTTCTCGGCCCAGTTCTGTATCCTATCAATGTCCCTCTGTAATCTCTGACAGCCCTCCGCACTATTCACAACATCCCAACTTTTGTATATCAGCATACTTACTAATCTACCCTTCTACTTCCTCATCTAGGTCATTTATAAAAATCACAAAGAGGAGAGGTCCCAGAAAAGATCCCTGCAGAATACCAGTGGTCACCGTCCTCCATGCAGAATATGAACCATTCACAACCACCCTTTGCCTTCTGAGGGCAAGCCAATTCTGGATCCACAAAGCCAGGTCTTTGGATCCCATGCCTCCTTACTTTCTGAATGAGCCTTGCATGGGGAACCTTATCAACCTTACCTTCTTTAAGAAGTAGACCCTAGTCACTCTTCTGTTTAACTTTCCTCTATTCTATTAACTGTTAATACAATGATTGTGAAGCAACAAGTTTTGTGTCTGTTTCCTGACTTCTAAAAGAACCTTGGATCAAAAACATCAGTATCCAACAGAGAGGAGAGAAGTAGTGATAAGCTGGGAGGTGATGGGTGGAAATGGTAAAGGGCTGAAGGGTGAATCTGATGGGAGAGGAGAGTGGACCATGGGAACAGGGGCACCAGAGAAAGGGTGGTGCTCTTAGTACAGGAGAAATCACACCTGGCTCTTAGTATAGGATGCTGCAAATTCAGCCTTGGCATGAATAGCACGCTAGCATTTAGGGCAAGCTGTCACATGTCATTCCTTAGTGCAGGAGGCTTTGACACTGGCTCTTAGGATGTGGGACTGCACACACTGGTGCACTTCGGCTTAATCTGCACCCTTCTTAATAACTGGGTCTCAGAGCTGGTGTGCACCATTCAGTTAGCAGAGAAACGGTGATCCCTGGTCTCAGCACAAGAGTGTACACACAATATTTATAGCACAGGAGGATGCACACACTCTCAATTGCATGGAGCAGAGTACCTCATGCCCTTAGTACATTCAAATCTAAATACAGGAAGGTGAACATCAAGCCTTTAGCACAGTATGCTTGTTCTCAGCAATGGACGTGCACATTTAACATCGAGCTGAGCAAAGTGGAAATCTAGACTGTAACCTAGAACACCCTGTACCTGGATGGTGCAATGGAAGGTGCATACTCTACTGTTAGTATTGGAAGGTGTGCCTGGGCCAGAAAGCAGGGGAGTAATACACACTCCATGGTGCATATTCAATGATCAAGGACCACTTTATCTGCCATGTACATTTACATATATTAGGAAATTTTTGTAGTGTTGGTGTTACACAGAACAGAACCTGACAATTATACAAAATGAAGAATTATATAAGAACAAAGTTAGAAGTACAGATATGGAATAAAATCTGCATAAATACATACATGCCAGCAAGTATTTACAATGTAAGCAGCATTATACAAAGTGGTTTGAAGTGTACAGTGCAGTGACTGTTAATAGACAGAGGGGGTGGGGGTGCCTTAGTTCAGAGAACATCTCTGCTAAAGGCACAATAAGGTGTCAACCCAGTTCTTAGGACAAAGAGGTGAACAACCTACCCTTTATTTGGAACTGTACAGACACAGTATGAGTACAAAAGGGATCTCATTGTCCATTGTAAAACAGAGAGAACCAGCTTTTACCACAGGAGGATGCACGTCCAGTCTTTAATACAGGAAGGTAGAAGATCAACATTGCTGTAACAGGAAGAACATTGGCATTTAGATGAGTAGAGTGCATAGCCAAACTCTACCACAGGAGATGCACAACAGAACTGGGTATATACCTGACCCTTTCATCAGGAGGGCCAGACTCTGCCTTTGCGCATCAGGGTACTTATCAATCATCAATATACACATGCCCCCAGTACAAGAGGGTGTCAAAGGAGGATGTACTGTACACATTAGTGGAGGAGGATTCACTCCTGGTACAGAACTGTGAACACACAGACATTAACAAAGCAGTACACAAGTCAGACTGAACACGAGAGGGAGCACATTCAGGCCTTTGCAAAGGAGGCAGCATAAAGAACCAGTGGATCAGAGCTGAGGGTAGGTGGTCTTTGGGGCAGGGGCATGCTCACAAAGCCTTCAGGAAAGGAGGGTGCAGACTGGCTCTTAATGCAGAATGGTGCTTGTAGGTTTGAACACAGAGAGGTGAGCATCCATCTTTTTATACGAGGTGGTGTAGCCTTAGGAAAAGAGGGAATTACACAGTCCTCAGCAACACACACAAAATACCGGAAGGGCTCAAGTCAGGCTGAGTACAGCACAGTCTTCTCATAAGAAGGGTTAACATGCAGTTTTTTTCACGCCAGCACTTGGATGTAGCGGGATGTAGCACTCACAGTCTTCGTATGGAATAACACAAACCCAGCCCTCAGGAAAAGAGGATGGACACACATCCTTTGTTACTGCAGTGCTAAGGGCTGCGAATGTGTTAAACCTTTCCTTAACACAGGAGGTGCAGACTCAGCCTTTGTACATAAGGCTGAACATTATTGTCAGTAAAGACTACACTGAGCCCCCTGCCTCAGTGGCTCATAACCTATCCTTATTGCAGGAAGATGTACACATAGTCTTTAGCACAGGAGGGTCCACACTCTGGGTATTGTACAAAAGCCTTCATTCTGCAGAAGAAGGTTGTCGCCTGTCATTTTGCTGGGATGGTGGTCACACAAACCTTTGCATGCTTGAGTGCATAAAATCCCCGAGCAAAGGGCACTATAACCATTGCATTGTCAGTCCTTGGACAGAAGGTTGCACACCATTTAGCATAGTTGGATCATCTCTGCTCTTAACACAAGAGAGTGAGAAGCTATTGACACAGGAGGGTGCACACAAATAAAAGTGCAAAGTCAGCCTAAAAGTTAGTGCTTGTTAAAGAATGAATATGGTGCTTGCAAAACATGACACATGTTGATGGTGTATGGGTTGTCCAGGGAGGGGTAGCACCTCTGGTGGTGGACTTGTCATGGTCCACCCAGGGGCAGCTCGTCCACCTTTGGTCCCCACCTACCACCCAGCTCTCACCTGCAGCTCCAAGTAACTGTTTGCATGTGACAGTGGCCACACGTTGGTACATCAACGTGTACGTGATAGGCGGGCTAAACCAGGTGAGGGTAGCTGGGAACCTCCAACTCCGGTGAGACAGGGATAGGCCTACTCCAACATGCGAAGTTCAATTCCAGCGGACTGGGCGGATGAGTTCACCTACAAGATCAATAGCCAAGGAGACGGTGCTGCAACCCTTCGTGGAGAGCGAAGGGCAGGACAAGGCACAGAAGGCTTCATGGCTATCCACTGCAGCCGAGGCAGTCTCCAGATGCGAGGTGTTTTTGTACCATTGGACCAAGAGGGTGGGATTGCCCCAGTGTAATGGCTTTTTCACCGTAGGTTACGTCATCATCGGAAGCAGCGGACAACCAGCACTCACACATCGATGGTTAAGTGGTCTATGCTTTTCGCATAGAATGGTAAAATGTAGCCTTTTAACACAGCAGGGGACACAATCCTTATCACATGAGCTACATACCTCATGCAAAAAAACCCAGAAGATGTTAGAAATTCTAAGTAGGCCAGGCAGCATCTACAGAAACAGAAACTGATTTAATATTTCAGGTTTGTGACTTTTGATCAAAATTGAGAATAGTTAGTCAAGTTTTTTTCCAGCTGGAATGGAGGGAGAGGGATGGAGAGAATATTGGGAATGTCTGTGAAAGGTGAAGACCAAGAGAGACAGTGCCATTTGAAAACGGGGGATAAAAGCCTGACAATTAGGAGTTTGTGCCTGTCTGACAGAAATGTAATGAGAGAGAAAGAGAGTCAGTATCAGAATCAGATTTATTATCACTGACATATATGATGTGAAATTTGTTTTATGGCGGCAGTACAGGTAACCTCAATTTACAAATATAATAAACAATGCAAGCAAAGGGAAGTGTTCATGGGTTTATAGACCATTCAGAAATCTGATAGCAGAGGAGAAGGAGCTGTTCCAGAACTGATCACTCAAGATAGAAAGAATGACTGAGGCATTGTGGAGATGATTTAGGAGGGTGACCGATACTTTGCACAGGTTGGTACCCACACAATATGACGTGCAGGGCGTTGCCTACCCAGCTCTTATTTCAAAATGGTGCAGACACAACTGTAGCACAAGGTGGATCCCATCCTGTGTTGTAAAGCAGAGTGAACATCTAGTCCTTAGGAGTGAAGGACTATCTTTAGGCAGCAGTATACACAAACTTATCCTTACCAAAGGAAACTGCATGCGTAACATTTAGTGCAACATGAAAAGTACCCGACAGTAGCACAGGTTCAAGCAAACTGTGTCAGGAAATGTAGTTTGACCCAGACGCAGAGCAGCGGAGATGATTTAGCAGTGAGCAATAACTTTAATAATAAACTGCAAAATAACAAGCCATGTGGGGCCACAGAACAAGAGAGAACAGATGCTTAACACGACAAGGCAACAAGCTAACTGAAGGCTATTCATTTAAACAGGAAGGGAGACAGCATCCTTTAAGACTTCATAGATTGGATTCGCTTTCCCAGTTCTGATGAAATGTTAATTCAAACACAGATGTTTCCTGATCTACTGATATATCTATCACTTTTTAATGGAGCAGATCCACCTTAGCAGAGTTTACAATGGAGGGCAGACACTGGTCTTTAACATTGAAGGGTGCACACCCAGCTCTTAGCACAGGAGGGGAGATACACAGACCTTTGAAGAAGAGCTTTGAGCCCTTGGTTTAGTACTCCATGATGCACAACCTGCAGAAAAGAGTGCCTACTTGGTCCTCAGCAAACAATGCAGTATACCATACTTGGTGCAGAAGGGTGCACGGTGTCCTTCTCCATGGGGACGTGTGTAAACTCTCAGCAGAGTACAGAACACACAACTTAGATAATTCCTGTGAGATGGTGCACTCCTTCCACTGCCTACGTGGATCCTCTGGGAGCACCCGAAGCTACTTGAGATTCTTTTTACTGTTTTGAATTCTCCTTTTCCCATTCCGGCGTGTCATGTGCCAGGTGTTACCTTGAGTCAGTGAGAATGATGCTTTTGTTCAAGGAAGATTTGAGCACTTCTTTGAATCTTTTCCTCGGTCTACTCATAATCTCCTCCTTAGACTGGGCTTGGGGTGGATGGTTTGCTTCAGGAATTTGATGTCAGGTTATTGGATTCATGGAGTTATGGAGGCATACAGCTCTTCACCCAACTCCAACAAGCTTGTCCCTTTTGCCTACATACCTCCAAACCTTACCTATCCACGTACCCATTTAAATTCCTTATAAATCCTGCAATTGTTCTTGGCTCTACCACTGCCCCCGGCAGCTCTTTTCACATAACCACCACCCTCTGAGTGATAATGCTTACCCCTTACATCCCATTTAAGTTCCCCCCCATCTTAAATCTGCCCTCTCATTTTAGACTACTCTCTCCTTAGAAGAGGCTGTGACCAGGCTAGATATGCAAATGTCAAGGTCTGCCCAGTGGAGATAACCGAGAATACCTTGGGCCTCAGTTCTGGTTTTGCCTCCCTGCAAGAGCATGTTGACATCGATTTGCTGATTCCCCATTGAATTTGGTGGTTCTTTAAAATTGGCTTGAGTTGCTTGCTGTAGTAGTCCAGGTCTCTGAGCACGTATGAGGGCAGGGGTTGCTGCTGCCCAGTTGATACGAGTTTTGTGCCATGTCTGAATTTTGATCCTCAGGTAATCTTTTCCTTAATTGACCAAAGGCAATGCTGGGACATTGAAGGCGGTAGTGAATTCATCACCAAAATCTGTCTTCAACAGCAGCGGGCTCCCAAGACACAGCAAATGACACGTGCCTTCCTGAGTACTTTTAATGCCAGAGGCAGGCTGGCGGAGGGTGTGTTTTGCAGATTTTAAATTAACATTTCAGTGAAAGTGTTTGTAATACTTTAGAGACAGGCCTCTGAGTGTGAGCAGATGTAAACATTCTCTGCACCTTGTAGTTCAGCTGCTGACTGTGGGTTACTTTGGATCTAGAATGCAGTTGGCAGAGATTGAATAGCTACCTATAATTGTATGTAATTAGTTTTGCTACAACAAGTGTATGGGACATTGGAAAAAATGTTGAATTTCCCCATGGGGATGAATAAAGTATCTATCTATCTATCTATTAATGCTGTAGATTAGCTCCAAACCCATGGTACGTGCACGCAGGCATGAACACAGGGGTGTATAAACTCTGACTGACCACAAGAGGGAGCCCAGGGTCAGGATATGCATCCATACCAATAGAAAATGTAGACAGCCTTCAGCATGACTGTGGGCACACGGTTCTCGTCATACAGGAGGGATCTGGCTTGGACACAGAATGGTGCAACAGCTGTGCTTAACAAGTTCTGCATACTTGTAACAGGTTGAGTGTAACAGGAGGGTGAAAATCAGAGCCTTAGGTAGAGATGAGACGCTGTGTTGGAATGTTCCCACAATGCCTATGTGCAGGAATGTGCCCATCTTGCTCTTAGCCCAGGCTTACACACCCTGACTTTAACATCCCGGCCATGAATGGAGTCTATAAGATCTTTAGCAGAAAATGGGGTTTCTTAAGCTTTTGCATTGGAGAGTTCATACTGTATGATTGGTGCAGTAGGATGCATATTCTGTTCATAACAGAGAGTTCCCATCCAGACCTTTGCATAGGAGACTCGCACATAGCCAGGAGTGTGCTCTTATAACCCT
Source organism: Hemitrygon akajei (assembly GCF_048418815.1). NCBI lineage: Eukaryota > Metazoa > Chordata > Chondrichthyes > Myliobatiformes > Dasyatidae > Hemitrygon > Hemitrygon akajei. The sequence continues at coordinate 38,534,854 of NC_133130.1, forward strand.
TAGCAGAGTAGTACATATCCTTTATCCACAGCAGAGATGGTCTCAGAGCAGCTTCTCTGCACAGGAGAATGAATATTCTTGCGCGATATCAGACAGAGATGGATAAGATGTGTTTTGAAGTTAGATCAAAATTGTTCAGTCTCCCTGTTGTCTAGTTGACTGAAATGCCTGCTAGTAAAAGCCACCATACAACATCTATACACAGAAACAAATTACAGCTGTCCTAAACAGCCTTAAAGTGAAGTCTCCAGAACCGACCTAGGCTATTGAATATCCCTGGAGAAAGCCTATCTACTGATGTCTATTATAAACCAAATAGTTCTCACAGCTACCTGGACTATACCTCTTCCCACTCTGTTACTTGTAAAAATGCTGCCCCCTTCTCTCGATACCTCTGTGTCCGCTGCATCTGCTCTCAGGATGAGGCTTTTCATTCAAGAACTAAGGAGATGTCCTCCTTCTTCAAAGAAAGGGGTTTCCCTTCCTCCATCATCAATGCCACCCTTATCTACATCTCTTCCATTTTGTGTACGTCTGCCCTAACCCCATCCTCCCGCTACATCAGGGATAAGGTTCCTCTTGTCCTTATCTACCACCCCACCAGCCTCCACATCTAGCATGTAATTCTCTGTAACTTCTGCCATCTCCAGAGGGATCCCACCACCAAGCACCTGTTTCCCTTCTCCCCCCACTTTCTGCTTTCTGCAGGGATCGCTCCCTATGCAAATCCCTTGTCCATTCATCTTACCCCACTGATCTCCCTCCTGGCACCTATCCTTGCAAATGGAATGAATGCTACACCTGTCCCTACACCTCTTCCCTCAGTACCATTCAGGGACCCAAACAGTCCTTCCAGGTGAGGCAACACTCTACCCATGAGTCTGTTGTGGTCATCTACTGTATCCAGCGCTCCTGGTGTGGTCTCCTGTATATCGGTGAGATCCGATGCAGATTGGGAGACCGCTTCGCCAAGCACCTATGCTCCATTCGCCAGAAAAAACAGGATCTCCCAGCGGCCACCCATTTTAATTTCATTTCTCATTCCCATTCTGATGTGTCTAGCCATGGCCTCCTCTACTGTCACGATGAGGCCACACTTGGGTTGGAGGAGCAACACCTTATATTCCATCTGGGTAGCCTCCAACCTGATGGCATGAACATTGATTTCTCTAACTTCCGGTAATACCCCCCCGCTCCCCCTTAGCATTCTCCATTCCCTTTTCCCTCTCTCATCTTATCACCTCCCTTTGGTGCTCCTCCCCTTTTTCTTCCATCCATGGTCTCTGTCCTCTCCTATCAGATTCCCCCTTCACCAGCCCTGTATCTCTTTCACTAATCAACTTCCCAGCTCTTTACTTCACTCCTCCCCCCTTCCGGTTTCACTTATCACCTTGTGGTTCTTCTTCCCCTCCCCTCACTTTCTTACTCTCACTCCTCATCTTTCTTTCCCAGTCCCGAAGAAGGGTCCCAGTCTGAAATGTCGACTGTACTCTTTTCCATTGATGCCACCTGGCCTGCTGAGTTCCTGCAGCATTTTGTGTGTGTTGCTTTGGATTTCCAGCATCTGTAGAATTTCTCTTGTTTGAGCTTAATTAATCTATGTGTTTTAAGTTTGCTTTGCTGAGGAACATCAGTGAACCTTTATAATGTATGGTCATACCAAAGTTCTTCGGGTAGATGGGGCTCATCAGCGGTGGTTGGCAGCCCATCTGGGAGGAGGAAAACTCTGATCTCAAACCTCCGCTGCCTTGTGGCTCTACTCACTCATGGGAAAGGCTTTGGGAGTAAATCCCAAAGAAAAATCCGGAACTGGAATCCCTAAAGCAGTCCCTAGCGATTAATTTCAACAGCAGCTGCCAACTATTGCGATACGTCTGGTGGCAAACTGTATCGGTCTCTGATGTTCCTTTGTAATCATCAGCTGCGTGGAGAGGAGCAGCCTGCTGCACAGGCACCAGCTTGCTCTCTATATCATACCGCCCTGGCTTGTGTATCACCTGACAGCTAGGACTCAACATCCATGGTCGATCTCACCAAAGTTCGAAAGACAGGAGTACAAGTCCATTTCAAAAAGGTATCAAATCCCTTAGCGGAGATATCACCATCAAATTGTCCTGACCCAGCAACATTGAAGCTCACCAACACCTCCACCTTCTCAGAAGGCCAAGAAAATCTGTCACGTCCTTAATGATTCTTTTTCACAGATACACCATAGAAATGATCCTGTCCTGATGAAACAGAGCCTGGTATATCAACTGAAAGACAGCAAGAAATCACAGAGAACTGTGAAACAGCCCAGTTGATCACACAACCAGCTTTCCTTTCATTGACTCTATGTAAACCTTCTGCTGCACCAGGAAAGCGTCCGACTTAATAAAAGATCTCTTCCTTCTTCCCTTTCCCACCAGGCAGAAGTTACACAAGCTTGAAAGCAAACACCAGCAGTCTGAAGGTCAGCCATCCTGCTATTATCAGGCTTTTCAATGTACTCTTACTTGCTTAAGATGAATTCTTAATTTCCCAATCTAGCTTGTTGTGACACTGACAATTGTTTATGTGCACTGCACCTTCTCTGTAAACTGCAAAACTATATTCTGCATTCTATTTTCTTTTTACTATCTTGACCTACTTACAGTACGTGTGGTATGATCTGTCTGGATGCTACACAAACAAAACTTTTTCACTGTATCTCAGTAATAACCCAATACTAAGACCAGAGACCAGTGGGCCAAACTAAGATCAAATGCTGAGTCAGGAGTGGGTCTTGCTTTGTGAAGCCAAAGGTCAAATCTAGATTTAGTGCTGCACAGTTTGGATTTTGATGCAAGAGTTGAGAGTGTTGCCATCTTTCTAATGTCACATTTCTAATGTCAGAGACTGGGTAAGATTGGATTTTAAAGGCCACAAAATTGCACGCAGTGATGGAAATTCATTGAAGTAAGTCCTGAAGCATTTGTTTAAAGTTCCAAGAAGGACTATATTAGGGTCGCAGTTAATGTCACTTTCACAGTGAAAGTGCAATGGAGAGGGATGGTATGCAAAACAGAGTGAAAAGGAAATACTTCATGACCATGGTGCACAGAAGCCAAACAAAGAGACAGATATTCACTTCTTGCACTATACCACATGCCATTTGATTCGAGATTTATGCCCTGCCACCTTCCTGGAGATCAGCTTCCAAACATGATCACAAAAATACTTTAAGCTGATGTGAGTTGTTCAAACATCAAATTCCCACTTCAGAGTTGGTGAACAGCTGTAAAACGGTATTATTCACTGGCAATTGGCCTCAGTCATGGTAACATGGAAACTGAAACAGGTTTACATGGATGCTTTCGATCTACCAATTTTCTGCTTGAAGACAAAAGTCTTAGCTATGTGTCTAAAGACATCATTACAATGTACTTTCCGAAATCTGTCCTGTTTTTGGGTTCTAGGATTCTGATTATGAGCTGATCTCTTTCCACAGTACTGCTTCTGACTTTCTGTGACAAGCAAGATTCAGAAAGGCAACCATTTCACTAGGACCATGAGTCCAGATAAAGCTGGTAGCAAACAGTAGCTCATGTTGTCTGAGAACTATAGGCTTTTGCTACTGGTGCTAATGTTCCAGAGGTTCTGTCTGCACTCTATCAACATCTCGGTGCACCCACTGAGGGTCAATGCTGTTGTTGATAATCTGCTCTTATATATGTGACAAAATCTTTAAAAAGTGCTAAATCCATCTCGAGGCCCCTGGGTTTTTGTTGTTCTTGTTTATCTCTTTCCGAAGCACATTGTTATAATCAGAATCTTATGTGACACAAAATTTATTGTTTTGTGGGAGCAGTATTGTGCAAAGGCATAGATTATTATAAATTACGACATAAATAAATAGTGCAAGAATCATAGAAATCTGCAGCACATTACAGGCCCTTCAGCCCACAATGTTGTGCTGACCACGTAACCTACTCTAGAAACTGCCTAGGATTTCCTTACTGCATAGCCCTCTATTTTTCTAAGCTCCATGTACCTATCTATGAGTCTCTTAAAAAAACCCTATTGTATCCGCCTCTACCATCATTGCCGGCAGTGCATTCCATGCACCCACTGCTCTTTGTGTGAAAACTTAACTCTGGCATCCCCTCAGTACCTATTTCCAAGCACCTTAAATCTATGCCCCCTTGTGTAAGCCATTTCAGCCCTGGGGAAGGCCTCTTGATTAATGCTTCTCATCATCCCATACACCTCTGTCAGGTCACCTCTCATCCTCCGTCACTCCAAGGAGAAAAGGCTAAGTTCACTCAACCTATTCCCATAAGGCATGCTCTGCAGTCCAGGCAGCATTCTTGTAAATCTCCTCTGCACTCTCTCTATAGTATCCATATCCTTCCTGTAATGAGGTGACCAGAAATGAACACAGTACTCCAAGTGGGCTCTAAGTTCTTATATAGCTTTAAAGTTGCCTTACGGCTCTTGAAGGCCATCACACCATACACCTTCTTAACAACACCGTCAACCTGCACAGAAGACGAATAATGAAGAAGTATTAATGGATCCATGGACCACCCACACCATTACTTCCAAAAAGTTGAAACCTAACAGCATAAATGGCAGTGACACTGTGCAAATCTCCGCAACCTCCTGTGACACTGTGATCTCTATCTCCTTCAAGAGGGTGAAATCTTGCCAGACATCAAGCCCCAATGGTGTACCTGGCTGGGTACTGAAAATCTGTGCTGACCAACTGGCTGGAGTGTTCAAGGACATCTTCATTCTCTCAGTGCTGGTCTCCGAGGTTTCCCATCTGCTTCTTTCTTTCTTTTTCAATCTTTTTATTAATATCAAAATAGTGGATACAACATAGTAAAGCTGCACAATTATTGGGATTACATTGTTAATAGCTAACACATATAAATATATATTCAGATAATACAAAGGTAATAAACCTCCCAAAAATGTTTGAGTACAAATGAAAAAAGGATTAACATATCCAAAAAGAAAAAAAGAGAAAAAAATATATACCCCCAAGGAAAAAAAAACCTAATATAAACAATAGTAACCAAAAACTAAGAAAAAGGAAAAAAAAGAACATGGGCTGTATGTAACATCAAAAAAGAGAGAACTAAAACAAAAGAATAGGTTTGGAAAAAGGTCAAATCAGATCATATGGAAGTGTTGAAGAAAAGGCCTCCAAGTCTTTTCAAATTTAATAGATAGATCATATATAACACTTCTGATTTTTTCTAAGTTTCTAAGTTTAAACATAACATAGTTTGAAACAACCAGTGAAATGTGGTGGGAGGGTTAATTTCTTTCCAATTCAGCAAAATAGATCTTTTAGCCATCTGCTTCAAAAGGTAGCAAACACACCAGTGCCCAGGAGGAGCAGGGTGAGCTGCCTCTATTGGTAGCACTCACAACTACTCTCATGAAGTATTTTAAAGGGTAGCTCACGGCTAGAGTTATCACCTGCCTGAGCAAAGACCTGGATCCGCTGCAATTCGCCGACCACCACAACAGGTCTGCAGTGGATGCAATCTCATTGGCTTTCTGCCCCGCTAGGCAACAAAAATAACATGTCAGGCTACTGTTTATCGATCATAGGTCAGTGTTCAATACCATCATCCCATCAGTATTAACCAGTAGCTTCTAAACCTTCATTAGCTTCCTCACCAGGAAAGCAGAGTCAGTGCGGATCAGTGATAACATCTCCTCCTTGCTGTGTGTCAACAGATGTTAGCCAACAGCTCCACTTTCTCTACACTCTTGACTGTGTTCCTATGCACAGCTCAAAAGGCGTCTATAAATTCCGGGTGGTGACGCTGTTGTTGGGAAAATCTCAAATGGCAACGAGGAGACAAATGGCAGCTCAGCTGCTTGAGTGGTATTGCAGCAACAGTCTCATGCTCAAAGTCAGCAAGACCAAAGAAATAACTGTGGGCTTCAGGAAGGGGAAGTCAGGGCAACACACACTGGTCCTCACTGAGGGGTTAGTGGTGGAAGTGGTGAGCAACTTCAAGTTCCTGGGTTTTGTGGAGGATCTATCCCGTACCCAACACATTAATTCAATCAAGAAGGCGGCACGACAGGGGCTCTACTTCCTCAGGTGTTGGCAAAGATTTGGTATGTCATCAAAGACGCTTGCAAATTTATACTGATGTACAGTGGAGAGCATTCTGACTCCCATCCTGGCATAGAGGCTCTAAATCAGAGGATCACAATAGGCTACAGAGGGTTGTAGACTCAAGTTAGTTATATCACAGACACAAACCTTCCCACCACTGAGGACATCTTCAAGAGGCAGTGCCTCAAGAAAGTGTAGTCCATTACTAACGACCCTCACCACCCTCTTCTCATTACTACCATCAGGGAGGAGGAGGACTCACGCTCAACGATCCCCTCCACAATAAAGGTCTCCGTGGGTAACTACAGTCACACCAATACAGACTCTTACTGATGAATATTCCCATTGTTTCCAACAAAGAAACAGCTTTAAAAAAAAGAATCCAGAGTCTAGAATGATATGAGAGTGCGAGGACTCAATAATGAAACATTTTTACTGATAGAATTCCCCATCGATATTTCAAATTTCCAGTACTTGTTTCATTTATGTACTTCAGGATCTTAACTTAGAGAGCCGCCTTCTTGAATCACTGCAGTCCTTCTCGTGAAGATACTCCTGCAGTGCTGTTGGAAGGGGTCTCCAGCATTTAGATCTGACCACCCCCCCCCAAGTTGGTCAGGGTTGACCATAGATGTCATGTCCCAGCTGCCTACTGTAAACCAGGGCAGTATGATATAGAGAGCAAGCTGTTGCCCATGTGGCAGGCTCCCCCTCTCCATGCAGCTGATGAATCCAAAGGGACAGCAGAGATCGATACAGTTCGGCAACGGCGGCATTGCAAGAGTTGCCAGTCAGCGTTGAACTCAACGTAGGACAGCCTTAGGGACTCCAGCTCTGGACTTTTCCTCGGGGATTGTTCCCAAAGCCTTCCCCATGAGCTGGTATAGCCACAAAGCAGTGGAGGTTTGAGATCCGAACTTTCCTTCTCCTAGATGAGCTGCCAGCCACGGCTGACGAGCCCCACCTCAAACCATGTCACCAAGTTTGCGATGTCGCAACAGTTGGCCTTATCAAGAACGATGACGAGACAGAGCATAGAGAGGAAGTGGAGCGGCTGCTGGATTGGTGTGAGAAGAACAACCTAAGCCTGAACGTGCGGAAGACAAAGGGAATCGCTGTGGGCTTCAGGAAGGTGCAGACAAACCACCCCCCTCTGCAAATACATGGCTCCTGTGTAGAGAGAGTTAAGTACACCAAGTTCCTGGGAGTTCACATCATGGCTGACCTCACCTGGTCCCTTAATATCACCTCCCTGAACAAGAAGCCTACAGCAGCACCTCCACTTCCTGATAAGATTATAGCAAGTGAGGCTCCCCCTGCCTCCCATCTTAACCGCATCTTACGGGAGCACCACTGACAGCTTCCTGACAAGTAGCATCTCCATCTGGTATGGAAGCAGTCGAGTATTGGACCTGAAGTCCCTACAAAGGACTGTGAGGACAGCTGAGAGGATCATAGGGGTCTCCCTACCATCCATCCGGGACATTTATACGCAGAGTCCTTAGTATTATTAAGGATCCCACGCATCCATCCTACATCCTCTTCAACTTTCTACCATCAGGCAGGAGACTATAAAAACAAGAATAGTCAGATTGAGAAACAGTTTCTTCCCTAAGGCCTTTAGGCTTCTGACCTACTGGCCACATCTGTTTTGATGTGTCACTGGCTAATCTGTACTTGCCAATATTTAAAATTAATTCACTTTAGTTTGTTATTTACGTGTGATTCATCTGTAGATTTGATCCGTACCTTCATGTTATCGTGTGTTATGTGTTACACGCTGGTTCGAAGAAACTTTGTCTCATTTCGATATACGTTATATGGTTATATATTTTATATACATGTATATAGTTAAATGACAATACACTTGACTTGGTGATGTGGGGAATGAATGTTTAGGATGGTCAGTTTGAATGTAGTTTGTTTTATAATGAAAACTAATTAAAGTCATTTGTGAAATGGGGCATAATACAAAATGGAATCTGTAATCACCAGAAGCACGTATAGAATATGAACTTTCAGTTGGGTTCTAGGGAGATGTTATGCTGCAGAGTAATAATGGTTGCCAGTCAACTGAAGGTGTTCTGTAATGGAACATAGAACACAGAAATTTACAGCACATTACAGGCCCTTCGGCCCACAATGTTGTGCCAAACAAGTAACCTATTCTAGAAACTGCCCAGAATTTCCCTAGCACATGGCTCTCAATTTTTCTAAGTCCCTTGCACCTGTCTAAGTTTCTCTTAAAAGAAATGTGAACAATTACTGAAAACAGCCTGTTTATGAGTTTTTCCCAAACAGATGTCTTGAATGTTGTACACTAACTGATAACACATAATGGCAAAATCATGGAACCACAGGTATCTCTTCTCCTTCACAGACCAGCAATGCAGATTCTAACCAGCATTCGGCACTGTTTGTGAAGAGTTTGCAGGTTCTCCCTGTGACCACATGGATATCCTCTCCATACCCTGGTTTCCTCCTACATCCCGAAGGCTTGCTGGTCAGTACATTTATAGGTCACTTCAAATTATTGTAACGTAGGTGAGTGGCAGGTGTATTGGGGGGATTATTAAGCATGTGAAAGAGAATAAGTAGAAACAAGTGGATGAAAGGGATTACTCTGTGAGCCAGCATAGACACAATGGGCTGAATGGCCACCTTTTGTATCCTCAGAAAATGAGAAAAATTGGTGGCTGAGGAAGTGCTTTGCTGCGAGCCCTGCCTCTTGGTGACCAGAATAAAACACGGGGGTAATGGCAGGAGCCCAAGGCACTGGTTGCTTCCGTGGGAATGAGTGAAAACTCACCTGTAACAATACAGCTGTAATTTGTCTTGGGTTTATCACACGGCTAACTCCCAATTGCCTAGATACTAATTAATTCTGACACTTCCAACCTCTGTTCAGCAAAGTGATGCATGAAGAATTGCAAACTTGTGTGCAGTAATATGCCAAATGTATTGGGGAGGAAATATGACATTCCTTTACCTATTCTTTGGGACTGAAATGGAATCTGGGTGACAACCTTTGGATTATGGACTTCGCTGGAAGTGTACCAAACATAACAGAACTATTCACTTTTAGGTACCTGGATCATCCATTTGAAACTGGAGTCATCTGCCCTGCTTCAGCATCTAGACCTATCGAACACTACATTATTAACCTGGACTAGCAATATAATTTTCCCATGTGATTCAACATTAAAGTCAAATGGTAAAGATTAGAAAACCAGTATTAGCCTTAGAAATGCTCCAAAGAATAGAAACCAAATGCACACTTCAGCTTTATGTTATGTTAAAGGGGTTGATGTCAGGAAAAACAACATTTTCCATTTACATAAACAATCTTCCATCAAAAACTCAATGTAAACTGACAAATTTGCTGACAAACCTGGCAAAATAAACAATTACTCTGAGGGGGGTGATGGCTTCCGGCAATGTTGTTCAGAAATTAAAAGGATGAGCTTGATAAAATATGAGCATGAGCAGATATACCATCCAGTCTGATGAATCGCACTGGATGGAGATTAAAGCTAACACTTGTGCTCCTTGGATAGCATTGATATAGTTAATGCTGAATGTGAAAATGCCTTTAGAACTTAAGTAGATTTGATGATTAATATACTCAACTAATGCACAGCAGCAAAGCCAAAGAATACAGGATCACATGCCAGCACAATAAAACATACCAGAGGAGGCTCCAATCAAAATGTACAGTAATGCTTCAAATGTCATGTAAAGTTTTGGTCAGTCAAGCCATTAAAATAGTAAAGGTTTTACGTCAAGCATCCTTAATATTAAGGGCCTACTGATTGAGGAAAAGCTGAAGCTGTTTCATATTTTCAGGGGAAATTGAAAAGTGATTTACCAGTATAGTGTAATATAGTTAAATCCATCTTGAAATTAAATGCCATAAGGTGCATAGATCCATACCAAGAAAGAGTATATTTACGATTGAGGCCTGTTCTTTTTTTACACAGTTCTGGTCAACTTCTGATATAAGCTAGAAAGTGATAGGTGGTTGGGAAAGCTAAAGAGGTGGATAAGAAGGAATCTGATAGGAGAGGAAAGTGGATCATGAGATAAAGGGGAGAAGGAGGGAGACATTCAGGTAATAGGCAGTAGAAGAGAAGAGAAAAGAGGCAACAGTGGGCAATGGAAGGAGAGGAAACAGGAAGGGAATGAATTACCAGAAGGAGAAATCAATGTTTGTGCCAACAGTTTGGAGGCTACCTAGACAGAATACTAAATGTTGCTCCTCCATCTTGAGAGTGGCTTCATCATGGCAAAAGAGGACGGCATGGACTGACATGTCGGAATGGGAATGGGGACGAGAATTAGAATGGTTGGCCATTGGGGAATTCAACTTTTGGTGGATGGAGTGGAGGTGCTTGACAAAGCTGCCCCCCAATTTACGCCGGGCCTCACCAATGTAGAGAAAGCTGCATCGGGAGCACTGGATACAATAGGCAACCCTAACAGAAGTCCCGTGTCACCTGGAATGGGGTCCTGAACGGAGCTGAGGGAGGAGGTGAATGGGCAGGTGCTTGCAGGGATATGACCCAGGTGGGAGTGATCCCTGGGGAAAGCAGAGAGTGGTGGGGGAGGTAAAGATGTGTTTGGTGGTAGGATCCCATTGAAGATTGTGGAATTTGTGAGAATGATGTGTTGGATGTGAAGGCTCATGGAAGGGACAAGAGGAACTCTAACCTCCTCTGTGGACACTTTCACTCTAATTCTCTTACAGAACTTCATAACTAAAAAGGAGAGATTCACTGCAGACATTTACATAAAGCTTCTGAGAATCTCAAGATATCCTAATGTGCACTGCAGCCAATGTCACTGACTGCAACCACTGTTACCCAGGTAAAAATTCTAGGCCATACCCCTGTGACAATTATACTAGGCTCTGATTATGAAATAGGGAATAAATGATCACAGGCACGGTGTATCATTATCAGGATATTACAATAGACAATAGACAGTAGGTGCAGGAGTAGGCCATTCGGCCCTTCTAGCCAGCACCACCATTCACTGTGATCATGGCTGATCATACACAATCAGTACCCTGTTCCTGCCCTCCCCCCATATCCCTTGACCCCGCTACCTATAAGAGCTCTATCTAACTGTCTCTTGAATGCATCCAGAGACTTGGCCTCCACTGCCTTCTGGGGCAGAGCATTCCACATATCCACCACTCTCTGGGTGAAAAAGTTTTCCCGCATCTCAGTTCTAAATGGCCTACCCCTTATTCTTAAACTGTGGCCTCTAGTTTTGGACTCACCCATCAGCGGGAACATGCTTCCTGCCTCCAGTGTGTCCACTCACTTAATAATCTTATATGTTTCAATCAGATCCCCTCTCATCCTTCTAAATTCCAGTGTATACAAGCCCAATCTTTCAATTACTAGTTATTGTACTGGGACTGTCTCAATTCATTTGTGACAAATCCTCCTTACTTTGCAGAGGGCATTCCAAGTTTCTTTGTGCTTGTAAATAAAAGAGCTCTCAAGGGCTAAGTAAATCAAAAGACTTGGAGTCCAACACGTTCACCATGTAAAAGATTAATTGAACATTGTATGATTGATTGGATATTTAAGGACATTTTTTGGAGGAGTATAATATTTGTCTGAGCTCTTTGTCGACAGAGAGGTTGTAAGTATTAGACCCTGCTATTCTGGGTGCTGGATGTGCATTTATTGCATGCAGTGCATGATCTTCTTTGGATTCTTTGGAAGTCAGAATGTGTCAGGGCAGCAGAGTCACTCCTTCATCCCATATGTCCAATTGGAATCCATTCCAGTTATTTCTCTCCTGAAAGAGATGGTGATAAAAATGAAAATAGCCAGTTTCTGAACACAAATTGCCACTGAGATTTGTACTTGAAATCAAGTGATGAATAGTATTAACGACCCAGTATTTGGCTTTAATGGCAGTCAGCTCAGATAAATTGCTGCAGACTTTATGTAAATTGCTTCTATTTTTGCTGATTATACTTCGGAAATAACATATGTTAACAAATACTCTTCCTTTTGAAGTTTCCATCCATTCTTAGGGATGCTAACAGAGCTAATGAAACCATAAGCTTTACCAGGGAAGCAACTGTGACAGGAGTATCTTATTAACATTTTAATATCATAAAATCATTCAAAAGAGATCAAAGCCCTAATAGAAAAGAGTTGAGCTGTGCCACCTATGGTGCTGGAGTTCAGAAGTCCTTCACCAGCAAGTCATTTGGGCTGCTATGTCAGATGACCTTATCCAGAATGATTGCCCAGTGGTGTACTTGACTGGGGAGTGTAAAATGCATTGTTCTAAGAAGCATACAACTTGGCTTCACAGAGGAAAGTTTAGGACCATTTTAATGGCTGCACTATTATTGTGTTGGCTGATGGGGGAAGAGAGAGCTAGTGGCATCCATCATTAAGGACCCTCACCATCTTTGGGAAGGAGGCAAAGGAGCCTGAAGAAGACACTCACTGATTTAGAAAGAGCTTTTTGCCCCTGCCATCAGATATCTGAATGGTTCATAAACCCATGAACACTATGTCACTATTCTCCTTCTGTATTATTTCTTTACTGATGTATTTATTTATTGTAACATAGGAGTTTTTATGTTTTGCACTGTGCTGTGGGCACATGTCTGTGATGTCTGTCAAGGAGGGGGCAAAGAGGAGTGCAGTAGTGATAGGGGATTCCATAGTTAGAGGAGCAGACAGGAGATTCTCTGGCTGTAAAAGTGATGTCTGGATGGTACGTTGCCTCCCAGGTGCCAGGGTCAGGGATGTCCTGGATGAGGTCCATTGCATTCTAAGCAGGGAGAGTCAGCAGCCAGAAATCATGGTGCCTATTGGTACCAATGCTACAGTTAGGAAAAGGGTGGAGGTGCTGAAGAGAGAATAAAGAGAATTAGGTAGAATGTTGAAAAGCAGGACCTCCATGGTGGTAATCTCTGGATTTCTGCCTGTGCCACATGCCAGTGAGGATAAGAATAGAGTGACTTGGCAGATGAATGCGTGGCTGAGTAATTGGTGCAGCAGGCAGGGGTTCAGATTGCTGGATAATTGGGATCTCTTCTGGGAAAGGTATTATCTGTAGAGAGCATAAGACAAAGGAATTCTTAGGATGCAGTGATCATAATATGGTAGAATTCACTCTGCAGTTTGAGAGAGAGATGATCAAGTCAGATCTATCAGTATTACAGTGGGATAAAGCTGTTATGCCTGTGGCCCCCTCCTTTTGAGAATCGCAGGATCACTATTGATTTGAGTCAGGAGACCCAGGAAATGAGAGAGACACACAGATTCCTCAATGTTTGGAATGTTTCCTGGGCCTCCGAGATACAAAGCCACGGAACAGGTCATTGTCTTTTGGAGACGGAATTGTGTATTGAATGCTGTACGATTCATCGAAGCCCCCCCAGGCAATGAACCGAGGGGGGTTGGTGGAGGGATTGCATCATCCCAACCTGATTGACATCTGAGACCCTGTGAGTCAGGATAAAAGAGGGTCTGTGGGAACAGCCCCTCAGACGCACCAGAAGAAACGCTAGAACTCCTGTAACAGCGTACTAGCGAAAGCTGGTGGAAACAGCCCACGAGCGTCCTTTTCCATTTGCCTCGGAATTGGTGGGTCTTGCCACGGAAGAACGGTTTTAGCTAACAACGAAAGAAAATTCAGCCCCCACCGACTCTCGAAGGATTGACCTCATAAAAGGAATGGGCAAGTTTAACTCTCTCTCTTGACTCCAACCAAAGGCTGCAGCCTACAGCTTGAATGAACTAAAGTGACTTTTATATTTCCATCGGACAATACATTATCCCCTAGACAATGATAGAGCTATTTCTTATTGATTATTATTATACCCGCGCTTTTAGATTTAGTATTGATGACGTATATTATCTGTATGTTTGCATTGATATTATTTTTGTGTATTTTATCAATAAATACTGTTAAAAATAGTACCATCAGACTTCAATGGACCTCTCTATCTTTGCTGGTAAGTGACCCAGTTAAGGGGTACGTAACAATTGGGGTTCTCGTCTCAGGATTTAACACCAAATTGGGAGGCCAGTGAATCGGGCTTGTAAGTCCAAACTTGGATCTGGTTACGCGGGTAGCCAGACGGGAAAACAGCAAAGATGGACGTGGGTGAATTTATAGAAAACCCGACTCTGGAGGCGCTAGAGGCGGCCACCAAATCAGACTTGATAAATTTGGCGAAGGGGTTAAACCTCGCAGAGGTGAGGTTGTCAATGAAAAAGCAGGAGGTGCGAAGGGCAATAACTCAGTATTATATTGGGAAGAATGTGTTTGCAGCTGAGGTATTGGAAAATATCCCTGAAAAGGTACCAGCTAGTGGGACGGCTCAGTTAGAGTTGGAGAAATTAAGGTTGGAACATGCAATTAAGTTAAAGCAGCTGGAAGCAGCCGAGAAAGAAAAGGAAAGAGCCGGGAAGGAGAGGGAGGCAGAGAAACAGAGGAAACATGACTTGGAGATGGAGAAGTTAAGGCAGAGCAACGAGTTCAGGGGTCAGACCGAGAGGAGCGGTTTAATGTTAGTTGGGAGTTGAGGTTAGTACCTCCGTTTGAGGAGATGGATGTTGATAGTTATTTCTTGCTTTTTGAGAAGGTGGCAGTGAATCAGAAATGGCCCAAAGAGCAGTGGGTGGCGCTGTTACAAAGTGTGTTAAAAGGGAAGGCACAACGAGCATATGCGGCGTTGTCCATGGAGGAGGAAGAGGCGGAGAGTTATGACAAAGTAAAAGTGGCCATTCTCCGGAGTTACGAATTAGTACCTGAAGCGTATAGACAAAAGTTCAGAAATTTAAAGAAAGGGTGGAATCAGACGTATACCGAGTTTGCCTATGAGAAGGGTGTGCTCTTGCACAGCAGAGATAGTGGAAGAGGATTCTTGGCGTCTCAGGGAGTTAATTCTGATTGAGGAATTTAAAAGTGGTGTTTCGGAGGATATCCGGACGTATTTGAATGAGAAGCCGAATAAGTCCATCTCCGAATTTGCTAGGTTCGCAGATGAATATGCCCTAACCCACAAGACAAAGTTTTCCTCGAATAAAAGTTCCCAGAGAGACCGTGGGAACGATAGAGAAAGCCCGCCGGCTGAGGCAGAGGTCCCGCCGGGAGCTAGTGGTAAGATTGGGGAGGAGAGGCAAGACGGCCAGAGATTTCCGGGCTTGACCTGTTTTAATTGTGGAAAGGGGGGACATATTGCATCTAGGTGCTTTGCTCCGAGGAAGGAGACACGAAAAGGGAAAGCAGCGGTCCCTAAATCAGTAAATCGACAAGAAATCCCTGGGTAGACAGAGTACGAGAAGGGTCTGAGACTTGTATGTCAAATAGAACCGTGTCTGTGAGGGAGGGAGGTACACCAGTTCCAGTACGGATCTGGAGAGACATGGGAGCTGAACTGTCATTGATTAGCAGTAAGGTACTAGATTTTGGTTGCAAGACGGGAATGGTAGCTGTGAAAGGAATAGGCAAAGGGACAGAAACGGTGCCCTTGCATAGGATCATTATGAATTGTGAGCTGGTATCTGGACCAGTTGAAATGGGGGTGCGATCAGAATTCCCGAGAACTGACACGGATGTCCTTCTGGGTAATGATTTAGCCAGTGGTAAGGTTTGGTCAGCAATGAAGCTGACGAGACAGCCGGTGGAGGCCCCGCCCCTAGATTCCAAGATCTATCCCGCATGTGCAATCACTCACAGCATGTCGAGAAAGGCAGCTGAGACAGAGAGCAGTTTAAATCTGGCCAGTATCGATTTGGCCGAGACGTTTTTACCGACCCTGTACCATGAGGGTTTGGAGGGTGGTAAAACAGAGAGTAGTAAAGTGAAAGAGAGTAAGGGAGAGGAGATAGACCTGCCCTTAGCGAGGAATGAAGTGCTAGAGGCACGAAATGAAGATGAGAAACAGGTAAAGCTGTTAAAAGGCCCAGGGTTGGACATGGATGATCTGTCTGGCTTGGCAGAACTGTTAGAAGAAGTGGAAAGTTCTAAAGGTGTTCCCGATAATGAAATGAGGGCAGTCCTAGATGAAAAGGAATCCCTTACCTTGAAGAAGTCTGCTGGGTTGGCAGATGAGGTTGTTTCAGCCCGCGGGGTTGAGTTTACTCCGGAAGGGAGTTGCCCAGAGAGTAGCTGGGAGAATCAGGGGAATTTAGAATTTGGACCGGGTACGGGTATTGAAAGCCTGGACGAGGCAAATGTCCCGTTTGAGTGTGTCCAAGGTGTGGATGCACGTGGTACTGAACCTAGTAATGGAGCTCAGAAAAAGTCTGAGGTATTTGATTCAGTCGAAAAGGAATGCAGTCCTTGTGGGTCAGATAGACTTGGTTCAGTGAAGAAAGGGTTAACCTCGGTAATAGTGGGAAGTGAGAGTTCCCAGGTGTTTGTGCTCGAAGAGGTGTTAAAGGTTCGCGAGGAGATAGCGGGTGGTGAAGTGATCATTATTATTGCAGGAAAAGGGAAAAGTGCGGTTTCCAAATCGAATGAAGAAAATTTAAAGTCTGTATTGATATTAGAAGCAGCCACCAGGCTACAGGGACAAAGGCTTGGTACCGCGGCACCTGTGGATCAATTACAGGTTGAGTTGGAAGGTAAAGGGGCCCCACACGCTATTGTTATTCCAGAGTGTGGTGTGAAACCGCAGAATTCGAAATGCTGTTTGAACAAAGAGGGATCGCTGGTATCGAGACCCAATAGCCTCAGGGGTCCTGAAGAGAAAACTAGCAACTTAAGTAAAATTAGAGAATTGGGTGGAAATTCGGGAAATGGTCTAAGTTTGGAACACATTGTTGATAACATCACTCCTATGGAAGGAACGGACGAAAGCCTGTTTCACCAGGGTGCGCCAGCTTCCCACATTGGAACTAACCGGAAAAGAGGCGAGGGTTAATGGGGACGCCATTTTTAAATAGCAGAAGCTGGTTTTAAGGGATTTCGACAAAGCATGTGAATAATAAAGACAACCCCCATGGAAGCTTGCCTGTTAAGTTTGAAAGTAACATGAAGATTAGTATTTGCATGAACTTTTGTAGTATACACGTAAGCTTAAGATCACAACTCTTTAGTTTTGTTTGCTGAAGGAAAGAAATAAAAAAAAAGGTGGTTACTAAATTGGAGTCTGATGCTACAAGACTTTAGTAAGGTACAAGATGTTAAGATATAAAAGGAAGTGACAATGTAATCGTTACCCATTCAGATGCCGAATTGAATGTATAACTGTATTACTCTGTAGTGAAAAGAAAAGCTTTTGTATTGTGTTAGATTCTAAAATCCTGTAAGACTCTGTATTACTTCATTTTTACCGATGGTAAAAACGCGTTGAAGAAAGGGGGTGTTACGCCTGTGGCCCCCTCCTTTTTGAGAATCGCAGGATTGCTATTGATTCGAGTCAGGAGACCCAGGAAATGAGAGAGAGACACACAGATTCCTCAATGTTTAGAATGTTTCCTGGGCCTCCGAGATACAAAGCCACGGAACAGGTCATTGTCTTTTGGAGACGGAATTGTGTATTGAATGCTGTACGATTCATCGAAGCCCCCCCCCCCCCAGGCAATGAACCGAGGGGGGGTTGGTGGAGGGATTGCATCATCCCAACCTGATTGACATCTGAGACCCTGTGAGTCAGGATAAAAGAGGGTCTGTGGGAACAGCCCCTCAGACGCACCAGAAGAAACGCTAGAACTCCTGTAACAGCGTAATAGCGAAAGCCGGTGGAAACAGCCCACGTGCGTCCTTTTCCACTTGCCTCGGAATTGGTGGGTCTTGCCACGGAAGAACGGTTTTAGCTAACAACAAAGGAAAATTCAGCCCCCACCGGCTCTCGAAGGATTGACCTCATAAAAGGAATAGGCAAGTTTAACTCTCTCTCTTGACTCCAACCAAAGGCTGCAGCCTACAGCTTGAATGAACTAAAGTGACTTTTATATTTCCATCGGACAATACATTATCCCCTAGACAACGATAGAGCTATTTCTTATTGATTATTATTATACCCGCGCTTTTAGATTTAGTATTGACGACGTATATTATCTGTATGTTTGCATTGATATTATTTTTGTGTATTTTATCAATAAATACTGTTAAAAATAGTACCATCAGACTTCCACGGACCTCTCTATCTTTGCTGGTAAGTGACCCAGTTACGGGGTACGTAACAAAGCAAATTACAGAGCCATGAGAGAGGAGCTGCCCAAAGTTGATTGGAAGGGGATACTAGCAGGGATGACAGCAGATCAGCAATGGCTGGAGTTTCCGTGGGCAATTTGGAAGTCGTAGGATAGATATATGCTAAAGATGAACGTGTATTCTAAATGGAGGAGTCGATATTTAAGACTGAGGCTTCGGGGTACGTGGAGGCACATGATAAAATAATCCACAGTCAGCAATGTTTCCTTAAGAGGAATGCTTGCCTGACAAATCCATTGGGATTCTTTGAGAAAATAAGAAGTTGGATAGACAAATGAGAATTGGTGGATGTTGCATACTTGAATTTTGAAAAAGGTGCCACACATAAGAGCTCATGGTATTGGAGGGTGATACTAGAATGGACAAGAAGCAAAGAGTGGGAATAAAGGGGACCTTTTCTGGCTGGCTGCTGCTGACTATAGTGGTGTTCCACAGGGGTCAGTTTTGGGACCACTTCTTTTCATGATACATGTCAATGATTTGGATGATGGAATTGTTGGCTTTGTGGCCAAGTTTGTGGATGAAATGAAGATAGGTAGAGGGACAAGTAGTTTTGAAGAAGCAGAGAGTCTGCAGAATGACTTAGATAAAGGTTCAAAGGTTCATTTTATTGTGAAAGAATGCATGTACAATACAAGTCTGATACTTGTCTTTTCCAGATAGCCATGAAATACAGGAAGATCATGGGAGCTGATGAAAGAACTCATAGTTCATGCTCTAGGTGGCATCAGCTGCCATACTCCCTGTTTCTGCAAGAAACAGAACTCACAGACCCCAAAATCCCCCATCCCTCCCCCGCAGAAAAAAACTGCAACAATGGCATCAAACCCTGCAGAGGAGAACAACATATTGGGAGAATGGGAGAATAAAGGGCAGGCTTCCCTGGTCATGCACTTTGGTAGAAGAATAAAGGCATAGAGGATTTTTCTAAACAGGGAGACAATTAAAAAATCAGAGGTGCAATTAGACTTGGAAACTTGTGCAGGATTCCCTAAAGGTTAACTTGGAGGATGACTGATGGTAAGGAAGGCAAATCCAATGTTAGCATTCATTTCAATAGGACTAGAAAATAAAAGTAAGGATGTAATGCTGAGGCTTTATAAGGCAACAGTCAGACTACATGGAGTATTTGAGCAGTTTTGGACCCCTTATCTAAGAAAGATCTGCTGGTATTGGAGTGGGTCCACAGGAGGCTCACAAGAATGATTCGATGAAAAAAGGGTTTAGATATGAGGAGTGTTTGATGTCTCTGGGCCTGTAGTCACTGGAGACAAGAAGAATGAGAGGGGACCTCATTGAAATCTATCAAATATTGACAAGCCAAGATGGTGTGGATGTAGAGAGGATGGTTCCTATAGTGCGGGAGTCTCACACCAGAGAGTATAGCCACAGAATAGAGGGACACATCCATTTAGAACAGAGATGAGGAGGAATTTCTTTAGCCAGAGGGTGATGAATCTGTGAAATTCATTGCCACAGATGGCTGTGGAGGCCAAGTCATTGTGTATATTTAAAGCAGAGGTTGATAGGTTATTGATTAGTGAGGTTATCAAAGCTTACAGGTAAAAGGCAGGAGAATGGGTTTAGGAGGAGTAATAAATCAGCCATGATGGAATGTAGACACAATCGATTGAATGGCCTAATTCTGCTCCTTTGTCTTATAATAAACCGGAATCTGATCCTTATGGTTTTACAGCAGGGCAATCTTGCTGCAACAAACAACCTGTTGGACTAATGTCGACCACCCCCCCCACACTGTCCCCACCTCAGATGGCCTGAACACTCTGAGTTCGCCCAGCAGAAAATTTGTTTCTCTTCAGATTCCAGTAACTGCAGTCTCTTGTGTCGCCATTGCATAGTTCATGCTCTAGGTGGCAGGCATGAGCCGCATTCAGACCAGGAGATGACAGCAGCTTCGGTGCCTGCAACAGAATTCCTGCTGAAGCCTATCTGCCTGTTGCAGATGGAAGTGGATTTCCAGTATGTCCACAATTAAACACAAGGAAATTCTTTTTTTTAAAATATTTTTTTATTAGTTTTTCTATACATTTTACAAATTAAAACCCCAAATCCCAATGAGGAACATTAATACAGTGCAAAATTAAGCATACAATGACAATATGCTACAGAGGAAGAGAATTTAACAAAAAAGCACCTAAATTGAAGACAAGTAAACTTAGTATCCTCCCCAAGCCCCACAACACAAGAAAAAACAACAACAACTCCAGACCAACCACAACACAATATAGAGAGTATAAATCAGGACAATCAAACTCCCAGACTGTGAATACATTTAGCAACAGAGGATAATAATGCCTACTACCAGAAAAAAAAAGGGAGCTGAAAGCAAGGGACCAAAAAGAAAAAAAAACAAACCCTAGTCAAGAGGAAGGTTATGAAAGTACTCGATAAAAGGTCCCCAGACCTTATGGAACTTTAGATCCGAATTAAGAACTGAATAATGAATTTTTTCGAGGTCCAAGCAAGCCATGATGTCGTTAAGCCATTGAGCATGAGTGGGCGGGGCAACATCTCTCCATCTAAGGAGGATCAAGCGTCTAGCCAGGAGAGAGGCAAAGGATAATATTCGGCATTTGGTCGGACTCAGACGTAAATCTGTCTCGCCCCAGAAACCGAACAAAGCAATTAAGGGGTTTGGTTCTAGGTGCTGATTCAGAATACATGATAACGTAGTGAAGACATCTTTCCAAAATTTCTCCAAGCTAGGACAGAACCAATACATATGGATGAGAGAGGCCACACCCCTCTTGCATTTATCACAGAGCGGACTAATGTTAGGGTAGAATCGAGATAGTTTAGATTTAGACATATGGGCTCTATGAACAATCTTAAACTGTAAAAGGCAATGGCGAACACAAAGAGAGGTTGAGAGGTCCCAGCTCTCATTGGATAAGGAGGTATTTAAATCCTGCTCCCAGGCCATTTTAATTTTATCCACAGGGGCCCGTTGTAAGGCTGCTAATTTATCTCGAATAATTGATATTAAACCTTTACCTAGTGGATTAATGGAAAGAAATAAGTCCATAGCATTTTTCGCAGGCATGTCAGGAAAGTTAGGAATTAAAGGAGCAATAAAGTGTCTAATTTGGAGATATCTAAAAAAATGAGCATTGGGCAGATTGAACTTAACAGAGAGCTGCTGAAAAGAAGCGAAGCGATTATCAATGAAAAGATCTTCAAAATGTCTAATGCCCTTCCTATACCAAACATGGAATGCTGAATCGTACGTAGTAGGTAGAAAAAGGTGATTATGTGCGACAGGGCTGGAAACGGAAAAACCATGGAAACCATAGCATTTCCTAAACTGAGCCCATATACGCAAAGTGTGTCTAACAAGAGGATTAGCTATTAATCTGGACAGACTACTAGGGAGTGCAGAGCCAAGAAGTGCAGAGATAGATAATTCTTTAGTGGAACTCAACTCCATTGCCACCCAATTAGGGCACTCGGGTTGGCCGTGGAAGAAAGACCAAAAGGTAGCACAACGTATATTAGCTGCCCAATAATATAAACGAAAGTTAGGTAAAGCCATGCCACCCTCTTTTTTAGATTTTTGGAGATGGATTTTATTAATTCTAGAGCGCTTATTCTTCCACAGATATGACAAGATAATAGAGTCTAAGGAATCAGAAAAAGATTTAGGAATAAAAATTGGGATAGATTGAAATAAGTATAAAAATTTGGGGAGAACATACATTTTAACAACATTAATATGACCTATCAAAGACATAGATAGAGGTGACCATTGTACCAGACTCTGTTTTATAGTATATGAAAGATTGGCAAAGTTTTCACGAAAGAGATCTTTAAACTTCCTTGTGACTGTAATTCCAAGATAAGTAAATTGATTATGGACTACTTTAAAAGGGAGATCACGAAATGTTAGTTCTTGTGCTTCTTTATTAATTGGGAAAAGTTCACTCTTATGTAAATTAAGTTTATAGCCAGAGATCTGGCTAAACTGGTCAAGAAGTGAAAACATTAGAGGTAAGGATGTAGACGGATTTGAGAGAAAGAGTAATAAGTCATTAGCATAAAGAGAAACTTTATGCTCAACACCCCCTCTCCAAATCCCGGTCAGTTCAGGACATTTTCGAAATGCTATCGCCAGAGGTTCTATAGCCAAATCAAAGAGAAAGGGACTTAAGGGGCATCCCTGATGGGTGCCACGTTTGAGATTAAATACCTGGGATTTCTGAAAATTAGTTAAAACAGAAGCAGTAGGACACAGGTACAGCAATTTGATCCAAGAGATGAAACTTTGACCGAGGTCAAATTTTTCTAAGACTGCAAAAAGGTAGTTCCACTCTATACGATCAAATGCTTTCTCCGCATTGAGGGAAATAACACATTCAGGAATCCCAGTTGGAGGTGAGTATAAGATATTGAATAAACGCTGAATGTTAAAAAAAGGGAGATGGTTTTTAATAAAACCTGATTGGTCATCAGAGATAATGGAGGGAATAACGGTTTCTAATCTATGAGCCAAAACTTTAGCTAAGATCTTTACATCAACATTGAGCAAAGAAATCGGCCTATACGAGGAGCACTCTGTTGGGTCTTTGCCCTTTTTTAATAGAAGAATAATAGATGCCTCATTGAAAGAGGGTGGCAATTTGCCATAATTAAACGAGTCAGATAATACTGAAAGTAACTGAGGAGAAAGAAGTGAGGAGAATGATTTATAAAATTCTACAGGGAACCCATCAGGTCCAGGAGATTTCCCTGAGGAACAGAAGGAAATTCTACAGCAGGTGTGGACCATTGAAAGGAATATCATTGCTATTAGCAGAAAAGGAAGGAATTGTGTATAGGAGTAAAGAGGTCCTTCTGCAGCTGTACAGGGCCCTGGTGAGACCCCACCTGGAATATTGTGTGCAGTTTTGGTCTCCAAATTTGAGGAAGGATATTCTTGCTATTGAGGGAGTGTAGCGTAGGTTCACAAGGTTAATTCCCGGAATGGCAGGACTGTCATATGTTGAAAGATTGGAGCGACTGGGCTTGTATACACTGGAATTTAGAAGGATGAGAGGGGATCTGATTGAAACATATAAGATTATTAAGGGATTGGACACGCTGGAGGTAGGAAGCATGTTCCCGCTGATGGGTGAGTCCAGAACTAGACGCCACAGTTTAGGAATAAGGGGTAGGCCATTTAGAACAGAGATGCGGAAAAACTTTTTCACACAGAGAGTGGTGGATATGTGGAATGCTCTGCCCCAGAAGGCAGTGGAGGCCAAGTCTCTGGATGCATTCAAGAGAGAGTTAGATAGAGCTCTTATAGATAGCGGGGTCAAGGGATATGGGGAGAGGGCAGGAACAGGGTACTGATTGTGTATGATCAGCCATGATCACAGTGAATGGCGGTGCTGGCTAGAAGGGCCGAATGGCCTACTCCTGCACCTACTGTCTATTGTCTATTGTCATATTCGTACATTGGGCTCACCAAACAAGTCCATGTCATTCTTTGCCCCCCAAAAATTTGCAAGTACAGTACTTAAATAGCAGAGATGGTAGACAAGCCTCTCACTTTTGCATATATTTTTTAAGGTTTCCTTGCTTTAAGCCTTGGGTTAAAATAATTACACACTCAGTCATGTTCTAGTAAAATAACTCCCATTCACCTGTCCATCGACCTCCTCCCTCACCTCCACTTAGGGACCGAACCCGTGACTGATGAATATAGAAGACTCTCTCTGATACTGATACAGTCCTTCCAGGTGAGGCAACACTTCACCCGTGAATCTGCTAGGGTCACCTACTGTGTCCAGTTCTCCCAACTTGCCCTCCTTTTCTCTCTCTCTCTCTCTCTCTCTCTCGAAGTGTGATGAATTTTCAGGGCCACTTTTTATCTGATTTGAAAGCACTTCTTCAAACAAAAGAATTAGCCATGGTTACTCGCATGGGTCACACCTATGCCTGCCTTTTTGTTGGTTACGTGAACAGTCAATGTTCCAAGCCTACACTGGTAGCACTCCCTAACTTTTCCTACACTACATTGATGACTGCATTAATGCTGCTTTCTTCAGCCACGTGGAGCTCATTAACTTCATTAACCTTACCTCCATCTTCCACCCTGCCCTCAAATTTACCTGGTCAATTTCCGACACCTCCCTCCCTTTACTCAATCTTTCTGTCTCTGTCTCTGCAGACAGCTTATCTACTGATGTCTTAATAAACCCACTGATTCTCACAGCTACTTGGACTACACCTCTTCCCATCCTATTACTTGTAAAACTGCCATCCCCTTCTCTCAATTCCTCCACCTCCGACACATCTGCTCTCAGGATGCTATTCATTCCAGAACTAGGGAGATGTCCTCCTTCTTCAAAGAAAGGTGCTTCCCTTCCTCGACCATCAATGTTGCCCTCAACTGCATCTCTTCCATTTTGTGCACATGTGCCCTCACCCCATCCACGCGCCGCTCCCCCAGGGATAGTGTTCCTCTTGTTCTCACCTACCACCCTACTAGCCTCCATGTCCAGCACATAATTCTCCGTAACTTCCGTCATCCCCAACAGGATCCCACCACCAAGCACATTTTTTCCCTCCCCCCACCCACTTTCCGCTTTCTGCAGGGATCGCTCCCTACTTGACTCCCTTGTCCATTCGTCCCTCCCCACTGATTTCCCTCCTGGCACTTAACTTTGCAAGCGGAAGAAGTGCTAGACCTGCCCCCTCACCATCATTCAGGAGTCTGATGGGGTCATATACCATGTCCGGTCGGTGCTCCTGGTTTGGGCTCCAGCACACTGGTGAGACCTGACTTAGATTGGGAGACTGCTCCGCTGAGCTCCGTCTGCCAGAAAAAGCAGGATCTCCCAGTGGCCACCCATTTTAATTTCACTTCTCATTCCCACTCCGACATGTCAGTCCTTGGCCTCCCCTACCACTGTGATGGGTCCACACTCTAGTTGGAGGGGAAACACCTTATATTTCATTTGGGTAGCCTCCAACCTGATGGCATGAACACTGATTTCTCAAACCTCCGGTAATGGCCTCTCCCCCTCACTATTTCCCATTCCCATTTCCCCTTCTCACCTTACCTGCTTACCTGCCCATCACCTCCCTCAACTGCTCCTCCAGTTTCCCTCTTCCATGACTTTCTGCCCTCTTCTATCAGATTCCCCCCTTTCCATCCCTTTATCTCTTTCACCAATCATCTTCCCAGCTCTTTACTTCACCCCACCCCTCCCAGTTTCAGCTATCACCTACTAACTTGTATTTCTTCCTCCCCTCCCTCCCACTTTCTTACTCTGACTTCTCATCCTTTGTCTCAAGTTCTGATGAAGGGTCTCGGCCCGAAATGTCGACTGTACTTTTTTCCATAGATGCTGCCTGGCCTGCTGAGTTCCTCAGCATTTTATGTGTGCTGCTTGGATTTCCAGCATCTGCAGATTGTCTCCTGTTTGTTTCTCTTGTTGAAGTCCTGA
Organism: Hemitrygon akajei; assembly: GCF_048418815.1. Lineage (NCBI taxonomy): Eukaryota > Metazoa > Chordata > Chondrichthyes > Myliobatiformes > Dasyatidae > Hemitrygon > Hemitrygon akajei. Next base: position 38,560,627 of record NC_133130.1, read on the forward strand.
TTGATGAATCCCTGAAACTTCAAGAGCTCCATCCATAAATATGAGGTTGTCTGGGCAATCTGTCAGGGAACAGAAATTCTATGATCTCACTATTTAGTATCTTTTTCCCTTTGGCTAGAATAAAAATATTTCCCTTACAATAAAATGTCAATCATTTTTAAAAAAAAACACAAACAAGCTTATCTGACAGGAGCACTCTGCTGAGATTTGACAAGATCTTGTTGCTAAGAAGCTGATTGACCTTCACAGCAATTATAGCTTTTATTACTATGTACTGCAATGTACTGCTGCTGTAGAACAGCAAATTTCATGACATATGCCAGTGATTCTTGATTTTGACTCTGATTCAACAATGGGAAGAGACAACTCAGTCTGTAAATCAGCCAGCAGCTGGGGAAATAATTAAGTAAGGAGTACACAGAGAGTCAATATGGTTAGAATTCAAAGACAAAGTAAGGGAGGAGGCCCTGAAAAGAGAATATAGGGAGATACGATAGGTAGAAAACTGAAAAGTGAAACCTCCAGGTTAGTAATCCCTGGATTGCTGCCTGCGCCATGTGCCAGTGAGAGTAAGAATAGGATGATTTTGCAGATGAACGTGTGGCTGAGGAATTGGCACAGGGGGCAGGATCTCAGATTTCTGGATCGTTGTGATCTCTTCCGTGGAAGGTATGACCTCCAAGGATACACATTGTATCAAAAGGACAGGCAGGTAGGCAGAAGGTTTGGGGTGGCTCTGTTGGGGAAAAAAAAATGAAATTATATCCTTAGAAAGTGGTGACATAGGATTGGAAGATGTATAATCATTGTGGGATGCTGGGTAAAAAGATGCTGATGGGAGTTATATACAGGCCTCTGAAAATCAGCCTGGATGTGAGATACAAATTATACTGGGAAATAGAAAAGGCATTTTAGGGCAATATTGCGATAGTCATGGGCATTTTAATACGCAGGTGGATTTGCAAAATTGGGTTGGTGCTGAATCCCAAAAGTTACCAGAAGTTTTTTCAGATATATAAAAAGTAACAGAAAGATGAGAGTGGATCTCGGACCATTGGAAAATGATACTGAAGAGGTTGTAATGGAGGACAAAGAATGTGTCGTTCTTCACTGTTGAAAACACTAACAGTTTTTCAGAAAGTCAAGAGTGTCAGGGGATAGAAATGAGTGTAGTTACTATTACTATGGAGAAGGTACTTGGAAAACTGAGAAGTCTGAGGGTAAATAAATCACCTGGACCAGATGGACAACACCCCAGGATTCTGAATGAAGTAGCTGAAGAGATTGTTGAGTCAATAGGAATGATCAAAATCGCAAATGTCACTCCACTCTTGAAGAAGGGAGGGAGGCACAAGAAAGAAAATTATAGGCCATTTACCCTGGCTCAGTGTTTGGGAAACACTGGAGTCCATTAGTAAGGACAACATTTTGGGGTATTTTTTGGGGTAGCTTCCAGTAGAAGTGGTAGAGGCAGGTTTGGTATTGTCATTTAAAGTAAAATTGGATAGGTATATGGACAGGAAAGGAATGGAGGGTTATGGGCTGAGTGCGGGCCACTGGGACTAGGTGAGTGTAAGCGTCGGCACGGACTAGAAGGGCCGAGATGGCCTGTTTCCGTGCTGTAATTGTTATATGGTTATATGGTTACTTGGGAGCACATGGTGAAATAGGCCAGACTCAGTACGGTTTCCTTAAGGAGAATTTTTGCCAGACAAATCAGTTGGAATTATTTGAGGAATAACAGGCAAAATTGAAAAAAGAACTGTTTTTGTCAATCAGGTCAGTGGATGTTATGTACTTGGATTTTCAGAAGGCCTTTTACAAGGTCCCACAGATGAGCCTGCATAACAAGATAAGAAATCACTGTATTACTGTAAAGATACAAGTACAGATCGAAGTCTGGCTGACTGGCATGAGGGAAACTGTGGGAATAAAAGGACCTTTTCTGGTTGGTTGCCGGTGATCCCTGATGCTCCACAGGGGTTGGTGTTGGGAGAACTTCTTTTTACGTTATATGCCAATGGATGACAGAATTGATGGCTTTGTGGCCAAGTTTGCAGATGATACAAAGGTAAGTGGAGGGACAGGTAGTATTGAGGAAGCACGGAGTTTGCAGAAAGCTTACCAGATTAGGAGAATGAGCAAAGATCTGGCAGATACAATATAGTGTAGGGAACTGTATGTTCATGCACTTTGGCAGAAGAAATAAAGGTGTTGACTGTTTTCCATATGAGGAGAAAATTCAAAATTTGGAGGTGCAAAGGGACTTGGGAGTCCTTTTGCATGATTCCCTAAAGGTTAACTTGCAGTTGGAGTCAGTGGTAAAGAAGGCAAATGCAATGTTGGCATTCCTTTTGAGAGGACTAGAATATAAGAGCAAGGATGTCATACTGAGGCCCTATAAGGCATTGATTAGATTGCACTTGGACTATTGTGAACAGTTTTGGGCCCCACCTCGAAGAAAAGATGTGCTGACATTGAAGAGTGTCCAAAGGTGATTCATGAGAATGAAAGGGTTAATATTTGAGAGCTCTGAGCTTGTACATGCTGGAGTTTTGAAGAATGAGGGAAGATCTCATTGAAATCTATCAAATATTGAAAGGCCTAGACAGAGTGGAGGTAAGTCTCCACCACAGGCACTACTTTCCTCGGTTAGCCTGCAAGTCACCCTTGGGCAAGGTTTAGGTTTTGCTTAGTCCCCAGATCAGTGTCACATGAAGCCATGGGAGCAGGTGGAGAATGGTTGTATGAGCAGCTGGTGCATATCACAAGTTCTGGTTATGGGACCACTGACGCCAGGCAGACAATCTCTGAACAGTATTGATAATGGCTGAGGTCACCCATCTTGTGAAGATACTGTCCAAAAGAAAGCAATTGTAAACCACTTCTGTAGAAAAATTTGCCAAGAACAATCATGGTCATGGAGGCCATGATCGCCCATGCCTTACAACATGGTTCACGATGATGATGATGATGATGTGTAAGAATAATTAAATGATTATTTCCAGAGATTTTAATTATCTGCTAGTTGGCAGGCACAGAATGTGAATGAATGGAGAAAGGAGAACTGAATTCCTCAATGTAGTAGGCCTGATATCTTGGATTAAGTCCATATAAATCTGAGCAATCCAAGTTGAAAGTGTCAAAAAGGTCCTATTAAGCCTGTGAACATCAGAATAGGTCAGTAAAATTCTGGAAGGATGCGGAGCAAGGTGCCTGAGCTGAAATAAAGTGGGAAATCAGTATAAATCAGAGGAATGATGGGACATTTTTCACACTGAAAATGACAGCCCACAAGGACTATAAGTATATTAATGAAAATGAAAATACTTCAGCAAATGAAAAACTGAGAGGTTGTCTGGAATAAGAAAGGCTGAGGTAGTCTGGGCGAAATCAAGAAACATTAAACGATACCGTGAAAAGGATTTGTGTTCAGTTTTGGTCAGCCTGCTATAGGAAAGATGTTATTAAACTGGAAATAGTGCACAAATCATTTACAAAGCTGTTGCCAGATGCCGAGGCACTGAGATACAGGGGAAAGTCGAACTTGGAGCATAGCAGATTGAGAAACGATATTACAGAGGTGTGCAAAATCAAGAGGGGCAGGGGTAGATAGATGAATGCACTCTGTCCTTTTCCGAGGGTTGGGAATCCAAGATGGTCTCAGGTGAGAGGGGAAAGATTTAGTGAAAAGTTTGAGGGGCTGTTCTTTTACACAAAGGGTTGTACCTATGTGGAATGAGCTGCCAGAGGAAGTGGGTGAGGTCGGTACATCAACAACTTTTAAAAACACATGTACAGGTACATGGATTGGTAAGTTTTAGAAGCTTATGAGCTAAATGCTGGTAAATGAGACTGTCTTATGTAGCGCTCTCACCGGGGCTCGTACTTGGCTCTGCTGACTCAGCCGTTAAGAGGCTGCCTTGCATTAGCAATATACATCTAGGGTTGGTATTATTTGGCATTCAATCAAACAGGAGCATGGGTATGGTCTGAGTGAAAGAACCTCAATTTGAACAAACGCTGTGTAAATACTGCCCATACACAGTTATCAGTAGCCCAGAAGCGACAGACCATACAACAGCATGAAGTTTGCCAATTTTCAACTTTATCAAACGGTTAACAGAGAAAGAAAAGATAAAAGGGCCAATTGCAGTTAAACTAGTCTAAATGTGTACATAATATTTGGAGCTCACCTCTGTAGTAGCTGGGTGTATCTCATCACCAACCACAGGTAGAACTTCCGTTCTTGGAATCCTCTATCTTGTGAAACACTCCTTGCAATAGGGTCTCCCCTTCGGATGGCATCCTCCAGATGTCTCCCCTGCTGCTCTTCTTCCTGCACCTCCTTCCAAAAGACCCCAAGTCAGACTACTGTCCTTCAGAAATCCCTTCCCACCCAATTCTCTAGACCTTTCTCACACATCCCACAATCTTGATTGGCTGACACAGCACCCTGAGTTGGACAACATGGCTCCTTATCTTTAGCCGAAGCCAAAACACTCTTACCAGTAGGACACACTGCTTTTAGAGAAATTGCTAAAATAAAATATCTCACAGCTTGGCGGTAGAAATCTTAACCACAGCATTACTCTAGGATGGGGCATCTTTGTCTGCATGGGTAGAAGGGCTTGTTTCCCTGTAACATAACTCATGATTCTATAAAACAAATTATTCACAGCAATCAACAAGCAGAGTTAATGACAACTATTAACAAAGGGAGTTAGGCCTAGGCAAGAGTTGATTACACATGTTTAAAGCATGATCAAAAATTGTATTTGATTTTTACTCAATTAAATATCAGAGTGCTCTTCTGGTACACTTGGTATCAACTTTACAGCCCAGCTACAGCTCTAATTGTACAGTATTCTTCCATTGTATCACCAGTTTAATCTTACTGTAATTTATATGCATTGGATATGATCCTCGAATTAACACTGAAAGTATCAATCTGATCTCTCAGATGACACATATTTACAATTGAATAACAGTGTGATCATACAAGCAATTATATCAAATTTAAGTATGATATTACTGTAAACATTATATAAGATACCAATGTTTTCATACAATACAATTGAGTTTTGACAAATATCAATGTGATCTCACAGTCCACCCAGTTATTACAGCTGGTAGTGTGATTTACAGTACTCAGCATATCAAATATCTGCAAAATATCCCTGTGATCCTACAATCACAGGGTTAAGCCAGTGATCAGTGTTATTTTGCAGTGCACAGAAAAAAAACCTAAATAGTTTTATAGCCCAGCTATTTATTGGAGAGGCATTATGTTGTGTCCAGCTCTGGTTATATTAGAAATCTGTGTGATCTTGCAGAACAAGATTAGAACAAAAACTTGCGTTATTTTTCAGTATTCTACTTACATTCTCTATTGCAAGGACAGCATGATCTTACAATCTTACAATACACATTCAGAATTATAACAATTGTACAGCAGAGAAGCAGGCCTCTTGTTCCACCAAGTCCACAGTAGCCACCCCACTTTCCTATTAATTCCATCCATGTTATATCACTCACTTACATACTGTTGATAAGTTACAATGGACAATTAACCTACTATCACATTTCTTCTTTGAAATATGGGAGGAAACCCAAGTATGTGGAGGAAACACGGGGTTACAGAGAAAATGTGTAATCTCCACATAGATTGATGACAGATTTAGACTGAGCTCAGTTAACCGGAATCAGAATCAGAATTAGGTTTATTGTTATGAAAAGTGTTGTCTTGTAGCAGCTGTAGAGTGCAATGCATAAAAATTGCTATAAATTACAATAAGAATTCATTAAAAATAAATAAATATTGCAAAAAGAGAGCAAAATGGTGAGTCTGTCCTCATGAGTTCAAGGACTGCTCAGGAATCTGATCGTGTAGGGAAGGAATCTGTTACTAAAAAATTGAGTGTGCACTTTCAGGCTCTTGGACCTCTTCCCAATGGTCATGATGAGAAAAAGCATGTCCTGGATGGTGTGACCTGAGCTGTGAGCTAATAGCCCAACTATCTGTGCCATTCGGAAGTTGCACAATACAATGAGTCTAATGCTACAGTACACAAGTCAATCAAGTACTTGTGTTACATAACATCCATGCATGATCAACATAATGTTATGGTGCTTTCATATCAGATATTGATGTGATCATGTGACAGATGGGTCAGATACCAGTATGACTTTACAGTAGATACCCTTTCAACTAATTAATGTAATAACAGTAAATGTAGACCCTGAACAAAACAACCCTCTGCATTTTTAGTATGTTTAATCAAACGTTTAGATTGAACACTGCTTGGCCATACCTTTGTCCTGTTTCTTTTCATCTCCTTCTATGTTATCATATATCTAGTAAACTTATTCAAAGTTTTGGTGAAATGAACCTGGCATTTGCTTGTACAAGATGTAAATTATAAGGTTAAAGACTTGAATCTATTGCAGAAAAAACTTTCCACAGCTGATGTAGGCGTAATATATTCTGTTTGGCACAAGCTGGCAGTAGATCTGCACAATGAGCATCTATGTTCATTATTTATTAATCCTGATGAGAATATGAGCACTGATCAGAAATAGATAACTAAGGTATTCATAAGTGGTATATTATAAATATAACATCAAATTTGGGCCTTGGATTGCTGGTGACCTTAATTTCTTTAAAGGATGGTACTTTGAATGACATTTTCTGGGCATCTTTAATCAGTTAAGACTTCGATAAAAATAATGGATAAAAATATAATTCACATCCTTTATACAAAAATTTCATTGGTCCTCTGGAAATTCAGAACATTACTCCATGTGTGGAGCCAAAAGAGATGGGGGAGATCTTAACTGGATTTTTTGCACCTGAATTTATTTCAGGAGGCAGACGCAGAGTCTATAGAATTGAGGCAAAGCAGCATCAAATTCATGGACACCATACAGATTAAAGGGAAGGAGGTGCTTGCTGTCTCGAGGCAAATTAGGATTCCCTCAGACCTTGTGGGAGGCAAGAGCAGAAATTGCAGGGCCTCTAGCAGAGATATTTAAATCATCCTTAGCGACAGTTGAGGAACAGGAGGATTGGGGGATAGCCAGTGTCGTTCTGCTGTTTAAGAAAAGCTCTAAAAATAAACAAGTAAATTATAGTCTGGTAAGCCTGCCATCAGTTGTAGGAAAGTTATTGGAAGGTATTCTAAGGGACTGGATCTATGAGTATTTGGATAGACATGGACTGGTTAAGGACAGTCAGCATAGTAGGTTGTGTGCAACCAATCTTAAAGAGTTTTTCAAGGAAGTTACCAAGAAAGTTGATGAAGGCAAGGCAGTGGATGTGGTAGATGTTGTGAAAGGATTGGTGCTGGGTCCGTTGTTGTTTGTCATCTATATCAATGATCTAGATGATACTGTGGTTAACTAGGTCAGCAAATTTCTGGATGACACCAGGCTTGTGGGTGCAGTGGACAGTGAGGAAGACTATCCGAGCTTGTAGTGAGATCGGGGCCAGATAGAAAAATGGCAGATGGAATTTAATACAGACAAATGTGAGTTGTTGGACTTTAGTAGGACCAACAAGCATAAATCTTACATGGTGAATGGTAGGGCACTGAGGAGTGCGGTAGAACATTGGGAATCTGGGAGTATGGGTTCATACTTCATTGAAAGTGATATCACAGGTAGATAGAGTCGTAAAGAAAGCTTTTGGCACATTAGCCTTCATATGTCGAAGTACTGAGTACAGGAGATAGGATGTTATGTTGAAGTTGAGGCCTAATTTGAAGTATTGTGTTCAGTTTTGGTCACCTACCCACAGGAAGGATGTACATAAGGTTGAAAGAGTACAGAGAAAATTTACAACAATATTTTCAAGAGTGGAGGACCTGAATTATAAGGAAAGATTGATAGGACTTTTTTTACTTGAAACATTGAAGATTGAGGGGACATTTGATAGAGGTACACAAAATTATGAGGGTATAGATAGGGTAAATGCAAGCAGGCTTTTTCCACTGAGATTGGGTGGGACTACAACTGGAGGTCATGGATTAAAGGGGAAAGGTGAAAAGAGGGCTGTGAGAGTGTAGAATGGCCTACCAGTGCAAGTGGTGCATCCAAGTTCCATTTCAACATTTAAGGAAGTTTGGGTAAGTAAGAGTGTGTAAGTAAGAGATGGTAAGAGTGTGGAGGGCTACGGTCCTGGAGCAGGTGGATGGAGGTAGGCAGCTTAAATGGTTTGTCATGGACTAGATGGGCTGAAGCGACTATTTCTGTGTTGTACTTTTCTATGACTCCATGACCTTCCTGTTACTGACCATTTTAATTCCCCATTTTTATTTAATTGTGTATTACAACAGTGCCTCTTTCACCTCAGACAGTTGAGGAAGTTTGGTATGGGCCCCCAAATCCTAAGAACTTTCTACAGGGGCACAATTGAGAGCATCCTGACTGGCTGCATCACTGCCTGGTATGGGAACTGTACTTCCCTTAATCGCAGGATTCTGCAGAGTGATGTGGACAGCCCAGCGCATTTATAGTTGTGAACCTCCCATGATTCAGGACATTTACAAAGACAGCTGTGAAAAAAGGGCCCAGAGGATCATTGGGGACCTGAGTCATCCCAATCATGGTCTATTCCAGCTGCTACCATCCGGAAAACGGTACCACAGCATAAAAGCCAGGACCAACAGGCTCCAGGATAGCTTCTTCCACAAGGCCATCAGACTGATTAACTCACGCTGATTTGAATGTATTTCTATGTTACATTGGCTTTATTAAGTCAATGAGTTAATTTATTATAAATTGCTATTATAATAAATTATTAATATAAATTACTATGATTGCACATTGCAGATTTAGATGGAGACGTAATGTAATGATCTTTATTCCTCATGTATGTGAAGGATGTAAGAAATAAAGTCAATTCAATTCAATTACAAATTCACTGTAGTGGACTGATATATATATATATATATATATATATACCAGCAATAAGCATGACAAGAATAGAAAAATAGAGAGTCTAACAACCTGAAAATTATTCTTTTGTTGTGTATTAGTGAGAATGACCTTTGACTTATGTGTCAAAAACAAAGATTGCTTCCGAAGTACTTACTGAACTGATGTCACACAATTGAACGGCTGGTAGGTGATTATAGCCAAAGGGTAAGGCATAATGAAATATTGACTGAATTTGTCTGGCTATAATTCTTAAAATCTGAGCAGAGGATTAGAAAAGTATCCCTGAGTGCACAATAAGAACCTTGGTCTTTTGGCTTTAGGCCCACAAGATACTCTCAATCACCTCTGCAATTCTCAGAGCTTCACCACACCAGCCTACCGTTAGATAATCTTGTTTAGCAATAAGGTAAAATGAAAGTATTGTCCGTTGTCAAGGATATTAGCAGAGTTAATGAAACCTGATCCCTCTGACTCTGACAAAGGCTGTAGGGTTCACCAGTACACATTGGCTTAAACAGGTGGAACATTCAGTTTGTTCAGAGGGATATAAACATGCTGTGGGATTATGGAAGCTATAGTTTTTGAAGTTCCTTTGAACTTTATAATGCCTTAGTAAATAATTAATAATTAAAGCTCTATTCACTGACTCTTCTAAAAAACCCTAAACTTAAATGTAACATTAATCATCAATAATGAATACAATTCTACATCTTTAGAATAAGAGGGCTGCATTATCATATGAGCATAAGATATTGGTGTTGAAATAAGCATCCAACCCTTAGAGCCTGCCCCTTCATTCATTATGGCTGATAATCTACCTCAGCACCATTTTGGTTTATTATTATCACAAGTACTGAGATACAGAGAAAAACTTTGTTTTGTACACCACCCACATAGATCATCTGTGCATTGAGCTAGTGTGAGGGCAAAGGAATGACAGAATACAGAATAGAGTGTTATGGTTACCAAGAAAGTGCAGTGCAGGAAGTCAATAAGGTGGAAGACCATGATGAGGTAGATTGTGAGGTCAAGAGTTCATCTAGAACTAGTTTTCCAGAACTATCCCAAACCTTTTGATTGCCTTAATCTCCAGAACTCTACTGAGCTCTGTTTTTGAAAATACACAATTCCAAGCCTTCCAAAGTAAAGAATTTCAAAGGTTCCCCTTGAATGAAGAAATTTTTCCTCAATTTAGCTCTAAAGAATCAACATCTAATTCTGAAGCCCTGTCCCTGCTTTGACTCACAGCCTCTGAAAATATCCTCCCTACATCTTCCTCATCTTTGACCTCCTCCATAAGCCACACACTCCTCTCACTAGCTCTCATCTCCACCTCCCTTCCTTTATTCCATGCTCCATTTTTCTCTCATTATCAGATTCCATTACCTTCCGTTCTTTGTCACTTCCTCCATTATAACCATATAACCATATAACAATTACAGCATGGAAACAGGCCATCTCGGCCCTTCTAGTCCATGCCAAACACTTACTCTCACCTAGTCCCACTGACCCACACCCAGCCCACAACCCTCCATTCCTTTCCTGTCCATATACCTATCCAATTTTACTTTAACTGACAATACCGAACCTGCTTCTACCACTTCTACTGGAAGCTCGTTCCACACAGCTACCACTCTCTGAGTAAAGAAATTCCCCCTCGTGTTACCCCTAAACTTTTGCCCCCTAACTCTCAACTCATGTCCTCTTGTTTGAATCTCCCCACTCTCAATGGAAAAAGCCTATCCACGTTAACTCTATCCATCCCCCTCATAATTTTAAATACCTATATCAAGTCTCCCTTCAACCTTCAACACTCCAAGGAATAAAGACTTAACTTGTTCAATCTTTCCCTGTAACTTAGGTGATGAAACCCAGGTAACATTCTAGTAAATCTTCTCTGTACTCTCTCTATTTTGTTGACATCTTTCCTATAATTCAGTGACCAGAACTGTACACAATACTCCAAATTTGGCCTTACCAATGCCTTGTACAATTTTAACATTACATCCCAACTCCTATACTCAATGCTCTGACTTATAAAGGCCAACATACCAAAAGCTTTCTTCACCACCCTATCCACATGAGATTTCACCTTCAGGGAACTATGCACCATTATTCCTAGATCACTCTGTTCTACTGCATTCTTCAATGCCCTACCATTTACCATGTATGTCCTATTTGAATTATTCCTACCAAAATGTAGCACCTCACACTTACCAGCATTAAACTCCATCTGCCATCATTCAGCCCACTCTTCTAACTGGCCTAAATCTCTCTGCAAACTTTGAAAACCTACTTCATTATCCACAACGTCACCTACCTTAGTATCATCTGCATACTTACTAATCCAATTTACCACCCCATCATCCAGATCATTAATGTATATGACAAACAACATTGGACCCAGTACAGATCCCTGAGGCACACCACTAGTCACCGGCCTCCAACCTGACAAACAGTTATCCACCACTACTCTCTGGCATCTCCCATCCAGCCACTGTTGAATTCATTTTACTACTTCAATATTAATACCTAACGATTGAACCTTCCTAACTAACCTTCCGTGTGGAACCTTGTCAAAGGCCTTACTGAAGTCCATATAGACAACATCCACTGCTTTACCCTTGCCAACTTTCATCGAAACCTCTTCAAAAAATTCAATAAGATTTGTCAAACATGACCTTCCACGCACAAATCCATGTTGACTGTTCCTAATCGGAACCCGTCAATCCAGATAATTATATATACCATCTCTAAGAATACTTTCCATTAATTTACCCACCACTGACGTCAAACTGACAGGCCTATAATTGCTAGGTTCCATTTTTAAACAATGGAACCACATGAACAATACGCCAATCCTCCGGCACCATCCCCGTTTCTAATGACATTTGAAATATTTCTGTCAGAGCCCCTGCTATTTCCATTCACCTAAATTCCATTCACCTCCCATCTTCTGGTATCATTCTCAATCTCCCCCTCCATTATCTGCCTATTATTCCCCAGCCTTGCCCCCCATCATCTGGATCCAGCTATCACCTGCCAGCTCTTGCTCACCCCTGCACTTTGCATTTTTATTGTGGCTATCTCGCTATCTCCCCTCTTTCTTTCAATCCAAATGAATGTTCTCAACCTGTCTTTTTCCCTCCATAGATACTACCTGTCCCGCTGAGTTCCTCCAGCACATTGTTGATTTAGCCCATCAAGCCTTCTGAGAATTTTGTATGTCCCATTGACGTTTCTTTGCACTTTCTAAACTCTGGCATATACAGTCCCAGTCTCAGGATCTAGAAGGTCCTTGCTATATTCCTATGGCAAATACATCCATTTTTAATGAAGAGATCTAAATCTCACACAATACCACTGCAGCATCTCAACAAGGCCCTATGCAAACACAGTAAGAACTACATTCAAATCCTTTTGTAATAAAGGCTAGCATTCTATTTGCTGTCATTAATCATTGCCTTTAAGAACAGCCCAGCTCATTCAAGCTTCCAGGTATATCATTGGTTCATTTTCTAGAGAATGGCATTGTTTGTTGACCAGCATTTTCCAACATCAAACTATATTCCCTGCCACAGCTCAGAATGAACTGCAAAGCAAAACATAGGAAATTGGTGAATTGTGAAGTCACCTTTTAACCAAAAGTTTTCGTGTTGCAGTTCTCAGACTTTTCTGTAGGTTATATTGTCTATAGAACTCCTATTTTTAGAAATTGAATTGCTGCATCATCGAGCTGTCAATGACCTTGTTTGTCTAGTTGGCAAGCCTCCACTTGGTGAAGCAAACTTGATCCCGAGGCAGCTTAGCAATGTGGTGTGTTAAAATACTTTCTGGTTATACTGCAGAACAGCAGTACCAGGGTCTTTTTCCATGTGTGCTCATTTAAGAAGTGTGATATCTAGTCTGAACTCTCCAGTGTAACCCAAATCTGGGGTAGATAGTGGACGACAAGTAACTGGGTATATTTAAAGCAGAGGTTGCTAGATTCTTAATCAGTAAGACTATTAGAGGCTAAGGGGAGAAGGCAGGAGAATGGGTTTGAGAGGGAAAATAAACCAGTCATGATCAAATGGCAGAATTGTCTCAATGGACTGAAAGGCCTAGTTCTGCTCCTACGTCTTATCATTTATGTCTTATGAAAAGATCTCAATCTGAGCTAGATAAGGCACCCGAAGAAAATAGCTTCTCTTGTGTTATGAGAGGGAAATGTGGGGTAAATGAATGCTTGTTTCACTTATGAACTCCTTTTGTCTGATGCAAGTACATGATTGCCAGTGGGTTTTATGACTGTCTCCTCTTTTATGGAATGCGGTGCAATGGGAGGAGGCAAAGTGGAAGACAAAGGCCAAAATGTCAAATGGAGGTCACACTTTAGTTCCGGGAATATGAGCCAAGTTGTATAACTACTTTTGAAATATGAGCAGAACTGATATCAGCAACTACTTTGACATTGCCCAAGGCAAAAATAGTATTACTGTCAAAAGCAATGACATGTAACAAAACTGCAGTCAGGATTTAATCTCTGGGGAGGAATGAACTTTACTTGTAACCTCTTCAGCATGCTGTGATTCAACATAAAATCTTACAGTTAAGCACTGAGTTTTAGCTGAAGCAATATTTTCTTTAATACCTTATTTTCTAATTCATTGTCATAGAATCATCCAATTCCATGGAAAGATTAGACCTATTGCATCAATTTGCCCTTGGCAGAGAGTAGAAAGCGTTTATTATTCATAGGATAAGAACGTCACTAACTTAATCACCACCCCAAACTGCCCTTGAAAATGTGGTAGTGAGGACATCCAATATGCTCACTTAACTACCACCTTCTTATCTTGCTACAAAGTGCTGGAGGTTGGAAGCTGTATGTGCAATTCTGAGAGTCTGGGACCAAGGACTGGAGATCAGAGGTCTGGACACAACCTGTCTTGGGGTTGGAGCTTGTCTGTGTGTGAGAAATGATTTATGGGTTGGGGATGGGGGTTTGGGAAAAGGGCTTACAGGTGCCCCCCCCCTTTACAAAGGTAGAGCGTTCCTATGAAACCTTTCTTAAGCCGAAATGATGTAAAGCGAAGAACCATTAATTAATATGGGAAAAATTCTCGTAAAAGTGACAATCCTCTTTTTAATGCGAAAACAGTTTACTAATGTAGGTCTTTTGTAAAAGCGAAGTGGCGTAAATCGAACATTTGTAAAGCAGGGGACACCTGTATTTTGCTGATGTTTTGTTGCACGTGTTGTTCTGTTGAACATAATGGGAATGTGTGGCAACACCTGTGGGCTACCTCCTACACATCCTTAGGTTGCATTGTTTGCTAACACAAATGACGCATTTCTCTGTAAGTTTCAATGTCCACATGATAAATAAATCTGATTCAATGTTACTGGATAGGGAGTTCCAGGATTTAGACCCTGTGATGATGAAGGCCCGGCAATGTATTTCCAAATCAGGATGATGTGTGACTGATGAACTTGTGCATATGTGTGGTAGAGGCTGCATGCTTTGTAGATGCTGACAGAAGAGCCTGGGCTGCCTTACAAAGAAATGTTTAGCCTTTTCAGTGAAGGTATGTCCACCACCCTGTTGGGAAGGGAATCGGAGATTTTAAAAAAGGTCCAGAGGTTAATTTTATTGTCAAAGTGTGCATGTGCAATACAACTCTGATATTTGTCTTCCTTCGATAGCCATAGAATACAGAAAGACCATGGGGGTCGTTGAAAGAAAAGACATTGATTTCTCTCCCACCCACATGAAAAATAATCAAAACTCGCAAACTCCAAATACCCCAGACCCCAAAACCATGAAAGAATGGCAATATTTCAGTGAGGTAAAGTACTTTTGGCAGTGTGCAATACAGCCACAATGCACTAATGAACACTGAGAAAATAAACGTTTAGGGCAATGGATATGGTGCCAGCTGCTATGGAATTGAGATTCCTGCAAACAGCTAAAGTGCCAAAGGAAATTATTTCATCATTCTCTTGACTTGGAGATGGTTGAGAGGAAAGTGTATCAGTATTTGAGTCACTCTTTGCAGTATGCCAAGTGCCTAACCTGGTGATGAAGCCATTGTATTTGAAGAGTTGTTACATGGGGATTGTACATGTGCAAAACACAACTGAGTGGGGTTAGGATCTTGGCAGCGTTTGAAACATAGAAGCATAGAAAACCTACAGCACAATACAGGCCCTTTGGCCCACAATGCTGTGCCAAAAATGTACTTACTTTAGAAATTACCAAGGGATACCCATAGCCCTCTATTTCTCTAAGCTCCGTGTACCTATCCAGGAGTCTCTTAAAAGAATCTATCGTATCCGCCTCCTCCGCCATCGTTGGCAGCCCATTCCATGCACTCACCACTCTCTGCGTTAAAAACTTACCCCGACATCTCCTCTGTACCTACTTCCAAGCACCTTAAAACTGTTAGCCATTTCAGCCCTGGGAAAAAGCCTCTGACTATCCACACGATCAATGCCTCTCATAATCTTATACACTTCTATCAGGTCACCTCTCATCCTCCGTTGCTCCAAGTTAAAAAGGCCGAGTTCACTCAACTTATTCTCATAAGGCATGCTCGCCAATCCAGGCAACATTCTTGTAAATCTCCTCTGCACCCTTTCTATGGTTTCCACATCCTTCCTGTAGTGAGGTGACTAGAACTGAGCACAGTGCTCCAAATGAGGTCTGACAGACAGACTTACTTTATTGATCCTGAGGGAAATTGGGTTTCGTTACAGCCGCACCAACCAAGAATAGTGAAGAAATATAGCAATATAAAACCATAAATAATTAAATAATAATAATAAGTTAATCATGCCAAGTGGAAAAATAAGTCCAGGACCAGCCTATTGGCTCAGGGCGTCTGACACTCCGAGGGAGGAGTTGTAAAGTTTGATGGCCACAGGTAGGAATGGCTTCCTATGACGCTCAGTGTTACATCTCAGTGGAATGAGTCTCTGGCTGAATGTACTCCTGTGCCTAACCAGTACGTTATGGAGTGGATGGGAGACATTGTCCAAGATGGCATGCAACTTGGACAGCATCCTTTTTTCAGACACCACCGTCAGAGAATCCAGTTCCACCCCCACAACATCACTAGCCTTACGAATGAGATTGATGATTCTGTTGGTGTCTGCTACCCTCAGCCTGTTGCCCCAGCACACAACAGCAGACATGATAGCACTGGCCACCACAGACTCGTAGAACATCCTTAGCATCGTCCAGCAGATGTTAAAAGACCTCAGTCTCCTCAAGAAATAGAGACTGCTCTGACCATTCTTGTAGACAGCCTCAGTGTTCTTTGACCAGTCCAGTTTATTGTATCCCCAGGTAATTGTAATCCTCCACCATGTCCACACTGACCCCTTGGATGGAAACAGGGGTCACCAGTGCCTTAGCCCTCCTCAGGTCCACCACCAGCTCCTTAGTCTTTTTCACATTAAGCTGCAGATAATTCTGCTCGCACCATGTGACAAAGTTTCCCACCGTAGCCCTGTACTCAGCCTCATCTCCCTTGCTGATGCATCCAACTATGGCAGAGTCATCAGAAAACTTCTGAAGATGGCAAGACTCTGTGTTGAGTTGAAGTCTGAGGTGTACATGGTGAAGAGACCTGGGCCCTATATAGCTGTAACATTAACTCTCGGCTCCTAAACTCAATTCCATGGTTGACAAAGACCAATGCACCATATGCTTTCTTAACCACAGAGTCAACCTGCGCAGCAGCTTTGAGTGTCCTATGGACTCGGACCCCAAGATCCCTCTGATCCTCCACACTGCCAAGAGTCTTACCATTAATATTATATTCCGCCATCATATTTGACCCACCAAAATGAACCACTGACAGATGATGTAGGCGTGGAGGAGTAAATCACACAGTGTTCACACAAACTGGGGCAGACATCCCAACCTCATGGATCTGGCAGGACCAAAGTTGTATTCATCCTAGACGTATGAAGCCTGAGAAAGGCGAGATTCTCGCCGCGGAGTCCAATGGCTGTTAACGAGGGGCTAACGAGCTGCATTTCCAGAGACTCCCAGTAAAAAGGAGTTTCACAGCTGAATCTCAGACACAGTCCTGAAAAACTAATGCTGTGATGTCCCGAGGTTTGGAACACATTTTCTTCTGTGTGAGTTATGACTCCATTTACAGCAGTTTCCCCTCAATTCTCAGGGACTTCAGTGTTACCAGCGTTCCTGGAGCCACAATTGGTCAGAACCTACCTCTGCAAGTCACTTTCCGGCTTGGGAACTTAGTTCTTTCCATAAATCTGTGATGAGGTGTGGTTTGATAGTGGTGCCACCCAGTATATGGAAGGTGTTCTCAGTGTGAAGACGGGACTTTATCTTCATGGGCTTTATGTCTTATGAAGAGATCTCAATCCGAGCTAGATAAAGCACCCTAAGAAAACAACTGCTCTTGTGAAATACAGTGTGGGGGTCAATTCTACCAATGTTATCACTGGAGAAATGGAGGAGGATGAGGGACCAAGTAGGCTTATCCTTATGCTGATTCACTCACAACCTGCATCAGTCTCTGTCAAACCTCAAATCAGTGGTGATAAACATCGAATTCTCCCACCCAAAATATATTCTGTGCCTCTTCAGCTTTTATATTTTCTATACTGTAATCTGACAGGGAGAAGCATAACTCACATATACCAGTATCTCAATAGAATAAAGGGAATCATGGAGGTATGAGAGAGGAGCTTGCCCAGGTGGATTGGAGGAGGATCTGGCAGGGATGATAGGAGAGCAGATATGGCTGAAGTTTCTGGAAATAGTTCACAAGGCATGGGATAGATGTGTCCCACAGAGGAAGAAGTTCTGAAATGGCAGGGGTAGACAACCATGAGGAAAAGAAGTTAAGGACTGCATAAACGCCAAGGAAAAGGCACAGAGGTAGCCAACGTGAGCGGGAAGTTGGATGATTGGGAAACTTTTAAAATCCAACAAAAGACTACTAAAAAAGCTTTAAGAAGGGAAAAGATGAAATATGATGGCAGACTAGAATAGTATAAAGCAGGATACCAGAAGTTTTTTCAGTTATATAAAGAGTAAAAGGGAGGTGAGAGTTGATATTGGACCACTGGAGTACTTTGCATCTGTCTTCACCGTGGAGGACACTAGTAGTCAGCTAGAGGTCCGTGAGTGTCAGGGAGCAGGAGTGAGTGCCATTGCTATTAAAAAGGAAAAAGTGCTTGGAAAACTCAAAGGTCTTAAGGCGGATAAGTCACCTGGACCAGGTGGACTACACCCCAGAGTCCTGAGAGAGGTTGCTCTTTCAATATTTGTATTAGTTTCTGCATAGAGGAATACAGAGTACAAGAAGATATATAAAGAAAAAATAAAATAGTACCAAATACATTGTATTAAAAATACAGTTACAATCACAAAACCCTGTATTCATTAAAATTAAATTAAATCGTAATATTGAAATATAATAATTTTGTTATACAGAAAAAAATCTAAACCTACTACCAAAGTCAGAGCTGTTAGGAAAAGCAAGAAAAAAGGGGGAAAACACTTATCATATAATAAAATATATTAGCCACCATCTGTACTTTTACAACCAATCAAAGGTTTTGAAAATAACTCAAAAATGGTCCCCACAATGTATAAAAGTCCTGGCTAGATTCAAAAACTGAACAATGGATCTTCTCTAAACTTAAGCCTAACATTCTGTAACCATTGAGCATGAGTAGGTGGAACAGCATCCTTCCATTTAAGCAAGAGCACCCTCCTAACTATAAGAGAACTGAGAGAGGTTGCTGAAGAGATAACGGATGCATTGGTCATATCTTTCAAGAATCACTTGATATTAGCATGGTCCTGGAAGAATGCAAATATATCTCCACTCTTTAAGAAGGGAGGAAGGAAAAAGAAATGAAATTATAGGCCAGTCAGCCTAATCTCAGTGGTTGGGAAAGTGCTGGGATCTATTTTTAAGGATGAAGTTTCGAAGTACTTGGAGGCTAATGATAAGTCAAAATGAGCATGGTTTTTACAAAGCGAGATCTTCTTTGACAAATCTGTTAGAGTTCTTTGAGGAAGTAACAAGGAGGGAGGACAAAGGAGAGGCAGTGGATGTCATCTACTTGAATTTCCAGAAGGCATTTGATAAGGTGCCACACAGGAGGCTGCCTAACAAGATAAAATCCGATAGCAATACAGGAAAGATACTGGCATGGATAGCAGAATGGCTGGCAGACCGGAGGCAGTGACTGGGAATAAAGGGGGCCTTTTCTGCTTGGTTGCCGGTGACTAGTTGTGTTCCTCAGGGGTCAGTGTTGGGACTGCTGCTTTTCACATTGTCAGTGATTTGGATAATGGAATTGATGGCTTTGTGGCAAAGTTTGTGGATGATACTAAAATAGGTGGAAGAGTAGGTTTTTTGCTACAACAAGTGTATGGGACATTGGAAAAAAAATGTTGAATTTCCCCATGGGGATGAATAAAGTATCTATCTATCTATCTATCTATCTATCTAATGCTGAGGAAGCAATGCCATTGCAGCAGGACTTAGACAAATTGGAAGAATGGGCAGAAAAGGGGTGAATGGAATACAGTGTGAAATGTACGATAATGCATTTTGGTAAAAGGAACAATAGTGCAGACTATTATCTAAATGGGGAAAAGGTACAAACATCAGAGGTGCAGAGTCCTCGTACAAGACTCCCAGAATGTTAGTTCACAGGTTGAGTCTGGGGTAAAGAAGGCAAAAGCAATGTTAGCATATATTTTAAGGGGAGTAGAATATAAAAGCAAGGAGATCATGCTGAGCCTTTATAAGGCACTAGTCAGGCCACACTTGGAGTATTGTCAACAGTTTTGGGCTTCATATCTCAGAAAGGATGTGTTATCATTGGAGAGAATCCAGAGGAGGTTCACGAGGATGACTCTGGGAATTAAGGGGTTAACACATGAGAAACATTTGCCAGCTTTGGGCCTGTACTCACTGGAAGTTAGACAAATGTAGGTGGTGGGGGGGGGGGGGGGGATCTCATTGAAACCTACCAAATATTGAAAGGACTAGATAAGGTGGATGTGAAGAGGATGTTTCCTATGGTGGAGATATCCAGAACTAGAGGGCACATCCTCAAATTTGAGAGGCAACCCCTTTGAACAGAGGTAAGGAGGAATTTTTTTAGCTAGAGAGTTGTGAATCTGTGGAATGCTCTGCCACAGACAGTGGTGGAGACCAAAATCCATGGGTATATATAAAGCAGAAGATGATTGTTTCCTGATTGGTCAGGGCATCAAAGGATATGGTGAGAAGGCGGGTGTATGGGCTTGAGTGGGATCCAGGATTAGCTATGATGGAATGGCGGAGGAGGCTCGATGGGCTGAATGGCCTAATTCTGCTCCTGTGTCTAATGGTCTTATCTAAATGTTATTTGTTTTGGGAAAGCACTCATTCATCAGCTGAGGGTGAAGAATGGAATCATTATGGGATTTGGATTCCATGTTGAGGACTCCATGTACATTTTTTCACTTTATACCAACCCTTTCCAGGGGTCTGCCTGCCAGTTGGAAAGGATGTACAGTACATAGCAATTGTGATGTAACCTAGTACTTTGTCCACAAATCTGAATATGTTACTTGCCTAGTCTGTGGAACAACTTTCCCAACTTAGACACTTGGTGTATGTGAGGAGGATTGTGCGATGCTGATGCCAGGTGAACAACTGGGTTATGTTCATTTTTTGTTTCAGCACGATGGTTCTGGTAGAACTGAGTGGGTTGACGGTTTTGGAATCCCACAAAAGGCAGTCCAGGTAATGATGGCAGATGTCCTACTTTGGAGAGAGAACCAGATTTCCTTTTACAATGACTTAGTGGCTTTGTGATTATTGACATTAATAACTAAATTTTCCCTCTCTTCACCAACATCCCTCGCCCCATCATCCTTAATGTTCTATACAGGAGCCTCAGGACTCATACCACCAGGTTCAGGAATAGTTATTACCCCTCAACCATCAGGCTCTTGAATCAGAGGGGATAACCACTCAACTTCACTTGCTTTACCCTTGAACCGTTCCCACAACCTATGGACTCGCTTTCAAGGACTCTTCATCTCATGCTTTCAATATTATTGTTTATTTATTTATTATCATTTTTCTCTCTTATCGTATTTGCACAATTTGTTGTCTTTTGCACATTGATTGTTTGTCTATCCTGTTGCCAACTGTCTTTTATTAATTCTATTGTTTTCCTTGTACTCACTAAAAATCCCTGCAAGAAAATGAATCTCAGGGTTGTATGTGATAACATATACCAGGGTGATTGATAAGTTCGTGGCCCAAGATAGAAGGAGTCAATTTTAGAAAACCTAGCACATTTATTTTTCAAGATAGTCCCCTCCTACATGTACACACTTAGTCCAGTGGTCATGGAGCATATGGATCTCTTCTTTGTAGAAGTGGTCCACAGCAGGGGTGATTGATAAGTTTGTGGCCTAAGGTAGAAGGAGATGAGTTATACAGCTCTCATTACAGGCACGTGCAGTTCAACTCCTTGAGTGAAAATGCAGAAAGTTTTAAGAATAACTCATCTCCTTCTATCCTAGGCCATGAACTTATCAATCACCCCTGCTGTGGACCACTTCTGGAGGTCCAAGACGCCGACTCTACAAAGAAGGGATCCGTATGCTCCACAACTGCTGGACTACGTGTGTAAATGTAGGAAAGATAAATGTGCTAGGTTTTCTAAAATTGACTCCTTCTACCTTAGGCCATGAACTTATCAATCACCACTCGTATGTACATTGGTAATAAATTTACTTTGTATTTTGAACTTTGGGATTTGATTTCATTCCTGGATTATCAGTCCAGATCTCTAGATTACTGATGCTGTGAGTCAGAGGCCTGGACCTGGCCTCTAGATTACTGCAGTGCAGCACCTCCTGGGCATGGGTTAATTAGATACGGCGATGAATCGTTTGGAACAGGTTCAATGGTTCCATTTAATATCAGCGAATGTTTACAATATACAACTTGAATTTCTTACTCTCCGCAGACATCCGTGAAACAGAAGAAAACCCCAAAGAATGAATGACAGAAAAAAAGAACCCCAAAGCTCCCTACCTCCTCTCAAGCACAAGCAGCAGCAATCAGTGTCAACCCTCCTTCCTGCCACTTATTCTAGCAGAAAGCGTCAGCATTCCCATCACCCACCATGCAAGCAACAGCAAAGCCCCAAAGCCAGCCCACGGTCTACAGTATATCAAAACTGACTATTCATCTCAACAGTTTGACATCCCTCAAGCTCTCTCTCTCACTAACAAAGGAAGATAAACATTTGCTGCTTTTGTGTTACAGTCTGTCTGTCATCTGTCTGCTTTTATTTCAAGCTTCCCGAACTCAAGAATCGCCTGCGAGCGAGAGAGAGCGAGAGATCACTCGAGTGCGGGGGCTTCCAACAGATGCACTTGCTGTCTTGATGTTCCGGCTCAATTACACTACGACATTGTAATTTCTTTTGGGATCAATAAAGTTTCTATCTATCTTCTGGCGAGAGGTCAGGTCCACAGAGCAGCATTCGGCGCATCTTCTGAAGGGACCCATCTTCAGGATGCTCCTGGTGATATCAAAACCACAACTGATTGGTCAGCTCCAAGAACCGGAACATGCTGCATGCAGAACCGCAGTTTGAGTGCAGCTGTAGATCAGGGACTCTGACAGGGACCCCAGTCACCTTGAAACAGAAAATAGAAATATTTGAAAAAGAAGAATTTAAACTGTTTCGCTGATGGGCTGGGAGAAGTCACCCTCTGGTGTCATCTTTAGCTCCACCCCCTTAAATGAAAGGGGGAAGTGTTAATGTTGGATCAGACTAATATTGGATCTGAGTAACCTTAAACATTTACATTTGATCCATCTCAAAGGAGTACGTGCTGAGGGACGCACTCAAACTCGGTACAGCCACCGCAAGGGCCCGGTGGGGAAGGACCACAGTCTAGGGTCCTTCTCCCGTGGGAGTTGAGGGGTGGGGAGTTGGGGGTATACCCCCTGAATGTAAATATGAAAGAACAAAGTGCCACGTGGGTGGCAAAACATTAGAACTTTGAAAATGTAAAGACAGTAATGGTACCAACTGTAAAGAATTGAAAGTCTTTGAATGGTTATTGTATATAATTTTATTTTAGAATAAAGTATATTTTGTTTAATAAAAAAAATTAAGTGTTAAAAGTTATCCCCTGATTGCCTGTTTGACAAAAAAGCAACTTTGAAAGTATGGGATGGACTTGGCATCCTCTTTATTTTTACACTCTTGGAAGAAGTGTTGGACAAAAAAGAGCTGAAACAAATATGGTGGAGCCTTAAAGCTGGGGTTGAGCAGCACAAGGGCCTGATAGAAGACAGCAGATGATGTGTTACTCAAAGAAAGCCTTGCTCAGCCAGAGGTTATGTACCCTTGAAGGTCAATGTTATTCTCTTGGATATGACTGAAGAGCACTACATGAGGAAACTGTGGATCACCAAGTTGGTCATCACCTCTCTGTGAAAATACGTCAAAGCCAGCAATTCCCAGGGATACACAGATGAAGATCTACTCCTTGAAAGTTTTGACATCTTGCTAATCTCCATCCCTGGTTGCCCAATTGACACTGAATGATATTTAAAAATTAAATATTCAAGCAGTGATATTTAAATATTTAAGTAATTCTAAATGATAATTTAAAAAATGAAATTAATAAAATGTTCTAAAACATTTAACTCATAAATATTTTTATTCACTCATTTTTTCTTGCAGCCTTGGCAGCATTGACAAGGACAATAGCTGTTACTCATTTCTAATTGCATTTGAAAAATAGGTGGTGAGTCACCTTCTTGAAGCAATGCTGTTTACACATAGCAGTCATGGTACAACTGAGTCACTTGGTATGCTACTTCGGAGACAACCATTGTCACAATTTTGGCGAGAGCAAATTAAAGAATGAAGCTTATCACCAGAACAATATTTTTGTATCAGGTTGTTTTTAGCAATGGACTGTTACTTTTGTGTTGTTATTATTAATGAGGCGTATGGAGTGTCTAGGGAGGGCTAGCATCTCTGGTGAAGAGGCTTGATGTGTCTATTCCGGGGCAGCTCACTCACATTTGGTCCCCACCGGACACTCAGGTCTCACCTGTGGCTCCAAATAGCTGTTTGCATGTGGCAGCGGCCACACCATGGCACACCGTTCAGCAAGTGGGCTAAACCAGGAGAGTGTGGCTTGCGGCCTCATACCCCTGTGAGATAGTGACATGCCGGTCCTAGCATGCAAAGTCACCTCTGGCGGACTGGGCGAATGAGATCTATAGCAAGATCCAACAAATAGGAAGGTATTACTGCAATGTTCCATGGACAGTGAAGGCCATAACAAGGCATAGTAGACAACTTGGTCATCCACTGCAACCAAGGAAAATCCCAGCTTGTTATACCTGTTCATACCACTCAACCCAGACTTCTGCGGTTGAGAGAGTGGAACTGCCCAGTGCAATGGATTTTCTGCTTAAAAAACTCTGCCGCACAGGTTTCGTGTCATTGTCATACAATGGACAACCACCATTAATATTAATAAGTAATATATTTTTGGGTCCAAATTTTATCTGAATCTTAACTTCCACAGGGCTCTGGAAGTTTAATCACTGTGACAACAGCCTGATCATTGTTTTCTTCTGCACAGCCTTACTTTCTAGCCAGAATTCAAGGGCTGTATGCAGAACAATTTGCCACAGGGACCTGCAGAGACAGGTACAATTACAATGTTTAAAATACATTTGAACAGGTACATAGATAGAAGTCATCCAGAGGGATACTGGCAATGCAGGTAAATGGAACTAACTCGGGTAGATCAACACACAAAATATGCCAGACGAACTCTCTATCTAGGTCAGGCAGCATCAATGGAAGGAAATGGACAGTTGACATTTCAGGCCAAGACCCTTCATCAGGACTGGAAAGAAAGGGGAGAGAAACCAGAAGCCACTCTGTCATTTGCAAGCATACTATTCCCTTCTCTCAGTTCCTTCTCTCTGCCATATGATGAGTCTTCCGGTATATCTGAAATGTCTTCTTTTGACAGAAAATGGGGATTCCCCTCCAATGCTATCAATGCAGCGATCACCCGCATCTCTTCCTTTTCCATACATCTTCCCCATTCCCCCCTGACATACCAGAAATGGGATTCCCTTTGTCATTGCCTACCACCCCCAAAGATCTGCCTCCAGGCACTTGTCCTTGTAACCGTCCCAGAAGTTACACCTCCCCCTACACCTCCTGCCTCACTCTAAACAGTCCTTCTAGGAGAGAGAGCACTTCACCCGTGGTATCATTTATTACATCTGGTGCTCTCAAAGTGGCCTCCTCTACATTGGTGACACCCAACTCTGACTGGGGGAATTATTTCATTAACCAGAATCCCCCACTGGCCAAGATTTTAATTCCACCACTGATATATTTGCCCACGAACTCCTTTACAACAAAGTTGTGGCTAAACACAGAGTAAAGGGACAAAACCTAATAAGACCATCAGGCATAGGAGCAGAATTAGGCCATTTGGCCCACTGAGTCTGCTCCACCATTTCATCATGGCTGAACTAATTTTCTTCACTGCCCCAATCTCCTGCCTTTTCCCTGCATCCTCTCATGCTCCAACTAATCAAGATCCTATCGCCCTCTGCCTTAAATGTACATACAGACTTGGCCTCCACAGCTGCCTGTGACAAAGAATTCCACAGATTCGCCACTCACTGGCTAAAGAAATTCCTCCTCATCTCTATTCTAAAAGGATGCTCCTATGCTCTGAGGCTGTGTCCTCTGCTCTTAGACTCTCCCACCATAGGAATCATTCTCTCCACATCTACTTTATCAAAGCCTTTCACCAGTCGATAGGTTTCAATGAGGTCACCCCTCATTTTTCTGAATTCTGGTGAATACAGGCCCAGAGCCATCAAATGCTGTTCATATGACAAGCTATTCAATCCTGGGCTGGAATCATTTTCGTGAACGTTCCTTGAACCATCTCCAGTTTCAGAGCAGCCTTTCTAAGATAAGGGGGCCAAAACTGCTCACTATATTCCAAGTGAGGCCTCTCCAGTGTTTTATAAAGTCTCAACATTACATCCTTACTTTTATATTCTAGTCCTCTTGAAATGAATTCTGACATTAGATTTGCCTTCTGCACCACAGACTCAACCTGCAAATTAACCTCTTAGAAATCTTGCACAAGGACTCCCAAGTCCCTTTACACCTCAGTTTTTTGTACTTTCTCTCCATTTAGAAATTAGTCAACCCTTTCGTTTTTTCCACCAAAGTGCAGGACCATACCATTCCTGACACTGTACTTCATCTTCCACTTCTTTGCCCATTCTCCTAATCTATCTAAGTTCTTCTGCAGCCTCTCTACTTCCTCAAAACCACCTGCCCCTCCACCTATCTTCATATTATCTACAAACTTTGCAAAAAAAAAAGCCATCAACTCATTATCCAAATCATTGACATATCATGTAAAAAGAATCGGTCCTAACACAGACACCTGTGGAACACCACTAGTCACCAGCAGCCAACCAGAAATTGCTCCCTTTATTCCTACTCTTTGCCCCCTGCCAATCAGTCACTGCTTTATCTATAGCTTTATCTATAGTCTATAGTTTCCCTTCTTCTGCCTTGCTCCCTTCTTGAAGAGTGGAGTGACATTTACAATTTTCCATTCTTCAGGAACCATTCCAGAATCTCGTGATTCTTGAAAGATCACTACTAATGCCTTCATGATCTCTTCAGCCACATTTTTTTAGAAATCTGGGGTGTCAACCATCTGGTCCAGGTGACTATCTACCTTCAGACCTTTTAATTTCCCAAGAACCTTCTCTCTAGTAAAGGTAACCACACACTTCATAACCCCTGACACCTGGAACTTCCACCATACTGATGCAAAATATTTATTCAATTTATCCGCCATTTCCTTATTCCCCATTATTACCTCTCCAAAATTATTTTCCAGTGGTCCAATATCCACTCTTGCCTATTTTTTATACTTTATGTATCTGAAGAAACTTTTGGTATCCTCTTTAGCATTATTGGCTAGCTTACTTTTGCATTCCATTTTTGTCTTCTTAATGACTTTCTAGTTGCCTTCTGTTGGTACTTAAAAGCTTCCCAATCCCCTAACCTCCCACTAATTTTTGCTCTATTATATGCCCTCTCTTTTGCTTTTATGTTGGCTTTGACTTCTCTTGTTTGCCATGGTTGTGTCATCTGACCTTTAGAATAGTTCTTCCTCTTTTGGATATACATATCCTGTGCCTTCTGAACTGTTTCCAGAAAATCCGGCTATTGCCGCTCTGCTGTCATCTTTGCCAGTGTTCTTTTCCAATCAATTCTGGGCAACTCCACTCTCATGCCTCTGTAATTTCCTTTGCTCCACTGTAATACTGTAATACTTTAGCTTCTCTTTCTCTAATTTCAGGGTGAATTTGATCATATTATGATCACTTGCCCTTAAGGGTTCTTTTACCTGTGATCAATTCTGGTTCATTGCACATACTCAATCCAGAATAGCTGATCCTCTAGTGGGCTCAACTATCAGCTGCTCTGAAAAGCCATCCTGTAAGCATTCTAGAAACTACCCCTCTTGGAATCCCGCACCAACCTGACTTTCCCAATCAACCTGCATTTTGAAATCCCCCCCATGACTACTGTAACATTTTGGCATGCATTTTCTATCTCCCTTTGCAACTTGTAGATCACATCCTCACTGCTGTTTGGGGATCTGTATATAACTCCCATCAGGATCTTTTTACCCTTGCAGTTCCTTAACTCCATCCACAATGATTCAACATCTTCCTACCCTATGTCACTGCTTTCTAATGATTTAATTTCAGTTTTTTTACCAACAGAGCTAAGCCACTTCCTTTGCCTTTCTGGCTGTTCTTTCAATACAATGTGTATCCTTGGACATTAAGCTCCCAGCTATAATCTTCCGTCAGCCATGATTCAGTGATGTCTACAACACCATAATGCCAATCTGTAACTGTGCTACAAGTTCATCTACCTTATTCCACATACTGTGTGTATTCATATATAACATCTTTAGTCCTGTATTCACATCTTTCAATTTTGTCTGCCTTTTAAGTTGAAACTCATCCTGTTGACTGCAATTCCACCCTTTCAACAGTCTCTCCTTGCTAGGAGTCTCACTATACATTACCTTTGTTTGTAAACCAATTACTTCATCTTCAGTACTCTCACTCCAGTTCCCACCCCTCTGCCAAATTAGTTTAAACACACCAGAACAACTCTAGTCAACTTGCCTGCAAGGATATTGAACACCACCACCCCCCCCCCCACCAACCTTGGGTTCAGGTGTAACCTGTCCCATTTGTACAGGTCATATTCGATCCTGGTAGTCTGCAACTTTACAGGGAAGTTGCCTGGATTGGGGAGCATGCCTTATGAGAATAGGTTGAGTGAACTCGGCCTTTTCTCCTTGGAGTGATAGAGGATGAGAGGTGACCTGATAGAGATGTATAAGATGATGAGAGACATTGATCGTGTGGATAGTCAGAGGCTTTTTCCCTGGGGCTGAAATGGCTGGCATGAGAGGGCATAGTTTTAAGGTGCTTGGAAGTAGGTACAGAGGAGATGTCAGGGGTAAGGTTTTAACGCAGAGAGTGGTGAGTGCGTGGAATGGGTTGCCAGCGGCGGTGGTGGAGGCAGAAATGATAGGGTCTTTTAAGAAACTCCTGGATGGCTACATGGAGCTTAGAAAAATAGAGGGCTACGGATAGAGCCTAGGTAGTTCTAAGGTAGGAACATGTTTGGCACAGCTTTGTGGGCCAAAGGGCCTGTATTGTGCTATATGTTTTCCATGTTTCTAAGTTGATGGCATTAATATTGCTATCTCTAACCACTCCCACCAACCACACGCCCACCCCATCCATATACTTTGTTTTCTCTTTTTCTTCTGTCTTCAATAACCCTTCTCTTTGCTGTGTCCCACCTTCAAAGCCTGCCCATCACCCACACCATCCTTTCCCTGGTTCCCACTTCCTTCTTTCCTCTCTTATAATATTCTTTCTTCAGCCTTTTGCCATTCCAACTATCACTTCTAAGCTTCACACATCATTCCCACTTTCACTCCCCGCCCACCGATCTCCCCCCTCTCCCGGATTCAACTATACTGGATTAGAATTTAAATTGTCACTTTTATTGCAGTTTAACTTTCTTTATGTTTGTTTATGTATTTCTCTAATCACCTATTTGTCTGCAAACATTCAGTGGATTTTCAGTAATTTGCTGTAGAGCTGGTTCTGTATTTTTAGTTTATTTGTCTGCAGCCTGCCTCGAGCCTCTATGAATTGAACTGTCTTATAGGCTGCTCTTATCAAAGGAATATTCCTACCCTGTCTAGTTTGAGCTAGTTTTCAATATAAAGTCAACCATGAGTCAAGATTCTTTGTCTGTCTTCTTTCCTTGTTTGTTCTTACTTACAGTGGAGTGAGTTGGTAATTGTTCCTTGTAATGAACATTTAATAAAACAGCTAGAAGCTTTATGCCTCATTCTTGACTTCCAAAGAACCTCCTGGACAATATCATCCAGATCCACCACATATCACCCACTAGGTCATGCTCCTCCTCTTCATCTCATCTTTTACTTATAGTTTCTACCATCTTTTTCTTCTAATCTTAATGAAGTGTCTCAGTCCAAACTGTTGACTGTCCATTTCCCTCCATAGATGCTGAGTTCCTCAGGAGCTTTTTTTTTGTTTGTTGCTTCATTTCAGTGTCTGCAGTCTTTCTTCATCGCCAGGGATGAATTAGATTGTAGGGCCTGTTTCTAAGCTATATAACTCCATGGCTCTATGACTATTATGAACCAAGCACATTGTAACCAAGGTAGAGTGTCCCTCCATGCCATTTTTGTTATCTGTGTGTAGCTATCACTGGTAGCCTGAGAGACAGTAGCAACATCATTTAATCATCCCCACACCCCCATCCACCACCCCCAGCACCCTACTGCTGTATTTATACTGGTTCATGACTCAGTTTTATCACTGACCAGGAGGAGAGAACATCAATTGTAGTAATCTCATTACTGAAGCTTGAGGGCTGATTTTCTGTAAAGCTTTAAAGCTTCTAGAGAGAGCCCTTGTTAATCCGCCATCCCAAGCATTAATCATTGCCATCTGAGCATCTGTGTCAGATCTAAGAATGCTGCTGGGTTTCTTTTAGTCTGATACTTAAGGCAATAGGGTGATTAACACCTGTGCTGGCCGTGTGTGACAGAGAAGCTCCAGGCTCCCCTCTCTGACTCTTGCTGCATGAACAGCGAGGGAAGGACAGGCAGCTTAGATGTGAGCATCGATGGGAATCCAATTCAACTCCTGCTGAATTCCAGAAGGAACGGCATGAAGGTTTATTTATGTGTTTGGATGACATGTATGTGTACTGCATAAATTAATAGGACAAAAGATTATTAAAGCTATGCCCGTTATGCAGTTCAAAGGCTTCCTTGGGTACAATTCGAAACTATATTCTGAAGACATTCTCACAAGTTGAGGTTTTCAGATCTAGAAAATAAAACATAGAATAGTGCAGCACAGAAATACTCCCTTTGGCCTATACTGTTATGCTGAATTAATTAAATTGATAACCAAATGCTCAACTAATCCTTTTTCCCTTCTGCAGCTAGGTCAGCATCAGTAAGACAAAGGAGATGGTGATGGACTTTAGGAAGACTAAGCCTAATCCTGTTATTAGTCATGGAGAGGACATGGATGAGGCGAGGACTTACAAGTACCTCAGATGGATGACAGGCTTGAGTGGAGCACCAACACAGATGCTGTGTACAAGAAGGGTCAGAGTCACCTTTACTTTCTGAGGAGACTGAGGTCCTTAGGAGTATGCAGGCCTCTACTTCACATGTTCTACCAGTGTGCGGTAGTGTGCGGGGGCAATGGCATCAAAAGGCTATTATATGAGTCAAACTGGACACACTGGAGGCTGTGGTAGAACAAACCCTATGGAAAATCCTGGCAATTCTGGACAATGTTTCTCACCCTCTGCATGCCATCTAGGCTGAACAGAGGACCACTTTCAGTAATAGACTAAGACAACTGTTGTGTTTCAAAGAGCGCTGGATGAAGTTATTCTTTCCCCAGCCATTAGGCTCCGTAATGAGTCAACCTATAGCTGGGGAATTGATGACCTCCTCCTGTTAGACTGTTTGAGGTAACATTTTTTATTCTTTCTTACTTCTTATCTAATATTTGTATATCTGTGCACTTGTAATGTTACTGTGACACTGTAATTTCCTTTGGAATCAATAAAGTATCTATCTAACTGTGCAAAATCTATATCCTCTATTTCCTGCCATTTGAGATTTTACCAACAACAGTGTTACCATCTTTGAATTTATAGAAGGAATTCCTTGTCTATCTAATACCTGCTCAAATTATTCTGTGTTACCTGCTTGCTCCACCAACCCAGGCATTCACCACACTGTGTGGAAAAAAAACTGATTGTAAGGGTCCTTAATGATGGATACCAGCTTCCTGAGGCACCATAGTTTGAAGATGTTGTTGAGGAAGGGGAGGGTTGTGCCCATGATGGAGCTGCATCCTCTTTCAATCTTGCACATTGGAGTCTCCATATCTGGTAGTATTTCAATTAGTCAAACTGCTCTCCACCTGTAGAGATTTGCTAGAGGCTTTGGTCACATACCAAATCTCATCAAACTCAAAATAGACTATAGTTGGTGGTGTGCCTTCGTCATGATGGCATCAATCTGTTGGGCCCAGGATAGACCCTCTGAAATGTTGATGCCAGGAACTTGACTATGATCAAGCACTTCAGATACTGCATGATGCCATCAGCAAACAGGAAGCAATCTAATGACCACTTTGCAGTAGCACTTACATCCAGGGAGGTTGGTACTGAAACATATCAACACCTGCCTGAGAAGCAACTTGGATCTGCTTCAGTTTGCCTGCTAGCACAACAGGTCCACAGCACATGCCATTTTATTGGACTTCACTCAACCCTGGAATATCTGGACATCAAAATTCTCTTTATTGACTATAGCTTGGCATGCAATACTATCATCCCTTCAAAACTACTCAATAAGGCTTCAAGAACTTGGCCTCACTACCTCTTTGTGCAACTGGATCCTTGATTTCCTCACTTGTAGACTCCAGTCACTTTGGATTGGCAACAACATCTCCTCAACTATCTCCATCAGCACAGGTGCACCACAAGGCTGTGTGCTTAGCCCCCTTCTCTACTCTTTACACTTATGACTATGTGGCTAAGCACAGCTCCAATACCATATTTAAATTTGCTGATGACACCGCTGTCATACACTGAATCTAAGGTGGAAACAAATCAGCATATAGGAGGGAGATTGAATTTCTGTCTGAGTGGTGCCATAACAACAACCTCTTCCTCAATGTCAGCAAGACCAAGGAACTGATTGTTGACCTCAGGAGGAGGAAACCAAAGGTCCATGAGTTAGTCCTCCTTGTGGATCAGAGTTGGAGAGGGTCAGCAACTTTAAATTCCTCAGTGTATCATTTCAGGGGACCTTTCTGGGCCCAGCACATAAGGGCAATTACAAAGAAAATATAGCAGCACCTCTTCTTCCTTAGGAGTTTGAAAGATTTGGCAAGATATCAAAAATTTTGTCAAACTTCTATATCTATATGGTGGAGAAAATATTGGCTGTCTATATCATAGCCTGGTATGGAAACACCACTGCTCTTGAATGAAAAATCCTACAAAAAGTAGAGCACATCTGCATGGAGTGTTGCTGCAGGAAAGCAGCATTCATCATCAGACACCCCCACCATCCAGGTCATGCTCTCTACTGCCATCAGGAAGAAAGGACAGGAGCCCCAGAACGCATGCCACCAGGTTCAGGAACAGTTATTACCCCTCAACCATCAGGATCTTGAACCAAAGGGGATAACTTCACTCAACTTGAGAGTAGGGGAGATTCAAACAAGAGGACATGAGTTGAGTGTTAGGGGGCAAAAGTTTAGGGGTAACATGAGGGGGAACTTCTTTACTCAGAGAGTGGTAGCTGTGTGGAATGAGCTTCCAGTAGAAGTGGTAGAGGCAGGTTCGATATTGTCTTTTAAAAAAAATTGGATAGGTAAATGGACAGGAAAGGAATGGAGGGTTATGGGCTGAGTGCAGGTCGGTGGGACTAGATGAGACTAGAAGGGCCGAGATGGCCTGTTTCCGTGCTGTAATTGTTATATGGTTATGGTTAACTTCACTTGCCCCATCACTGAACAACTCACTCAGCCTATGGACTCACTTTCAAGGACTCTTTGTCTTATGAGCTTGATATTTATTTATTATTATTATTATTATTTTCTTTTTGTATTTGCCCAGTTTGTTGTCTTTTGCACACTGGTTGTCTGCCCTGTTGGTGTGGTCTTCCATTGATTCTATTATGGTTATTGGATTTATTGAGTATGGCCAAATGAAAACAAATCTCAGGGTTGTATATAGTAACATATATAAGTACTTTGATAATAAATTTACTCTGAACTTCGAAGCTGCACACTCTTTTCCACCCCCAACCCCTTGATGAGGACTAGTGTGTATTCTCACGAGTTCCTCTTCCACAAACATTTCCTTCATCTAGCTGATGTTGAGTACAAGATTGTTGTTATAACTCCACTCGGGCAGCTGATCTATCTCACTCCTGTATGTCTATTTGTTGCCATTTGAGATTTTACCAACACCAGTGTTGTTATCTTTGAATTTATAGATGGCATTCGAGCTGTGCTTAGCCATGCAATCATGACTGTTGAGCAGAGCAGTGGGCTAAGCATGCACCTGTGCTGACTGTCAGCGAGGATGGTCTCCCAATGATCCTTTTGCACAGGGAGGAAGAGAGCCCAGATTTTGAGGCTTGTTTATTATTACTCATTTTTATTTTATTGACTCCACAAAAAACTACTGATGTCTTCCAAGACGCCTTTATTAATATTGACACTTGCCCTGTGAGTGCCTCTTTCAATCAAGCATTTGAAATCAAAAGACACGAACTGATGCTCAGCTGATGTTGAAATCTTTCTAACAAACAATAGGTGGAGCTGCTGCTTCACTTCTTTCCTATGTTTTTATTTCTGGCAGAAGGTGTGAGGAAGAGGAATAATGAAAGAAATCCAAACACAGAACAGAAAAGATTTTGTTATTAAGTCACATTAAACAAAATACACAAATTGTAAATGACTGAGAGTTAGAGCGAAAACTGTCATGAATACGTGGAAGGATAAATCATACCTTTCCTCAGTTGCTTACCATCAATTATCTATCATGCACAATTCTGTTTTATAATAACATCATGTGCACTGCTTTGTATAAAACAATAAAAAATAGCAATCTCTTCCTTTATCTACATGCAGAATAGTTTCCAGGTGAAACATCCACTCACCTGTAGATATTTCTTCATGGTTTATATTATTTATTGCTTAATTAAATGTACAATTTTGATATTGAATACAAATATTAAGTGGAAAAGGTAGTGAGTGATTACTTAAGGACAAAAATTAGAGGCAGGTCTAGGCTTGCAGGCTCTTCAAGCCTGCGTCACCATTTATCAAGGTTGTGGCTGATATTGCACCTCATCCATTTTGTCACACTACCCCTTGATTCCAGCAATAACCAGGAATCAATCAATTTGTGTTTTGAATGAACTCACTGACTTAACCTCTCATCTAAAATCTTTCTGTCAGATTCCCTTCTAAGCTCCTCCTCAGCTTAAAACCATGTCTTCTCGATTTTGAAGATTCAACCATGTGAAAAGATTCTATCAGTAATCTTCCTATCAAAGTTCAAAGTTACAGTAAATTTATTATCAAAATACATATATGTCACCATATATAACCCTGATGTTTGTTTTCTTATAGGCAAAATACAAGAGACACAATAGAATCAATGAAAGGCAACACCCAACAAGACAGAAACAAGCAATGTACAAAAAACAAACAAACTGCAAATATAAAAAGAAAGAAAAATATATATAAATAAATAAGAAATAAATAATCAGAACACAGGATGAAGAGCCTTGAAAGTGAGTCCATAGGTTGTGGGAAAAGTTTAGTGATGGGCAAGTGAAGTTATCCATTCTGGTTCAAGAACCTGATGGTTGAGAGGTAATAACTGTTGCTGAACCTGGAGGTGTGGGTCCTGAGGCTCCTAAACCTTCTTCCCGATAACAGCAGTGGGAAGAGAGCATGGTCTGGCTCCTGTGACAACACTCTGTGTAGATGTGCTCAGTGGTGGGGAGGGTTTTACCTGTGAGCAATTGGGACATATCCACTACTTCTTGTAGGCCTTCTATACAAGAGCATTAGTGTTTTCATAGCAGGCCGTGATGCTACCAGCCAATCTTTCTATGACTCTCATAATTTTATATACTTATCTAGTCACCTTCAGCCTCTTCCAGTCCAAGGAAAACAAGCCCACCCTGTCCAATCTCTGCTCAAAACTAAAGAACTCCAATCCAAGCAAATCCCAGTGAACCTCCTCTGCACCTTCTTCAGTACAATGACATGCCTCTTAGTGTGTTGACCAGAATTGCACACTATACTCCAAGTGTGGCCTAACAGGGTTTTGTAATGTTGTAACATGATGTCCAACTCTACTATTCTTCATCCTGACTGATGAAGGCAAGTTTCCCATATGACATCTTCACCGCTCTACCTACTGATGTTGCCACCTTTGGGGAACTATGCCATTTCAATGGGACTCAGAGATATTCTTGTTCAACCGGCATTCAACAATTTTCTTCCCATCACCCTTCCCTATTCATCAAAACATAAAAAGTATCTGACCATGGTTTCAGGACCATCAAACTGTCTTTTCCCCCAAACCTTTAATTCCTCTTCCATGCAAAAATCTATCTGACTTAAAATATTTAATGAGACAGCCTCTACTACTTCCTTAGATAGAGAATTCCACAGATTCACTACTCTCTATGAAAAGCAGTTTCTCCATATCTCCATCCTAAACCTATTTCCGCAAATCTTGAGGCTGTGTCCCCTAATACTATGCTCAGTTGCCAGTGAAAACATCTTTACTGGTACAGGCAGAATACTAAATTACTTGTATTGCTTTTAACTTAGTGAACTATATTTGAAACTCAGAATACTCCTTTTCATTGGTGGAACCAACATACATTGCAGAAGATCTTATCACAACTTACAAGCTTGCCTCTAAGCCTTGGATCACCTCTTGATACTGTTTTTCTTCACTCCTACTCTGAGATCTCTGTTAATGGCTTCACACTCTCCTCCAGACAATCTTAACATATGTTCAATATTGTTGAATCCTAGAAGCTGCATCACTACGGAAGACTGAGTTCAACAGCTTGAACTGGTAATTCTGTTACTTCCATGTACTCTTTGTGTCTTTGTTGTGCTATTAGCACCAACAGTTTCCCTTGTACCTACACCACCCCAATACAAACACCCACTTTCCCCTCATCTGGTCTCACCTATCATCGGTCAGCTTGTACTCCTTCCCGGTTCCCCCCCCTGCCACCCCAGCACCTACCCATTATCTTATTCTACCTGACTTGATAAGTTCCTCCAGCACTTTGTGTGTTGCTCAAGGTTCCTCAGCATCCTCAGATCTGCTTGTGTCTCTCAACATTAAATCTACTAGGCCGTGCACCTTATCACTGATATGTGTTATTTTCATCTCATTCACTCTGGGAATAAACCTTTGTGTCTTTAAACTTGTTTCACCTCTAACTGTTCCTGTTTCAGATGTAAAGGTTTATTGACTGTGTAGCTGCTTTTCAGCTATTTATACTTCTATTTAAAATAAGGTTAGAATCTGCAACCCCCACATAAAGTGGTAAATAAATGGATAAAAAAAAATTCTGCCTGGTAACAACACATTAATCCTTTTGGATGTTATATTAGCCAAGATTTGTTAACCTCAATATTAAACTGAGGCATAAAAATAATCCCCAGGAAACATTATAAATTGTAAATCACTTTAAAATAGAAACATAGAAACATAGAAAACCTACAGCACAATACAGGCCCTTCAGCCCACAAAGTAGTGCCGAGCATGTCCCTACCTTAGAAATTACTAGGCTTACCCATAGCCCTCTATTTTACTAAGCTCCATGTACCTATCCAAAAGTCTCTTAGAAGACCCTATTGTATCCGCCTCCACCACCGTTGCCAGCAGCCCATTCCACGCACTCACCACTCTCTGAGTAAAAAACTTACCCCTGGCATCTCCTCTGTACCTGCTCCCCAGCACCTTAAACCTGTGTCCTCTTGTGGCAACCAATTCAGCCCTGGGAAAAACCCTCTGACTATACACACGATCAATGCCTCTCATCATCTTATACACCTCTATCAGGTCCCCTCTCATCCTCTGTTGCTCCAAGGAGAAAAAGCCGAGTTCACTCAACCTATTCTCATAAGGCATGCTCCCCAATCCAGGCAACATCCTTATAAATCTCCTCTGCACCCTTTCTATGGCTTCCACATCCTTCCTGTAGTGAGGTGACCAGAACTGAGCACAGTACTCCAAGTGGGGTCTGACCAGGGTCTTATATAGCTGCAACATTACTGCAAATAGGCAAATGTGTGAACATACTGCCTATTATGCATATCATAGATATTACCCATGAACATTACCTTAGTATTATTTTCCCCTCTCTTTTGTATTTCTTAATTTATTTTTATATATACTTCTTATATATTTTATATACTGAGTATATACTTCTATATATATTTTTATTGTTATATATTTCAAAGTTTGCAATTGCAAAACAAACAAATTTCACAACATTTATCATTGATAATCAAACCTGATTTGGATTCGGATTGCCGATGCACTCTATTTATTATTTAAGATATATTTACTGTTGATCAAACTTCAGTAACATTTTATTAATACATTACAGCATTAAAATGTTCTTATTCTGGCAGTAAAATTATTCTCCCTATTGTCTCAATCATGGCTTATTCCCTTTGCTGGGTATAATTATTTGAATTTAACTTTGTGTCCATTGTGTCAGCTTAATTCTCCACCTTTTTGATGCAACTCAAATAACAAAATATTGGCAGAAAGAAAGTTTTATTGCTGTCTTCATTCCTGCAGATACCAACAATGTTAATGATGCAAAGGACAATGTATTCTGTGATACTGTTTCATTTAGACTCTATATATTAATTGCTTTTGCTTGCCTATTTCTATGGCCTTGCTTATTAAAAAAAATCAATGATAAACATTCTGCAATTGCTTTCATTTTCTAATATATGGAATTCCGAATTATTTAGACGACCTAAAACCAGCAGTGATAGTTTTCCCTTCTCTGAATGCCTATTGCCTGTGAGACGAGAAAATCAAATCTCTCAAGCGGTTTCTACAAAACGATTCTTCGTTCAGCTCGCCCCAGCGCTACATATTTTAATATTCTATTAATGGTCATTGATGGATTGCAGAATAGTTCTTAGTTCTATATCAATATTCTCCAGTACTCTGCTATACAATATATATTTATAGATGCGGACACCCTTCAGGATAATAATTGGACAGAACAAAAGTTTATAAATTGTTCTTGATGGTATATCTATTGTCTCTCTTTCTGTCAAAATAAGATTAACACTTCCTTATTTGAACAATTGCAGAATGGCGTTCGTTCCTATCCAGCCACTGCATTTTTATAGCACCTTCAGCTTAATAACGCGTGGAAAGGTGGGCAGACTGATACATGCGCGCACAAACACACACACAAAATAAATTGGGACCGATATTAACGAGCATCTTAATGCGTGAAAGTAGAGAAAAAAATCCGCGGAATCAGATCACAGCTAGACAATAACTGGATAGGATTTTAAAAAGCTAATCTTGTTCGCGCCGGTTAATAATACTCGATCTCAGTCGATTTTGTTTCATTAATTTGTCCCACTTCCAAAAAAAAAATCCCATGCAATTCTAACCTCTGATATTTCAAGAGGGCAATTTTCTGAATTCCTTGCTCGACAGTGGAAGACGGTTCAGTCTCTGCACATTCCCCATCCCCAACACTAATTTCCTCAAAATCTCTCTTAGTCACTTCACTTTTGTTGACACGGTTGAGCGCGTACAAAAGTCGGAGCAATGAAATCTACAAGGACACTGTACATAATATAGATGATTTGGCCCCTGGACACATAACCATGGTGATTGCTGGCACGCTTTGGAAGTACCGGTCTCTTCGTTACACAGTAAGAAAAAATTTCTTTTTATCTCACTCGTACAATTGACTGCTAAAACCCACTCACTGACAAAAGAGACCTCCACAACGCATTTATTCAAATAATGTATTAATTATTATAGAAGCAATTATCAATGTCTTCGTCTGAACGTGATTTTATCGGCACTAATCAGAAGTATATAAAATTCCAAAACAAATTTATTTGAGGAAAAACGCATCCACGTTAATTTCTGACTCCACCCTTTTACTCACAAATTACTGTGCAATTGCAAGCACTTGACAATTCGTACTAACGGCAGTTAAAATGACAGATCTTGTAATTATGTTACCTGAAGCGCCAAAATATAGATGCACGGATCCCGTCGTGCTCTCTGTTTGTCGTTGTCACGCAGCCAGTGGAGTGACAATCACACCCGACTCGTAGAGTTCATCTTGATAGTACCCAGATCATGTGATATCAATAAGAATTTACAGTCCGGTCTCACCGTGCGTATTCTAGTTTAGAATGTTGCGAAAATAAAATTGACATCTTTTTCCGCGAGAGAATGTTTAAACAGATCACGGATTTTCTATTGCAATGGCATTGTGAAATATTTTCTAAACCTAAATGTGAATGGTGTTATTTTTAAAAAAAAACCCAAGGTGTGATTTAGTGTATGTTGCAATTGAAGTAAGTATTTATATATGCACAGGAGGTCCGTGTTTCAAATTAATGCCGCCTATTAAACAAAGTTGGTCAGGATCAGCGGCGCCATTAATTGAGCATAGGGTTTTATAGCGCAATTGTATAAGCGTGCACGTAGGAAAAGTTGATTCAATTGAACAAGATGTATAATTGTATTGATTGGTTAAAACGAACGTGAAATTGTAATTAGGGTGAGATTTTCGGCCCGTAGATCATAGACTATAGAAGAGTACAACACAGTCCCCGCCCTTCGGCCCGTAATGTGGCGCTCTCCTTTACAAACCGACTCCACGATCAATCGAACCTAATTGAATTTCGTG
The DNA here is from genome assembly GCF_048418815.1 of Hemitrygon akajei. NCBI lineage: Eukaryota > Metazoa > Chordata > Chondrichthyes > Myliobatiformes > Dasyatidae > Hemitrygon > Hemitrygon akajei. The sequence continues at coordinate 38,600,801 of NC_133130.1, forward strand.
ATGTAATTCACCATGGCAATTCCTTATCGTTTCATTTTATATGTTAACGAAGGGAAATCGAATGATACAACCAAATTCAGTATTCCCACATAGGTCGGAAAATGCAGGAGAGGTAACGGTTAGTAGTAATCATTGTTGTGCTACTTTCCTTACGGTAATGCTACGGTAATGCTTCACAGTTTGCGAAGATGTGGCAAAAAATGTCCAAACACGAGAAAACCCGCAGATGATGAAAATCTCAGCAACACACACAAAATGCTGGAGGAACCCTGAGGGTAAGGCAGCATCTATGGAGAAGCGCATATAATCGATGTTTTGGGACAACACCCTTCATCTGGGCCTTCAGCAGTCAGTTCTTTATTCTTGTCCCTAGATGCTGCCTGGCCTGCTGAATTCCTCCAGCATTTCGTGCGTGTTGCTTCCAAGAAATGTGGACTTAAATATTTATCAGCAGAAATTGTTCTTGTTATCTCCAGGTTATCCCGAAGAACTTGAATCGACAGGCAGTGATTTGTGCAAGTCGTTAAGCCCTTGTTAAAAATTAACACTGAGAAATGCTGTTATCGTGGGACTGACTCTATACATAAATCTGTGAATGTTTCTTGTCGAGATATGTAATGAAATTAATATAAATCTAATCTGAATATTTCTTCTGTACACAATAAAAGATTAACCAGCACAATCGGAAACAATCCCATTGTAGTGGGAATTAATACAAAGATTGACTCAGATAGCAAAATCAAATTTAATATTAACGTTTTGATAATTTAGTGTTGGCGAAAGTAATATTAGCAAATAATCTTCCAGTGCAAGTCGGGGGTGGGAGGGGTTGAAAGATTACATCACACTTTTTAAACTAGGGATACGGCATCTGATTTATTATATAGCATATTGATTGCCAGAAATCATATCGCCTCAGGTGAGACAAGGACCACCTCAAATCAGATAGTGTATGGCATGGCACGCTTGCAGTTCGTATTTTTTCCACAACAGTTCCCAACTCCTTACGATAATTAACCAGACAGATAAATCTTCTATTTTATACAAAGCTCTGCTTGCTCGGTTACGCCCATCTTCAAAATCCACCCATCAGTTTACTGCTCAACAAAACAAGGATTAATATGTCAGCTTCATGGCCCCCAGCCACACAGAAATTTGAATCGAATTTTAATTTTAAATTAAAAAAACCCAAAATGAACTATGTGTGTTAGATGTCTGCAATGAACTGTTCTCTCTCCACAGACGCTGCCTGCTCTGGTAAATATTTACATTTTCCATTTTAATTTTAAATTCGTGATACATGTCAGTGTCCATAAGACATAGGAGCCGAATTAGGCCATTCGTACCATCGAGTCTGCTCCGCCATTCCACCATGGGTGATTTACTATCCCTCTCAATCAAGTGTCATGGGACACTAAAGGCTTGTTATTAATTCACTTGGGAACTACGTAAAATTACGAACCCAAAAAAAAACCATAATTTGCCATAAATCACCTCGGCATTATTGGGCGTCGAATGAAAATAATAAAACAAAACTACAGATGCTGGACATCTGAAATTTAAAACAGAAAATACTAGTGACACACTGCAGGTCAGGCAGCATTTGTGGAAAGAGTAAACAGCAAATGTTTCGGATCTTGGCTCTTCGACCGCTGTACCACAGATCTGAGTGGAAGTTGCAAAAAGGAAATGTCTGGATCTGTGGTGCATTTGCTGAAACTGCATTACAGCAATGGAAAGGTAGATAAGCCAGCTTTGGGAAATTATATCTCCTGCAAACTTGATGCCCGATAGTGATTGTGCAAAATCAGGTTTGACTCAGCTAACGCCCGGAAGGTACAAACTACCGAAGGATCGCTCTCACCTGCAAGAACAATTACAATTTTTTTTCGGATTGTACTTTGAGAGAACCGAGCAACAAATGGCTGCAGTGTCATTACGGAGATATAACACTGCAAAGTAGGTCTAAATCTTGCACTGGGCTTCTTGAAAACACGGTCCTCATCTTCACCCACTGACTCACACACAGACACACAGACACACACACACACACACACACACACACACACACACACACACACACACACACACACACACACACACACACACACACACACACACACACCACCACCACCACCACCACCACCACCACCACCACCACCACCACCACCACCACCACCACCATTTACTGGATTACGACAGGAAGTTGTGATAATGAAACTAATTATTTTGGACCCCACAATCAAAGCACGACTTTGTGCTCTGGCTATTATTTATTATCGATATAGTACATACGTTAAAATACATATTTCAGTATATTTATTTTAAATTTTAGTACACCATTTTGTTGTAATTGTAAGGAACTGTTAGGCAACACGCGCGAAACTGGATTCTTCTGTTTCGAAAAGGGCAATAAAGCTGGTGTGGGTTGCGCCGCCAGGCGTACTCCTGTTTTCTGAAGCCAGATAACTTCCAGAACCCCAGCTATTAACGAAAAACAAAGCAGTTGACTCAAGGAAATGCTTTCATTTAAAGCATATATATACTTTCCATTGAGCAGAAAAAGTAAACTCGTTCGCCCGTCTTTAATTTGACAATGGCTTAATTCTATGGTTGAAAACCGTTTCAACGTGAACTTTGGTAATATAGCCAAGGGGCCTTTGAACATGAGAGATGGACAAATAGACTTAGAATATGAGAAGCAATATCTGTCATCGCGGTCCGTCGGGTTATCTTCAGTCAAGGTATTTCACACGGGTTACTGCAAAGTAACATTGCGGCGGCACTTTCTGTCTCTGTGCGGCTTTAGAAAATGGAGAAATTGTCCATTCAGTGCTACTTCTGAATCTTTTTCAAATCTTTTTTTAACTCCCCTCTCTTTTCCCTGTGGGAACATAACGTGGAAAGATTGGAAAAACAGAGATGGTTCCGCAGCAGAAGCTACCGAATATGTAATCTGTATTTGGAGCTAGCGCTAAATGCATTGAATCACAATGATTCAAACTACAATCATATGACAATACCTTTTCATCAGAATCCTCTTCCACCCAAAATACAGACATCTCCAAGATTACATCGAATTTATTTTTAAGCGAACTTAAGTGAGCTATCCTTCTGGATTTGAATACATGCTCACTGTTCAAAGCAATCAGTTACAACAGAACTAACCTCAATACAAGAATTGTATATTAAGCGTACTTATCATAGTTACTAAAACTCTATACGAAAACTAAATGCAGTTTGTGGGAAGCGCGTCTGTTAATTAGCCCCGCTGTACATCACTAGGTGAAATTCTTGGCGATATTGAGTTTCTCAGAATGGGTGTGCTGATGTTAAATTTGCTTAAAAGCTTTTATTTAGTTTGCAAGCATCAACCCCCAACCGATCACAGATGCATTCCCAATTTGTTTCCTATGTAGATCGTGGCTCTATCGTTCTCTGGAGCTTTTGGTCACCCTGAGGCCGCGAATGACGTTGTATAAAGTTCAGGACGGAGTTTTGCACCTTGCGGGAATAACTTTATGCTCAACTTTAATCTTCAGTAATAAGCAAGTGGACTCTTCTAATAATATTCACCTGTTTGTCTAATTGTTTTTTAAATACTGTAACATGAAAGCATATTTCATTTACAATGAATAACTTCATTTCAAACCCGCAAAGCGTTAGCTAGCAGCACGTGAAACAGTGCCTTTCGCTTCTTGTACTCAAGTGGCTTAATGCATTAAGTTACTTTTTGTTTCCTGGCAAAGGACGAGTCGCAGACTGAGCTCGGACACGTTAGAATATTTATTTAAAATTGAAAATCTCATTGATGGAGAGGGGGCCAGGGTCCCGAATCTCGGCTGGTTTGTTCAGCGATTGTTCCCCGCTTGTAACACCTTTTCCCACGGGCACCTTTCAGAGCGAGCCCAGAAGCTGCCTCTCTTTTGTCCGCTTTCAGGCGAGCATACAATGTGGAGAGGTAGAGTTACACCAGTTAGCCTGTAATAGATATTTGCCTCTGAACCGGCAGAATTCCTGGAGACCAAAACAGTACTTACACAGCTCGTTCTACCTGTTTAGCTCGAATTGAAACAAATGAAAGTTTTCCCCACCCCTCAGAGAGAACAGCGAGAGTTCTTTGTTCTTGCCCTAAATTGTGCGAGAGTAGAAGTAACTGCCTTTTCCGTGCGTGAGACACGAGGTGACCTGATCTTTCTGGGAAAAGTAGATCTTCAAAATGCCTTGATTCTAGTGCTAGAAGGTGCAAAAAAGGGGCAGACAAAATGCGAGTCAGCCTCATCAGAGCAAACGGAGAATTCCGGAGTCAGCCAAAACATTAGAAAATCGCTTTGTTCATTTTAATGTTCACTTTACTGGCCACCTTTATAGGGCCATTATTATAATTGTTACTGTGTCAAAAACTCGCGCGGTAGTGTCGTCTGCTCCGAGGAGAGCACAGGCGTGGAGGCGAGATTAAATAGCTTTTTACATAAAATACACACTCACGCGGAGTGGAAAGGCTTCTAACCACTTTCAAGAATGATTGCTCTGACATTTAGTGAGGACTTCCTGACAAGGGCTGATTCTCTTGGCGCAAAGGCCACTATCGGGAGGCGACCAAGGACCGGGGGAAGCACTGAATATATTGCTCTTTTGCCGTGAATTGGGTGTATGCTGAGGAGTTAGCTTCATCACGAAATACCAGGATTTATAGTTCGCCTTCTTTTCAAATGTGTGTATGGAGATCGTTTACACACTATGGCTAATTTCCGACAGAGAAATCCACTCTTGTTATCCGTTGAGTATGTTTTATCAATTACCGGGACTTCTCACCGCTCACCATAATCTGTTCGGCTAAAATATCCAGAAGTATTTTTAGGAGTTGCCAGCAACAGTTTAAGGTTACGGCTGCAAGGAGTTTAGCAGGTGAAAAGTGTCAAAAATTTCACAAAGCAGACTCCGGAAATGATTGGAGTGTGATGCTACAGAATAAACCCTTTTACATCTGGTCTGTTAATCTGTTGAATGCATGCAAAAAAAGAAACACTGAAAGGTGCGGTTTATGTTGTATTCTTTATGACCATAGCGCGGTTCAACCTTGGATAATTCGCTCGACATTTTGGACGAGTCCCCATTTCTTTATTAAAAGAACAAGTGTCCCATTCTGTCAGTTTCTGTTATAAATTTGTCATGCCACCGCAATGAAATCATTGTCTGGATTTAAAAATATCATTTTGCCTCAAGGGTATCTTCGAAAGCGAAATGAAAAAAAAATAACAGGCACGTACGTGAACAGGATAAGTTTGGTGGCGGTGTGTGTTTGCACGGTGTGTACGTGTGTGACTGAGAAATGGGACTTGTGAAAGAAAGTGAATGGAAATGTAAGAGCGGTGGACGCGACAATGTGTATCGTTAAGAATCACAGTATATGTATAAGAGAGTTTAGTACGAGGGATAAACCGGCGAGAGTACATCAGAATGCATGCGCCTGACAGTAAGCTGTATGTGAAATGGACTATTGGTATGAACACAATCAGTCTGAGTGTGTGAAACTGATGACTGCGCAAATAACAGGAGCGCCATAAGCAAATGTACAGGAATATTTAAATACATATGATAATGTAACCTCATATGTTTAAGTCAGTAATAGTAAGATGCTTGCTTAAGTCATTCTAGCTAACCAGGTTAAGTTGAGTTTATGATCCACTTTTGACATTTCTGATTCTCATTTGTTAACATTTTTAAACTATCAAGGTTTCTTATTCTCCTATAGGAAACTGACTTTTCATTTAAAAAAAACCTCCTGAATTCTCCATCTTCTTCTATTATACTCATTTTGTTAAAATAATTCCTGGTGTTTAAATTCTGTATATGGCAGAGAAAAGTTCCTGGGATGTAATTTCTTTTGACCATTTATGATACATCTGCTTATTTCTCAAGCCACATCCCATTCAGGTCCACTTCCCTTCAATTCCATTACCAGAGGACAGTCAAATTTTATCTCTCAAATCATACCCTTAAATTTGGGATCAGTTGTGCCTCAGTACTGTATTCAATAACCAAGTATGCTTTTTTTTGAAAAGGAGAGATTAAAACTGAATTGCAGTATTCCAGATGTGGTCCTATCAGGGCCAAATATTCTTTCATAATGAAATCTCTGTCTCAATCTGCTTGTCCTTCCCTAGGCATCTCAACACTCTGCTGCATTTTTAAATGTCTAAGATCAATGCGTGGGTGGATTTGTTGAGCAGTAAATTTACTCCAAATAACTTTCATCTGCTCCGATTGCATTTATATAGTGCCGGTACAGCAGTTAAGACAGAGGTGCAAGCTAAAAATCTCAATCCAAATCCCGATATGGTAGCTGAGGTATATTTGGAGCATTTGCTTCTATCCCCACAAACACTGATTGATTGGCTAATTATTCAGCATTTTCTGAATTTTTAAAAATATATAATACAATTTCCAACATCTATAGGTTAAATTTTTTTTATTGTTTCCTTTACTTTGGTCTTCTCAAACACTATCAAGGTAGCTTTAACAAGGCTAATGTTTGTAATTTAATGGCAGGTCCTTTTAAAAGATTGGAATTACATTTGCCATTTCCCAATCCTCTGCTACTTGGCAAGAGTCCAGTGAATTGCAAAATCTATTTATAAGAGGATTTTCAATAATGTGAGACAACTTTCCTCAGAATCTTGGAATTAAGGTTATTTCTACAGGAACTATGTGTATTTTCAGCTTCAACAAACAATGTTTTTTTTTACACTCCAGATTTATTTTTCACTGTTTTTCCATCTCTACCCTATTTCTTCTATTGACACTGTTGAAGTTGAACTTCCAATTTAGAAATTTCTGTATTTTATGGGAAGCTAAAGGAAAAGGAGAACAAACCCACCTCATATAAAAGTGAAATTATAAAGTTTTCTACTGCCTTAGAGAAACAAAAGTGGAAGCCTCTCCCACAAAATCTGTAAGGCAATAAAAAGGCCAAAATAGTCAGGATTTTTGTCAGGTGAAACATCAAAGACTGTAAAGCAAATCAAGCTTAACATGAGGTAGCTGATACAGCAGTTTAAGTGCTTGCTTAGGTCTAGATCTTTGTTTCAATGAGCCACTTAACCTAGGTTGGACACTGCACTGTGCAGCATGATGCCCTACATGGAAACGTAGTAAAGATTACAGTTGGAGGCAGAAAAGGCCTTATGGGGAGGAAATGAGGGAGAAGCAGAACAAACTACAACGCAGTGCTTTGCAGCCAGAAAAGACAAAGGTCAATTATTAGACCATCATTTTCCATGACTAGTTCAATCCCCTTCTCTGAAAACTGAAACATAACTCTTTATACTAAAAGAGCATTCCCTTAGCTCTACATTAAAGAATGCTAAAATAATTTAGCCAAATTCTTCTTTGAAAAACAGACTTAAAATGCAAGCTTTCAACATGATCTGAAATAGCACACATTGCCAAATGTGCTAAAGGTGATTAAGTTAATGCCAAACAAAATAATTGCCTTAAGTTCATTTATAGCTCAGCGTCAATAGAAGCAGGTTTCAATAGATATCCAAAAGCAATAAAATGCATATGCTGCAGTTTAAGATAAAAACAGAAAATGCTGTAAATGCTCATCAGGTCAAACAGCAACTATGGAGAGAGAAACAGTGACCTTTTCAACAATGTAGTTCTGACCAAAACTCTGATGAAATGTCATTGACCTGAAGTATGTAACCACACAGAAAAAAATACTGGAAACACAATTTTTGGGATAGAAATAGAGTTACTGTTTTGGTTTGAATGCCTTTTGTCAGAAATGAAGAGGGGAGAAAAGAAGCTTGATAAGCTGCAGTGCGAATGGGGAAAGGGGGTGTCACTGAAAGGGTCAGAGAATGGACGACCATGGAGTAAGTTGCAGTGCGAGTGGGGAAGGGGTTATCACTGAAAGGGTCAAAGAATGGATGACTATGGGATAAGCTGGCAATAAAGTTAGCTGGTCAATGAGTGAATGGATGTTGTTAGACAGAACAGAGAGAGAGAGAATAGAGAGAAAAAGAGAGAGGGGGCAGAGAGAGAGAGAGAGAGAGAGAGAGAGAGAGAGAGGAGAGAGAGAGTGAGAAGGGAAAGAGAGGGAGAGAGGCAGGGGGAGATAGGAGAAAGGGGGTGAGAGAGAGAGGACAAACATAGGCAGGAGCATGTAGGTGTCACTGAATGCAAAGCATGATAATGTGCCTATCAAGTCAGGGCTGGGCCTCTCTTCCACTTCCAAAGGTAAAGAAGGCAAAAGAAAGCAAACAAACTGAGCTAATATCACCACAGAATAACATACACAGAGAGAGAAATCAAGTTTCCTGTAGTTGTAGAATTCAATATTGAGTCTGGAAGTCTGCACCTGCTCAGAAAGAATTGAAGTTCTGTTCCTCAAACTTAGATTGGATCTCATTGGGATTGTACATAAGTTACAGTCAGAGTGATAGGTCAGAGTGAGAAGGGTTGGAGAATAGAAGCTCAGTGTAATCTCTGAGCACTGAGTGCAGGAGCTCCACAATGCAGCACCCAATTTATATTTAGTTTCTCCAAGCTTGGATTGCTTTCTCTGCAGTATCGGAGGCTGAGGGGTTACCTGACAGAAGTATGTGAAATTATGAGAGGTAGATAAAATGCAGTTGGTTGGAGTCTTTTCTCTAAGGAGGAATTCCCAAATACATTGGGGCGTAGGTTTAAGGTGAGAGAAGGCAAATTTAATGAAGATTTGGGATGCAAGTTGCTCCATACAGAGCTGCAGGTGCCTGGAATGCAGTGCCAGGGGAGGTGGCAGAAACAGATATGATCGTAATGTTTATGAGCCCTTTGACAGACACATGAACAGGCAGGGAAAAGAGGGATACAGATCACATGCTGGCTGTCAAGATTAATTTAGATTGGCATTATGGTTGACGTGAATATCATGAGCCAATAAGGTGGTGCTTTGCTCTACTGCTCTCATCTATTTTCTGATATAGAGGAGAACAAAAACAGTATACTAGATTGGGAAAAGTGTAAATGAATCACACCTTGATAAAAGCAGGGAGATTATGCTAGAACTGAAAGCAAGAACAGTTTGAGCACTGCATGAAGTTCTGACCAGTTCATTATAAGAAAGATGTGACTGAGATGGAAAGATTTTACAAGGGTGCATCAGCACTGGGAAGTGTTAGCCATCACTAACCATATTGTTAGCCATATTGAAAAAAGTTCAATAAGCCTGGACTGTTTCCTCAGGATGAAACTGGGGTAAATTAATTCAGATGTTTAAAAGGATAGAAAGTAATTGACAGAATTGTTAGAGAAGAGGTTAGGAGAGAAAAAAACACCTGGAGCATGGAAAATTACAAAGACAGAAAAGCTCTTCAGGGTTCGTAAGTGGTTGAATGTGTCCTTGAAGTGCTGTGACCTGGATGGCTATAGGCAACTGTGGGAAGGAAGGACTTGATTAACTCTTTTTGATCTGGGTCAGATAAAATGGAACAAATTGCCTTCTTCTTTATTTTATGCTTTCATTATCCATTCAAAGAAGAAAATATGAGACTACTGTAATCTTGACAGTAACTCTGTTAATGAACTGTGAGATCATTTTTCCAGTGCATTTACCGGAGGAAGATAAATTAAGAAAAGGAAATTGCAGCTGGAAAGTAAAGTAAGTCTGTGTTGGTCTTATGTGCGACTGACATGTGTACAGTATATGCTCACAGAAATAACAGAACAGAATATAGGCATGGAATGCCTGTAAAATGAGAAAGGAACATTTAATAGGATAGAAATTGGAGGACAGGAGGCTGAGAACTCAATGGAAAGAGACCACAATGAGGGTAAATGGAGATTTAATTCAATAAGATTGCAAAAGCCATCTTAGTGTGAATCTGAAGATGGATTTTAAACAAGAGTTTTGAGAAGGACAGGATGAGCATGCCTGGATTTAGTCACATACTGGTCAGCAGTCTGCAGAATGGTGATGCCATTCAAAAATGTGTTTGACATTTGACTCCTCCATACTTTGAGCTACAGTGCTTGCACATCTTAGCTATCCTTCCAATACCTGGTGCAGTGATGAGAACAACTCATTTTCATCATTGGCCTCCTGAAATCTCCATTGCGTCTTCTTCAACAAATCTAGCAGGGTATCGCTCACCCTGCTGGGCTGCTTGTGCCTCTTGCTTGTACTGCTGACTTAGGCTGGGTGGTTCACTCCTTGTAGCTATTTGTAACTCACTCTCTGGTCTACCAGTGTATCGCTTTCTTTACTAATAGTTTAGAAGGCTGGAATGCCAAACTTTACATCTTCAAAAGGGTTGTCCTCCCCTTGCTCGTCTTCAACCAAAAGTTCTCAATTGCTGAAAATAATACAGGAGAAAGATAATAGTTGGCCTGGCCTAACAATATTAAAGAAAGATGAATAGCCTTTTTCTAGGCACAGTAACAACACCACAAAAAAAAAAAATTCCTAAAGGATTGTCTTTGCAGTTCATTAGAAGATACCACAATATAGCAACTGAGGCTGGTACAGATTATGCCATGGGAATGTTTGAAAATCAGTAGCCACACTTCTAATTGTGAGCTATTTGATAGATTGTTTACTCAAAATTGTTAACTTCTCAGTTCTTAATCTCAATAATTTATATTTTTAGAGTTTGGACACTGCTGTATTGTCAATCAACATTTGTTTGTGGTGATTTACTGTTTAATCACTGCCACAACTTCACTTGAGCAACACCATAAATCAATTTTGTCATTCACAACTTTTAGGTAATTAGTTGTTTGCATAGCAGCTTCTAATTTTTACTTTGTTCTTCAAAACTGTTGCATGGATAGGAATGTGGCTTAAAAAAGGAAGAGAATGAGAAGTGATAAGAAATTATTTATCAGATTATGGACTGAGGTGTTTACCTGTAATCGGTGCTGGGTTTACTATTATCTGAAGAATGTTTATAATTTCGACATGGATAGAAAGGGTAAAAGTTCCAAGTTTGCTCAATGGTGAAAAGGATATCAATAGACCTGAAGTAAATGGGCAAGACTGCTGAATGGGTGGAGAAGTGGTAGGTGAAATTTAACACAGAGAAACATGAAGTGACACATATTGGCAAAATGTCAAAGAAAAATCAATATAGACTAAATGACAGCTCCGAGTGATGTATGTGTATAAACTGAGTGATGTCTATATACATGAATGGCAGGGTATGTCTTAAGTTCATAATAAGTTACATGAGATTTTGAGGTTCGTAAATGGAGGTAGTGAGTACAAAACACAACAGGAGATATGTAACTATGAACCAAAAGAGGAGTATATAGTCCAATGTTAATAATCACCCTCAGAAACTACTAGGCAGTGAACAAATAGCTTAAGAGATAATGGATTTCAGATGTGGTAAATTGGAGAAGCTGTGGTTGCTCTTTTTGGAAGGTTGAATGAAGATTTTCTGGAGAAATGCAAGATTATGTCTGCTTTAGATCAGCTTAACAGAAAGAAGTTCTCCCCCTCATTTGTGGATGGTCCGAGAGCCAGGGTGGCTGCATGATAAGGAGTCCAAAATAAAAGAGAAATGTCGATGCAATACCTACAGACACAGAAACAGTGAATGGGGCAGGCAAAAATAAATATTCTTCTTGTAGCCAATGGTTGGAGATAATTTTAGTGAGAAATATTCCTACTGTATCTTTCAGCAACAGACCTTTTCTTATTTGCCAGCTTTTCCTGAAGAAAATATTGTTAGTGCATTCATACACTGATGTGAGACGTCTGCTTATTGAGAATGAGCCCAGAGGAAAGATGCGGCTAAATGCAAACAAAATAGGGAGGTACCAAGTGCAAAAGTATGATGTGAGGAGAACACCTTCATTAGAGTTCTTCAACTTATAAAAATGCAAAATTATAGAACTTGTCCTGGTAGAGTATAAAAAGCAGTGAAGGCAAGCCAAGGGCAATTAATTGCTCACATAGAGACTTGTAAGTTTTACCTTGCCCTTTGCCTGTGGCTGTTGCCATTGCAAACAAAAACAGGAGAGAAAGTGGGTAATCAGACCTGTAAAAATGGTTAAAGAAATAAAACATACAAAGGGCATCAAATTCTGCGGAAAATAATAGCAAATCATATTAGAGAAAATAGTGATTAGAATTGATATTTATTTAACTGAAACCAATTATGTTGACATTACGGAATGAAATAAGGGAACTGTGGATGTGCTTCTTTGCACCAGCTGTCACGCTAGAAGAGACATGCTGGATACTGAATCAGGTACAGTGATTCAATTAAACTCTATAAGCAAACTAACAGTAACGAGAGAGGTAATGAAACCAGGAATAGCAAGTTCCTAGCACCAGATGGTTTGTACCCATGGGGTTTAAAGACAGCAGGTGAGAAAATTGTAAATGCCCTAGGTATAACTTCTTTTAGAATGGACAATTGTACATCACTTTTAAAGAAATGTGATGAGGGGAAGTGAAATTATAAACCACTTAGCCTGACATCAATTATATCAAGGATAGAGTGACAGAATATCTTGGAAATATTAACTGACCAGGAAGCATGGATATCTAAAGGGTAGGTTGTACTTAATAATAAAATTAGAAGTTTCTTGGAGAGTTGACCATGAAAGTTGCCAGGAAAATGCCTGTGGATCTTATTCATATGGACTTCTACAGGATAAGCAATAAGTCCATCAGACCAAGCTGTTAGCTAAATTCACAATTTATGAAAATGAGGGAAATTAATGATTAGATTAGGAAATTATCTAAGTGAAATGAGATGGAGCGTGCGGGGTAATGGGCAGCTAGATTAATTGGCAGAGTGATGAATAGTGTTCCAAAGAAAATTGTGTCCCTGTCTTGACGATACAACTATCTGCTCTTCTGTCAGAAAGATCATTAATGAGCATTCTGATGAAAGTTCATCAGCTAGAAGAGTCATAGAGACAGAAAATGCAGCAAATCCTCAGCAGGTCAGGCTGTTTCTGTGGAAAGAAAAGCAGAATCAATCTTTCAGGTCAATGATCCTTTGTCAGATTTATTGTGATGAAAGGTCTTCAATTGAAATGTTAACTTATTTTTTCTCTTTCCATAGATGCTGCCTGATCTGCTGAGTGTTTCCTGTTTATTCTGATCAGACTCTGTTTTTATATTAATAGACTTAGTGATTGAGATAATGTATCAAATGGATTTTGGTGTAGACAAATGAAAATAGAACCTGTTGCAAACGCTCAGCAGGGCCGGTAGAATCAGTAGAGACAGAAACCGAGTTAACATTCATCAACAATTTCTGATTTTATTTCAAATTTCCAACATCTTCAACTTTGTTGACTTTCAAGCAAGTATGAGGTCATCAATCTTGGATTGAGAAAGTATAGTAGAAATAAAATACTGCAAGTACTGGAGATGTGAACTAAAAACAAAATGTACTGTAATACTCAATGGATCAAGTGGCATGTGTGGGGAGAGAAAGGTTTAATGTTTCATTTCTATTGATTACCAGTCTCAAATTTGTCATTCTGAAATGTTTGATTCCATTTTACTCTTTACTGATGCTGTCTGATCTGCTGAATATTTCTGCCATTTTCTATTTATATAAATTAAAAGACCACTTTTGAAATACTGCATGCAATCTGATCAGTACACAACAGAAAGGATTCTAAAATATTACAGAAGATGCTGAGGAGTTTTATACTGTTGCCATGGCTGGAATGTTTAGGTATGAGCAAAGGCAATCTTGTTTGGAACAAAAGATATTGAGAAGATTTGAGTGGTGTGTAGACATTTATGGGAATACTTGCAAGGTAAATATGAAGGGCCTGCTGCCTTAGCAGATTAGTTGATAATCACAAGACATAGATAACACTGATAAAATCATTGTTTTTTACCCAAGTCTGGAATTCTGCCTGAAATGCTGGTGGAAGCAGAAACCTTCCACATGTTTAAAAATACATTGATGAATGTTTGGAGAATTGAAACCTACAAGACCATAGGGGGCTGGAAATTTAATACATCAAAAATGCTATTCTTTGATATAATGGCTACTTTCATATACCAGAATTTTATACTATACTGTGAATTGCTAATTTCAAATCTGAGGCTGATGGATTTCAGTTAACCAAAGATATTAAAATGTACAAAGGAAAGATCACAGATTTAGGTCACAGATCAGACAAAGTCTCATTGAAAGTTGAAACTGGTCTTCCTGGCTAAGCAGAAAGTCCCTGTCCCTTTATTCCATCTGAATGCAGCTAGTGCTGATGCAGGAGAGAAGTTCATAAGTACAAGAGAATAAGAGATCACAAACAAGAGAAGATCGGCAGAAGCTGAAAATCTGAGTAGCACACACAAAACACAGGAGAAACTCAGCAGGCCAGGCAGCATCTATGGAAAAAAGTACAGTTGACGTTTCAGCCCAAAACATCGATAATACTCATTTCCATAGATGTTGCCTGGGCTGCTGAGTTCCTCCAGCATTTTTTGAGAGAAGAAGAGGTGTGCCAAGTGAGGAATAGTGAAGGATATCATTTACCTTGTTGGAATAACCACTGCTTAGAGCTACTGGGACATCAAGAGTTGATTTCACTTTAACTGTGAGTTGTGCTCCTGGAGCTAATAAGTTTGGCTATATCTCTTTATGCCCATGAGCATTACTTTTGAAATGTTAAAGCCATTTGTGGGAGGAAGTATTTTATTTCATGGTGTCACCTTTTTGTCTGCAGAAGCTTCATAAAATCTGCCTGGAAACTTCCCCTTCATTATTGTAGAACTTGTGACAGAAATGAATGCAACTTTCATTGGAGAGATGTTTTCCTGATTTAATTGCACCTGAAGGCCAATTTTAATTTAAATTATGTTAGTCTTTGATTTCTTGAAGTAAATGGTTGTGCCAGATAAATTTAAATGGGATGCAAAAGTTAAAATGTCCTGGATGTGAGATTTGTTTCCTTATATAGTTTAGCTTAATCCTGGTTTCTGTCCACCTAATCAACTCTAACATGCATGTGAGTGAAAAATAAAATTAATATATGAGAATGGATGCATGTATAAAATACAAGTAAAAGATGACATATTTATAAAGGAGAAAGGAAAACTTGCATGTGAGAAAGCAGGAGAAAGTGCTGGATTGAGAGAAAGGAAGTCGTAGAAACCTGAAATTATACAATGAAGTAAAAGTCCATGACTAGTCTTTGAAATGGTTATCTCCTTTTTCACACTCTGTAGCTCTTTGCTTACCCCCTAGTATATTTCCTGCTGTTTAAGCATTTATCAGATTCTCCTTTGAAAGTTATTATTGATCATATTTCTAAAACACCTGGATCACAACAACTTATGTGATGAAATTTCAGTATTCATATTGACTCTTTCTTCTAAAAATTCTCTTACATTTTCCTTTCTTTCTTCTCATGTACGCAATCAACATCCTTCAAATTATTCTACCTGAACTTTGACTTGTCTAAGTAGAACGGAATTATTTTATTGTTGTTTAGTCGTTAAGTCGAGTCTGACTCCTCATGACCTCATTTCATGGCAAGATACGGAAGTAGATAGCAAGTATCTGTGCAGATTCCCAGGTTGGGACCCAGCTGGGTTGGAACTCAGGACCATCTGCCTTGAAGTCCAGAGCTGATGCCACTACACCACCAGCCAGCCCTTTATTCTCAATACCTTCTACTAATTATAGCTTGTACTCTTTCAAACACCATAACATTTTTCCCAAAATGTTGTACTCAGAATTGGTTTTAATCTTCTATCTGAAGCCTAACTAGTGATTTGGTAATGTTTCAATAAAATCCTTGCTTTTAACTAGATATTTAAATTTACAAAGACTAGGCCGAACTTGCTTCCGTAACATCAAACATTTCTGCTCATGGACCCTTGTTCCATCTCCCCAATAGAACTGTGCTCTAGAATTTGTTGTTTTTCTTTATTTTGTCAAAGTAAAAAAGTCTACACTGCTTCATATTAAATTTCACTGCGTATTTGTCTAAGCCCTTATGAGATCTGTTGTTACCATCTTCGCATTGGACTGCAAATTTGAAATTATGCTCAAAATGCCTAAAAAAATAAAAAAAATTCCCTGCATCAAATAAACAACCATTTGTCACAGCTCATTATTTGCTGTGTTTTAGCCAATTTGCTGTCATTTCAAATATTTCCTCTTTAGTTATAGGATGCTACAAAAATAGTAAATAATACTTGGAATTTATTTTCTGCCAAGCGAATGCCCATTTTTGGATGACAATTGTTTCAAGTTACATTGTAACAAAATACACCTCTCATATAGCCAGCGAGTTCATTTCAGTGCAAAGTTGCATAATTAATTGTAAGCACTAAACTGTAAATCACAAAAGCCCAACAATGCACGCACAGTTGAGATTCTCTAGCTTTATCAGAGTCGTTATTATATAGTAATACATTTTCTCATAAATTACCACAGCCAATAGGTAATCAGATACTTGTTGAATTCTGACTAAGGTCATCTTAATTAAATCGTAACGTTCCAGTGATTAATACGCTGAATATTTATAGATCCTGAAATTTTCAGTGAACTTTATGAATCTCAATTACTTGAACTGCTCCTGACTCGCAAGGATGTGGGAGGACATCTATCCAACGGTTGCTTCTCAACAGTGAAACGTCATTCTGGGATCTAGTGCGTAAGCAAAGCGAGGTACCGCGCCGAGGCTCTTCTTCACGATAAATTTTACAGCGTGTTTTTAGAAACTTGCCGACACCCTCAGCAAAATAGTAAAGCGTATCCAGTTATTCACAGGAAACCAGGCGGGGACGGATAAATTCCACCATGTAAAGTTAAGGTTTACCTCGCTTTTTTCAAAAGGATTCGTTTGTAGTCTGATACCTGACATTTGACATCTGCACTTCAGTGAACTGATTCTCCTTTATTTGGACGTGGATGGGAAGGTATAAATTAATGGATATAGAACACACACCAAATTGTTGCAAAAGAATGTGTTGACGGACACAGTATTAGATAACAAAGGTAATGACACACTGTTTACCATTATACAGGCGATGCTGGTTAACACTGGTGTTGTTGTATTATAAAACTATTTTATCACACGAGATAATGTTACTGATCATATTGGTAATATAATCGTACCATATTAGTGTAGCATTCTATTAACAAATAAGAGTTGACTCAGTTACTGCTGTTCTAGCTTATTTTCAGTGTGGACAAGCTGCGGAATACCAGGGTTAAAGGGAGAGGTCCTCGAATTTCCACACTTAACCACCTTTTATCTAGTCCACATTTAAGCAGAATCAAAACTAGACACAGATTCAGGACGGAGAACTCGACGCCGAGTTATTGCAATATTTGCTGAAATGAAGGCAAGAAATGATTACCAACTCCATAATCTACATTATCTAATGGTATGTAAATTCTAATTATTCTTGGGTGTTATGCTTAATGTGTCTGTAATCTAAACTTGCTCACCCGGCAGTTAAATGTAACTGAGGTCTTCCCGATCAATACTGGTGCATATTCACGAGACAAAATCTGGGAAACCAACACACAATACTTGCAAGGAACGCCTTAAGAATAACATTGATATAATGTACTTTCCTCCATTCAATGCAAATGAAAACGGTGTTAATGGCGAAGTTATTATTATACAAAGAGCCCATACAAAATATTTTGATATCCCTTTTCGCTATTGTAAGTTATGAATCTATCAGAAATCACCGCACTTGGTGCACATCTGACGTGGTAAGCTGCAGGTAGAAATTGCAGGTGAACCATAATACTTATGAAATGAAAACTTGCATTTCTCCTATGATTTGAATTTTGCCGTATTCGATGTTAGGAGCTGTGTATTTTTCTATCAAGTACTGCTTTTTGAAACGAAGGTAGTGGGACCTTCACTTGGTCTCTTTTGTAAGACCCGTGGCCTGCAGCACTTCGCCTTCACTACAGAAACAGGTCTTGTGCGGGGCACAGCTGTGATAAGCATCATTTCAACCTAATGAACAAAATTTAAGGGACATAAACATTGCTACTTCTCCGTAAGGTAGAAGGCACATGCTAGAAGGAATTTATCGAGCTGTTTGCTTTTAACATATGCTAATTTAATCCAGCCAGTTTATGGAGGTTAGCTATTAACACACAAATAAACTCCCCAGTTGTCCCGCCAACAGCAAATCTCTATTTGTTAACTAAACGTTTTAATGAGAAACATCATATATTGATATTTGTTTCCTTCGCATTGTATCTAAGGGTGGTCAGTCTTCTGCTAACATTACGTCGGCACAAAAGAAACCCCAATGTTAATACGGTTATTGTCACTAGACATATTAAGCCTTGCTGTATCCAGCTGGGACTAATTGCTTGAAGCTCTTGAAGTCCTATACGGTCATGTTTTTGCTATCACTGGCGTGCAGGACAGTCATTACCGCGCACCTCCCAAACGTACACATTAACACATTATGTGTTTAAACGCGACTTAAACACATGTTTTCAATGAAGTCTCCTAATTTATAAAAAATACTCCTACGATGACATTTATTATTTCCTTATGTAGTTTAGCAAGCAGCAACATTATTTCCGGCGACAATGTGTTGATAACAATCTTTCCTAAAATGTTTTCCTGCCCAGATGATACGATAAAAGATAACCATACTAACTAATGAAATACTGGTAGATTGTCTGGAGCTAGGTATTCGGCTTTCAATGATGTGCCATTTATTACACCGATTGTGCATTGCTGGCGGGCCTTACTGGAAAGTCAGACACACAGGGAAAGAAAATAACACAGAATAGTGGGCAAAGGTAGGGTTCGGGAAGAATTTTAAAGCCGAGGCAGAAGCAAAGGGATTGGGGTTCGGTGTGGTGGAGGGGGGAGGAGGGTTGGGGTGCTGGAGCAGAGATGACGGAAGGAGCTAATTCCAGAGAGAAGAACGAGAGGTAGAAAGCTCACCAATTAGTTAATGGACGGACAGGGAACATCAAGTGTTAAAATCAGGTATTAGAGGGTGTACGGAAGTAAGTTGCCATGGAAATATTTAAGCACCCTTGCGAGTTTTGAATATAATTTGCTTTATTAATTATATTGCCCAATTGAATAGAATATTATTCAGCTTCAGATAGCTAGCATTCACATTAAATTTTATCAGGTAATAAACAAAACGGTTGTAGACTGACACACTTACAGCTACATTCCACCATGTTTTGTTCCAGTCTATCTACCCCAGTGCACTACTTCTTGCACCAGCAATCTCCGTCACCTCCCCCTAAGTGAAATTGTCAAGCCCTGGGCAAACCGTGGTAAAATTCCTTCCTTAAAAGCCATCTGATTGACAATATTTACATTACATTTAAGCGCTGGCTTACTATGCATGAAAGGAAGGGGATGGGTTAGAGGGAGTGGTTGCTTACGCCGTGCGAGATAGCAGAGATGAGAAATGGAAGAGATAGATAGATAAATATTATTGCTCTAGCAATTTGTGCTGACTGAAACCATTGCAGAGTTAAAGAAAATTGTGACGACTTACAAGATCATGTATTCAGTTTTGATGTGATGGGAACTACTTCATTTCAATTATCAAAGGATTAAGCAAACAGGTTCAGATTTCTCTTTGTGATATCTTGTTGCTGGCGGTGGGAATGAGAGGGCTAAGGAACGACGGGTGATGTTAATTACTGCATATTTAAAATAATTATTAAATTTCTGGAAGTACTTCATGGATTGCAAAACATTTGTCAGATCATGAAGTGTATTACTGGATTTTCATTCTTTTTATGATTAATCAATAGATTTAATGTTTTTTTTCCTCAATGTCGACAATAAGAAACAATTAGAAACATCCCCAATTATCAGAATTAAGCGTATGTTATGGAGTCAGATATCTGTGGTCTACATACAAAACAGAAATATCAAAAAACCTGTAGGCAGGCTATATTTAGCACTTTTTTGACATTTTCACCCTCTGAAGTCGTTCTCTTTTCGTATAATGATGTTATGAACCACAGTGAAGATATAACATAAATATTTCCAAAATGCTCATAATGTCATGTAATAAATATTTATTCCTAATTGTTACCATTTAATATATACACTTTGCTCTATGAATATAAATGAATGAAATTTGTTTTGGTGAAAAATTGTTGGTAGAAACTTTTATTCATGGAAAATTTGAATGGCAGAGCTCAAATACATGAACTAAAGGGTTCTTTCCGATGTACTACTCTATCAACATTGGAAACACAAAATAACCTTATAGTTTTGATCACAAAGTGTGGAGCAATATAGTAAAACATGGCATCTATTAATGACATCACAAAAGAAGAATAAAGTTACAAATGTATGAGAAGTTAAGATATTTTCATTGCATCTGTAAAGGTTAAAAGATAATTAGATAGCTCTTGTTATGAAGGGCTTGAAGAAATATTGTGAGAAATCATTCCTTTTGGCCAGCAAAACTGTATGAGGAATTTTAAGACAACTACATGAAGTATCAAAGTAGTAGTAAAACATAGTTCAACAGAGCATAGGAATTAGATGGAACTTTAATCCATAAATAATTGTTTTCATTTTTATACACACAGTTTTGTTAGGTTCCACTTTCCAACTGCTTTGAGTTAAGAAATTTCATCTGTTCCCATTGGATCTTGTTAATTAATATCTTGTAATCATGTCTACTAGGTTTAGATTCTCCCTGAAGTGGAAGCACTTAATTTAAATCACATTCATAATTTTAGATACCTGCATCAAGTTGCCTCCAAGTCTTCTTCCTATAGAAAAAAACATATGCTGTTCATTGTAATCTCCCAGTTCTGGTACCATCCTTACACATGTACAACTTTCTCCAGTGCCTTCCAGTTCTTATTAGTGTATAGAGACCAAAAATGTATACAGTGCTCTTGGTGCAGCTTATCTATGTTCTAATACAAGCCTAATGTCAATTTTTTAATTTAACCAGCTTTGAACTATTCTGGAAATACCCCAGCATATTGCTAACATTTCTAATTGCTTTGTTAGATTGCAATATGGGTTATAATCACTGGAACTTATTTTTACTGATCTGCTTAGTTCTTAAATTATCTGCAGTATGATAACTGTTTCTGTTTACAACTAAAATGTTTCATCTCACATGTATCCAATATGATAACTTCACTCACCTCAACAATGAACTGATTGCAAAACCCATGGATTTGCTTTCAAAGGGACCTATAACTTAAGTCCTCAAATTATTAATTTATTTATTTATTGCATTTATACAATTTGTCTTCTTTTGCACATTGGTTGAATGTCTGTATTTGTGTGTAGTTTTTCAATGACTCTATTGTATTTCTTTGTATCTACTGTGAATGCCCATGAGAAAATGAATCTCAGGGTAGTATTTGGTGACATGTATGTACATTAATAATAAACTTAGTTTTAAGTTTGAATTTTATCTGTTGAAGTTCATTTGACACTTAACTGGATCAGCCTGCAGTTTTACTATTTTATTATTTTTAATTAATTCTTACTGCTATCACCTGCAAGTGTTTATGCTACATGTTTATTCCTCTCCAAGTAATTAACACAAATTAGTAATGATCCTCACAGAATATTGCTTTCTAATTTTCTCCAATAAAAATAACCTTTAACTGATTTACTTCATGTTCTTTCTATTCTTCAGCCTATCGAATCCTTTACCTGTTATGAGCTTACTGTGTTGCACTTTTTCCAAAGAATTTTCCAGTTTATATGGACCACTGGTTTAATGGGTCAGAAAATTTTGAGATTATTATATCTTTTACAAGAAAAACGGACAAACCTTGGAACAGGAGAAGATATAAGCTGCTACTGATAAATGAAGCATGGTAATTAATTTTTAATTGCTTTAATTATTTATAAGTTCTAGTCTAGACATGACAGCATTATTCTGCAAACTGCATTGTGTACATGAAGTTAACTCATTGTTGGTGCTCAAACTGAAAATAATGTTTTATAAGAGCAAATGCCTTGATCATGCTTTGAATTTCATGTGTATTAAGAAAAAGAATAAAGCCAGAAATAATCAAAAGCATGATTACAGTAGCTCAATGCTATTTCCACAGAATGCATATTTTCATCATTGGTCATTCCTGCACAATTCTATTCTAATCATATGAATATAATTATGTCTCCCAAGTCATTCCCTTCAAAAGTTAGGACAACATATGTGATTTCACTGTTTATAACCAGAATGCATGAATATCATTATCAATTCACAGAGCAGCCTGAGCCTCTTACAAGGGAGACAGACTTTGGTCCCAGCTGATTATCAGGATCAGATTTAATATCACCGGCACATGTTGTGAAATTTGTTAACTTTACTACAGTAGTGCAATGAAATACATGATAAACAAATATAGAGAAAAAAAACCTGAGTTACATTAGGTATATATATGTATATGTTAAGTTAGAATATAACAAAAAATAACAGAAATAAGGAAGTTATGAATAGTGTTCATGGCTTCAATGTCCATTTAGAAATTGGATGGCAGAGGGGAAGAGGCTGTTCCTGAATTGCTGAGTGTGTGCCTTCAGGAATCTGGACCTCCTTCCTGATGGTAACAGTGTGAAGGGGGGATGTCCTGGGTTGTGGGGATCCTTAATGATAGACACTGCCTTCTGAAGGCACCACTCCTTAAAGATGTCTTGGATACTATGGAGGCTGGTACCCATGATAGAGCTGATTAAGTTTCTGCAACTTATTTTGAGCTTGTGTAGTAGCACCCCTCCACCCCCGATACCAGATGGTGATGCAGCCAGTTAGAGTGTTCTCCATGGAACATCTATAGAAGTTTTCAAGTGTTTTATTAGAATTTCCAGATCTCCTCAAACTCCAAATCTCTTCTTTGGGATCTCTTCTGGGGGAGGTATGACCTGTTCAAAAGTGATGGGTTGCACCTGAAACCTGAGGGACCAATATTCTCATGGGCAGGTTTGTTAGGGCTGTTGGGGAGGGTTTAAACTAATTTGGCAAGGGGGTGGGGACCAGACTGAAGGGACTCAGGACAGGACAGATGGTAAAAAATAAAGATAGCGTGCAGTCAGATTGTCAGGAAGGGCAGGCAGTTGATGCGACTTAGTTGCAGCCAACAGGCTGAGTATCAAATCATGGGGATGCAGAATCTGAAAGGATAGCAAATACGGTACTCAAAGTGTGGTATCTAAATCCGCGTGGTATAAGGAATAAGGTGGATGATCTTGTTGCAATATTACAGATTGCCAGGTATGATGTTGTACTCATCATTGAATCATGGCTGAAGGATGGTTGTAGTTGGGACCTGAATGTTCAATATTACATATTGTATTGGAGAGATAGGAAGGTAGGCAGAGGGGGTGGTGTGGCTCTACTGGTGAAGAATGGCATCAAATCAGTAGAAAGATGTGATATAGGATCAGATGTTGAATCCTTGAGGGCTGAGTTAAGAAACTGTGAGGGTAAAAGGACCCTGATTGCAGTTACATACAGGCCTCCCAACAGTGGCTGGGAGGTGGACCACAGATTACAACAAGAAATAGAAAAGGTGTGTCAAAAGGGCAACATTATGATAGTCCTGGGAGATTTTATCATGCAGGTAGATTGGGAAAATCAGGTTGGTAATGGATCTCAAGAGATGAGTTTGTTGAATGCCTAGCTTGTTAGAACAGTTTGTTGTTGAGCCTACTGGGGGATCAGCTATACTGGATTTGGTGTTATGTAATGAACCGGAGGTGATT
The DNA here is from genome assembly GCF_048418815.1 of Hemitrygon akajei. NCBI lineage: Eukaryota > Metazoa > Chordata > Chondrichthyes > Myliobatiformes > Dasyatidae > Hemitrygon > Hemitrygon akajei. The sequence continues at coordinate 38,624,495 of NC_133130.1, forward strand.
AGGGAGCTTAAGGTAAAAGAACCCTTATGAACCAGTGATCACAATACGATTAAGTTCAACTTGAAATTTGATAGGGAGAAAGTAAAGTCTGACATAGCAATATTTCAGTGGAGTAAAGGAAATGACAGTGGTATGAGAGAGGAGTAGGTCAAAGTAAACTGGAAGCAGATGCTGGCAGGGATGTCAGCAAAGCAGCATTGGCATGCATTTCTGGGAAAAATGAGGAAGGTGCAATTTATGTGTATTCCAAAAATGAAGAAATACTTAAAAGGTAAAAAGTACAACCGTAGCTGACAAGGGAAGTCAAAGCTATTGTAAGAATAAAAGAAAGTGCATACAACAAAGCAAAAATTAGTGTGAAGATAGAGGATTGGGAAGTTTTTAAAAACTTACAGAGAGCAAGTAAAAAAATCATTAGAAAGGCAAATGATTATTTTGCATCAGTCTTCACTGTGGAAGACACTAGCAGTGTGCCTGATGTTGCAGTGTGTGAAGGAAGAGAAGAGGGTGCAGTTACTGTTACAAGAGAGAAGGTGCTCAAAAAGCTGAAAGACCTAAAGGTACATAAGCCACCCGGACCAGAGGAACTGCACCCTAAGTTTCTGAAAGGGGTAGTGTTAGAGATTGTGGTAGCATTAGAAATGATATTTCAAAAATCATTGGACTCTAGCATGGTACCAGAGGACTGGAAAATTGCAAATGTTATTCCACTCTTTAAGAAAGGAGGAAGGCAGCAGAAAGGAAATTATAGACCAGTTAGCTTGACCTCAGTGGTTGGGAAGATGTTAGAGTCAATTGTTAATGATGAGGTGATGGAGTACTTGGTGACACAGGACAAGATAATACAAAGTCAGCATGGTTTCCTTCTGGGAAAACCCTGCCTGACAAACCTGTTGGAACTATTTGTGGAAATTACAAGTAGGATAGATGGAGGAGATGCAGTAGATTTTGTATATTTGTACTTTCAGAAGGTTTTTGACAAGGTGCCACACATAAGGCTACTTACCAAGTTAAGAGCCCATGATATTACAGGAAAGTTGCTAACATGATTAGAGCATAGGCTGATTGGTAGGAGGCAGTGAGTGGAAATAAAGGATCCTTTTCTGGTTGGCTGCCAGTGGCTAGTGGTGTTCCGCAGGGGTCGGTGTTGGGACCACTTCTTTTTATGCTGTATATAAATGATTTGGATGGTGAAATAGATGGATTTGTTGCCAAGTTTGCAGATGATATGAAGATTGGTGGAGAGGCAGGTAGTGTTGAGGGCACAGGTAGGATGCAGAAGGACTTAGACAGATTTGGAGAATGGGCAAGAAAGTGGCAAATGAAACACAATGTTGGAAAATGCATGGTCATTCACTTTGATAGTAGAAATAAATGTGCAAACTATTTTCTATATGGGGAGAAAATCCAGGAATCTGAGATGCAAGGGGACTTGCAAGTCCTTGTGCAGAACACCCTGAAGGTTAACTTGCAGATTGAGTTGGTGGTGAGGAAGGCAAATGCCATGTTAGCATTCATTTCAAGAGGACTAGAATACAAGAGCAAGAATATGATGCTGAGGCTTTATAAGGCACTGGTGAGGCCTCACCTTGAGTATAGTGAACAGTTTTGGTCTCCTTATTTCAGAAAAGATGAGCTGGCATTGGAGAGGGTCCAGAGGAGGTTCACAAGGATGATTCCAGGTCATTGGGGTTATTTAAGGCAGAGATTCATAGGTTCTTGACTGGACATGGCATCAAAGGTTACAGGGAGAAGGCTGGGAACTGGGGTTGAGGAGGAGATTTAAAAAAAAGGATCAGCCATGATTGAATGGCGGAGCAAACTCAATGGGCCACGTGGCCTAATTTTGCTACTATGTCTTATGGTCTAATGAAATATAGTCTTGTTTTCTTTTATAGCTGCATCAATATGTTGCATCCAGGTTAGCTTCTGAGAGATCTTGACATCCTGGAACTTGAAATTGCTCTCTCACTCCACTTCTGCTCCCTCTATGAGGATTGGTTTCTGCTTCCTTGTATTACCCGTCCCGAAGATTATAATTGATACTAAGCAGTAACAGGCAAAAGAGTAGCTGAAAGGGCCTTAAATCTCTGTAATAGAGCCCCAACTTGCTCTCTTTGTGAGCAGCATTAAAATCATGGAGTTAATATTTTAGCAATGCTTTTGAACAGGTCCTTAATAGGAGTCTGGTACAAAGTTATTTCCAAATGGAATATAAGAGGGAGTGTCGAACTATATCCAAAATGGTTAAAGTTGATTTTGTTTTTCATCTGGAACCCATTACCTGGGGTCTACTACACTGCTCAGTCAGAGTAATTAATAGAAGGATTAGAAAGAAATATGTGTTTTTTGTACTGAAGATAGAGAACATTGGAACTCACTGCCTAGAAGGTGGTAGAGGCAAAAGGCCATTTAACATTTAACAAGTACGTAACTGGTACTTGAACAGCCTTGACCTGCCCTGTTGTAGATTCGGTGCTGAGAGCTGGGGTTGGACCAGGAAGCTGCTGCTTAACCATTATGGAGACAGAGAGCTCTGGGAGCATTTGTAGAAGAATTGGATACTGTTTAGTCAACAGTCCTTCCTGTGCTGAAATAAAGTGACTGAGTGATCCAATTATAAGACCATAAGATCATAAGATAGCAGAATTTGGTCATTTGGCCAATCAAGTCTGCTCCGCCATTTCATCAAGGTTGATCCAATTTTCCTCTCAGCCCCAATCTCCTGCCGTCTCCCCATATCCCTTCATGCCCTGACCAATCAAGAATCTATCAATCTTTGCCTTAAATATACATAAAGACTTGGCTTCCACAGCTGCCTGTGGCAAAGGATTCCACAGATTCATCACTCTCTGGCTAAAGAAATTCCTCCTAATCTCCATTCTAAAAGGACACCTCTCTTTTCTGAGGCTGTGTCTTAGGCTCTCCCAGCATAGGAAACATCATCTCTACATCCATTATATCAAGGCCTTTCACCATTTAACAGGTTTCAATGAGGTCACCCCTCATTCTTCTGAATTCCAGTGAATACAGGCCCAGAGCCATCAAATGCTCTTCATATGACAAGACACTCTATCCTGGAATTATATAGCAAATTTAAAATTTTAATGCCACTAAAATATTTATTCATCTCCAAAAGGAGGGAAATTTCCATGTTCTTATTGGTATTTTGAAATAGCTAAAAGCAGACGAAGATTTACAACATAGCTAAAGCTGGACTGCACTCTTTGTGAGATTGAACTCATGTTTGATACAGTGTCCAGGGAGCTTTTATTATCCAGCTGAGCACTTATCAGGAATGCATTATATTGATTCTATAAATATTTTCCATGTACGAAGTTACGAGCTTTGCTTCCAGATGAGCTCAATGTCTTGTATGCTCACTTTGGTCACCAGAGCAGAGAGGAACAATCGCATGCCCCATGCTTCTTGATGATCCTTGGTCTCAGTATCTGAAGATGACGCACAGACTGCCTTCAAGAGAGCGAATCCAAGGAAAGCATTTTGTCTGGACAGAGTACCTGGCTGAGTACTGAAGACCTGTGCTGACCAGCTGGCTGGTGTATTCATGGATATCTTCAAGCTCTTGCCCTGGAACTTTGTGGCAGATTTCAATTGTACCAGTGCCCAAGAAGAGTGTGGTAACCTGTCTAAATGACTATTGCCCAGTGGCACCTACATCCACAGTGATGAAGTGTTTCGAGAGGCTGGTGTTGCAGCATATCAGCTCCTATCTGAGTGGTGACTTGGATCTGCTCCAATTTGTCTACCGAAGCAATAGGTCTATAGCAGATACCATCTCGTTGGCTCTTCACACAACCCTGGAACATCTGGACAGCATGATGCATACATCAGGATGCTCCTTATTGATTACAGCCCAGCATTTAACACCATCATCCCCTCAAAACTAATCAGTAAACTCCAAGACATTGATCTCAATACCCCCTTGTGCAATTGGATCATGGATTTCCTCATTTGTAGACCCCAGTCAGTACGGATTGGGAAAAACATCTTCTCCACAATCTCCATCAGCACAGGAGCAGAGATGTGTACTTAGCCCCTGATATACTTGCTATACACCTATGACTGTGTGGCCAAGTACATCTCCAACACTATATACAAGTTTGCTGATGACACCACTGTTGTGGGCTGTATCAAAGGTGGTGATGAGTCAACATACAGGAGGAAGACTGAAAATTGGGCTGAGTAGTGTAATAACAGCAAACTTGTCACACAATGTCAATCAGACCAGGAACTGATTGTAGAATTCAGCAGAGGGAAACCAGAGGTCCATGAGCCAGTAATTATCAGAGGATCAGAGGTGGAGAGGGTCAGTAACTTTAAATTCCTGGGTGTCACTATCTCAGAGGACTTGTCTGGACCCATCATATTAATATAATTGTGAAGAAAGCCAACAGTGCCTCTACTTCCTCAGGAATCTGCAGAGATTTATTATATCACCAAAAACCTTGGCAGACTTATATAGAAAGTGTGCTGACTGGCTCCATTATGGCCTGATATGGGAACACCAATGTTTTTGAATGGAAAATCATACACAAGGCAGTGGATTTGGCTCAGTACATCATGGTTAACCACCCTCCCCTCCAACCATTGAGTACTTTTATATAAAGAGTTGCCGTAGGAAAGCAACATCCATTATCAAAGAACTTCATCACCCCAGGCCATGCTGCCACCAGGTAAAAGGTACAGGTGCCTCACGACTCACAACACCAGGTTCAAGACCAGTTACTACCCATCAATCATCAGACTCTTGAACAAAAGGGGATAACTACACTCTTGAAGGATACTTCTATTTTGTTATTGTATCCTCATTGTTTATTGCTGTTTATTTATATCTGCATTTGCACAGTTTGTTGTCCATTGATCATGTCCACTGTTAATGTTCTATAGATTTGCTAAGTACGCCTGCAGAAAAAAGAATCTCAGGGTTGTATATGGTGACACGTACACACGCTGATAATAAGTTGGACTTTGAAATTTGAATAAATATCATTTTGAACTTTGAAGTTTGATTTTAAGAGGAAACTTCTACAGATAACAGTGGTCAAGTTGGATTTAAAAAATGAAAAGTAAGAATTACAAAGATGAATAGCAAATGTTTGGGCTTGCATGTTGAACAGATTGGTCTGACATGCACTATGTAAAACATCAGTTCCCAAAAGTCCTGGGATCTGATTCTACAACTGAAGTGTCCCAGGAACTAATATTTATATAGAAGCAGTTTTCCCATTATTTTTTGTGTATTTTTGGTATCACAAGCTCTATCACAAATCAAGTCTACAGTTATACTTTGTGAAGGCACTTAAATAGTTTATAACATCAACCTATTTGTCAAGGTTTAATAAGAATGGTGCATAATATTCCCTATATTTTGTTTGTGTAACTATTTGCAAAGGATTGGTGGGAGAGAGTCAGAAGATGAAATGTGTTTTCCTGAATTCTCGTTCGAACTCTAGCAGAGTACTCTGAGCAAATGGCTGCATATTTTCCCCTGATTATACATGATATAGAATTGCTGAATTCTTCAGCATCTAAGTCATTTTTGCTTTTCAGAAACGCATGTTTGTAGATGCCAATGTGGCTGTCATGTCGGGGTGCTTCAACATCAGCTGCTGGAGATTGCTGGGAAGCCCCGATTATGAAAGGTCACAGTAACAATTACCATGCTGTTTACATTTATTACGGGCTAATGAAGAGAAAGTATGTTGTTGACATTTGTTGTCCTGACAACCATCCCTGCATTATTTGAAATATCACTATTTTGAGTGAAGCTACAGAATGAAATGTTGTCATACAGTATTCTCATTGCTTCTGCAGCAAAGACAGCCATAGGACCATAAGACACAGGAACAGAATTAAGCCACTCAGCCCATCGAGTCTACTCCACCATTCCATCATGGCTGATTTACTATCCTTCTCAGCCCCATTCTCCTGTCTTCTCCATGTAACCCTTGGCACCCTGACTAACTAAGAACACAGCCATCCGTGGCAATAAATTCCTCCTCATCTCTGCTCTAAGTGGACATCCCTCTATTCTGACGCTATGGCTCTGGACCTAGACACACCTGTTATGAGAAACAACCTCTCCACATCCACCCAATAGGTTTCAAAAAGATCCTGCTCATTATTCTAAACTTCAGCATGTATAGGGCCAGAGCCATCAAACGCTTCTCATACGATAACCCTTTTTATTCTTGGAATCACTGGAATCATTTTAGTGAACTTCCTCTGAATCGTCTCAGTGCTTCCACATCTTTTCTTAGATAAAGGGCCCAAAACTGCTCACAATTCTCCAGGTGCTGTCTGACCAATTCCTTATAAAGCCCAAGCATTACATCCTTGTTCTTCTATTCCAATTTTCACAAAACGAATGCTAACATTGCATTTGCCCTTCTTTCCACCAACTCAACCTGTGAGTTAATTTTTAAGGGATCTTGAATAGAGACTCTCAAGTCCCCTTGCACCTCTGATTTCTGAATTTTCTCCCCATTTAGGAAATAGTCTACACCTTTATTCCTTCTACCAAAGTGCACAACCATACACTTCCCTGCATATATTCCAACTGCCAGTTCTTTGCCCATTCTCCCAATCTGTCCAAGTCCTTCTGTAGACTCCTTGAATCCTTAACACCACCTGCCCCTCCACCTATCTTTGTATCATCTGCAAACTTGGCAACAACACCATCAATTTTGTCATTCAAATCATTGACATATAATGTGAAGTAATGCCCCAATACCGATTCCTGTGGAATACCACTTGCCACCAGCAGTTAACCAGAAAAAGACCCCCTTTATTTGGTCTCTGCCTCCTGTCAATCAAGCAATCTTCTATCCATGCTGGTATCTTTCCTGTATAACCACAGGCTCTTATCTTGTGAAGCAGTCTCACGTGTGGCACCTTGTCAGAGGTCTTCTGAAATTCCAAGTAAATAACATCGACTGACTTTCTTTTTTCTATCTCGCCTGCTATTTCCTCAATTCCGTTTGCAGAATCGATTTCATTCGCTGCCGATATATTCGGATATCCTCAAAAGTGGCCTTTGTAATGCCGAAAAGACAAATGTACTGCGAAAAAATAGAAGTTACGTCTAGACGCGATTAGCGATATTTACACATTAGATTTTATATTTAAAAGAAAAAAGGTGCCATTTTTGCGATTACACTATGCAAAGTGAATACATGTTATATGTTATTTTACCTTACCTATCATTTTAAGCAATTTCTATTTTAAATGAAGAAATATGGCAAAGCCTATTGCTAATTACAAACCGGCAGTTGCCGTCTTCATAAAAAAGGGTCCAATGTGCTTAAATATAATTATCTGCAGATATATCACTCATTACTCTACCTGGACTTTATCCATCAAATCAGGCGAATTACTTTAGGAGGATGACGGAGATGCGATTAAAAAAAGAAACTAGACATACACGAGGAAAGAATAGAGCGATAGGATGAGCAATGTTGGTAAGATGAAAGGAAACAGCGGTGCGTGGTGATTCCCACCTTAACCAGTTGGAATCGTTGCTCTATACCGCTAATAATATATTGCTAATTGCCAAGTAAATGGACCCGGGTCTCTGTACCTCCCTCTGCAACTGGATCCTTGACATCCACACCGGAAGACCACAATCTGTGCGGATCGGAAATAACATCTCCACCTCGCTGATAATCAACACTGGTACTCCTCAAGGATACCTGCCTAGCCCACTGCTCTACTCTCTCTACACACTGTGTAGCTAGGAACAGCTCAAATACCATTTACGCATTTGCTGACGACACAACTGTTGTTGACAGAACTTCAGGTTTTGACGAGAAGGCATACAGGAGCGAGATAAATCAGCTGGTCGAGCAGCGTTGCTGCAGCATCCTTGCACTCAACGTCAGTAAGACCAAAAAAAGATTGCTGATTTCAGAACGAGTAAGACGAGGGTACACATACCAGTCTTCATCGACGGATCCTGGACCCCCAACATGTCGATGCAGTTAAAAAGAAGGCACATTTCATAATGAGTTTGAGGAGATTTGGTACGTCACCAAAGGCACTCGCAAATTTGTACAAATGTACGGTGGAGAGCTTTCTATCTGGCTGCATCGCCATCTGGTATGGGGGTGGCCACCGCACAGGATAGAAGGAAGGTGCAGAAAGTTGTGAACTCTGTCAGCTCCATCATTAAAACACTTGCCTCACCAGCATCCCGGGCATCCTCAAGGAGCGATGCCTCTAAAAGGAGGCATCAATTATTAATAACCCCCATCACCCAGGGCATGCCCTCTTCTCATTGCAACTTTCAAGGAAGAGGTATAGGAGCCAGAAGGCACACACTCAACGATTCAGGAACAGCTGTTTCCCCTCTGCCGTCGGATTTCTGATGGACATTTTTCCTTTTTTTGCACTACCTATTTAATTTAACTTTAAAATATATTTTTGCATAACTTACTGTAATTTACAGTTTTTATTACGCATTGCAATGCACTGCTGCTGCATAACACCACATTTCACGACATATGCCAGTGATATTAAACCTGATTCTGAAATGTGCGTTAAAACTGCGCATTTAAGAGGATTATACGTGGGTATATCATGCAAAAACAATGAACATCTGGTTATTGACCATGAGGAACGAGCTGCCCGGGTTCTGTAATGAGCCTTGGTCGAGTCAGTGATAGGAACGGAACGCTCTATGTCGACCAACCGAATTATTGTTGGACATTTGGAACAAAAGAAACGAAACTACAAATATGTTGCACTACCTGCATTTCTCAATTTGTGAACAAACCAAACAGAACATAAAATTACCTTCTTTATCCCAGAGCTGAATACTTATTGGAGAGCCAAGTGTTATCGTGCGAGACATTAATAAAATTATATTAGCAAACTGCCGAACTAATTTCGACAATCCTCGTTGGCAGCAAAAGGGGACCAATCATTTCCCGTGTCTCTGTGCTTTTTTTGTGGAAAAAGGAAATTGTTAGCAACCCTGATTAAGACAGACTACACTCATTACGCTGTGAGGAAAAGTCATTTTAACTGCCCTTTTCTCGGATGCTGTCGGAGCTGCTATACGATTTCCAGCATTTTTATAACTTCCGAATTTCACTCATCTTCAATTTCATTTTGTATATCTGTCTTATTATCTTTGTTCAGTTGTTTAAAACACTGATAGTCAGTAATTAGTAGATTAGTATTAATAATTTTTCGCTTGTTTAAAAATACGGAATGGCATTTCTATTGTTAATTGTTAAGTTGCTGGTGTACTACTAATCACTTCATATACCGTAGATCAAAATTTTCCGCTTTTCGCGTGCTATGCTCGTGCATTGCCAGTAGATGGCAATATCTAGCACTTCTCCGGTTTTTTCCCCCGACTCTTCCATAAATTATGTCCACAGAAAAAGAAATGGCCTTTATTCAGACAAAACGAGAAACTCTACATATTTCTGAACAGCGAGTCGCATCGTTTAATTACTCTTAGTCAATGCAATAAATGGTCGATGCGGGTTAAGGAGACCGAAAAGTGAAACACACATTGACGACAGTGTTTTGTATACACAACTATTACCAGAATAAAATGAAGCATAGTAATGAAACGTACCCGATCCTTAATGAGGAAAAGGCGAGATAAAATATTACCCAGAAAAGAATCCACGCAATTTTCGTCCCAGACTGTCGTCGGTATCCAGGTGTGATACATGGTAAATTATGAAGTCACAGGAGTTTAATAATCTGACGTGTTCTGATAAGTGATTTGGATTTAACTAACCCGACGACAATTTATTCCCTCTTGTCTTGAATAAACGACTGCAGTAAATAAAAGTGAACAAACAGCCGGTAACTTCATAACAAACTCCTCTGAGCACTGATATGTTTTTATATTACTCTGCCGATAACAGGAATAGCGTCCTCGCCTACTGAACGGATTGATTTCTTACATCCATGCTTCCTGTATCCAATACAGAGCAACTCAGATGAGATCGAAAATTACAACTTCCTCGCTGTTAACTTTGAAAACATTCAGCAGTTCCGCGTCTGATTGAAATTACAGGGAAGGGGTCCGAGATCTGAACTCTTTTCCACTCGTGCCTGGAACCATTGCCATTTTCTTTGTCTAAACTTAAGACAATACCAGCAAAAACACAACGCTGCCTCCAGATAAAGCGGTTTCTGCTTCCCAACCGTATCTCTATTTTTAGTTAAGTAAACCTATAGAAGATCAAGGTAATTAGTAAATACTGTATACACACATAGTCTCACCATGTCTGCAAATGGCTATATCTCGCTATATGTCATGCGCATAGCTTATGCAGGGCATGAGTGGAATGAAATCGGTTCACCATACATCTATTTTTAATCTGTATAGCAAGCAAGCTGGATCTTCGGTGTCATCTCTACAGCTTTGTATTGGATACAGGAAGCTTTGCTCAATAGTCAATCGGTTCAAATGTTGAGAACGCTGACAAACAACACATTAGAAATTTCAACATTTGCCAAGATACAGTATTTATAATCTTCCATTGCCTTATTTTGTATAGCTTTTCTAAAGCACAAAGTTAATAAATGGGATTGTAAATTTCTCTGATGTTTTTATCTATGCTTCTCAAAGAGCCACGTTTGTAAATGTAAATTTAAGTATAAATGTTTGTCGGGCTAGGAAACAGCATATTGAAGAATTTGAATAACATCCCATGTCCATATTAGTAAAGTTATCAATTACTTCAATGCTGCATTAAAACAACCAATTTAACATATAGGGTTCTGAAATTAATTCGTTAACATTCAATTTTTTTTTGTCATTTGTTGACGAAAAGAAGCACGGATCGCCGGGAAAGAGAGCATCTATGGCTATAAAACATTTGCCAGTGACATGCTTCAACATATTTGTATCTAAAATTTTACTTCCATAGTACTGTCAAACTTATATGGATTTTCTATTTATGTTTTAACAAAGTTTAATAATGTTCACTAGCTGTAGGGATTTATAAGAATATTGTTACTACATCCACAATGCTGGAGGAACTCAGCAGGCCAGGCATCATCTATGGAAAGGAGTAAACAGTCGACGGTTTCAGGCCGGGTTCCTTCGTCAGAGTCCTAATGAAGGGTCTCGGCCAGAAACGCCGACTATACTCTTATCTATAGATGCAGCCTGGCCTGCTGAGTTCCTCAGGCATTTTGTGTGTGCTTCTTGTATTTCCAGCATCTGTAGATTTTCTTTTCTTTGTTATTGCATCTGCAGTTTATTCTAATAGTTAATTTGTTTTCACCCAAGTAAATTAGTTAAATTATTTATTGTTTATACATCTCAAATGATAGTTGTAAAAGTATTTTCAATTATGGTTAATCGTCTCTTCATGTATTATATAACTTCAAAATAATCCGATACTAACTGAAAAATGCATTTCTGTGTACAATATAAGCAAATAAAGTTTACATAAAACGTCCCCTTGTACTTTATTAAACAATATTGTTGCCATTACTCCAATGACCGGTTTTCGGAATGCTCGAAAACGTTTATGCAAATTATTTTAAATGGATTTTAATCCAGAATCAACGATGCTGATTACTTTCACTTTTTATCTACATTAATTAGCATACGTTGTAAAGTCAGCAATATAAAGCTTTAAATAAACAGTCCAATTTTGATTGAACACAGCGCAGGGGATTATTTAGGATGCTGAAATTGATGAGTGATCAACATATATGATAACTGACGTTTTATTTTTACATTGTAACAGGCTTTTTAAAAAGTAAAATAAACCGAACCTAGTATCCCAGGGGAAACGAACTCAGTTGATGTATTACAATCACTATACTGAAAATCTAATACTGTTTCATAATTACGGCCGTAAAAGAAACTCCTCTTCACATGACGCAAAGTCTCCAAATAAATGGTTCTAATTAATCTAATTAAACAAATAAGCGATAATTCCAAGAGGGAATTTAGGGAAATATTTTTAACCAAAATGAAGGGCGTTTGGATCACGCCACGACATCCAGAATTGAGAAAATATCGTCGAATCACTTGTGGGGGGTGGGAAGGGAGGGGGTGGCAATCTGGATAAGTAGATGGGATAGGGGAACATTGATTGTCTTAGATATGTTAAGTAAGGTATAGCAGAGCATGTGGGCGAAAGATCAAAATTCCCCCATAATAAACATTTACCTGAAGTAACACACACAAAATGCTAGAGGAACTCAGAAGGCCAGGCGGCATTTTACAGTGTGAAGGAAAATAAATAGTCGAAGTTTGGGTTTGAGACAATTTTTCAAGCATTCAGGAAGACAAATATGTATCCAGGAAAGGACGAGATGACTCCTTCAGAGCGTCTGTCTGCTCGACGCTATGTGTCAGGCTATTTCTTCTTAGACTATGCAATTGTCATTTTATGAAACATACCATCATAATTTTGGTAGGTAATCACATGCTCCAAAATACTAGCCCATAATTTGCAGATCATAGTCAATACGCGTACCAAGGAATTTCTTTGCTGGGAGTTGAACACTTGCCAGGCTTCCCTGGGCTTTACTATTTCAGATAGCAGAATCAAAGAGGGTTTCAACCTAAACTAAGTATCGACAAATGAACCCAATATGAATCGAGTAACAATACGCTCTTTACAATGAATGTCATTTAATATATGCATACTAAATATTCTGATACTTACCAATAACGTGATAGAAAGTGAAATGGTAAGGAACGTATGTGAATAATTACCAAATAATAAGAAACATTTTATAATTTGGTTGGGATCCTATGTTGTGCTCCAGCGGCAGTACTATTTGCAAACTGATATATAATCGCCTTTCGGCTCAACTAGTTAGGCGGAAGTTTGTGCTTCACAAGAACCACCTCGAACTCTGTTTTCATTGATTCTGGTCCACTATGGGAAATGACAGATAAAGTGTAGAAATATTAAACGGGTATGTATAACAAAATAATATGATTTCATTAAAGCCGATCTTAGCTTTTGATGACATGAAATACAAGATGTTTAGAACACAGGCGATTGTGCAGATACTGGCAATCCAGATATATTCTACTAAATGGGAGATTCATTGAGAGAAAACACTATATTGCAAAAAATGTTTAATTCCAGAACTGTGTGTGTGTACGTTTAATGTCGTTATAAGATTGCACATGGGGTTGTAAGTGGTGTGGATAGCAGGAGTAGAAACCCTGCAAGCACCGTTTAAAGCGTTAGAAGATGTCGGCCGAAGACTACTTGAGATTGCAGATGCTGGAAATCTGGAGCAACTCACAAAGCAGCTGGTGGAACTCAATGGATCAGGCAGCATCAATGGAGGAAATTGAACCGTTAACACTTCGGGTCGAGATCCTTCGTCGGGACTGGAAAGGGGGAGATAACCGATATAAAAAGACGGGGGAAGGGGATGGAGCAAGAGCTGGCAGGTTATGGGTGAGGAGCAGGGAAGGGAAGGAGGAGAATAGGGATGATATAAGAAGCTTGGAGATAATAGGTGTACTTCTAAAATTTCTGCTTGTATTTCAGGTAGCATCACGTGAACATCAGCACCTACAGGTTCTCCTTCAAGTCCAATACAATCCTAACTTGGAAATACAGGTTATTGGTAGTCGTTCTTCGTCACTGGGTCTAAATCCTAGCACTTTGGAAGCATATATCATAGAAGCGCTGCAACGCGTCATCACCACTTTCTAAAGTGCAGTTAGGAGTGAGCCATACACGCTCGCCAGATCCCCCAAATGAAAAATAAGATACAGATAAAGAATGGCAAGCAGAATTCTGTATAATTATAGAATTAGAAATAGAAGTATTCTGAGAGTTCCCTTTACACTCCATTTGATTGGCAAAGTATTACTTTCAGACCAAGGCCAATGGATCGCCTCCATCCACCATTGATCTCACTTTCACTAGAGTCAGGTTTTGTCATATCTCCTTACATCGCCTCCCTCTGGTGCTCCTCCCCCTTCCCTTTCTTCCATGGTCGTCTATCCTCTCCTTTCGGATTCCCCCTTCTCCAGCCCTTTATCTTTCACCAGTCACCTTCTCAGCTATACTTCACCCACCTAACTCCAACCACCTAACTCCAACCACCTTGTACTTCTTTCTCCCCTCTTCCCACCTTCTTACTCTGACTTCTTTTTTCCCATTCCTGATGAAGGGCGTCGGTCCGAAATGTCGACTGTTTGCTCTTTTCCATAGTTGATGCCTGGCCTGCTGAGTTTCTCCAGCATTCTGTGCGTGTTGTTCAGAGTCAAATTTTGTCATGATTGCTTATTGAATTCACTTTATCTGATAGAGTTACTCTTAGTATCACCGCTATAACTACATACTTGGATAAAAATCAGTGAGTTAAAATCATTTATTTCCACATTAATTATGTAGTATTGATGTCCCAATCTTTCAATTTCTCTTTCTTGAAAATGATTTAAAGATCTTTTACGGTTCCTTCCACCTGTGTACTTTCTCCAGAGATCTAAGTTGCTGGTTGTCGTTAGATATGCTTTTACACAACCATCATTTAGCAGTGGAGACATTCACTTTACGGACATCAAACGCGAACGTGTTGATTTGACTGGATGACACGCAAAACAAATTGTTTTCGCTGCATGTGACAACAGCAAACCAATTGTCAATTAGAAATTACTATCGATTTTACCAATGATTTTTCGACAAATTTGACCAGTAGCACTTAATAACATGGAGCTATTCCCAACACAAATCTTGTAATTATGTAACTAACTAATGATTAGTAAATGTTATAATTACTTAAACATTACATTATATTTTAAAGGAAACCATGCAGACATCAAGTCTTTATGTCAGAGCAATTCCACCAATTCCATTCCTCCACAACGGATTCTCTTGCACATGCCGATTAACACCACGTTGAATCTGCCACTAGCACTGGGGGTTAATTTATGGTCACTAATGAACCTACCAGCATATCTTTACTCGACATTATTAAAAACTGTCAAATGATTAGTCAAAAACAATCCAGTTGGGACGAAAGTAAATAGTTAACAGTTTTGATCAAGATTTTATATTTTATTTTGTAGATTTCAACGATAGAGGTCGGTGTTTTATCCTAATTTTAATAATACATTTTCTATTGTGAAGCTAGACTTATAATTTATTAACAGATTGCCAGAGAAGTAAACAAGTCATGCAAAAGATCAATCGTCGATTGTCTCCTATTTCTGGTCTTCACACTGCTGTATATGAAAACATAGCCTTGGTTTCCATATCTATGTTGACAGGTCGGGCCGCATTACCACCTCTTTCTGTCTTTAAGTTACCCGATTCCCTGTTCAACCTCCCGCGCTGTATTTCCTCCAGCTAAATACCAAAGTTATTGTCTTTCAATCCCGCCACAATTTCAGTTCCCTTGCTGTACAGTGATCTCATCTGGTATTGGTGTGGAATAGAGTTGAACTGTTCATAATATAGTGTTATATTTCATCCCAGGATAAACTTGGAATCACATAATTGCATTATCAGTAAGATCGCCTGAAACCTTCAGTCACCCTTGTGTTACAGCCAGTCTTCACTAATCTAATTTGCTGCTGGTCAAACTTTCTTCTTCCATTCTCTTAAATTCTGATGCTGATCTAATCTGCATAATCGCTGCTCTGTTTGCTGATCTATATTGCTTCTCATAGTAACAACGCCTTAAATTTTAAATTCTCATCCTTTACTGCCTATCTCATCCCTTACTGCCTATCGCAGTAATGTCCTTCAGCCTTATAATCCTCGAATGGAGCAGTAGACTGCAAAGGAACTGCCCTCCCTGATAATCATCACGGATATTTCCATATAACATAAATCGTTAATGCCCCTCCAAAAACGGCCAATAAAGGAAAATCCTACGCACATCTTTTATGCCATTTGTTTTAATATCTATTGGAGATCGATACAAATGTTGCTTATCAAAGCTCAAGCGAAGCGCATTTTAGTACAGTACATGAAAATAAAGTATATGGTAGTTGTTATTTTTAGTAATATATCATGATTGGCTGAAATTGTACAAAACCTCATTAGTCGTGGGGGCAGGGGACGAAATGACTATTTGTTATGTATTGTTACATCATTGCATTTTAGCCATTGCTCTATCCTACAATTATTTTTAATATTTGTTGTAACCTCATCACTTTACGCTTTTCGAAATAAGTATCCCACATCTAATTGAAACCAACAGTTATTATAACAGTTTCTAATTTAAATCCTCATTGCAACAATTGTCGTGTACATTACTTGCTGCTTGACCCTTAGGCTACCTTCTTTATCCATTCATTTCAACTCCCAGCTAACGTCTGGGCATCCGCGTTCCTGACAGCTTCCAGCATTCACATTTAATCTCCCGTGTGTTTAATGTAAAGCTCATTATTTCTCATCTCCCTCATATCACTGCTTCTTCATTTTATTTGTGACCTTTAAATTCGATTCAAATAATCAGGATTGCTTTCCCCTTCTGCGATTTAAACTCGGCGATACTGGCGTCAGTGACACCTGGGAAAGCTAAACTGGTAATTGGTAGTCAAAGATAAAAATCAATTCTGGTAACGAATTCTTGTGAATTTAACCTTCCGCAGCCACTCCTGTGAATCAGCTCTTCCTATGAATCAATTCACAGGTAAATTTTGCATATATAGTTGAACTTTAAAGGAAACATTATATTTCCTAGGTTTAAGTAAGTATGATTGCATGGAAATCCCAATTCCATTTTCTAGAGATACGCATTAGAATCAATATAGAAAATATGAATATCATTTTAAATATTCCTGACTGTTTTCTCTAACACACGCTCTTTTTCGTCGTCAAGTGTACAGGCAATCCTTTCCAATTTATGAAACCGAGCTAATAATCATTAGGTAGAAACTTGGGAAAGAGCAGATTTAAAAGTGTGATAAGATTTTCTTAGTTCTGCGAATTTGCTGGGAGATGTACCAGGAAGAGAAGAGGGGAGATGTACTTACTATTTACCAACTGGTGTCTGTGACATGATCAAGCTTTTTTTTTGTTAATGTCAAGCCAAGTTTAATGTGTAAAATTCATTTTAACCCCTATTAAAATAGAGTTTAGATCCATATCCAAAACTGAATATTTATTTGGAATAATTTCGACCGGTGATATTTCGGCATTGCAAGAAGTTATTTTGTTTATATACTTAAAATGCGTAATTTAAATTATATTCATAATAATAGTTTTGGATTGGATGCAAGTTTGGGCAGGAGTAGCTAAAAGATTACATTAATGTGAAGAAATAACTTACTTTGTGCACTGTCAAAATCAAATAGAAATCAAAAGGATTCTAAACGCTGCCATACCATGCTCAACTCACACCGACATTTGACGTGATCATATATATTGCATTGCATATTTTAATCTTTATTAATGGGATGCTCTAATTATTTTAACCATTACTCCTTATTCAATGACGAGCTTTGGAAATGGTGAAACTTCTCTTTGACATTTGAGCAGCATTGATTTCATCGATAATAGTTTCAGCAACCTGTGAACGTTATTTCTGCTGATAACACAGTAAATCTCTGACTCACGAATCTTTTTGCACAAAAACCTCTGCCACTCTGCGCGTATTTGAATAAGAGGAGCGACATCCCCTGGTACAATTTAGTAAAGGCAAGGGCATTAATAAAATCCCTTTGGCCCACCTGTAAACCTATCACTTCAGTCAGGAAATACAAACTGTATCGTAGTTATTGCAGGGACGAAGTTTTTCAAATGCCCCTTTTCAAAATAATTCTTTCATCTCTGATTCAATGGGCTATTTTACTGACATATGCGCCACTCTACCTAAATACAAATTTATTGAACGAGATGCTACATATTTTCAAAGCGCATTTCATTTTTAAAACACGCGTAACTGAGTTATGTAGTACATATAGCTACTCTTTGACGATAATGAAGTCAATCAAATGGGAAAAAAAAGGAACCAAAATGGAACCAAGTATTTGTTAAAATACTTCTCTAAACTAGTAACATTGCAAACCTACAGGGGGCTCTGGCTGTTTTCGAAAGTGGGGCATATCCACTTAGACAGAATTCAGTTTCTCTGGATAAATGGCCTGCTTTCTTTTTGGACGGAAAATGCGTGGTAACCTTTAGTTCTCCTGGCCTTCTCAGAGCTCCCCCCCCCCCCTTTGCATCTCTCTTTCTCCTTACTTGTATATAAGACGTTTATGTCTTGTGTCGTATTCGAACCTGATTCTGTGTCGTATGGATCCTGATTCTGCTTGCGTAAATTTGTGACCTTCACCTACACAATACATCGTTGCTTCTTTTAACTTGTGCACGTCAGTTGTTAAGTAAACACGCATGCACATCTTCGTCTACAATACGAGGAGGAGAAAGGAAGATGAAGTGAAGCCAAATCGTTATCAAATGCTGAACGCCTACATCCCCTATTATTTTCGAATTTGGCCTGTGAAATGTAAATATAAACATTTTTATATATTTTATTGTCAATCTAAAATATTATTAAATATCGTGGAGAGATAGTTTCCATTGTTTATAATTACGTTTTTTTCTTGTTGGTATATGACGTATATTCTAATTGAAATCTCACTTTGGCCTACTGTTAATCCAAATTTGAAGCATTGTTTTTCACGTTCCATCAACATAACTGAACGGTTAATTGCGTGTAATAATTAATTAATATTAGAGATGCTTTATATCCGTGATAATATAACAATTCCGCTAGATGTATTAATTTATACACTAATTTCTTGAAAAACGCTATTTGGTTGGCAACCTATGGGCTATGTTTATTTCGATCCAATACGGGCAGTAAATAAAACTCACGTCAAAAGAGATTTTAAAATACACACGTGTACAATATATGTGCATGTAAATGACTTGCTTAAAAACATTCACACTGGAATTAACTTAAATTAATTTGCACCTTGCGTTCAACTAATATGTATTTTATCTATTTACAACATAATCAATTGGATATTTAAATATAATCAGACTGGTGGGATTAAATCGATTAAATATTGATTAATCTTTTATGTACATTTATTCACATAATTATATTGCTTATGTCAAAGGAAGGAATAGAATAAATTGCATTTAAATTTTCTGTACAATGAAATGTTTTCTGTGGTATAAAGCAGAATTATTTTAGATTTATTCAGTATTAAGCCAAGCATTAACATGTAAGGAAATGACTTGAAAACTTCACAACGCCTGTGCAGGATGGATAACGCAAGTTCACGTCTATTTCAACTATAATTACTTCCGACTGAGCACGCACCATTAAACACGACTCGTTCTTAAACATAAAGTAGTAATAATTCCTCCACTCTTCGCTGCTTCTCCCTCAACTAAATCAGATTTTTAAAACAACAGGAGAGTCTAATAGAATTATAAGAGAGAAACATCGCTGATTTTGAGGATCGTGTAATTTAATAGGTTTACTCAGCCACAGGAACATTGTATATTTATGAATTTGTAGCTTCATTGCCCATGTTGGAATACAGCACGGAACTCTCAGTGTATGGCAGTTGAAGAGTATATAAACATTAAAAAGAGCAGTACCTTCTAGTATGAATGAGCCAGTGACGCAATTTAGGCTTTAGGCTACTATGAACGACGACTGTTAGTCAATAAATGGCAACACACTGGTCGGCGATTTTAAGGTAACCTTTATAAAAACAATATCCCGCATATTGGGTTACAGATATGTGATATATTGTGTGTAGATGATTTTCAAATTGTAATATTCCCTTAAAGCCTGTCAGTAACCAATCCACCAGCGATTCCCATCCATAAACTACGTCACTTTAACTTTTTTAAAAAAAACAAGTTTTCCTCCTTTATTGCAGTGATCTGTTTATTGACAAAATCACCCCAAAAGCAATGGGAAGTAACCCTATCACGACTGGTGACTGCATAAAACTAAAACAATATGGCGTTTCATAACAATCGGAATTGATATACCGCAAAATGTAAACAAAATTCTGGTCATGGTGAGTGCCTAGTGAGCATCGTACGTTTCTGATGCTCTCTATCTATCTATCTCGTTCTCTCTCTCTCTCTCTCTCTCTCTCTCTCTCTCTCTATATATATATATATATATATATATATGTATATATATATATATATATATATATATATATACATATATTTATATCAGTAAAGATCAGCATCCAAAAAATGAGAATTTAGAATGCCAAGACTCCACAGACATGCAACAACAAATGGACAGATGGAGATCTACATACTGCTAGACGATAGGATTTATAATTGCGACCAGACACGGAAAGAAGAGAACTACCTAAAACCTTAAAGATACCAAGTCTTAATAAACGCAATGTAAGAACCTGGGAACAAATGGCTGCTGTTACTTATACTAGCTTTTATAGTTTGCGTATCCCACGAGTCACATATTCTGTATGCTTTATTTCCCCAGTGCAGATATAAACGTTCAATTAGCTTCATTCGCCACTAGATTTTGCTGCACTGAAAACACTGCTGGCTCTAAAACTTAAAATGTAAAAGAGAGGCCTCTAAATGCATCATGCACATAGCGCCTACCTTCAATGTACGCATTTCTTTATCACCGATCGCACATTCACCAGTACAATTTAATTCCAGCACTTGGAGCATAAGAAATCCCAGATGTGGCACGTTGCTTTGCCCCACGCATATACGAGTACGCATATCACCTTAGCTGCTGGAAGAGGCTATGAAAGTAACTTTAGTTACTCGCACTTCGAGGAAAAGAATGAAACTAAATACAACAGAGAGAACGCTTGCTTTCGATATATATTAAAATACAGAGAGTTAAAGTCCCAGAAACACGCCGTAAGCCCAGCTCATAGCTATAACTTTCAAATGCATATTTCATTTTGTTTATGTAATTAAATAACAACATATTAAATATAGCTTTAAGCGGTATACACGGCTATGAAGGAGAGCAGAAAATTATTTGCGGCTACAATAAAGAGGTGTACTTTGTATAGGACTTTGCTCATGTTGCTGTTTAGTTATAATATTTTAAAGGGCCTTTATTCATTTGATTTTTAATCCAATCTACTAGTTTATGAATATTAAAATTATAACGCCATAATCAGATTAAAATAATTCTTTAGAACATTCGTACAAATACGATGGCAACACTTAGTTTATACCTAATGCGTATTATTAGCGTAAAGCATAGTTACGGGAAAGGCAACTGCTAAGAGGCTACCATTCATTGCAGAAGCAGTCTAGCATTTATCGTGAAATATAAAACCACTTTGAAGTTGATATTAAAATATACATAATTAAATTATAGCTTATTACAGTATTTGATGGGCGGGAGGGAAGAAAGTAAACGTTTCAGACCTTAGATGTGTCTTATTTTTATTATAAAATAAGCAGAATTTCCCCCCAAAGGTTGTAGTCACGTAATATAAACAGTAATAAAACAATTCTTATCCAGCGCGTGAGTATTCCTTCTTGTAGACCGATATAATTCATAATGCTTGCTTATTTTTTTACTGATTTGTTTCAGTCCAATACAGCTGCGATTAAACGTTCCACGCATTCTACTACAGGAAAGCCAGCTTTCTGTACAGGTTTCACCTACAGGTAAATGATCTTCCTACAGCGTGATTTTTTATTATTTTTATCAAAACTTAAAATGCTCGCTTTGCACGCGATTACAAACCTATTCACTCTTGTTAACCTGGATATATAGATATGTAGTGTAATTTTAAGTGGGAGCAAGAATTCCAGATCGTGAATTAGTGACCAGTACAATAAAAACGTTTCTGTCTAAACAAATCATCATCCATTATATAAAAAAACCTTAAGACTTTGCTGCACCAATCTCTTATGTGATCTAATACAGTACCTTAAAACTCGAATTGCTATATCCATCATTCTTTCCCTTGGTTGACAAAATATCCGCTAGTTTTTTTTATGCACATCGCTTAAATGTCAAGTAAAATATATAAAGGATAATCTTGAGAGTGTCTTTACTTGTTCGAAGATAAAAGGAAATTTGTATTTTTTTTACGAGCCAAGGTCAACTAAATTGGACGACATGGGATTGAGCATAGAGTCCTGTAAAGCATGATGGTGTATAACATCTGAATTGGGTACCGCAACGGCACTAGGACCCGGGGGCGCAGCCAGAGAGTGCAATGGCTGCATACTGGAGTTGGAGCTTTGGCCCAGAGATCCCAATAGCAGTGCGGGGCTGTTCGAAGTGTGATCTGGCGTTTGGGATGGAGTCTTTTCCTCGTCCGAGCTCGCTAGCATGTTTTTGTTCCCATTCATTGAAGGATTCATTTGGTTGTGGCCGCCGGCTGAAACATTGGAATTCGAGTTCTCGCTGTTTTCTCTGCGTGGAGAACGAAACAACAAAAAAATAAAGAGAAAGTGTCTTCCCAATCGTAGAAGCGCAAAACTTAACAACTAACATTTATTAATACATTTATGACAAAATACCCAAAACGTGCGTTCGCTTACTTGACGGACTACACACCGAGAGCCAGAGGTTGTAATATCACATAACACCTCAGGCTTCTCAGTTTTCTGATTTATTAGCATTAGTTGGTGGATGAATGACGTTGGGAGTGGCTAAGAAAGTTACCCATTGTTGAATTCAAATTTCTAAACTGTTTAATTTATAAAAATATTCGCTATATGGACCGAACCAAAACACGTAGACCTCGTTCTATGACCAGACGCACAATAAATGCCAATTTTAAACGTGTATTTGCTATCGTGACCTATGGGGAGAGTAGAATATAATACATACGTGTGTCAGAATAGCAAGATGACACGCCGTACAGGTCGTCCTTACTTAACGGTTCTTGGCATTAGGAAAAGAAAAGTTTTACAAAACTTTTTTTTTCAGCCGCATCATCCGCCTTTCAGGAACAGTGCGGAGATTTCTACTGAACACAAACAAGAACCGTTCTGGTTTCCGATATCACTGTCAGCTCGGTCGTACTTCATTTTTTAAGGGACGTGGGTATAATTGAAAGCCGTGAATCGCTCTTGAATTAATCGCGGAGGAAGCACAGGATTAGTCAGAATGCTGCAAACAAGAAACGCTGCGGTTTGCTCCAAGCGAGATAAGTTTTTAAAAAGTTTATTTTTCTTTACTTACTCGTACCTTTCTTTGGCTTCGGCGGCCCGGTCCCTCTGTCTCCTGTTCTTGAACCAGTTGCTGACCTGTGTTGTGGTGAGGCCGGTAGCCTCGGCAAGCTCCCTCTTTTCCCGAGGCGAAGGGTACGGGTTGTGTGCATACCATTCCCGCAGGACGCTGCGCGATTTCTCCTTGAAGCAATAGCTTGTCTCCTCGCCGTCCCAGATAGAGCGCGGCAATGGGAACTTGCGCCGAACGCGGTATTTACCCACGGCCCCCAGCGGCCGCCCCCGCAACTTTTCGGCTTCGATGTAGTGAGCCTTTAACCACAGCTGCTGCAGTTTGGGGTGGTTGTGCGGAGAGAACTGGTGACTCTCCAAGATCTTGTAGAGTTCGCGGAAGTTGCCCCTGTGAAAAGCCACCACGGCCTTGGCTTTGAGAACGCTCTCGTTTTTATGCAGATGTTCACAGGCTGGTAATGACCACAGGAAGCGGCCGAGCCGCTCGATGTTACCTCCTTGCTGGAGGACTTCGCACACACATGCCACTTGCTCTTGAGTAAAACCAAAAGTTGGAAGCATCGACATATCTCCCCCGCCTTGAGATAGTCTAAAAAACACATCCAGGTCCTCAATGGGGGAAAAAAAAGTATTCTGTGTCTCTTCTTCAATTGAAGGTTATGGTCTCTACCAGTACTTTTTAGTTGTAGACGTATAAAAATCTTTCTTTCACAGAAGTCCCAACACACTGCATTTGAAGACGTCCAGAGTGTTCTCCCTTCGTTTTTAATAATATTATTCTAAGTTGGCATGAATAGTCATTATGTAGGATTTGATTGGTTGGTTATCTGACCTACGGATAGTGAGGATAAGACAATAGTTAGTCAAATTATTTGCCATGGAAACGCTGTCACTCAAAGTAACCCGATCCCCTTTGAGGTGTCTCCTTCGCTGAGCTAACAGATTGCAGCTCCAGCTCTACTCAAAACCTACCTTGTAACACTGCACTGCGTTATACGATTCCGGCCTGACAATCGAATCGACTACACCGAGAACAAGATCCGCTTTATTAGTCTTATGACAAACTTATCTTTCTTGTTGTTCTTTTGCTGCCTATTTGTTTGTTTCAGTTGCTCTGACAAGGACCTCATGGAGCCCCTTGGATGATTGACATCGCAGTGAGCCGCGCAAAAAAGCACTTTTTTCCCGTGGTAACGATGCAGAAGAACACAAGGGTGGCGCCAGTGATCTGGAAATAACGCGGGGACGTGATCGTGGTGGGATCTGGTATCTGTAGTTACATCTTTGATATTCCGCAATACTTTGACCCTTGCAGTTGAAATACAACTCCCATAATGCTTTTCTAACGGGGAGGGCGTCGAGCGAATCTATTTTTCATTCAGTCGAGGCTGCATAGAACTATGACTTTGATAATACAGACATCGACTCATTATTTCATAGAGGAACATAAATGATCATATAGCCGCATTTAAACAAACATGTAACATTTCACCACAATAGTGTGCATGATATCGCTAGTTGGTGTAGCATTGGAAAGACGCGAGTGTACTTCAAAGTGTAGCCAACAACTCACTGGATGGAAGTACTATTTTGTTTACAAGAACTCTCACAAATCGTTAAGGGAAGAGCTACAGTTCAGCGTTCTAAGATTTCATCAAAATAACTACGCAATATTTTTTATCGGTATATGTTCCCCCAGTAAACTTACTTTAAGAAATTCGCAAAGTGCTGTGATGCGTTCTTTTCGCGTAGGAGAGGAGATTAAAGGCCACAGCCGATTACTATAACCTACACCTGATTTATCCTTAAGTGAGCTTTCGTTTCATGACATTCGGTACTAAAGGGGAGGTAAGAATGGCGATGATGTGATGGTGTGTGTGCGTGTGTATTTTTTGTGTGGGGGCAATGATTGGAATAAGCAAACAGCTGCTTTTTTTTTGCCAGGAGCAATGTTGCAAATCTGCGGTAACCGGTCACAACTTCAGCAAAGACCAGAAAATTGGATCGACCAAGTGCTTCTCCATGCAAGTAATGAACTCTTCAAACGTGTTGGTCAGGAGCACTTTGAATCATAAACAAGGCTAGAATGTACCTATCGAATTAACAGAACAAAGCGTGGATGCTTATTCCGACAGGTTTACTTTCAAAACCGCAACTAAATCTCTCATTCTAGCTTTCGCACACTCTCTACGCGGCAGTCATAGTTGCTACAAAACGCTCATAATATTCTCTTTACCGGCGACGAGCTGAAAAATCTTTCGTCTTCCCGCTCTTCGGTAAATTAGGCAAACCACACAGATAAGTTTATTGGGAAACAAAGCCTTTAGTAGCTATTAGCGAATCGCCAGTTTTCAATACAGCCCCAGCTTGGGGATCTTTTGATAACATAGGAAATAAAACGTTTCACTGCAGCTAAAACTGCTCTCGTTTTTATCGAAGCATTTCACCACTAGCATTTACACAGGCAAACCATTATCGAAAACATAACATTTATATTATGTTTAGCGAGCACAACAAATAAATTATCCGCTGTGGTTACAACTTAATTGTCCATATTTATTTAGCTTCTGAGCGGAGTAAAGGGGGCCTACTTAATTTATGATTCCATCAGTTTCTTCATTTTTAACTTATCCGGCAAACCTGCATATTCATCTCACTAATTTCGGAAATTCCTTTCGACTTATTCTGAACTATCGTGTGGATAGTCAGAGGCTTTTTCCCAGGGCTGACATGGTTGCCACAAGAGGACACAGGTTTAAGGTGCTGGGGAGTAGGTACAGTCGAGATGTCAGGGGTAAGTTTTTTACTCAGAGAGTGGTGAGTGCGTGGAATGGGCTGCCGGCAACGGTGGTGGAGGTGGATATGATAGCATCTTTTAAGAGACTTTTGGATAGGTACATGGAGCTTAGAATAATAGAGGGCTTTGTGTAAGCTTAGTAATTTCTAAGGTAGGGACATGTTCGGTACAACATTGTGGGCCGAAGGGCCTGTATTGTGCTGTAGGTTTTCTATGTTTCTATGTATTTGCTTATGGTTTGTGTTTAACCCATTTTTTTTAAAAAGGCTTCGCAGAAGGGGTTCACTACATTTTCCAAAGGAAAAAAAAAACACATTATTAAGTCGTTTACTTTAGATTTCAGATAATATTAGCAATCTCCAAAAGTTAGCATTTTTGTTATATTTCAACGGTCGCTGATCACTGTGAGCTAGCACTTGTGCGCGATTTTGTTGCACGGAATTATTTCGGGTCTGCTGTGCATTAGGGGCGCTTCAAATTGGATAGACCCTTTACATGGGCGAAGTCGGAGATTAATTCCGTTATTAATATTATAGTGCACCCGAGGGGAGAATCAAAAGTTTGCACCTTTGCACAAGTCCAAATTCAGAATACTTTCCATACCTTTTGACCACACATACACAAATAACGCAATGCACTGTATAACGTGTTTAGTCTGTTTTTTTTTAAAGGGTGAGATCTATTATAAGTGGAAGTCAACATATTCTTTTTAATCCGGAAGCGAGGGGAAAAAAGGAAAGAGCAAGAGAATAACAATACAGCTATTTCCGCATTAGCTCTGTCACTTATACCAATTAGGTTTGCTTATCATGAGCTTGGATCTTAAAACAACAACACTGAGGCATATTCACCCTAATTCACTCCATACGCCGGATTGCTCGCTTCACCAATACTGACATATTACAAACGCAGTGAGAAACGCCGAGGAACCGAATAATACTGACAATAAAGCATTAGGGTTAATAAAAATAGCATATGTCTATTATTAGAAAGCAGGAAGTGGATTCCTGGATTCTCAAGTAAACGCAAAATATTTATACCAATAACGCATTGAATACTTAGAACATAGAAAATTATAGTTGCTAAAAAGAGACATGGAAAATCTCATCGGTATTCTATGCCTGTTCAATTATGAGTGAAAGTTAATCCTGTTCTTTAAGCAGAGAGCAAAACAAGCAAAGGAAGGCTTCGTGGGGCAAACGGCGAATGACGGACTCAATGACAGTACTAGAATCAATTTGACAATATTTGTAAACTCCTTCTTGCCGGGGCTGTATATCTGAGAATGGAAGGCTTGAGGGTTCGGCTGAGCCTGACCAGTGATTAGACTTGCTGATGAATGGATATCACGTTTCTACTAATGGCTGCCCCGTATTTTGACAACCTCCTACTACTAACCCGAGAAGCTGGTAGGTCGACCGGCCTTAATTTGCTTGATTGCTCCAAGATGTCGAAGCAAACTGAAGTGATAGTAGGTCCTTCCTATTGATATTGGAAAATTACAACCTATTATGTAGTGTAATATTTCATTTCACGATGTTTCATAATTTAAGCAAAATATATTTTAAGCCTTCAAAACTAAATCATTATAATTTAAAAACTATAATTCTAACCAACAGTTTGCGTATATTTAATTTGTCAGACGTTAACGAATGCGACTGATGTAACTGCAAATATTCCCATTTATTATGGATAGGGGAAACTCGAGTTAACTGTTCGTGGTACCTCCCTTGCAATGTTCAATACTCTGTCAATTATTCCCAAAATAAATAGAATATTTTGCCTACTAAGGCAGGATTAAAAGTGAAGTGCAAATACGTAACCTGGCATCGAATATCTACATGTGGAGATTTACCTTTTCTGTTACTATCAATTCTGCTATGAATAACGTTTTTGAAAAATTTAGTTCTTTGCCGAAATATTCTTCCCAGCGTCGTGTGTCACTAGTTATAATTTTTATAAATATTCAAATCCCCTTGTGCAAATAAAAAGTTCCCCGAGTCGCCTTTAGTCACACACATAAGCCATTCTAACTCGAGCAAATCAAACCTTTTTGGTAATATAACAGATCTGACCGAACCATATCGGTCCGACCTCCGATTTGTGAAACTCCATTTTAATGATTTCTGTTCATTCCCCTTTTAACCATGACATATACGGTCCAAAACAATGTTCTACTATTAGGAACTTTGGGCAAGGTATGCCATAGGAAGCCGCTGATTGCAAGTGATTTGTAACTCTGGTTTATATAAGATATTACAAACAGATCCAATCCGTGTCTCCCTTTAAAAGATCGATCGCAATATGGTACTTCCCCGTGGAGCTCAAGTTTTTAAGATAACATCTACAGAGGTTACTCCCCATTTCATAACATTTCTGAAATACTTAACATTTGCTATGTTCCATTTCCCGCTGTGGCAGAACGGTTGGTTAGTTGCATAACCAAATAAGCAAAATGCAAAAGAAATTGTCAGTGACGTCCCAATGCTACATGAAGAGCATGTATACGTGTAGTGGTGATGGTGATGGGCCACATAGGCAAGCAGTTACAGTTTTGCAATATGTTAGGTTTGAAAATCAAATAACTTACCGACCTGAAAACTGTAAACTTTGATAGACATGGAACATGTCAATGGTCGAAGGTCATACAATTTTCACATCTTTGAGCCATTGGAATTGTACAATTACTTGATATTTAGATATTTACTTTG
Source organism: Hemitrygon akajei (assembly GCF_048418815.1). NCBI lineage: Eukaryota > Metazoa > Chordata > Chondrichthyes > Myliobatiformes > Dasyatidae > Hemitrygon > Hemitrygon akajei. The sequence goes on from NC_133130.1 coordinate 38,653,129, forward strand.
CAACTTTGTTCCTAGTTTAAAGTCTCAAAAACATTACATATGCAATTATACTTCTGTTGTACAGATAAGTTTTGATCTTTTGTAAAATATCACCAACAAATGTTCTGTTGGCTGGTTCCACATAAGCATTTAGTACTCATAAACACAAAGAATATATTTTCTTTTGTACAATGGATTAGTACAAAGCCAAATTTTACTTAATAATTGCATTACTACCATCTTATGTAATCAAAACATATCTAATAATTGATTAATTTGTATGCTTTGTACAATGATTCATACAGTAAGTCACTTGGTAGTAAATTGTGATTTAGTTTACAGATTTAATATAAAGTATGCAAGGATTATTGCAATTTCACTTCTTACCCCACCTTACTCAATGGTTCAATTGTATAAATACTCAGGATGTTTCAAAGTTATAATGTTTTCCTTCATGCTTAAATTTGCTTGAATAAATAGCTTGCCAAATGTTGGGAGTATACTTTCTATTAAAAATCCTATAACTTTAATTTCTGTTAAATTGTGCAGGATATTTTAATTATTTATATAGAGTATATAATTTTATAAATTAACCACTTTGAATACACCCCATTTTTTGTTTTAGCTGAGGATTCAGCACAAATGCCCCACAATAAAGTCCCTCAATCATTATTACTCAGTTGCTATCTATATCAAGTGGGTATATTATTTGAATTAACAATGTTTTTATTTGGTTCAAATGTATTTATGTTTTTTTTAAATTCCTAAAGGTTTTGGCATAATTTAAAATATGATCTAAATGGGCGGTGAAACATTTATTACTTTCAAAGATAATAGATTTAATATATTTTCAAAATATGAAAAAATACTTCACATACATTTCAAAATGTACATATTCTGTAATGCAAAATGGCTTGCAGTTCCACTCATTATTAATGCTATTAATATTATTGGTTTGGTTGTTATGTTCAATTGATTCCATACTTCCTAATATAAACCAGATGACCCTACATTGTGGAATAGAAAGTTATGCAGGTATTGCGGATCACATCAGGCTTTATGAGTTGAAAGCTATTATCAATTTCTGCGCAACTAATCTTGATTAATTCCTGGATAGATTTTTTTCTGTTATAAATAAATGTAAAAGAAAAACAAGACATTTAGCAGAGTAAAATAAATAGAACAGTTTGCTAAGTGGAAATAATTAAAATTGACATTAACTGTTCTACATTTATGAAATACAATATTCTGTCCTAGCCAGTCTCAAATAAATTATATTAAATATACTAAAAATTAGCAAAAGGTCTATAACTAAAAGGGCACCTTGGTTTAAAAATGAATTGTGTCACACTGAGAGGCTATAGCCTTAAGCAATAGTATGTTTACTGTTGGGGGAAATGAAGGGCAGACTAGATGACTGAAAGATCAGCTCAAAGTGCAAACAGTCTTGTATTTTAACATCTATGTGAAATTACAGTATGTATTTATTGAGATGGAATGGATACATTATTTTTATAGTAATCAGTGATGGAAATGAGGTGAATGCATTCAAATTATATGCAACAGTCCTAACACGGCAACAACAAATCTGTTTACACAAAGACATTAAGCATAAGGTCATTACCAACAAAACAGGCATATGTAGTTGGAAAGTAAGATCAACACTAATATCAGAGTAAACATTAAGCAAAATAATATATGTAGGTTCAGGGCAAGATTCTCATCTTTATGGCCGTCGCATACTGTGTATGCTATTCTGTAATCAAACTACCTCTCTAGTTTCTTCTGTTAAGAAAGAATTCTGAAATGATTATACTCTTAATTCTCCAGCACAATCTAAAAACAATGATTAGATAACAACTATTTGTGTTCTTTTCTGTAGCATAATCTTGAAACTAAATTAATATCATAGCATAACATGAGGTTGTAACTTTTCAATAGGAATGATCAGCTGTCCTCTGTAAGCTGAAAAAAAGCTAAATTCATCATTTTCTGGAAATCAAGTAAGTTGTAATTGAATAAATAAAATCATAGAATCATTTATTAATGCAGTAGATGATGTTTTGGCCTACTGAGTCAATATTTGTTCTTTGCAGAACTATCCTGTCAATCCAGAATGGAATTGATGTAATTATTTGGTTAAACATTTTGATATTTGTTCAGAAAATATAGGGCCTACAATTAGAGATAAAGAAATTAAAATTGGCTCAAATCATTTTAACCTAGATGATGGTCTGGGCAAGTCAACAGGTACTTTAGTTTATTTTTGTTTTGGATGTATGGCAAGTACAAATTATTTTGTTTAGTAACAAAGGTGGGAATTTAAGATGCTTTGCTCTATGGCTGTCATATATCTGGTTTACTGCTACAGTACATGCTGGTGGAATTCCATAACGTAGCTCAGTGCTAAAAGTGAGACACTGGGGCCCTAGTCAGCATTTGAACAGACCCCATTCACAATATATACCATTATGTAAAATGATGTCTATTCTTTACCAAAAACTTTTTGGGAGAAGCCAAGAACTTGCAAAATTGACTGAAATCAAAATAAAGCAACAAAGGAAATCAGGGAGCCATTCAAGGAACTCCAGAAGGTTTACAATCATGAAAAAAAAGTTTCCCTTGTTATGTAGTCTGACTAAAATAAAGTAGTAATGGAGAGTAAAGGCTTTGATTCATTTGTAATTGAGAAGAGAGAAGAAAATCATTCTCACTGAGTTTCTGTCCATAAAACACAAATAAAAATTATTCTAAAAATGAGAGATTAGAAGATCTTTTATTCAGAATTGTTACACCAACTGCTAAAAACAATGCCAAAAACAGAACCTAGTCAGCTATTAAAAGGGAAATGACTATTTGCAAATGTATGTTGTAAAGAGTAAGGAGAAAAGCAGGGAAAAGACAAAGTAAATTGTCTTTTCATTATGTTAGTGCTGCATTTGATAAGCTGTCTGCCTGTTGTATAAAACGGTATAGACCAAAAATTATCCTTTTCCCACAGATGCTGCCTAAGCTGCTGATTATATCTGTTTTTATGATTCCCAATATTCTCTGCCTTTGGGGAGAAGAGTCACAATCTGACAAAGGAATTGGTAGCAGAAAATAGATATCCAGTGAAATAGGAAGCTCAATGGTAGGAAAACAAGTTATCTATTTTTCTTAATTTCAGAATACAGGGGCAGAAGAAAAAACACTCTTTGATCCCCTCATTCATGACAAGTAGTGCTAGAATGAATCCAACTGCCATAGTTGGTGTGATCATTTCTGATACACATACTTTTAACAAATATTACTCTTCAATCTCTGATAACCATTATTATTGAAGAATAACTGATTACCATGAAACCAATTTAAACATAATGAAAGTATAACTTCTGAATCAATATGTACTGTACATGCTTGTGTGGTGTGAAGGAAATGACATTTTGGGTTGATTTTGTTGGCAGAATGATTGCATTTCTGCCAGTTGCAATCTTATCACTACGAGTAGATAAATAAGCAAAATAACATTATGCAAAACAATAATCCTGCTAGCCTGCCAAATGTTTTTACAATAACCAGGAAAATTCATGCTTTTATATAGAGAATAGGCTACTGCTGCCTTGTTGACTGAGCACCAGCTGATTTGGCAGAAAACACACTATCAAAAAAATGAAGGCACAACTACAAATAAAATGAAAATAACAAGTATTGTCTTAATTGATAAAGTTTAGATATGTCAAAACCTAAAATGGGGTTTTTAAGCTCGGAAATAGCTACAAATTATTCTTAATTTCATAATTTTGCATTGTGTTACAAAAATTAACTTTATGACTATCAGTCAATATTTCTTGAAAAAGGATATATTCACATATGACTATTGTTCATAAATGTCACATATTGTAAATAAACTCAACTTAAATGAACTTATTCATATTCCATATGGTTGAAATAGTACAATAATCCTAGTTTTGTGAAGCAAAGTCATTCTGATAGTTAATTGAAACATCATATTGAGTGATAGCCATAAGTCAGATAGCACTATGTTAAGCACTAACTAGTCATGTGAATTAGGTTTACCATTCAAAGAACACTGGGAGTCAAGTTGAAAGGCTGATTACATGCCGTAGGTAGATTAATCTGATAGAGAATAATATATTCATTATTCTTTATGATCATTTAAAACACACTATGTATTATTTCCTGTGTTATATTTTGTGTGTAATTTTCTCGTGAATTACTGTCTAGTTTTAGTATAGATGTTTGTCTTCATAGATTACTAACATTTTTGTCATAAGCATACATTATTAAAACCTCCTAATTTTAAAATTAGTGCAGCAGTAAAATGTTTGTGCTATGAATAACTAATCTCATCAATGTAAATAAAATCAAGACTTAATTTGAACACACTAACTCATAACACGTAAAGGCTATGCACAGACTTTTATTTCTAGTTTAGGTGCATATATTGTGAAATACAGGAAGTATTATTTTTCCAACTTTACTAAATTAACTTGCCATCAGAGAACCTTAAATTTTATAAGACCTTTAATAGAAATTGTTTACATATTTTCACTTGTCATAAATGGACGATAGTTTTTCTGACAAACGGCTGTTATAATATTGTGAGAGGCGATTATAAATCCATCTTTTACAAATAATTGAATTTCACAAAGGTCCTCAAGACAGCTCGAAACTGCTGCCACATAATAAAAATTTGGAAGTGAAAATTAGGAATTAAATTGCAACTATATAGGAAATTAGGAATTAGAACTGCAACTGGTTAGAATTGAATTGCACTCGATCCAACCTCCAGCCTCCAGAATAACAAAACCTGTGCCTATTACTGGGTGAAATTACCTATATTTTATTACTCTTCAGACGTGCAAACAACTACAGTTACAAACAAACGTGTTCTAAATTCAAACAGCCCTACGCATGTACAATTTAGTCCATGATATGTTCAACAGAAAGGTGAGGATTTTATGAAGAAAATTAAGTTCTAACCAACTTAATTATCCGAACTATGACCAAATGAGCAGAATATCAATACTTATGCATAATCAAAGATATAATTCTTTAGGACTATCTGATTAATTGGCAATTTTTCTTTTCAGAAGAGTGTAGGATTTAAGAACAGGTGCGACATATTTTGCATCTTTTCAATTATCTTTATTTCCTTGACTCACCTTTTATTGTGGTTTCTTCTCCGTGCACGTTTCAGCCGGAAAATGTGGCTAGATCATTTGCTAAATTATTAAACCAAAGCTCTAATGGGATAGTTTGATTTAAGAACGTGAAGCATCATGGGGCTCTTTGCCGCCTCAAGTCGGGACATGACAGACCTAGATTGAAAAAGAAGTCAATTTTCACCTTGAATCCAATATTCCGGCGGATAACACAAACACAAGTTATGCTAAAGAAATCTGAAATGAAAGTTACCACCACAGACTTCGGGAAAGTTAACGAATAATTGTAATGACGAATGCAACTTACTTTGTTGATGAGCTTGCACAGCTCTGAAGCTCCGACAGCCAGGACAGCAGGACGGATGTCACTATCCAGCCTGACTGGTCTATATTAGTCTGCACCAGCCACTGTCTCATTACCAGTTGAAAATCGCCCCTCATACGTGGTTGTTATCTCCAAAATCTATTTGCATTGCATTTGATTTTTATATATTTAAAAAGAATTCTTTAAGTTTACCTTTGTAATACTTCGCCTGGCATGCGCCCCGGTCAGTGTGGCCCGGCCCGGGGCTGCGCGTGTGGGCGAGAGCAGGGCGCGCGAGTCATTGTATTCCGGGGGCTGCCCCTGCAGCGGCGGTCAGAGCAAGGTCCCGGCACAAACTGGCGCTGACAACGCCACCACGTCCAGCACCGGTGAACAGAATTAGCACTTCGCAGGTTATTTCCTCCCGCCCCTTATGCAAAACAGAAGGGTGGTGGAGTTTCTTTTTGTAACTTTCGGAAGTGTCAGCAGAGCTTTAGTAACCATTCTGCCACTGAAATCATATTTACAGTTCTTTATTTGCATGAAGCTAAGGCGCTGTGAACTATTGCTTTTCGAGAACAGCGCAAAGGGCTAGCAATTCTTGCTATGAAAAGTCGGTAGGGAGGGTCTCATGTACGAAAGGATGATTTTAGAAGGGTCACGGCTGAATAATGTCACACTTCAGGTTATTGATAGTTCGTGTTTAGAAACTGGGTCTTACTCCGTTTTGGTGCGCTAAGCATGCTCTTCAAATAGACTTAACGCACAATATCATCGCTTCCCAAAGAATAGTGATACTGACCGACAATACATAAGCAACAGAAGTAGGACAACCCTCTCTCTGCGAGAAATATGTACCAAACGGCACCAGATGGGCCAAAGGATTTGCACTAATTTATCCTACCTGTAGCTCTAGTAGCAACATGAAGTGCGTCCCTCTCTTAAGTACATTCCCCTTTAACAGCCCGACACCAGAAACTCAATATGGTTGACAGGGAAGAGGAGGAGCCTGCGCAGAAGAGGGAGAGGATCTTTGTTCCGAGTAGAAGGGACCTGGATGTTTTCTTCAGTGTGGATGCACAACCAGCTGAGCCCTGAAGGAGTGGGGACCTGCTAGTTGGGTAACTAATAGGAGCTGCAAGCTGCCACCAATAGCAGTAAACTTTAATGCTGAAAATGCCTCTTGTTCCTCACTGAATTCAGCTAGATGAAGTTACTTTTACACACATACAGTGGCGGGGTATTCTCTCCAATACTGCAGTAAACAGCAAGTTGGGAGGTACTGCAGATATCTGATGCTTCAGCTAGGAATGATCATGTGGAAGGGCCACTGAGGATCATAGAGACCGTGATGTTCATGCAGGATGAAATAGTGGGCACAGGTCTTCACACATTTCAGTGGTTACAGCTTTGGAGAACTTGATCTTTAGAATACATGGCTTAACAGAGAGTTTCAGGTAGGATGCAGTTTCTGATCCTTGAGCCCTCTGAGATTCCTGACCCATCTGAATGGCCAGCCATGGCTATAATTAGACCTAGTGGACTACAGTCTTTGGTATTAAAAGTGAGACACAGATGCAATGAGGATCTCATTAGCTAAATGCTGAAAAAACTTTCCTTGTCTGTTAAAGCACTCTTAGTCACTTTTGGAAGCCGAGTTAGCAGTCAGTAATGAGTTATGGGGTTGGCACTCGTGAAAGAAATAGCACCATGGACTTTGATTTGCACTGGGAGTATTCATAAAGGTTTGAGACTATATTTACAATTCATCTAATTCTCTCTCTCTCTCCCCCCAAAGAAAAATGCTTCAGCTCACTCAACCTTTCCATGTAAAAAATGTTCTCTAGTCTAGGCAGCATCTTGGCAAATCTCTTTTGCACCCTCTCTGAAGGTTCTACATCCTTCCGATAATGAGGTAATCAGAACTGAGCAAAATACTTCAAGTGTGGTCCAGCCAGACTTTTACAGAGTTGCAACATTACCTTGTAACTCTTAAGGTTCATAAGGTTTCCCATGCATTCGTTCAGAAAGTAATGAGACTTGGGATTCAAGGAGACCTTGCTCTGTGGATCCAGAATTGACTTGCTCACAGAAAACAAAGGATGGTTCATATTCTGCATGAAAGGTGGTGACAGTGAATAATTCCACAGGGATCTATTCTGGGACCCCTCCTCTGTGATTTTTATAAATGACCTGGATGAGGAAGTAGGAGGGTGGGTTAGTATGTTTGCTGATGTTGGGGGTGTTGTGGATACTCTGAAGGGTTGTCAGAGATTACAGTGCGACATTGTTATGATGCAGAACTGAGCTGAGAAGTGGCATATGGCGTTCAACCCAGATAAGTGTGAAGTGGTTCATTTTGGTAGGTCAAATTTGAAGACAGAATGTAATATTAATAGTACGACTCCTGGCAGTATGGAGGATCAACGAGATCTTGGTGTCTGTGTCCATAGGACACTCAAAGGAGCTGCACAGGTTGACAGTTTTGTTAAAAAGATGTATGGTGTGATGGCCTTCATTAACTGTGGGGTTGAATTCAAGAGCCATTAGGTATTATGAGATCTATATAAGATCTTATATAGATCTTATCTTATACTCCACTTGGAGTACTGTGTTCAGTTCTGGTCACCTCACTATAGGGAGGATGTGGATACTATAGAGAAAATGCAGAGGAGATTTACAAGGATGTTGTCTGGATTGCAGAGCATGCCTTATGAGAATAGGTTGAGTGAACATGGCCTTTTCTCCTTGGAGCAAAGGTGGATGAGAGATGATATGATAGAGGAGTATAAAATGATGAGAGGCATTGATTGTGTGGATAGCCAGAGGCTTTTTTCCCAGGGCTGAAATGGCTAACACAAGGGGGCATGGATTTAAAGTGCTTGGAAGTAGGTACAAGTGGGATATCAGAGGTAAGTTTTTTACACAGGAAGTGGTGGATGTGTGGGATGCACTACCAGTGACGATGATAGAGGCGGATGCAGTAAGATCTTTTAAGAGACTTTTAGATAGAGCTTAGAAAAATAGAGAGCTATATGGTAGGGACATTCTAGGCAGTTTCTAGAGTAGGTTACATGGTCGGCACAACATTGTGGGCTGAAGGGTCTGTAATGTGCTGTAGGTTTCTGTGTTCTATGTTCTATAGGCCACAACATCATAATTCCATGTACTGATTCATGCTTTCAGTTCATCACCCTTATTTTTAATACTTCTTGCATTAAAATAGACACATTTCATCCCATCCACTTGACTGTATTTACTGCTAATTGTTCCTCAAAATCTGTATGGACATTGCATTGACTATTACATCAGTGGCTCCATCATCTGGCCTAAAACTCTATCCTATCATACCATAAGATATAGGAGTAGAATTAGGCTGTTTGGCTCATCAATTCTGCTCTGCCATTCCATCATACATGATCTTTATCCCTCTCAACCTCATTATCCTGCCTTCTCTCCATAACTCTTGACACTTTTCTAAACAAGAACCCATCAACCTCCACTTTAAGTATACCCAAAGACTTGGCCTTGAGATTCCCCCTGCCAACCTTGCTTAAAGCCTTCCCAACAGCTCTCAAAATCCTGCTTGAAGGCAGCAGGATTTGTTGACGGAGTCAGTAGATGGGAAGTTGGTTTCTGTGATGGATGGAATGCTAGGCAGAGCAGTTGCCATACCAAGTTGTAATGTAACCAGATATGATGCTTTCTATGATAAGAGTCACAGGCCTCAACTTCTTCAGAAAGCTGATTTCCTTGGCATTCTGAGCAAGCTGAGGCATTGATGTACTTTCTAGGCTACAGTCAATGTGAATGGACCAAGACATATGGTTAGTGATATCTATGGAGAAGAGTAGTCAATGTTTTGCCCCAAGACCTTTCATCAATACATTGATTAAGATTTATTGGACCCTTCTTCCGTCCTGAGGAAGGGTCTTGGCTCGAAGCATCTTTTCCACAGATGCTGCCTGACCTGCTGAGTTCCAACAGCATTCTGTGTGTGTTGTTTTGAATTTCATGCGTCTGCAGATTTTCTCATATTTGTGTCACTTCCTTCATAGACCAGACAATGATGAAGCACCAAACTAGGAAAACGCTGCTAATCGCTTCAAGTTGCGAATGTGTAAATTTCATAAGAAGATGGAGGAATATGTTACATATCTGGAAAAGGTGTGACATGAGGAAGTTTGCAGAAGAGGTATAGGAGCCTGAAGATGAAGATAGTCTAACAGGATCCACTGCAACTTTGATCTGAACAGCAACATCACTGTTCAACCAAGCCAAAATGGACAGCACCACTGGAACACCATGTTGATTTCATGTTCTAAATATATTGTTGGATTGAAATTGTTTTCAGAATTTAATCTGACTGTGTAGTGTTGTATATTATAAAGAAATTTAACCTCATGAACGTTAATATCTGTGCATTCATTAAGATTCGTTGGAACATGTGGAGTTTGTGCTGAACATTGAAATCAGAATACTCTTAAACTTACTGTTAGTAAAAAAGAAAGATGTAAACTGTCTAATGGCACATGATGAAATCGTGAATCTTCAAGCATTTCCAGGTCAGAGGACATTCTTGAGTTGGAGGATGGCCACATTGCAGTGAATCACAAAGACATAATCTTACAATATAATTAGGCAAGAAGCCACACAATGTTACAAAATCCACTTGATTTAAAGAGCTTGTGGAAATAACACAACATTGTACAAAATTCCATATATATGCCATATAAATGTGAATTGGTCCAGATAGTAATTTATTAACAAATCAAAATATGACTAAAATATGAATAATGATCTACTCAAAAGTACCTGTCAAATCAGTTCATTAATTAAATAAATATTTTCAAGTCAGATCCAGCCACGTCCCTTTTCACTTGTATCCAAGTATATATTTGAAAATAAATGTAATAGACCATAAGACATAGGAGCAGAATTAGGCAATTTGGCCAATCAAGTCTGCTCTGCCATTCAATCATGGTTGATCCTTGTTTTCTCCTCCTCAACCCCAGTTCCCAGCCTTCTCCCCGTAACCTTTGATGCCATGTCCAATCAAGAACTGAACAATCTCTGCCTTAAATACACTCAATGACTTGACCCCCCCAGCTGCATGTGGTAACAAATTCCACAAATTCACATCCCTCTGTCCAAAGAAATTTCTCTGCATCTCTGTTTTGAATGGACACCCTTCTATCCTGAGGCTGTGCCCTCTTGTCCTAGCCTCTCCTAGCATAGGAAAAATCATTTCCACATCTGCTCTATCTAGATAGACCTTTCAACATTCCAAAGGTTTCAATGAGATCTCCCCTTATCCTTCCTAATTCCAGCGAGTACAGACCCAGAGCTATCAAACACACCTCGTATGATAACCTTTCATTCCTGGAATCATCCTTGTGAACCTCCCCAGGACCCTCTCTAACGCCAGCACATCTTTTCTAAGATGAGGAGCTCAAAACTGTTCACAGTACTCAAGGTGAGGCCTCACCAGTGCCTTATAAAGCTTTAACATCATATCCTTGTTCTTGTATTCTAGACCTCTTGAAATGATTGCTAACATTGCATTTGCCTTCCTCACCACTGACTTTCCATTTAGAAAATAGTCCACATGTTTATTTCTACTACGAAAGTGCATGAACATGCATTTCCAGCACATTTCATTTGCCACTTTCTAGCCCATTCTCCTAATCTGCCTAAGTCCTTCTTCATCCTACGTGCCCTCAACACTACCCGCCCCTCCACCAAACTTCATATCATCTTTAAACTTGCAACAAAGCCATTTATTCCATCATATAAATCATTTATATACAGCATAAAAAGAAGCGGTCCCAACACCGACCCCAGTGGAACACCACTAGTCACTGGCAGCCAACCAGACAAGGATCCTTTTATTCCCACTCGCTTCCTCCTCCCAATCAGCCAATGCTTTAACCATGTTAGTAACTTTCCTGTAATACCACGGGCTCTTAACTTGGTAAGCAGCCTCATGTGTGGCACATTGTCAAAAACCTTCTGTAAGTCCAAATATACAATATCCACTGCATCCCCTTTATCAATCCTATTTGTAATCTCCTCAAAGAATTCCAACAGTTTTGTCAGGCAGGATTTTCTCTGAAGGAAACCATGCTGACTTTGTACTACCTTGTCCTGTGTCACCAAGTACTCCATCACCTCGTCCTTAACAATTGACTCCAACATCTTCCCAACCACTGAGGTCAGGCTAACTGGTCTATAATTTCCTTTCTGCTGCATTCCTCCTTTCTCAAAGACTGGAGTGACATTTGCAATTTTCAGTCCTCTGGCACCATACCAGAGTCTAATAATTTTTGAAAGATCATTGTTAATGTTGCCACACTCTCTAACACTACCTCTTTCAGAACTCTAGGGTGCAGTTGATCTGATCCAGGCGACTTATGTACCTTTAGCACCTTTTTGAGCACCTTCTCCCCTGTAATGGTAACTGGCCCCACTTCTCTTCCTTCACAGACTATGACATCCCTGCCAGCATCTGCTTCCAGTTTACTTTGACCTACTCCTCTCTCATACCACTGTCATTTCCCTTACTCCACTGAAATACTGCTATGTCAGACTTTACTTTCTCCCTATCAAATTCACATTGAATTCAATCATATTGTGATCACTTGTTCCTAAGGGTTCTTTTACCTTAAGCTCCCTAATCGCCTCTGCTTCAAAACATAACACCCAATCCTGTATAGCTGATCCCCTAGTAGGCTCAATGACAAACTGCCCTAAAAAGCCAACTCAGGCATTCAACAAACTCATCTCTTGAGATCCATTACCAACCTGATTTTCCCAATTGACCTGCACGTTAAAATCTCCCAGGACTATCATAACATTGCCCTTTTGACATGCCTTTTCTATTTCCTGTTGTAATCTGTGGTCCATTTCCCAGCCACTGTTGGGAGGCCTGCATGTAATTGCCAGCAGGGTCCTTTTACCCCTGCAGTTTCTTAACTCAACCCACAAGGATGTAACATCTTCTGATCCTATGTCACATCTTTCTACTGATTTTATGTCATTCTTCACCAGTAGAGCCATGCCACCACCTCTGCCTACCTTCCTATCCCTCTGATATAACATGTAACCTTGGACATTCAGCTCCCAACTACAACCATCCTTCAGCTACAATTCAGTGATGGCCACAACATTATACCTGGCAACCTGCAATAGTGCAACAAGATCATCCAGCTTATCTTTTATACTCTGCGCATTGAGATACAACACCTTGAGTACCGTACTTGCTACCCTTTTTGATTCTGCATTCCTAATGTACTGATACTCACTCTGTTGGTGCGACTATGTCCCATCACCTGCCTGCCCTTCCTGACAGTCTGAATGCATGCTATCTTTACTTTTTTTTACCATAAGTCCTATCCTGAGTCCCGGAGTGATGGGACTCAGGATAAACAACACGATACTTTAAAAAAAGATATCTTCTGATTTAATTAATGAAGGGTTGAGTTTTTCCTTGTGTGTTGTGGTATTAGATTGGATAACAGAGTGGCAAGGGTCTGAGTCCTCAGTGGAATCACACATGCTGTCTGTGACTGTGTTTTGCACCATGGCCCTGGAGCAATGCTGTTTCGTTCAGCTGTACACATGGGTAGGGTTGAATGGTAATGAAACTTGGACTTGAATTTGAACTTGATAATGGCAGCCAATCTGATTGAGATTATATTTCTGGCCCTTAAGAAGCCTACATAAAATTTTCCAAGCACTAGTCAGTTCTTCTGAATGGTGGCTAGTGCTTGCCTTTCAAAATTTTACCCAATTTTGGAAACTTCATTTTCATCAATAATAGAAATCTATCTATTATTCCCTCTTCCAGCTCTTCCACCAAGACTTCTAGAGGATTCATTTCCCACCTTAATAAATTGTTTTGTAATCTGCAATGGTGTCTTGTCATCAGAGCTTGTGCCACATTCCCAGAATTTCATGCAGCATTATTCTCCTCTGTGGTACCTAATCAAAAGATTCTTCAAACTCTATTTAAATTACCCTTTCTATTTAAAAAAATATTTCTTTAAAGTTAGTAAGGCATGACCTGCCATTTATCAATCCATGGTGACTGGCCCTGATTAAGTTATATTACATCAAGAATTTTGTAATTTCATCCCATAATATAAACTTTAGTATTTTAACTACAATTTGAGCAAGTTTAATTGGCTCATATTTTTTTCTTTGGTTTATTTTTGGCCCCCTTTCATGAAGAGAGAAGCCACAATAGGCAATTCCCAAACTTCTGGCAAAATATCTCTTAAACAGAATCCTGGAGAATTAGTCAGAGACTGTTATTTTTTTTCCTGGTTTCCCATTAGAATCCTTAAATATAAGCTGCCTAATCTGATCAATATGTCTGAAATTTGATAGTTTTATAAGTACCATGCCACTTTGGATAATGACTTTTCTTAAGTTTTGTCCTCAAATCCAACTTTTCTTCACTCTTCATTTGAAGCCTGTCTCTATAATCTCTGAGAACTTCTCCCTATCATCTCCATCTTTTTACTACTGGTAAGGTCATATACAGCAATTTTATTACCTTAAGAATTACAGTAAAATTTCCTTACTACCAATTTATTAATGTCTGCAATCTTCATTTTTGTAGCATATAAACATTGCTTATATTTGCTCAGCCTGATGAAGAGTTTGGCCTGAAACGTCGACTGTTTATTCATTTCCCTAGATGCTGTCTGATCTGCTGAGTTCCTCCAGCATTTTGTTGCTTTGCTTTGCTCAGCTTTCTGTTTTTTAAAAATATTGGTTTGTTCACACTTCAGAGGCTCGGAGGCCAGAAATGAGTAAGGTGCTGCATAGGTGGTGGTCCTACTTTATTTAATCAAAGTAAAGTGCTATCTCTATTGTCCAGGTCAGTATTTATCTCATAATCTATATAAATGAAATCTACTTATTCAACCATAATCACATTGTTCGCTGTCGGAGAACTTACAGATATTGGCATCTATATGTTCTTCATTGGAATACTGGTGCTCTGGTTTCTTCCCAAATTCTAAATACGTACGGGTTGGTAAGGGTTACTAAGCTGTGAGCATGCTATGTTGGTGCCATAAGGATAGCAACACTCAAGGGCTGTCCCCAGCTCATCCTTGGACTGTGTTGGTCATTGACGGAAACAGCACATTTCACTGTATGTTTTGATGATTCGAGGTACATGTGACAGATAAAACTAATCTTTAATCTTTTTGTTTTACTTCAGAAGTACTTTGTTATCTGTACAGCCATTGGGGCACCTTGAGGCACTGAACAGTGTAATGTAAACACTGTGCTCTATCTTTCTCCTTGCCCTTTGTTCCTTCTATCTTTCCTTCTGTTCTTCTTTCCTTCTTTTCATCTCTCTCTCTCTCTCTCTCTCTCTCTCATTCTTTCGCTCTCTTCTTTCATTGTGCTGAAAGCAGAAAACGCAGCTTATTTTAGTTTTGAATTTCATTTAATTTACTTTTCTGACCGTGAAACTGCCATTTTTAATACAGAGCCATTTTACTGTTATGTTATGATTTAAACTATTTCCATCGAATTATCAAATATTTTGCATTGTTAGGTGATGTTTCATCTTTCATTTAACCCAACTGTCTTTTAAATTACTCTAACTTGATGCTTTCTAGTCAATTATCTTGTTCTGATTTTTAAAAAAATTTCCAATTGATTAAAAGCGTTTTGTTCATAGCAAAACTTCATGAATATATTCTTATGTCAATGGAAACTTTTCCTATGTCAGTTTTTTAGTAAATCAAAAGAGACTGAAGGATTGGAAAATCGTATAAGTTGCAGAATGGGTTAAAATTAAAATATGTTGGAAGGAATTCAACGTCTATAAATGTGAGGTGATGTATTTTAGAAAAGAAACAGAAGTAATTTACTGTGAATGGAAATGGGCTTAGCTCTGTGAAAACCAGAGGCACTTCCTGATAAAAGTTCAAAGAATTATTCAGGCTAGAGCATGGGTTTATAAGGCAGTAAAGAAAATATATGATCCTGAAATCTATACACATAGCACTGTTACTTTCAATGCAATGCATATATACTGTATATTGGTTATTTTTGTAATGGAAGGCATTTATTTATTTAGAGATACAGCCCTTCTGATGCTTCAGGTTGCACCAGCCCAGCAACCACCAGTTCAACATTAGCCTAATGACGGGACAGTTTATAATGACCAGTTAACTTACTAATCACTACATCTTTGGACTGTGGGTAGGAACTGGAGCACTCAAAGGACACTCATGCATTCCATGGGGAGAATGTCCTTAAAGATGACATTGGAAATGAACTCTGAACTCTGACTCCCCAAGTGTGGGATGAACTGTGTCAGTCCAAAAATTTGATATGCCTCTGATGCCATTTCCATGTCAGATTCACATGGAATTACATAACATTGTTCACTGCCTGTGTTTCGCATTATGATACGAAAAATTAGGCCTTGCTGTTTTGAATTGTGCTTGTAGTAAGGATTCCCAGAACAATCATTAGTCCACGAGCCAGGACCCCAAATTTGGGCCACCAGTACCATCTGGGGGGAATAATTCTTATAGTGATTTCTGGCAAGGTACACACCCCTAGTGCTAGAAAATATGTGATAGCATTGCAACGGTGGTAGCTTTCTGTGCGTTATCACTCGATTTATAACCCCATGCCAAAACACACTTTTCAAAACTACACTGATGCACCTTCAATAACCCTCGGAGACGTGGCGATATATAGGCTTTTATTCACTGGAAGAGAGCAGTCAGCAGCAAGAGACCACCATACAACATCCTGGAGACTGAGGGAGGAGCAGTGCCTCCAATCGCCTTTATACAGGGGTCTGTGGGAGGAGCCACAGGAGCAGTCAGCGGGGGGGGGGGGGGGTGTCCAGACAGGTATATGTAGTTCACCACATATACATAGCACAGAATAAAGCATTCTACTTCAAACTGATGGTTCTCTCTTATTATTGAAGCTTTGTCTTTGAAAATTGGTGGGAATATAGCTCAGACGATATGTTTTTTTCAGAAAAGTTGTTTAAATTAGCATCTCTACAAATGTTATCTATTACTGGCAGTGACAACACAGTGACTATACATAACATAAGATGTACTTCTGTTTTCATGTTCTGTTTCACATTTATATCTTGTATCTCACCATTTATACATACATTTATATCACCTTTGCAGCAGGTGCATTTTTCACCAGCAATGTTAATGTAATTTTTTTCTGTGTCAAGTACTGTGGTGGTGGGATAGTCCAGCACAATAGAGAGAGAAGAGTAGAGTAGATTTAGATCTGGAGTAGCTGAATGGAGAGCCAGAAGCACGAAGAATCTATTAAGAAGCAGTGTATCATACACTGGGAAACATCAAAGGAAGATGATGACCATTCAGTTAGTCCTCAAGACTATAAATCCTGGAAAACACTACTTGAAGCAGCCAAAGTGAGAAACTATGCCCCTATTTTAGCTGTTGCTAAAGAACTTGGAGAAAAAGAAGCCCCAAGAATCTACTATCACCGAAAATGCCGAAGCCTCCTCACCATGAAGAGAGACTTAGAGACTCTGAAAAGGAAAGCATTACTGATGAAGCTGGTGAGAATACCTGTACATCAAAAGGCCAAGTATGAGATCTTCATCAGAAGCAAGGGTGTATGATCCAACCTGCATTTTTTGTAATAAGGTGAAATTTCTGAAGGGTTCCAAGTCACGTGAAAGCTTACACAAGCTGTAAAACCCAGAGATGACCAAACACTATGGGAATGTGCAACCCAGAAGGAAGATGAAAAGATTCTAGCAGTAACAAGCAGAGGCATAGTTGCTGCAGAGGCCCACTATCATGCTTCATGCTATAAGGATTATACCAGAGTCAAGAAAAAGGAACCTGAGTACAAAGAAAATGACGATGAAACAGATGGTGATGAACTGTATAAAAGGATTGAAAGGGAAGCCTATAAAAACCTTTTCAAGTATGTCAGAACTGATATCATACCCAACAAGATGATTGTACAAGTCACTTCTTTGGTCATGAAACTTGAATCTTTCATGCTGTCTGGTGGAGTTACACTCCTGCAAGATTCTACAAGGAAGCACATTCATAGGAAACTGGAATCTGAGCTGGGCAATTCAGTAGATATATTTCCAAATGATAAAGGAAAATAGTTAATGGTTCCTGAAGTGTATCATCAAGGGATGTTGTCTTGGAAAATCAAACTCTACAGATAACTGAAAGTTTGGAAGGCCAAGGCAACCAATTTTGACAAGATCATTGATCAGACTTCATCACATATCAGGCCCTGTCTACACCAGAAGGATTGCTGAGAAAGACAAATAATGCTACTTTAGCCACAAGCTTGCAGAAAAATGTGGAAGAAGAGCAACTCCCAGGAAACACTGCAACAGTGGTTGATGGAATGAACTTGGTCCAAAGAGCGAAAGGTGATCAAGTTACTTTCAGAGATGTTGCCTCAACAATTCTGGGCATGGCTCTGAAGGAAGGCAGTCAGAGTAGCAGAATAGACGTTGGGTTTGACACATACAAGGAGAACTCTATCAAGAATAGTGAAACATCTCTATGGGGTGAAGAGACTGGTCATGAGTTGCAAGGTATCAGAGGCACACAGATGGTGAGGCAGTGGAGGAACTTATGACCAAAGTCAGTAACAAAAATAGTCTCATTAGCTTCATAGTCCATGAATGGAGGAAGGGGGAGTACAGAGTAAAGCTACAGGAGAAGATTCTGTATGCGACTGTGAATGACAAAATGTTACAGAATCACATCTCAGGACAGTGAGGAGGTGTCAGCTCTTCAGTGTCAACAAGAAGAAGCAGATGGCCGCCTACTTCTCCATGCTGCCCATGCCACAAGAGAGGGATACCAATCTCTAGTGATCTGCTCAGAAGACACAGATGTCTTTAGCATTTTGTGACAACATTGAGGCGACATTGTTCCAGAAGTGTGGCACTAGAACCCATACAAGGCTCGTAGACATCAGGAAGGTTGCTGCCACTGTTGGCATAGAAGTTTGTAGGTCTCTCATCCGGTTGCACGGATATACCGGATGTGACACTGTAAGCGCTTTTGCAGGCAAAGGGAAGACAAGTGCCCTAACACTTCTGACCAGCAACAGGGAAACTCAGGACACATTCTTCGAGTTGGGTCAGGAATGGAACATCTCCCCAGAACTGATGGATAAACTGGAGGCATTTACATGTCTCCTGTTGCCCCAAAAGCATTGACCACCAAGGTCAATGAGCTCAGGTATCACCTTTTCTGTGCCAAAAAAGGTGAAATCGAAAGTCATCAACTCCCACCATGCAAGGACTGCTTAACAAACCATGCACAGCGAGCCAGCTACCAGGCTTTTATATTGGAGAAGATGTTTGGAGAAGGACACACAAGTGCCAAGCCCTGTTGGCAGAGGATGGAAGATGGAGAGAGAAGAGGAAGCTGAACAGTTGGTGGTGCACTGGATGGAAGGCCAGCCAGCACCCGATGCCATCCTGGATCTACTGGCCTGAAACTGTCCAAAAAAATGTTCACTCCCAAGATGTATGTGTGTTGCAAATGGCCTCAGATGTACTGACATGTGTAGACTGGCAGACTGTGAGAAGCAGGCATCTGCCCCAGAGAGTGTGGGAAGCTCAGATGAAGATGTGGAAGACTTGGAAAATTATGATTATTAATAGGTTTTGAAAGTATGGAAAACAAAGCATGGAAAGCAGTCTTTGATTAAATATATTCATTTTACTACCAAATGGGGCCTAGATTATGGCTGTGTGGAACCCCACATTTGAATTATTGTACTGTAATTCTATATGCTATGACAAAAGCTTAAGATTGTTTTGATTTGATACAACAATATGGAAAATGTCATGACATTGATAAAATTCCAGAAATCTCTCCAAATGAGGTTTTTTACCTTGGGGGGGGGGGGTAACATTTTCTGCTGTACTGATGTTAATATGGAAAATATACAAAAAGTGATTACTTATTTGAAATAATAAAGCTACCAATAGTGCAATGCTATCACATATTTTCTAACTCTAGAGATGTATACCTTGCCAAAAATCACTATGAGCATTATTCCCCTCAGATGGCACTGACCAACCATACTGGCTCACAGACGACATGATTTAATAATGCAACACACACAGAATGCTGGAGGAACTCAGCAGGGCAGGCAGCATCTGTGAAAAAATAGATGTTGCCTGGCCTGTTGAGTTCCTCCAGCATTTTGTGTATGTGTTGCTTGGATTTCCAGCATCTGCAGATTTTCTCTTGTTTATGATTTAATAATGGTGCCCCCTGATCAGGTCTCAGTCCTGGAATATGCACCACAGTTACATTCTATGTCCTGCTTAACTCTTCCTTTTATTTGATGCTTTCACAGTGCTTTATATCTATAGCCTGCCAACCTAAATCCTCTTAATCAGCTTCCAGTTCTGGCCTGGCACCAAATTTTCAATCTGACCCCTGACTTTGATCACTCCGTAACTTTTTCACTCCCCTCTCCCCTGCCCACTTTGTCCTTCTTGACTTTGTAATTGCTCCCTGACCTAGATATGGCTGATATTTTCTTCTGTGCACTGTTTGGTGGTGCAGTGTGCCATGTGTGGAAGGGCATTCAGTAACACCTGACACCTTTTGCCTCAAGTGCTGCGGAATTTTGTTCTGTTGTTAATGCAACCATATTCATCATTGGCACCTACACAGTGACACTATAGTGCATCCATAAACAGCAGCAATGCATTTCCAGGCTACAGAAAATAAAATTCAAAGTAATACTATGTAGGCTGAGTCATTTAATTTTGGTTTTCAGACTGTAGGGGAATCATAGTTTCTCAGAAGCAGACAAGAAAGTGGCGTTGAAACCTGGATCAGATTAGTTATGATCTCTTTGAACGTTGTTGCAGTCTTTAGGGCCACAGATAGCAGTATTCTTGTTATTATTTCTTGTGTTCTCATAAAATATTAATAAGACTTCATGTGGAATACTGTGAACAATATTGGACTTCATATATTTGGACGGATGTTACAAAAATTAATTAGGTTTCTGTCTGTTGTGAAGAATTATAAGTCCAAAGAAAAAATGGATTTTTTTCCCTATTAGAACTGTGTAGTGGAGATTACAATCTGAAATAATCTATAATTACATAAGAACAGTAAAAGGAGAAAACAGAGGTTAAATGGATAGTTTCTGAAATGAGTGTAGGGATGGAGATTCATTTTTAACCACTGCCTGTTCTTTCTGATTCAGGCAACAAACCTAATTATTAGAGTGATTTCAATTAGTGGGTGGCTCTAGCCTCACTTTTTTAATGATTTATCGCCTCAGGGATTGGAAGTGCAATTACATGAATGACTAGCACTAGTTAGCTTTCACAGCTTAAAGGTAGCTTGTGCTACGTGAGTGAAAGATAGATGGTGGCTGCAGCAGGTGTTGTTTGGCATTCTACTTGCAACTGAAGCTGATCAGAAGGCATTTGAGAATGGCATAATTCAAAGGGGAGTAGCCCCCATGGCTTTCCAGCTCATGTACTGACATTCTTGCTGGAAGAGTTGGAGTGGTGGAAAGAGGCAACACACCCAAATCGCTGGAGGAACTCAGCAGGGCAGGCAGCATCTACGGAAAAGAGTAAACAGTCAATGTTTCAGGCCGAGACCCTTGCTGCCTGGCCTGCTGAGTTCCTCCAGCATTTTGTGGGTGTTGCATGGATTTGCAGCATCTGTAGATTTTCTCCTGTTAGTGGTGAAGGGATCAAATTGCCAAGAGGTCAGAAGGTCCTCCAGCTAACTACTTTAAATGCAGTTGGAGGATCATACTGAGGAGGGAGAGAAAAACAGAAGGCAAGTTGTGAGGACTTGGATGCAGTGCTGCATGAAGTTTGGTGAACTTTTGTGTGTGAGATCAAGGTCGGTGAATTCATTTTCAAATGCTATGCACCCCTTAAGTTGTACAATCACCCGCAGGAGCCATACAATGAATTTTCTATCAAACTCTACCACCAACAATTATAGCAAACTTATACTAGGTGTTAATACATTCTGCTGCATAAAATGGAAATGGAATTGCTCCAAGAGGTTGCATAAGACTTGATAGGCCAAATGTTTTTTTAAAAATCTCTTTCATGGAGAAATGTAACATGAAAAAGTTCTCACACGAAGAGTACAGTTTCAAGTGTTATACTCACTGCTTGCAGGCATACTTTTAAAATAATTTTTCTTTCCTTTCAATATTTAATTATTTAAAGTCATTTACCTTTTAAAAAAAAATATTTTTGTTAATTTGCTTTCCTCAAGTCCAGGGCGTACAGAAACATTGAAAAACCTTGATAGCATGGCAAACTGGGAAGCCGGGAAGAGCTTTGCTACATTCTTTCCTGCAGACGAAGAGACCTTAATTAACATTTACAGCAACCAGTCTAGAATCTGATCCTTTGCATGACCTACTGATTGATAACTCTCTGCAGCAAGAGGAACAGGATGGTGTACGCTTTCTGCTCATTGGGGAGTGAGGTTAGACATGACTTCTTTGCAGAGAATCAGATGACAAATTCAATGGGTAGCTTGCAGCAAAGAAGGTTAGAGAATAGGCACAATTAAGTGTTTGGTGCATTGACAAGTAGGCAATACTACAGAGGAACAGAGACTCACACCAAGATGACCAGATCTCAGAGCCCACCTTTATCATTAGCTGTATAGAGTTGATGAGTGGTTCAGTTCACACCTGCAATCACAACCCTCCGGTAAAAATGATTGATACCTTTGCACAAACATGAACTATTTGCTGCAATGCAAGCTGAAGCTGCTACCATTATGTCTGTAAATCAGACATGCTGAATGCCACATGGAGCATTAAAACGCCAGTAGGTAACCTGAATTGTTGAACTGCTGCTAAACAACAGGGATAATAGAACTACCGGTATATAGTGCAGCTAAAGTGATCAGGATTGGATAGGGATAAATTCAAAATCACAACAAGAGAAAATTTGCAGATGCTGCAAATCAAAGCAATACATACAAGAAGCTAGAAGAACTCAGCAGGCCAGGCAGCATCCATGGAAAAGAGTAAACAGTCGATGTTTTAGGCCGATACCCTTCATCGAGACTGGGGAAAAAGAGATGAGAAATTAGAGTAGGAAGGTGGGGTGGGGGGGGAGGAGATGTAAAAGTACAAGGTAGGAGTTGATAGCTGAAACCAGGAGAGGGGGCAGGGTGAAGTAAAGAGCTGGAAGTCGATAGGTGAAAGATGTCGGAGAGCAGCAGAGATCACAGAAGGGGAGCGGTAAGGCAGTGTTTTATCAAACTCCTCTTGAAGGGAAGATTTGAGTTTCTTCAGGGTAGGCATCCCTGGAAAAGACTTTGCAGTGTAGTACTCAAATCACAAACAAGAGAAAATGTGCAGAAATCCACTTCCTTTCACCAATCAACTTCCCAGCTCTTTACTTCAGCCTTCTACCTCTCTCGATTGCCCCAATCATCTACTACATTGTGCTTCCTCCTCTCTTCCTCCCCACCTTCTTACTCTAACTTCTCATCTCTTCTTCTCCAGTCTTGATGAAGGGTCTCGGCCTAAAACATCGACTGTTTACTCTTTTCCATGGATGCTGCCTGGCCTGCTGAGATTGCACGATCAACTTTCTAACACTGATTTATTAGGTGGAGAATACAATTTCAAATTTGGTGATTGAGGCAGAAAGCATATTTAAAGAAAAGACTATATTATATTGGAATACTAAATTTCTTGAACTTTTACAGTACCTTTTATGTTGTAAAATGCCCTAAGTTCCTTAACAGGAAAGAAGTCAGAGTGAAAGATTATGGACACATACCAATTGTAAACTATTTGTTAAAATGGACTGTATACACCATTTGATATAGTAGACTATTTATGTGTTGTAACTTCTCTGAATTTAATTTTACTCTCTCTTTAAAAGAAAATCCATATTTTATTTTCACTCTGATATTGTTGACTAGCAAATTCTATTACAGAGACATATATGTTGATTGCTTTGTTATTCTGTCTCAAGAATTAAAAAATATTAATAATTTGATGCAGGTGTGAGGATAAATTACTGAGAGTAGATTTTTAAAATATTTCACAATTAATTTAAATGTGAAAAGTGAAACTTTTGTTAAAAATACTCTTCAGAACAGGAATAATGTTGTTATCATTGAATTTGCAGCATTCAAATGAGCTGACAAGAAAAACGAACACAAACGTAAACTTATCAGAAAATGCATAACTAGAATATTAAATCAACAGTCAATTTCAGAATGTGGGAACAATTGACAAAATATTGGTTCATTCTCTTTTCTGAGTCACATGCAAGAAGGCAATTAAGATTCAACCATTTTGGCAGAAGTTTGGGTCACATTAAAGCCAAACCAGGTAAGCATATCAGATTTCTTTTACTATGGGGCATTAGCAAAGCAGATGGTGCTTTGAAGTAACCTGAGAGACGCTCCAACTTTTATTTGGTGGCTTCAAACACAGTGATTACTGTGGTAGGATTGGATCTTGGCATAGCCACAGTAGCATAGGCTGGTTTACGTGCCCTGTGATATTACCATTAAGCAAAAGTGAATAAGATGTGCTGTTTTAAATGCCAGCTGTGATACTATTGGCTCCAGATTAGAAGGTTATAGGTTCAAGCTCATTCAAGATACTTGAGAAGATAATCTGGATAGGACTTAACTAGAATAATGTATGGGGTTTGGATGAAGAGAAAGCTCTCTTTTGTATGAAATGCTGTGTTGAAGCTACGTTTTTCTAATTATATGCATACAAATTACCTTTTGGTATTTTTTGATTGAAAAGAAAACAGTTTCCCAGCATTTATTAGGCATTTATGCTTTGCTTTTTGTGATTTCTTCATGTGGACAAATTGGCTATTGGATTTACCCACAAAATCATAATGAACACACCAAAGAGAATCCTTAATTATATGGAAGTACTTTGGTTTGAAAAAGCATTTTCTTGGCAGTGAATGTATGCTAAAAATGTAAAAGTATGAAATTCAGTGAAATCCTAATATTGGAAAATAAATGTGTGTGGTTAAGGATCAAATATGGTCAATATTCATTTCCTCAGAACACACAAAATGCTGGAGGAACTCAGTAGGTCAGACAGCATCTATAGAAATGAGCAAACAGTCAATGTTTCGAGATGAAACCCTTCTTCAGGACTTGAAAGGAAGGGGAAGAATAAAATGCCAGAATAAAATGGCAAGGTGGGGAGGGGAAGGAGGCTAGCTAGAAGGTGAAGCCATGTGGGTGGGAAAGACAAAGAGCTGGAGAAGAAAGAATCTGATATGAGAGGAGAATGAACGTGGGAGAAAGGAAAGAAGGAAGGGCACTGGGGGAGATGATAAGTCGGTGATGAGAAGAGCTTGGAGGCCAGAGTAGAGAAGAAGAAGAGAGGAGGAAGAGGGATAAAACTTACTGGAAGGAAAAATTGATGTTCTCGCTATCAGGTTGGAGGCTGCCTAGATGGAATATAAGGAGTGGCTCTCCACCCTGAGAGTGACCTCTTTGCGGCAAAGGAGGAGGCTATGGACTGGGAACGGGGATAGGAATTAAAATGGTTGGCCTCTGGGAAATTCCACTTTTGGCAGATGGAGCAGAGGTGCTCATCAATGCAGTCCCTCAATTTATGTCAGGTCTCACCAATGTAGAGGAAGCCACATCAGGAGCACGAGACATCCAATAGTGAAATGTTATTCATTTCCATAGACGCTGCCGGGCCTGCTGAGTTCCAGCATTATTTTGTTTGTTGCTCTGGATTTTCAGCATCTGCAGCATCTCTTGTGTTTAATAGTCATCTGAACTTTTTATTCATTATTCCTTCCCTAACTATTGTATAAATTGTTTGGCCACCAATTATATCAATGTCCTCAAGAGTCCCAAGACCACTAAATGCCTTGTAAGTAATGGTATTTCAAAATTCCAATGATTTCTTTCCAAGTAGCTTTCTTCATAAAAATCACACACAAATAATAATGTCACTTTCGATCTCAATGTATTTTCAATGTAGGGAGTGTGCAAAGTACTCAAGTACTTCAGTTTGTAAGGAATAAACCATAATTTTTACATGGTAAATCCCAAAGATTCATCTACCCAGAAGCTTCATTCATAATATTGTGAGCATATGTTGAAAATAAGTATTTATTTTTAATGGGCTTTCAAGATTATTTTCAGGCAAGTTTTGAAATGTGCTTCCCACTTTTAATGCATTTGTATCTTTACTGAAGATTAAACGAATACAGTCGGCCCTCCTTATCCATGAGGGATTGGTTCCGGGACCCCCCATGGATACCAAAAAACACAGATGCTCAAGTCCCTTATATAAAATGGCGTGGTATTTGCTTATAACCTATGTACATCCTCCCATGTACTTTAAATCATCTCTAGATTACATAATACCTAATAACAATGTAAATGCTATGTAAATAGTTGTTATATTGTATTGTTTAGGGAATAATGACAAGAAAAAAAAGTCTGTACATGGGATGTGAGGCGAACAATGCTCAAACAATGAGTGCTGGAGAGAGAACTTCTGGGTTTTCCCGATCCGCGGTTGGTTGAATCTCGCGTGGAGAGCCCACAGATAAGGAGGGCCAACTGTCATTTACCAGCCCTCTCCCTCCCCTCAGGCAGTCACTTAAAACTGAATATGATTTGCTTCCACACTGTGTTCATGGGTTTTGAGGTAGCTAATAAGGCCAAAATGAGACTTTTCCAAAGATAGGGCACCAGGTGTCTGAGGGTACATACAAAATGCTGGAGGAGCTCAGAAAGTCAGATAGCATTTTGAATGTGTTACTCTGGATTTCCAGCATCTACAGAATATCTTGTGTTTGTGAGGAGCCTGAGGGCTGGTGTACTCCTTCCACCGGTTATCCAGTCGTCACTCACTTGTGTTAGATTATAGAGAATATCCATCTATTGATAGGAAAACTCACTGCAATTATAGCTCTATAATCCCAATATAGATATAACTTTCACCTGACAAGATTTATTCAAGTTCTAAGGAGCGCACTGAGAACAGGTACATTTGTCTTGGGGAGGGTAGGATGTAGAAAAGAAGGAATAAACCAGATATAGGTTTCACCATAAGGCACAAGACTGATTAACTATTAAGCCTCCCTTTCACAGACCTTCAGTTTCTCAATAGAATCTCAAAAGGAGTGATGTGGTTATTGAATAGAGGCAGAAATCAGACTGGAATTGGCACAACCATGGACTCTGCAGTGGGGTCTGGGCACTCTCACAGGCGGGCTGCTGAACGGGGTTGACAATTGTGCTAGTGAGTATGCACGTTTCATTGTGATGGTATTTACCTCCCTCTCAGTTCGGTGTTATCGGATCTTAACCAAAAGCACAGCAATGTCAGCACTCCCTACTTAACATTTTCCTTGTTCTGTGGAAGAAGACTAGCATTCAGACTGATGCTGTAAAGGAGCAATAATTATTTAGTGTTAAGTTACTTCTTCTGAGCCACAGTGCCAGCATTGGCTTTCAATTTGAGAGCTTTAGCTAATGGCCCTATTGGCCTAGTGTTTATTGTTTTTCCTTTAATTCTGCACAGTTCTTATTAAAAGTCAGTTCAAGCACTTCAGCATCTCTTGCCCTGCAGTTGGGCCATAACTTCACATCCTTGTCAGCAATTGAATGGATGCTAATGGTCCAGGAGAATGAAAAGTTGCTGCGCTGCAATCTGCAATTTAAGCGGAAGCTGAAACCTGACAAAGTCAGTCAGGAACTTAGCAGGCCAGACAGCATCTAAGGAAAAGAGTAAACACTCGACATTTCGAGCCAAAACTCCTAAATGCTGCCTGGCCTGCTGACTTCCTCCAGCATTTTGTGCGTTATTTTGATTTCCAGCCTCTGCATATTTTCTCTTGTTCATAAAGAAAGTCAGGGCTAGGTCAAGGACACCAATATACCACTGGAAGTATAATTAAACAATTAAGCCACCCTATTGAGTTGCCCCATATTATGGTTGACAAATTGATGCCCTGTGTATGAGAGGAGTTAATGTAGCACTGCTGGTAATATTATAAGGCAGAGACTTTTGATTGTAGTGGACTGTTGTACCTCCTGGTGACCCTACAATATACCACAGGTCGAAGAACACATTAAGGATTCATTGCAATCATCCTTTAGCACCTTCAGTTCCTTCTTGCACCACTTTCACCAAAACCCAAAATTGATTCTACAGTGTTGATAAAAAATATTCGCACCCCTTGGAAGTTTTCATGTTTTATTGCTTTACAACATTGAATCACAGTAGATTTAATTTAGCTTTTTTGACACTGATCAATAGAAAAGTCTCTTTTGTGTCATAGTGAAAACTAGTCTCTACAAAGTGATCAAAATTAATTACAAATATAAAACACAAAGTAACTGATTGCATAAGTATTCACTCCCTTCAAGTTAGTTGCACCTTTGGCCGTCATTACAGCCTTGAGTCTGTGTGGTTAGCTCTCTATCAGCTTTGCACATCACGACACTCCAATTTTTCCCCTATTCTTCTTTACACAACTGCTCAGGCTCTGTCAGATTGCAAGGGGATCATGAGTGAACAGCCCTTTTCAAGCCCAGTTAGAAATTCTTAATTGGATTGGGGTCTGGAATCTGACTTGGCCACTCCAGAATATTAACTTCATTGTTATTAAGCCACTTCTGTGTAGCTTTGGCTTTATGCTTGGGGTAATTGTCTCGCTGGAAAACAAATCTTCTCCTATTTCGCAGTTCTCTTGCAGACTGCATCAGGTTTTCCTCCAGGATTTCCCTGTATTTTACTGCATTCATTTTACCCTGTACCTTCATAAGCCTTCCAGTGCCATATTAAAGGGGGTGAATACATATGCAATCAATTATTTTGTGCTTCATGTTTGTAATTAATTTGAGATCACTTTGTAGAGATCTGTTTTCACTTTGACATGAAAGAGTCTTTTGCTGTTGATCAGTGTCAAAAAGCCAAATTAAATCCACTGTGATTCAATGTTGTAAAACAATAAAACATGAAAACTTCTGGGGGGGGGGGGTGGTGAACAACCACCCCATTTGCCCATATTATGGTTGACAAGTTTGGCACCCAATTTATGAGTGGAGATAATGTAGCACTGCTGGTAATATTATGAGGCAGAGATTTTTGATTGTAGGGGACCCTAAAATATACCACAGGTCTGGGAACATGTTAACGATTAGTTACAATTACACTTTAGCATCTTCAGCCCTTTGTGCACTGTTTTCAGCAAAATGGTAAAATTAATATTTACCATCTTATCCTCAACTCCTGAGCAGAATCCAGGGAGTTGGAGCACCTGTTTTGCTGAGCCGTTCATCCATGAAAAGATGTAAAGCACCTCAGGTTTGGAATTGCTTCACACATTCTTTAGTCAGAAAGCATTGCGAGTCACTCTAATGTTGTTGGTGAAAGCCACATAAAGGGTGAGGGGTGAGAACTTCAATTGCGTGGTTTAGAGAGCAGTGGTCAGACTTTCCATTTTACATCACAATGAAACTGACCACATTCCCGCTGATGTTCCTTGCATCTGTTACAATACAACCACAGGTGCAATGTTTGCACTCAGTTCTTAAAGGGATATGCAATCTTACTGTTAACAGTTTCCTAACTACAGAGAAATATTGCCAATAATGGATGGATACTGCAGTAATGGGAAGAAGCAACAGATGACAGGAGGTACCTGGACAGGCTGTTGAAGAACAATGGCCACAGGAGGTGCTTTGTTTATACAAGGTAGCCATGAGAATCCTCCAGCACCATAGCCTGGTGCTTCTAGAGGGGAACAGTTCTGAATGTGTGAATGCTGGGGAAATGCCCATTCCACTCCTGTAAGCTGAAGGCAAAGTAAATTAAATCTTTTCTCTTTGATAATGTATTTTGGGTGGACACCCGCATAGAGTAATGGGCTACAAATTGAGAAGCTGAACAGCAGCTTGAACGCCGCTGAGCCAGGAAACTGCAAATCATTTACAACCTCTACCCACAGATGTTGAAATTGTAGAAATTTCTAACTTCAGCGTGGACAAGGAATGTAGTTTGAGTTCTGTACCTTATAAAAGCATGATTATACGGGAATAGTGTTAATAGAAGGTGGCCATTCTGTGAGTGGAAGTCACCCAGAAATGTGTGCTCAGAGTAACTTCAGTTTTCAACTCACAGCGCTCTGTTTTTTGGAATTGTCTAAATGAATTGCATCATGGCCTGCTACGGAAACAACAATGCCCGTGAATGGAAAAGGCCACAAAAAGTAGCGGATACTGCCCAGTCCATGATAGGAAATGTGCTCCCCGTTATCTACAAGGAGAGCTGCACAAGAAAAGCATCCATCATTAAGGACCACCACCACCCAGGCCATGCTCTCTTCTCGCTGCTGACATTGAGGAGGAGGTACAGGAGCCTTAGGTCCCTCACCACCAGGTTCAGGAGCAGTTATTACATCTCAACCATCAGGGTCCTGAACCAGCGTGGATAACTTGACTCATCCCAACACTGAACTGACTTCACAACCTATGGACTCACTTTCAAGTACTCTATAATTCATGTCCTAAATATCATTTATTTATTTTTTCTCTATTAACCGCATTTTGTCATCTTTTGCACATCGGTTAGTTGTCTGTCTTTGTGTGTAGCTTTTCATTTAGTCTATTGTATTTCTCTGTATTTACTGTGAATGCCTGAAAGAAAATGAATTTCAGGGTAGTATATGGTGACACATACAACACATACATTGATGATAAATCTACTTTGAATTTTGAAATTAATGCCTAGCTCCTGCTCTTCTATGCACTTGAGAGCCCCTTAATGCACGATCATATAACGAACAATATTTCGGCCTACTTGCTTTTTCAAGTAGTAGGTTCGCTCATTTACTTTGCCCCATATGGTAACTGGAAAAATTTTCAAATCCCCAGCTGAAGCCTCATCAGCAATAATAAAAAGGAATTTAGGAATCCTGAATCCCATGACATATATCTGCTGCAAGAGAAAATCTGCAGATGCTGGAAATCCAACGCAACACACATACAATGCAAGAGGAACTCAGCAAGTCAGGCAGCATCTATGGAAAAGAGTAAACAGTCAACTTCATCAGGAATTTCAGATAGCCAGCATTAGTAATGTTTTGCACAGACATTGGAGAGTTGTACCTGGAGGAAAATGCAGAAATGGGACAGAGCCAGACCAAAGCTGGAAATGAAACAAGAATAAGAATTTTAATATCATGAGTTTCCTTAACCAAGAGCCAGTGCAGCAAATTAGGTATCAGGACATACATCTGCTGATGGCATAAATTTCACTATCTGTTTTGAAAATGTGACAGTGCTGTTTTCCCCTCCTGATATGGCCATGTTGTCTCAGCGGATGAGAAACTCATCTTTAGTGAGTCTGCTGCTGATTGTGCTCATTTCTGAAGGTTTGGTGTTACTGTAGTCCACCAGTAGATGACATTCATACACGTGTTTCTATCTAGAGACCGAAGTCTCTCACCTCATTAACCTCATGCTGATGATGTTTAACCTTATTCTCTTTCTCAAATTCAGCTTGTTCCCTGTCGCATGTTACTGAAACTTATCCACACGTTTGTTATTTTGAGACCTGACAATTCCATCTCACTCCTGGCCGGTGCCCCACGTTATATGTCTTCAAGCTATCCAATGTCCTAGATTACCCGGGATCCCATTCACATAACCCAACCAAGTTTGCTGTACTGGCTCTTGGTTAAGGAAAGACTTGATCTTAAAATTCTCATTCTTGTTTTTATTTCCAGCTCTGGACTGGCTCCATCCCACTTCCGTAATTTCCTCCAGGCACAACTCTCCAATGTCTGTAGACTTCTGAATAACATGCAAAAGCAAAATACTACTAATAGTAGGGGATCTGACTTAAAACAGAAAATTCTGGAGCCATTCTCTAGTTAAACCAGCATCTGTCCAGAGAGAGAGAGAAATGGGTTTAATTTTCAGGATGCTGATCAATCACCAGAATTCAGACAAAGTAGCTCTGATGAAAATCCTGCAGCCTAAAATGTTTACCTTTGTTCCACTCTCCACAGACGCTTATGGAACACCCTCTTACCGGGTGTCTCTAGAGATGCGGTTCATTAGCTCTTTGTTAACAGCCACTGGACTCAGCAGTGAGAAAACCACCTTTCTCAAACTGTACGCATCTAGGGTCGGTAAAACCAGGAAGTTGGGATGTCTCAACTTACTGTGTAAGTACTGCCCCCAAGCAATTAGCTATCAGCAAGAAATAGCAGATCATACACTGCATGGAATTATAAAGGAAGCATATTTACAATTGTCAGCTTTATTGAACAGTTAGTAGGAAAAAGCAAAGGAAAAAAAAGGGCCCATTACATGTTAACCCAGTCCAAATGTGCATCTAAGGAGCTCATCTCGAAGTTGTCTTTAACTCATGCACTGGACCCACAGTCTGCATGAAAGCACACACCACATTCCGAATGTTGCTCAAAATCCACCTCGAACAAGTGGGCTCCCCCACAGGAGTACTGGTCCATCCTCCTTGAAGCCATTCATCTGCACCAAGCACACTGTTAAACAGAGATGGTATCCTCAGCCATCTTCTCCCAGCTCCCGCCAAAAAGATCTCGGCCCACACCAGTGTCTGTCGCAAAAACCTCTCCACCCAGCGTTCTGTGGAACCTTCTCCCAATTCCACCATCCTGATTGGCTGACATCACATTCCTAAGTTGAACAACATAGCTCCTTATCTTTAGCTCAAATCCAAACATGCAGAACAGGCTGCTTTTACAGAACTGCTAAAATGAAATAACTACAACATAGCAGTAAAAATCTTAACCAGGGCGTCACAGTTACTAACCCACTGTACTGAATATTTCTAACATGTTCATTTTCATTCCTAATTATAATCATTCTGCTGTTGGCAGTTATGCCATCACTTGACAAGGCCATAGGTGAGAAGCCAGAAGAATGGAGTGTAGCTAATGTTTTCCTTTGTTTAAGAAGAGCATCAGGGATAAGCCATGAAACTACAGGTTAGTGAGCCTCGTATTAGTGGTAGGGAATTCACTGGAGAAGATCCCAAAGGGTAGGATTTCTGTACCTTTGGAAAAGCAGTGGCTGATCGGGATAGTCTGCTTGACTTTGTGCAGCAGAAATCCTGCCTCAGTAACTTGAGTGAAGTAGTAACTGAGAAGGCAGATGAAAGCAGGGCTATAGGCACTGTCAATGTAGACTTTAGCAAGGCTCTGCGTAATAGGCTGGTCCAGAAGCATATTGGATCCAAAGAAAGCTGCCTAATTCATCCAAGTTTGACTTGGTGGTAGGAGGCAGAGGGTAATGGTGGATGAATGCTTTACCGATTGAAAGTTTGTGAATTGTGGTGTACCACAGGGATTGGTGCTGGGACCCTTGTTATTTGTGATATATATATAAATGATTTGGATGTGAATGTAGGAGATATGATGAGTAAGTGAGTAAATAAAATGAAGGTTGTTGGAGTTGTGGATGGCAAAGAAGTTTGTCTGAGGCCTTAGATTAGGAAGTTGCAAGAAGAAGTTTGTGAACACTTTGTAAATACCTGGTTTTCTGCACTAATTGCTCATAAAATGTGGTCTGATTTTCATCTGAGTCACAATAATAGACAAACACAAGCTGTCACACAAACAATTGTACTTTTCATGTCTTTATTGAACACATTGTTTAATCATTCCATAGAACCATAGAACATTACAGCACAGAAACAAGCCTCTTGGCCCTTCTTGGCTGTGCCGAACCATTTTTCTGCCTAGTCCCACTGACCTGTACCTGGCCCATATCCCTCCATACCCCTCTCATCTATTTACCTGTCCAAGTTTTCCTTAAATGCTAGAAGTGAGCCCACATTTACCACTTCATCTGGCAGCTCATTCAACACTCAAAGTTCAGGCTGGAAAAAATCTGTGAACCCTATTATTTAATAAATGGTAGAATCTCTTTTAGTAGTAATAACCTTCACCAAACATTTCCTGTAGTTGCTGATCAGATTTGCACAATGCTGAGGAGGAATTTTAGACCATTCCTCCATGCAAAACTGTTTCAATTCATCAATATTTCCGGGATACCTTGCATGAACAGTCCTCTTCAGGTCATGCCACAGCATCTCAATTGGGTTAAGGTCTGGACTCTGTCTTGGCCATTCCAAAGTATGAATTTTCTTCTTTTTATACCATTGATTTACTCTTGTTTTTCAGATCATTGTCCTGTTCCATCATCCAACTTCTATTAAGCTTGAGGTGACAGACCGCTACCCTGATAATCTCCTGTAAAATGTCTTGATCAAAGTTTTGAATACATTGTTCCCTCAATGATTGCAAGCTGTCTAAACCAAGACAGCAAAGCAGTCCCAAACCATGATGCTCCTTCCACCATGCTTCACAGTTGGGATGAGGTTTTGGTGTTGGTGTGCATTGCCCTTTTCCCTCCAAACATAGTGGTATGCATTTCTGCCATGAAGTTCAACTTTTACGTTGTCTGTCCACAGAACATTTTCCCAGAATCATTGTGCAACATTCAGGTGATCTTTTACAAGCTTGAGATATGCAGGAATTTTTTTTTTTGGAGAACTGTGTTTCCTCTGTGGTGTCCTTCCATGAACAACATTCTTGTTCAGTATTTTTCTTATAGTGGACACATGAAGAGAGACTTTAGCAAGTTCTAGAGATTTCTGCAGGTCTTTTTCTGTTCCGTTGAGTTATTTTTCACCTCCTTCAGCATTGCACATTATGCTTTTGGTGTGATCTTCGCAGGACGTCATCTCCCAGGGTGAGTGGCAACAGTACTGAATTTTCTCCAATAGTAGACAATTTCTCTTACTGTGGACTGATGAACACTCAGATCTTTAGAAATGCTTTTGTAGCCTTTTCCAGCCTTGTGTATCCCTACAATTCTTCTTCTAAGGTCCTCTGGAATTTGTTTTCATTAAGGCATGGTGCACATGAACAGACCTTTCTTAAAATCAGGCTCTGTCAGTAACCTGACTTTGTGTGTACTTTTTATAGGGCAGAGCACATGTACAACCCACACCTCCAATCTCATCTCATGGATTGGAACACCTGACTCCAAATAGCTTATGTAGAAGGCATTACCCCAGATGTTCATATACTTTTTTTGAACCTGGACTGTGATTGTTTAAATAGCATACTTAGTATCAATGAAAAGAAGTTTGTGTGTTATTAGTTTAGGCAGATTGTGCTTTTCTATTATTGTGACTTAGATGAAGATCAGATCCCATTTTATGAGTACTTAGTGCAGAAAACCAGGTAATTGCAAAGGGTTCACAAACTTTTTCTTGCAACTGAGGGATTCCCAACCTAGTGTCCTCAGATCTAGGACAAAAAGACACAGCCTCTGGATAGAGTGGTGCCCTTTGAAAACAGAGATGCGGAGAAATTTCTTTAACCAGCGGGTGGTGAATTTGTGGAATTTGTTGCCACATGCTGCTGTGGAGGCCAGGTTACTGGGTGTATTTAAGGCAGAGATCGATAGTTTCTTGATTGGACATGGCATCAAAGTTTACAGAGAGAAGGCCAGGAACTGGGGTTGAGGAGAAGAAAGAAATGGATCAGACATGATTGAATGGCGGAGCAGACTTGAGGGGCCAGATGGCCTAATTCTGCTCCTATGTCTTATGGTCTTAATGCATAAAAAATGTTGGGAACCCCTGCTGTAAATAAAAAGCTGACTTCATTGGCAGCTGAAATTTAATCCTGCCAAGTGTGAGATGATGCCTTTTGCAAGACAAAGAGGTGTAGGACTTACAAAGTAAATGATTTATACTTCAAGTCCAGAGTCTTCTGAAAGTGGCAATGCAGATAGAGGGTGGTTCAGAAGGGAATTGGCATGCTGTTCTTCATAAGTCCTTGAACAAATTATTGATGACTCAGAGCTAAGCATCCAATTGTTCACACACACAGCCATCTTTTGCGTACTATATAGCTTAATGTCTAATGCTGTGGTGACTTTGAATGGTTATGACATTGTTCGGACAATTGTTTATTTGTGTTGTAAATGATCTACTTTTCAGCAGGAAGCTTGTTGGTGGTGAGGTACAGCTCTCAGAAAGAAAAATTGAGAAATATGTTGGGGTATTAATGCAGCCTGCATGACAACAGTTGCATTGAGATTGGATCTTCTAGTTATGATCACTACTCAATGGAGAACAGCTTCTGCAGGTGGCCATTGTTGAGAAGGGAACTCCACAGATCTTCCCAAGGGTTTTTGTGAGGTGAAAATAATAAAGCCATATATAATGATTCACTTGAAATGAACTTACAGTGAAGGTAATTTCCTTCGGACCTCTTGTAGACTGGAATCCACATTACAATATAGGGAATAACATCTGAGCCAATGAGAAGAGATGCCAGGAGAACCCAGGTGTTGACATTTTCCATGGCAACAGGCAGACCCTTGTGTAGTTACTGCATTCATAATGATCTTTTGTTATGATGGCAGCATCTTTGACATTTCCTTGCCATGTCCCTATACAAAACGTGGGAGATGGGATTGAAGTCCCCATCCCGCAGGTTTTAGAACATTAGCAGAACTACTGTCTACTCCTGAGTCTTTTTCAGTTAGCATACGGCCTTGCTGACTTCACATTGATGGAGACAATGGCACTCACTTTAAGAACAGTGTTGTGTTTGAGGAAATCTTCAAGATATTCTTTTCAATGCATGCTGACTGTTTCTCTACCCTTGATAAGTTCACTTCCTTTCTTGGCTCTCAGCAGAGTAAAGCCGTGGGTGTCAGTGCTGCTGACAACCTGGACAGTGGAACCTGCACGTATCATTATTATCAATTGGCTGCCATACCTTTTGTGCTTTTACTACCCATCATCTGATTGGTAGGCTATGGGATTTCTGCAGGACCTCAGCTTTCAAGAGTGTGAAGTGAAGCTGAAAAGTTCTTCAACTATATTAAAAAAAATCTATACTTTTAAATAAATATATAATCCTGCATCTTTGGTTGTTTCTATTCAACTTTGTTCTATAATAATGACCTGCTACACTTCTAATGAAATCTGAGAGGTAGAAAATCATGGTGTGGCAATGCCAGTACCATAGAAGAAATTGAAATGTAAACTATCATTAATAATTATGCTTTGCTCATAGTTCATAATTACTAAGCCTTTAGACTCCTGTGGCTGTGGATAAGACATTAAATCAAATTTCTCCTTTGCTTTTTTTTATTAAGCCAGTCATAAAACTGCAGGGTTCAACTTTAGATATTCTTTTTGTAATCCTGGAACGTAGTCGAATTTCCACCAATCACAAAGTAGTGAGTATATCATATCATTAATGGTGCAGATATTGAATATACAAGAAGGTCAGAGGCATGGAACCATGTAGGATTGTTGCTGTCTTGTCTCAGACAGAATACTAAATATACTTTCATGCACAGTTTAGCAAGAATGTGCATGCAAAATCTTTGTCCTATTATTGCTTAAGTATAGAAATGTTCAAAGAAATATGTTTTCCAGAAAATTCTTGACTATTCAGTTTCTCAGCATGAAACTGTTGTAAATGTGTCACATGTAGAGTTCAGGTATTAAACCCCAAAACCTCTGAGATAAACATTTGCAGCACTAAAACTGTCTCTCTTTGGCATTTTAGTACAGAGATGTGAGGTTTAAAACATGATTTGTTGCAGAATGCAGTTTTCTGTACAGGTGATGACTAAATGCCTTGAGATCTGTCAAGAAATTGTAGATGAGCTGAGATTAGATTTGTTAGTCACATGTACATTGAAGCATACAGTGAAATGCATCACTTGTGTAATGTGCTGGGGTTAGTCCGCAAGTGTCGTCACACTTCCAGCATTAACATAGCATGCCGACAATGTTCAGCACAACAACAGACAGACAACATATGAAAACACAGACATAACAGCAGAAAAGCAAATTCCTTCCTACCTCCTAACACCACATTGGGGATCATTTTTCCTCATCCTTGGGGTCTGCCAAACATGGTCCTTGACCTCGGGGATTGCAGGTCTTCATCCTCAGATCTGACCTCCATCCTTAGGGATCGCTGGAATCTGACAACCAGACTTGCCAACCGATCTCGAACCTCCGGATGTGCCAACTGACCTCATGCCTCTGGATGTGCTGACTGATCTTGGGCCTCCGGACCTGCCCTGCATGGACCTTTGACCTGATTTATGCTGACCCGGAAGATTTCTGTACAATACAGTGGACAGTCCATTCCTGATTAGTCTGATCAATTTCTTGTGATGAAAGTTGAACACAGTTGGGAAATATTGAACTATTTTTGTATACAGAGTAAGTAAATGTGTGTATAAAGCACACAATAAGCAAATTCAGTTTCTGAGCATTTAATTTAATCTTTCATATCTTAACTTATATTTCCAAACTCTTGTAAAAGTTTGGTAAACTCTCTGAATGACACACAAAGTTCTTTAGCTTTGTTGACAAGCAATGTAGCCAAGTTATTATTTGAACTGATTTTTCACAGCTGAAATTGAACTGCAACAAATTTCATTCCAAGGAGATTAATTAATTGATCTGAATATCTTGGCCTGGCTGTTCAAAGGAGATGATGAAATATCGGAGCATTCAAGGAAATTTTACTGGAGTTTTGACAACTTGAATTTAAACTAGAAGTCACATGTTACAATTTTAATAAAGTGCCATTGCACTATTAAAAACTTACAATACTTGCTAAGATATTTAAAAGAACAGCAATACTTATTAATGCAACAATGAACAAAGTGACCAAATAGCTATGAGAATTCAGTTCCTTCTAATTATCCAAATTTTATTTGAACACCCTAATTGCTTGATGATTCCCTGCTCTCAGTAGAAAGAGACATTCTTAATGGTTTATGGATGGTAAGAGTTAAACAGTGTCACAATGGCTCATTCTTTTAATAAGCATTCCGTTATTGAAGCATTTGAAATAATATTAATTTAATCCTCCCAAGGTGATTGTGAATGCAATCCATAAATTTTTTAACCAATTTTATTCTCCTAAAAAATATACGTTTGAGTGGGGAGTAAAAGCAACTTTTCACCCAAAGGTTAAGTCTCCTGCTGAATGTGTCAGGTTAAATTTAAACAATTTGCTTAATAAGCATTGATCAAAGCAAGAACCATTAAGAAATATGGCACAAAGCATTATGACAGTCTACCATATCATTCTGCAATGCTAAGATGTCTTCCACTCAGTGAGATATCACTATTGGCATAGGACATTTGCAAGATGAAATATAAGCAAGACTCAGCTGCTGGAGATTATGGCAGATCACAAGGAGGTCACATTTGTTAAATGTGGAACAATTTGCTTCTTGGGCTTTCTGAATTTTTTTCTTGTATAGTGCACTATGTTATCAGCATTTATATACTCTACCTCTGTTGAGGGTAAATTTTCATAATTGTTCTCTCCTTTACGATAGTGAACTAAACCCTTCCCTGTATCCCAAATCATAATTTCATGCAAGTATATGATTCATGGAAAACTGCATGAAGGTCATTTTTTTAATTCATGCATGAGATTTGAACTTTTCAGCAGAACCAGCCCTAACTGCCCTTGAGAAGGTGGCAATGAGCTGCCTTGCCAAAGCATTGCAGTCCTAGAGGTGTGAGTATGCCTACAATGATGTTAGGGGTGGAATTTCAGGGTTTTGCATTTGCAATAAATTTCCAGTCAGAATTCCAGGAGGGCAAATTCCAGGGAGCGTGTTCCCATGCTTTTCTTTCCCTTGGCCTTCTAGCCAGCAGAGATAGCGGGTATAGAATTTTCTGCCGGAGGAGCCCTGGTGAGTTGTTGCAGGACATTCTGCTGCTACTGTCTGAAGTGGTGGAATGAGTGAATTGTTGTGGATGAAATACCTATTATGTGAGCTTCTGTGTTTTCCATGGTGTTGAGCTTCCTGAACGTAGTTGAAGCTGTACTCATCCACTCAGGTGGAGCGTATTTCATCACACACCTGATTTGAGCCCTGTAGACAAGGAGAGTATCATGCCTCAATGGTTAAAAAATAAGCTCACTCTATGTGATGGTCCTGAGATTGCTCTCATCATATATGGTTTTTTCAAATGTAATTTCTTGGTACTTTTTCCCTGACCTTCAAATTATATTTATACACTTTTGTTTCAATTAGTTATGAGACAATCTCTTCAAGAAAGTATTTTTCTGATTTTTCCTTCATTGCAATATGAGCACTCATTATGTTTAAACCCATTTTTTAAATATTTAAGAAGTTGTCCAATTGAATTTGTGTGGAGTGCATTGGGGATCATTTGTAGATGAAATCATGGCAAGTGTGAAATTTGGCTTGGCACTCTGTGTGCTCTTCATCTGACACCTTTCCAACATCAAATATTGTCATCATGAACATATCCCTGGCATTGACATAAAAGCTCTCTACAATGACTAATATGCAACAATCTTGAAAGAACCAAGAGAACATTGTGCTAGTTTGTTACTATTTTTCTGCAATTTAATCAAATGCTCTGCTAATATCAAGAATCCTGATTGGGTATCTTCACAAATGATGACAGGCTGCTCAAATATCTTGCAAAGTCTATGTTGTGCACTGGAAGTAGTGGAAAGTGCTGCTGAAATACTCATTCAACTCATGGAGATTTTGTCATGACTAAAGCCTACCATTCAGGATGAGTTGCAGACCTTAGTGAAAGAGACAAAGACAATCCCATCAGTAAAGAGCCGACTGCCAGAGAGTTGTCAAAAGCATTCTGGACCTCTCTAATAAACAATGGATTCATCAGTTCAGAATTCCCAAAGCTACCATCACTAGGGTTTGTGTGAAGACCTTAAGCTTCAGTCATATATCGGAACTGTTTTTCCTTCAGGATTTTCCCAAGAAGCCCTATGAGATAGCTGGCACATCTTCCAGCTACATCAAACCCCAACTGTATATTTACAAATAAGTGATTTAATCCATTTTAATTTCAGTAAGGAATGATGGCATCTTTAGGATCTTGCACAGAGAATGATTGAGTATACTCATATGTCAAAATGGGCTCACATTAACAAACCTGATTTCTTAATGAACAGAAACAGGACAGGGATATTTTCACAGTGAATGCGGTGTTTCTGGATGGCACACAGGAGTCTTTCATCCTATAGGGATTCACACTGGCAGACATTTTCAATGCTTCCCACTGACCAAAGGGACGAAGTATACACTGCAGTTCTTTGGCTCTGCACATTAGTCTGCTCTCCATCTGCAGTGACTGGACACAGATGCAATAAACAGTGCAAGGAACTGGAATTGCAAAAGGTCTCCTCAAGGTAAAATATTCTTCTCTGCATCAATCCAGGGATGCCTTGCAATGCACAACAAGCAGAACCAGGGACTGAAGACAGCAGCCAATGTGAGAGCAGCACCAACCAGGAGATCTGGAGACGGAGGGCAATTTGATAGTACCTGGAGAGTGACAGTGAGAGGAGCAGGAGAAAGGAGAAGTCTTTGAGGACCAGATCTCAGCTGAGCAGAGGAAGCAGGCATAAGCCTCATTGGATATCCCTGACAAAAAACAAATCGATCAGTGAAATAAAATTCCCCTTTGCAAATCAACTGACCATTTTCAGTCTCCAATCTCTGATGCCAATTGCACAGCAATGATAAGCCAAGGGAGTTTAGATGATGCATTAAATCCCTTTACATCCTGTGGTCCATGTGCACTAAATGAATGAATCCATGTTCCAGATATTTTAACAACTCACAGCAATATCTCTGCCTGCAATTTGTTGACAATGGCTTGAATGTACACCATCTTAAAAGGATCGTATAGTTGTTTTCCCTCATCCTGCAGTCCTTTCCCCCTCATGTTAACTAGTTGCAATGGGTAGTGCTATGTTTTGTAAATCGAGAAATTAACTGAAAGGAAAATGCATGTGGCATTTTCACTTAACACTTTTTTACCCTTGATATGCTTGAGTTTTTCTTGAACACTGCTGTGGCATCACCCAGTACCTTTCTTAATTTACGTTCGGTTGACTCTATTGTAGAGGGAGTGGCATGCAAATTGTAGCTGGATCTCCTATCAAGTTGTGGTTGTCTCAGCCAATCACAGCCCCACAAAGCTGGCCCTCTGGCTTTTGCCACATACAAACCCAACGTGGCTTCCTGATGGTTGTATTTCTGTTGTCATTCCCACAGGAGTTGTATTTTTCCAGTATAAGTTCTTAGCTGGATATCTGCAGGCTTCAGTTCAGTGTACTTGAAATGCCAGTCAAGCTCATTTTGTGGAATGACTGAAACAGCTGAGCCAGAGTCCAATTCCAATTTAATTAATTTGCCATTCACTTCTGGTGTAAGTCATATTACTTGCCTCTAGTTAGTTTTCACATTGGAAATCTCAAGGCTACTCAGTCTTGAGTCACTCTCATCATTAGATTTTTCATCAACATCATTAGTGCTCTTTTTGAAAATGCAACTTGACTGTTTAGCTTTATCTCTTCCACGTGCAGTCCATTTATTTCTGTTTGTGTCCTACTTTGCTGCATTTTCTGTAGGTTTTACCTTTAAACCTGTACTGTTCTGGTGTATGTGATCTCCTGTCACAACGTTTAACATAATTTGTTTGACCAGGCAGATTTTTGTTTAGATGCTGCAATTTCATTCACACTCATCTTCATTCCTGACTGCAACTCAGTTGTGTCTCTGGCTGCTGTTTCCATTGATACAGTGATTTCCAGTGCTCTTTTAAACGTGAGGTGTGCTTCAGTGAGGACCCGTTTTTGAATGCTTTCTTGTAGGATTCCACAAACTAAACAATCTCTCAGTGCATCATTAAGCTGATCACTGAACAAACAATGCTTGAACAATTTCTTCAATTAGCCACAAAAGCTGGAATGGACTTCCCTTTTGATTCTGCTTCTGAAATCTAAAGCATTCTGCAACAAACAATGGTTTTGGTTCTAAATGTTCCTGCATTATGTTCACAATATCAGCAAAGCTCATTTCGGCTGCTTTGGTAGCAGCAGTTAAACTTCCAAGCAACCTGCATGCTTTCCTATCCACTGCACTCAGCAACACTGGTGCTGCATTTTCATTGACTACTTGCTTCAAAATACTGAACAATTCATTCAGTATACATCATCCAGTTATCTGTTGTGTAAGTGAAGTCATCTATCTTTCCAATGTAGCCAGAAAATATTAACAGCTATTATCACTCAGTACTCACTGTTGATGTACCCTTGGTCATACACATTGCTTGTTAATTTCATCGGTTTTCCCTTTTTTAAAAAAACTGGATCATCTCTTTCACCTTCTGAAGAAAAATGTGCTGCACTTCAACTGGTAGGTAATCATCTCAGGTTCATTTTCACTGCCACTTCATTGCCACTGATATGTTTTTTAACTCCTGAAATTAATCAAAAGAAAAATCCTGGAGAACATGTATGCTTCGTTTTTACTTTTGGTGAAGCATGCATATATCATGCGGTGTTGTGCTGACTTATGCTATTGACGTACTTAAATATAACCCATAATGAATTATGTAAACTGACAAAGAATGCTTAATCAAACAATATATTTACAATATTACTCAAATATTACTGTAAAATT
The DNA here is from genome assembly GCF_048418815.1 of Hemitrygon akajei. Lineage (NCBI taxonomy): Eukaryota > Metazoa > Chordata > Chondrichthyes > Myliobatiformes > Dasyatidae > Hemitrygon > Hemitrygon akajei. The sequence goes on from NC_133130.1 coordinate 38,696,193, forward strand.
AAATATACTACAGTGTATTTTAAGTACATCAGTCTTTAATGTCTGATCCCTTTCTCTGAATGCCATGTAGCAGCAATACTAGATGGGGTCCCACTGGGAATTCTGGTTTAGCTCTTGTTTCTGTATGTAAACCACACTAACACAGATCCTCATTGGAGTTTGGCTAATATGTTGTTTTGTGCAGGGCCCTAATGGATCTCAGTACAAACCAAAGTCACATTTTACTGCACCAAAAACGGTTAGAATTCAGTTCTTAGGCAAAAATTCTGAACGGCATCTTTTTGAACTTGACTTTGTCTGACCTGGATTACATCCAATGATTATAAGTTTCAATCCAGGACAAACCATAAATTCAGTTGTCTTTGGCTTCACATTACTTCAACAAATACAAATAAATTTCTGTAAAAATAGTGCACATGTCCATTATTTAAGCCCATAATTATTTTGTGACAAATTTTATCACTGCTTTTAATTAAAGTGTCCATTTTAAGATGTAAAATATGAGGAATATAACTCATGCATTTTCAGTGCGACAGAACATTGCCAGTGTTTTGCATTGTTCCTAGCAAAAACAAAATAGTTTTTATTTGGGTCACAAACTTCTGGAGCAATACAGTATGGATACAGGCCCTTCAGCCCAACTATTCCATACTGACCATGATGCCCAATCCTCCCAGGTGGTCTCTTTTTTCCTGCATTTGGTCCCCCTTCCAATACCTATCCAAGTGCTTCTTAAATGATAGTATTGTACCTGCTTAAACCACTGCTTCTGGCAGCTCATTCCATATACTCTCTGTATGAAAGAGCTGTCCCTCAGATCACTTTTAAATCTTTCCCCTCTCATTCTATCCCTATGCCCTCTAGTCTTGGACTCCCCATTCATGGGAACGAGATAACCTATCACCATCCACCTTATCTATGGCTCTCATAGTTTTAAACAATTCCATGAGGTTGCCTTTCATTCTCCTCTGTTACAAGGACTAAACAAAAGTATCCTGGCCAACCTCTCCATATAACTCAGGGCCTCTAATTCTGATAACATCCTTGTAATTCTCTTCTACACTCTTTTCAACCACATCTTTCCTGAAATAGGATGACCAAAACTGCACATAGAACTTCAAGTTTGGCCTTACTAGTGACTTATTCAACACCACCATAATGCCACAACACTTATATTCAATGTCCGGACTGATGAGGTCCGGCATGCTAAATGCCTTTTACATCACCTTTTTGAACTGTGATGAAACTTTCAGCAAACTCTGTACCTGTTCTCTGTGGTTCCTCTGTTCCAACAAATTCTACACCGGTTTGACTTTCCAAAAGGCATCACCTAACACTGTATTAAAATCCTTTTGCCATTCCTTGGCCCATTCCCCTATTTAATTGTTTCAATTATTGTTGTTTTGTTTTATTAATGATGGTTAACTTGAAATGTCTGTCTGATTTTGTTTTTAAATTATCTGGAAGAATTAGTAAGGAATGACTCAATTGTCCAGCAAAGTAAACTCATTGGGGAAATTCCACATGCAAAAATGCTGAGTAAGCAAAGAATGAAATTTATAATTGTAGGGAGTGATATTTCTTATGATAGTTTGTAGATACAATATTTTTATTTGAGGAATTGTTTCAGCCATTGGTCAGTATGTCTTTAGACTTAAATTTTAAGGCTTGGTGTTATTGATAGGCAAACTGCAATAAATGTATAGTTACCTTAGACAGTAGAGGACAAGAGCTATGATTGTTACTGCCTGCCAGTTTTCACCAAGGTTAATGATGATGGTTCCTTAATGTTGTTATAGCTGGGGGCTGGTAATGGGGAAAAGCTCCCACTACCTATTAAACGCTCCCAGTGGTGTACACCTCAAATAGCTTCTGACAGCTAAGTCCAGCTCCTGGCCTTCATGTGTGGCTTAGCTACTAAGCCCTCCGGAACCATTTCTACTGACAGGAGAAGGGTCAAAGAGGGATTACTAGCACCTTAAAACCCGCCACTTCAGGCAAATGGGCTCATCAGCCGTGGCTGGCAGCCCATCTAGGAGAAGGAAAACTCTGATCTCAAACCTCTGCTGCCTTGCAGATATACCCACTTGTGGAGAAGGTTTCGGGAGTAAACTCTGAGGAAAAAATCCTGAGCTGAAGTCCTTAAGCAGTCCTATATTGAGTTCAATGCTGACTGGCAACTCCTATGATACTGCTGGTACCAAACTGTACCGGCACTCTGCCATTCCTTTGGGGGCAGAGTGGGGAGCTTACTATATGGACAACAGTTTGCCCTCCATATCATACTGCCCATGCTTACATATCTAGATAGCTAGGATGCAATATCCATGGTCAGCTCTGACCGATGGAAGTCTCAGAGACTCAGAGAATGATGTTGCAATATTCCCAGAAAAAAAAGTGTGGCAAAAGCAACAGTGTAAAGCATTTAATCATAATTTTCACTTTCCTTTGTGGTCGTTGCACGAATAATATGGGCCTTTGCATCTTCTAGCTTCACTGCACCTGTCGGACTGGAGAGGTTGTGGTCTATATGACAATACATTGGATGCAGCTGGCACACTGTAATAGTTTGCTGTTCCATCACCATCTGTGTCAGAAAATGAACCCTTCAAAAAGATCGGGTCTCCCACCAGCAGGATCAGATCATAGACCCGTTCCCTCACTGGCCAGCTACTTGAGGACTTAAATCTACACTTTCCAATTTTTCTGTTATCCGTAATATTACTTTTCAAGGTTAAAAGTGTAAGGGTATTGTCTGAACTGGTAGGGTAAATGGCATGAAAATAGTCTAACTTTCAGGTTAGTAGTCATCACATATGGACTAAATACACACCAATTTGCATCCATCAAATTGAACACTGGATGAAAACACCAAGATCTTCCGAGCAGAGGCATTAATCAAAGAGAGGCCCAATGATATAAATGAGGCATCACGTGTGGTTTCCTGGACCAAGCCTCAGGCATGAAACAGCTGAAAAAATACTTGACAGTGACTAGGCTGTCTTTGAAGACTAAAATCCAGAAACATTAAAATCTATTAAAAATCAATCCAGCAATTAAAAATCGTACACACATAAACAGTTTCATAGAAGCAAGATGTAAAATCACCTGAGGAAACATTAAGGGACATTTTTAAACCATTATAGCCCTCAACTAACTTCAATTAACATCAAGAAAATGTAAATATCTTAATAATAGATATAACCTTTAGAGTCTTTCCTACACTTGCAGCATCTTTGCAAGAGGATTCTCCAGCACAGCTGCAACCTTGGCCAATACTGCAGAAGGAGTTCAAAGTCAGAGCACAGGTGGAGCCGCCTCTAGTGTAGAGGGGCCAGAAAGTTTGGGAATTCCACCTTTGTGGATGCACAAACAGGAATCCCAAAGATGAAGAGCCTCGTGCAGCGAGGGGCCAATGGTTTTGCAAGGAGGCATTTGCATTTTTCTTGCTAAATTCTGGCCAGAAGTATAGCAGTAGATTACCAATAATGTGTGAATATTACAGCCTCACTTTCTTTCCTTCATTCTTTCATACTTTCTCCTGCTGCTTGATACCCTGTATTTTACTAGTTCTGCTTTGCAACAAGATTATCACAACTTAATAAACTGTTAAAGATATATAATAAATACCAGATCGTAAATTTTTCTGCAATTTACTGTGGAAAAAAAATGGCATTACTGCAGGTCAGGTCATGAAATCCAATATACCTTCAAGTCTTACGTTGTAAAATGATACCCTTTGTCTTACATCAAATGGCACTTTCAAATTTAAACAACATAAGAAACTCTTCACATCAAATAAACTGACCACCATAGTAGTAAGAAAAAAGTATTTGAAATTAAAATTCTCTATCTGGTACATATTATCTATGATAACAGATACCTGTAAGTGAATTTAATGACAATGATCCAATATCAGGGCATTTCACAATGAACATAAACCACTCAAGATTTATTGTTGTGTTTTATTAAAGCATTGGATCCTCTAGATTAGGTTACAACCTTACAATTCTTTTGCAGTTATTTATTTCTCTGTCAGCTTGGCATTGAATCAGAAGGCCAATGGTTCAAATGCAGGATTTAAGCTCATAATCTCAGTAGATACTTCATTATTGTATTAAGGAAATGTTGTATTATCAGAGGTGTTATTGTTGCACTGAAGGTATTAAGCCAATAGATTGGCTGAACATTTGAAGTCTTAATTGCTTTCTGAAGATGAAATAAGAATTTTCGTGGCATCCCACTCAGTTGTCGTCATTAATCATAGATTCACCGATGAATTCATTTTCCTGCAACTTGGTTTATATGTGGATATTTCTACTTAGAGATAAATATTGCCATTCTGTTAATATCAGAGAGTGAAAGGTTTGTTTATAGAAACAAGATAAGCAGCTGATTTGTCTATTGATTTAATTTTCACAATAGAATATGCCAATTGAGTGGATACTGTACCGGAGTTGCAGCTGCTGTCGGCTGAGTGGCCCGAGTCAGAGTGGTGATCCTGGTGATCTTGAGGCTTCAGCTCTTCGAGGCTTTAGTCTTCCCTTTTTTCTATCTTCTTTATAGCTGCTCAGCTAGGTTTGTTGAGTACATGCAGGATAATTAAATGCTCCTCTTGCAGGATGTGGAAAGGCAGGGAGACCTCCAGTGTCCCTGACGACTACAGCTGCGAGAAGTGTATCTGGCTGCAGCTTCTAACAGTCCACGTTAAGGAGTTGAGCTGGAACTGTATAAACTCTGGATCATTCAGGAGCCTGAGGGGGTGATCGATAGGACATATAGGGAGGTAGTTATACCCAAGGTGCAGGACACAGGAAACTGGGAGACAGTCAGGAAGGGGAAAGGGGTTAAGGAGCCAGTACAGAGTAACCCTGTGGCCAACCCCCTCAACAACAGGTATATCACTTTGGAAACTGTTGGGCGGAATGACTTAACAGAGGAAAGTCACAATGGTCGGGCCTCTGGCACTAAGTCTGCCTCTGTGACGCAGAAGTGAGTGGGGAGAAGAAGCACACTGTGGTGATAGGGGATTTGTTAGGAGAACGGACTGGACATTCTGTGGGCGAGAATGAGATTTCTGAATGGTATGCTGCCTCCCAGGTGCCAGGGTTTGGGATATCTTGGATTGAATCCTCAGCGTTATTAAGTGGGAGGCTGAACAGCCAGAAGTCATGGTCCATGTCGGTACCAGTGACATGGTAGGATGCGATATAGAGTTCAAGGGGTTAGATGCAAAGTTAAAGGGCAGGATCTCCAGGGTTGTGATCTCGGGATTGCTACCCATGCCACATGCTAGTGAGGCCAGAACTAGGAAGGTTACACTGTTTAATACATGGCTAAGGAGTTGGTGTAGAAAGAGGACATAAGGTTTTTGGAATGTTGGGCTCTTTTCCAGGAAGATGGGGCCTGTAAAGAAAGGATAGTTTAAATTGGAGGGGTGTAATATCCTAGTGGGAAGGTTTGTTGATGCTGCACAGTGGGGTTAAACTAGAATTTTAGAGAGCCAGATCAGTTAGTAGAGAGGTTGTGGTGGCAGATGTTGGTAAGACCTCAGACAAAGTTAGGAAGCAAAAGGTTGAGCATGGTGTGACTAGTGTCCTGAGCTGCATATATTTCATTGCATGAAGTATCATAGGACAGTCAGATAGTGCTCAAGATGAGGTAGCTGGTTTACAAAAAGAGGCAATGTGTAGTGAAGAGAGGCTGTTGATAGGGCAACATTGCAGTCAACAGGATGTGTTATATTGTAAAGCTGGACAAAATCGAAAAGGATGAATACAGGACTGAAGGTGTTATATTTGAATGTGTACAGTATACAGAATCAGGTAGATGAAGTTGCAGCATAGCTGCATGTTGCCAGATATTCTGTTGTGGGCATCACTGAATTATGGCTGAAAGAAGATTATAGCTGGGAGCTTAATGTCCAAGGATACACATTGTAGCACAAGGACAGACAGGAAGGCAGAGGGGGCAGCATTGCTCTGTTGGTAAAAAATGAAATCAGATTATTAGAAAGAGTTAGAAATCATTAGGTGTTGAATCATTGTCTATAGAGATTAGGAACTGGAAGGGTAAAAATCTGCTGAAGGGTATACAGATCCCCAAACCTTAGTAAGGATGTGGCCTACAAATTACAAAGGGAGATAGAAAATGCATGCCAAAAGGGTTAAGTTACAATAGTCATGGGTTCTTCCATATACAGGTAGATTGAGAAAATCAAGTTGGCGCTGGATTCCAAGAGGGGGAACTCCTAGAGTGCCTACAAGATGGCTTTTTAGAGTAACTCATAGTCGAGCCCACCAGGGAATCAGCTATTCCAGATTGGCTCTTGTGCAATAAACCAGAATTGATTAGAGAGCTTAAGATAACAGAACCCTTAGGGGAAAGTGATCATAATATGATCAAATTCACCCTGAAATTTGAGAAGGAGAAGCTAAAGTCAGATGCATCAGTGTTCCAGTGGAGTGAAGAGAATTACAGAGGCATGATGGAGCAGTTGGCCAGAACTGATTGGAAAAGAACACTGGTAAGGATGACAGCAGGGCTGGAATTTCTGGATGCCATTTTGAAGGCACAAGATATATAAATCCCAAAGTGGAAGAAGTAATCTAAAGGAAAGATGACACAACCTTGTGTACCAAGGGAAATCAAATCTGGCGTAAAAGATGAAGAGAGGGCACATAATAGAGCAAAAACTACTAGGAAGTTAAAAGATCAGGAGGCTTTTAAAAACCAACAGTGGGAACTAAAAAAGGTCATTAAGAAGGTGAAGATGGAATACAAATGTAAGCTAGGCAATGGTATTAAAGAGGATGCCATAAGTTTCTTCAGATACATAAAGTGTAAAGAAAGGCAAGAATGGATATTGGACTGCTGGAAATCGATGCTGGAGAGGTAGTAGTGGGGGACTATGAATTGGCAGATGAATCAAATAAGTATTTTGCATCAGTCTTCACTGTTGAAGACACTAACAGTACTTTGGAAGTTCCAGGTGTCAGGGGTCATGAAGTGTATGAGCTTACCATAACTAGAGAAAAGGTTCTCGGAAAACTGAAATGTCTGCAGGTAGGTAAGTCACCTGGATCAGATGGTGTACATCCCAGGTTCTGAAAGAGGTGGCTGAAGCCAGTATCTTAAATACAGTACCATCATCTGCCTGTTGGGGTTTGTTCTCATATTGTTAGATGCATTTTAAGAGGTAAGATACAAATTACTGTCACTTTCCTTGATAAAACATATTTTGAACCCATTTTAGTAAAGTAACTTCAGGATCCACCCATCAAGCAAATTTTGAGACTGAACATATTTAGGTTTTCAAGTAGAGAAACTGTTTTAGTGGAATCTGCACTGCAGGTTATTAATCAAGTACCCTTAAGACAGTGTCATTTTACAAGTACCATGGCACATGAATAGAACTTGAAGGCATGATAAATCCATGAGATTGTTGTGGATATAATTTTGGGATAATAGTTGCGAAGTACAAAATTTCTTTAGAGTAATGGATCTCCATGTACTTTCAATGTTTTTTTCAGTTATAGACTAAGGCTTAGTTCTCATCTCTCTAATAAAGGGAAATCCAGTGAAAACCATAAAGGATTTATGAATTTAATCAGCTATGATACAAGACAACCTTAGTCTTCATATTCCAGCTCAGAAAAGGAAGGCATAGATGAATACCTGAAAATAAGGCTATCGATTGAGGTTTTGGGGGAACTAAACAGTGACTTACAGAATTCTATGTTGGGTATTACACATCAGGTAAATATTAAGTCAGGTTTATTTTACTATATACATACGTGAAAACCATCTAACGAGGTAATGTTTCTCCAAACCAGGGTGTAAAGCACTGTAGTATACTGTACATAACACACATAATACATTATCATTTATGAACGTAAGGATGAAATCTACGGATGGATTACACATAAAAAACAAACTAAAATGCATAAATTAAATATTGTAAGGGACCAAACCGATTAACCAGTGGCTGATTTGAATGCGATGTGGCAGGGAGTTCAGAAGCCTCATGGCCTGAGGGAAGGAACTGTTTCTCATCCTGACCACTCTTGTTTTTATGCATTGGAGTCTCCTGCCTGATGGTAGAAAGTCAAAGAGGATGCTGAGTAGCTGGGTGGAATCCTTAATAATAATAAGGGCCCTATGTACGCAGCACTCCTGATAAGTGTCCACAATTAAAGGTAGGGAGACCCCTATGATTCTCTCAGCTGTTCTCACTGTTTTTTGTACAGATTTTGTGGTCTGATGCTTGGCTGCTCCTATACCAGATGGAGATTCAACTTGCCAGTATGCTCCCAAGTCCTGATGAAGGATTTTGGCCCGAAACGTCGACTGTACTCTTTTCCATAGATGCTGCCTGGCCTGCTGAGTTCCCCCAGCATTTTGTGTGGGTTGCTCAGATTTTCAGCATTTGCTGATTTTCTCTTGTTTATGGACACTCTTTATGGTGTCCTTATATAAAATGCAGTTAAGACTGGGGGGGGGGGGGGGGAATCCTCACTTTCCTCAATCTCCTGCTGTGCCTCCTTGTTCAGAGAGGTGATATTAAGGGTCCAGTGAGGTTATCCGTGATGTGAACTCCCAGGAACTTGGTGCACTTAACTCTTTCTACTGAGGCGCCATGTATTCACAGAAGCGGATGGTTCTGAACTCTACAGTGATTTCCTTGGTCTTCTCCACATTCAGACATAGGTACTCTCACACCAGTCCAATCACTCTCAGCACTCTGACTCACCATTGTCGTTAATGCGGCCGACCACTGTAGAGTCATCTGTAAATGTGATGACACAATTTGAGCTGAGTCCTGCAACATATCATGCATCAGCAGTGGGCTGAACACACAGCGCACAGCCAGTGCTCAGCGTAATACAATTAGAGACATTGCAGCTTTCACAAACTGACTGTGGCCTTTCTGTTAAGAAGTCCAGGATCCATTTGCAGAGGGAGGTGTTGAGACCAAGCGAGGACAGTTTCCCCACTGGTTTCTGGGGTATGATGGTGCTAAGTACCAAACTGAAGTCTATGAACAGCAGCCTGGCATATGAAACCCCATTTTCCAGGTGGGACAGGACAGAATGAAGAGCAGAGGCTATTGCATCATCAGTGGATCAATTTGAATGATAAGCAAACTGGAAGGGGTTCAATGTAGCCAAAAGTAAGGCTTTGATGTGCTCCAAGACCAGCTGCTCAAAGCATATCATAATGGTTGATATTAATGCCACTGAATGATAGTCATTTAGGCAGGTTACTGTTGCATTCTTTGCAACTTTTTGGCTCTAGAGGAATGACTTATACCTTAGTTTATAAACAAGAATATTGTTTCTTAGATTCTTCATTCAGCAAATATGGAAAAGCAAATGCAATCACTGCATTATCATATATTTTGTTTGCTGGGAAACCTAAATTTGTCAGAATCTGGGAGTAAGAACTCTTGAATATTAAATGGTAAAACTTGGTAAATTGATTTTTCTCAAAAATTGTTAATTTAAAGGTTAGTTTTATTGCATTGTTTGTGTCATCAGAAAGCAATTTCAACTTTGCATCAAGACTACATACAGTATAACCTGAGAATGAAGTCAGCAGAAGGGACTCGATTCCAGTGATGTGAGATCACTTCAAGGTGGTAATTTCACACCATGATTTGCACCAGCTGTGCATATTTGCGAAAGAAACTTTAAAATCTTCTCAAGAGATTTGTTGGACCAACTAAATTCTTTTAAATATATTTTTTCATGTTTTTATGGTTGGCAATGAATTAACCGTATTACTGTGTCCTCAATAGAAATAAATAAAACTAGTATTAATAATTATTTAGACAGCAGCAAATGGGGCATCAAATATCTTCGTAAGGCAATGGTAAATGTAACACAGGTGTTTCAGATCAGCATCTACTCTGTACTTACAGTACATAGATAGCAACCATAAATGGATGGTTCATTTGTGGAGTTCTCTGTTTGTCCACTTTATTGCAGCAGACAGATCTAAGTGAGAAATGGAGAAAAAGTACAGATTAACGTGAAGAAATCTTCTTGTTGGGCATAAAGCATTGATATCCATAGGCCTGGGTTGCTTAGAGGCTACATTTTTAATAATAATAAGTTTTGCACGGAGACTGAGGCAAAACAGAAAGTTAATTTGATACCAGTGTAAAATGCTGTTTATACTTATTCATGGGTTGCAGTTGAGTGCTGGCAAAACTGGCGGTTGTTGCTCAATTCCAGTTACACATGAGTAAGTGCACCCTTGCACCACTGAAATCAATCTGATTAAGATACACTCACAATGCTATTAGGATAGACCCAGAGATGATGAAGGATGCAAAGATGATATGAGATAATGAGCTAACATTTCAGGTCGGGATATTGCATAATTTATTGTCTGATGCTGGAGATATGTGTTAGGATTACCCCGAAGAACCATTGCAATGTTCTCCTTGAGGATACAAGGTAATGAAGAGAATGGACAGTCAATAAATATTCATTTAGAGATACAGCACAGTAACAGACCTGTCCAGCCCAATGAGCCTGTGCCGCCCAATTACACCCATGTGACTAATTAACCTACTGCCCTGTACCTTTTTGGGATGTAGGAGGAAACTGGTGCACCTGGAGGAAATCCACATGGTCATGGGGAGAACTTACAATCTCTGAATAGACAGCAGTGAGAATGTATAAACCCCATACATACAGACTTCGCTTCAGATAATCTTATAACATTTGCTGCAAAGTGTCTAATAGGACCATAATTCACATTTTTCATTGATCAAAAGTTGCTTTCAGTTCAGTTCACCTATAACTGCCTACAACCATTCTGTGTTGTATCCTGGAATCAAATGTTCGCTGCAGTGAATCTTAATTCTGTCTTCAGGGAAATCAATATTACATCAGATAGCATAGTTCTTCCTGCTGCACCCCGGGACTGAAATTGGTTGAAGTAGGTGCGTTTTGCTTTGTGTGGTAATGGTATTTGCACTGGAGAAGGCAGAGACACAGGAGACTAAAGATGCTGGAACCTAGAGCAACACACAACCTCTGTTGAGCAGCTTTGGTGGAAGGAAAGGAAATTGTTGACTTTTTTCACCGAAGCCCTTCTCCAGGACTCATTGGAGAGGTGACAGGCTTGATGTAGGGTTTCCGCCTGAAACTTCAACAATTTCCTTCCTTCCACTGATACTGCCTGGCCCACTGAGTTCATGCAGCTGATTGTGTGTTGCAGGGGGAGGAAGAGAACTGTTCCATAGGGAAGATTTGAAATGGGCATCTTCTGCATCTGAACTGAGATCAAGCTTCACATTAATTCACTACGTAATGTAACTGCCAAATTTCTGCACACCTGTTCAGTCTCTGTTCCATGAAACCTTTTTGCATCCTTCTCACATTCCTGCCTAGTCTCCTTGGAAAATGTTGAATAAGTTGTTTGTTTCCTGATCCAAATCATTGACTTCCACCCAGAGAGAAATCCATTTATTCCTTCTTTGTTTTCTCTTTGATAATCAATGCTCAATTCATGCCAGTACATGACCTCCAATCAAATATAATTTAATTTTACACACTAACACTTTACATGGGATTTAATCAAAAGCTTCCAGAAAGTCCAAGATCTGCATTTGCTAATTTTGTCCAAAATGTTCTCTCAGGTACATTTGCAAAAATAAAAATCAAGAAGGTTGTGAAACAGAATTTATCTTCAATTAAGTACTCTGCTCATGACAACATCAGACTATGGAGAGTTGTGTTTACAACTCAGCACATCACGGAAAGCAAACTCACCTCCATGGATGTCTACATCTTCCACCATATTGGTAAAACAGTCTGCATAATCAAAGACCACCGCCCACCCCACCCTGGATATTCTCTCACCTTCCCCCTACCATTGGGTAGAAGATACAAAAGCTTTAAAGCACGCAGGCTTCAAGAACAGATTCTATCATGCTATTATAAAAGTATTGAATGGTTACCTGTTATAAGATGGACTCTTGTCCTCACAATTTACCTCATTATGACCTTGCATATTTTTGTCTACCTGCAATGCACTTCCCCAGTAACCATAACATTTTATTCTGTATTATTTTATTGGTTTTCCTTGTACTACCTTAATTCATTATTGTAACGAATTACATTTTATGAATGGTATGCAAGAATTTTTTTTTACTGCACATCAGTACGTGTGACAATAATAAACCAATTTACCAATTTATCATTTGATCATGTTAGTTTTGCTTAATCTTGTTTATACTTTCCAAGTGTCTACTTCTCAAACTTTATAGTATCCCTGAGCATTTCCCCTACTACTGATATTGAGCTAACCAATCTGTCTTTCTTCGTAAATAGTGGGGTTACATTTTTCGCTATGTCATTTGCAGGAACTATTCTAGTGATTTGCAGGATTTCAGGAAATGATAACTAAACATTCACCATGTACATGACTACTTGCCTTTATCTTCTATCATGCAGATTACCAGACCACAGGATTTCTCAGCTTTAAGAGACATTTATTTCTCCAGAACTATTTTCTTTCTAAGGTCCTCGGTTTGCTGATTCCCAAGATTGTGAGAAATTTACTTGTGACCTCTTCAGTAAAGATAGGGCCACGGATTTGTTTAGTTGTTCAGCATTCTCTTGATCCCCATTATGAAGTTTCTGACAATACAGAACCCACCTATTTTTCTGTGGTTATATATTTGTAGAATCCTTCACAATCCACTTTTATGTTCCTTGCAGATTTATCCTCATATCCTACCTTTGCACTATTAGCCCAGAAAACAAAGAAAGAAGCAGAATTAGGCCATTCTGCTCCATCATTCTATCATGGCTGACTTACAGTAACCCTCTCAACTCCATTCTCCAGCCTTCTCCCCAGAACCTTTGACACTGTTACTAATCAAGAACCTATTAACCTCTGCTTTAAATATACCCAATGACTTGGCTTCCATAGCTGTCCATGGCAATGAATTCTTCAGATTCACCACCTTCTGGGCTAAAGAAATTCCTCCTCTTCTCAATTCTAAAGGGAGTCCTTCTACTCTGAGGCTTTGCCCTCTGGTCCTAGACACCCCCACTCCATGTCTACTCTCTAGGCCTTTCAATAATTGATAGGTTTCAATGAGAACCCCATCCCTCCTCCACTTTGCTAAACCACAGTGAAGACAAGCCAGAGCCATCAAATGGTCTTCATACATTAACCCTTTTATTCCTGAGTACATTCTCATGAACTTCCTCTGGACTCTCCCCAATGCCAGCACACCCTTCCTTTTAGTCTCAGCATTATATACTTGCTTTGATATTCTAGTTCTCTCAAAATGAATACTAATATTGCATCGACTTGCACTGGCCTCTACTCTTGCCACATTAATCCCAACTCACCATCAAATTTGCAGACGAAGGATGTCTATTGAAGTGTGGTGGACTGACCCCTACCTTGCTGAGGCCAGGCGGCAACTCTCAGACACCTCCTCTTACTTATCACATGAAATGGACAGTACTCCAGACCATCAGGCCACTGTCTCCACACCATCACTAACTTCATCAACTCTGGATCCACTACAACCTACTTGAGAGTTCACTTACCACACACTGCTCATTTCAACCTCCTACCCAAGATCCACAAACCTGACTGTCCAGGTAGGGCCATGGTCTCTTCCTGTTTCTGCCCCACTAAACTTGTGTCTGCATACCTCAACTCCATTCTATCCCCCTCGGTTCAGTCCTTTCCTAACTACATCCGTGATACTTCACATTCACTCAATCTCCTCAACAATTTTCAATTCCCTGGCCTTGGACGCCTCAGTTTCACCATGGACATTCAATCCCTATGCACTCTATCACCCATCAAGAAGGCCTTAAAGTTCTCTGCTTCTTCCTAAACAAAAGACCCAACCAGTTCCCCTCCACCACCACTTTCCTCCACCTGGTGCTCACCCTCAACAATTTTGTCTTCAGCTCCCCCCACTTTCTCTGAACTCAAGGGGTAGCGACGGGCATCGGCATGGACTCCAGTTGTGCCTGCCCTTTTGTCCATGTGCCAAGCCTTCCCTAGTAATGCTTCCCAACACTTCCTGTGTTACATTGATGACTGCATTGGTGCTGTTTCATGTAGCCATGCTGGGCTAGTCAATTTCATCAACTTTGCCTTCAACTTTTACCCTGCCCTTAAATTCACTCGGTTCATTTCTGACACATCTCTCCCCTTTCTTGATCTCTCTGTCTCTATCTCTGGAGGCGAACTCTCTACCAATATATTTTATAGACCTTCTGATTCCTACAGCTATCTTGACTATACCTCTTTCCACCCTGTCTCCTGTAAAAATGCTATTCCCTTTTCACAATTTCTTTGTCTCCACTGCATCTGTTTGCAGGGTGAGGATTTCCTTTTCAGAACATCAGATATCCTCTTTCTTCAAGGAATGGGATTTCCCTTCCTCCACCATTGATACTGCCCTTTTCAGCATCTTTTCTATTTCCTGGACATCTGCGCTCACCCCATCTTCCTGCCACCTTAACACGGATAGAGTTCCTCCTACCCTCACCTACCTCCCTGTCAGCCTCTGCATCCAACACATCATTCTCAGCAACTTCTACCATCTTCAATGGGATCCTATGACCAAAAGCATCTTTACCTCCCCCAACTCTCCGCTTTCCACAAGGATCTGTGACTCACTTGTCCATTTGTCCCTCTCCACTAATTATCCTCCTGGCAAGTGACAGAAATGCTACATCTGCCTCCCTCACCTCCATTTAGGGCTCCAATCAGTCCTTCCAGGAGAAGCAACACTTCATCTGTAAGTCTTTTGGAGTTGTCTACATATTCGATGTTCCTGATGTGGCCTCTTCTGCACTGGTGAGACCTGAGGTAGATTAGAGGACTGTTTGCCAAGCACCTCTGCTCCATCTACAAAAAGCAGAATTTCCCAGAGGCAAATCGTATTAATTTGTATCCCCAATCCTGTTCCAACGTGTCTGTCTATGGCCTTCTCTTCTGCTATGGTGAGGCTACTCACAGAGTGGAGGATCAACACTTCATATTCCATCTAGATAGCCTCCAACCTGATGGTGTGAACATTGATTTCACTTTCTGGTAATCTTTTTTCCCCTCCCCCTTCCCTCTTCTTTTGCCCACTGTGGCCTCCGACCATTTCTCTTCACCTGCCTATCACCTCCCCCGGTGCCTATCTTCCTTCCCTCTCTCCCATGGTCAACTCTCTTCTCCTATCAGATTCATTCTTCTCCAGCCCTTTGCCTTTTTCACCTACCTCCTCCTAGCTTCTTACTTCATCCCTCCCACCTCCAATCCCCACCCATTTGGTTCCACTGAACACCTTCTAGTGTCACAGCCGTGGATTCGGCAGCGCAGTAAATAAGGCAATTGCGCTTGTGAATTTGCACGTGTCAGCTAATTATTATTTCGTCAAGATAGTATTTAACTCCATACTTGTAATTGTAGTGCTTGTCGAGACTTGGACAGAGCACAGCAACTATTCGCTTTTGTTTGCATCGGCCTTGCCTGAGAAATTGGACTGTCGAGTCAACTGCCTCTGAAGACTAGCGGGATTTGTTTAATGTTCAGATGTTTTTTTTCAGCTGCACTGTAGGCTTCGTTTCCCCTTTGAGACTTTCAGTTAACGACCCTGTCTGGCCTAGCGTTTATTGTTTTGTTTTCCCTCTAACACTGTTCGCATTAAAGTTTTGTGAACTATCGACCCGCTTCAGAGTCTCTCACTCCACAGTTGGGCCATATCTGAACTCGGTGACAGCAAGTCTCAACCACACAAAGATGGACCCAGCAGAGAGAGAGCAGTTGACCTTGGCCGAGAGACTCATTGGTCAGGTAAGAGTGAGAGCCTCTCTTAACTAACACTTCCTCATATGAAATGCACTCTAGCCCAGCCTTCACCCTGCTAAATCTCATCTATGCCCAAGCTAAGCATTCATATCCTTCCTGTAATGAGGTGACTAGAAGTGAATGCAACCTCCAAATGTGGACTAACCAGAGTTTTATAGATCTGAAACATTACCTCCTGGTTCTTGAACTAAATCCCACAGGATGCTGCCTGGTTTAGAGAGTATGGATTATGATCAGAGATTAAGGGAGCTAGGGCTTTACTCTCTGGAGAGGAGGAGGATGAGAGGAGACATGATAGAGGTGTAACAAGATATTAAGAGGAATAGACAGAGTGGACAGCCAGCGCCTCTTCCCCAGGGCACCACTGCTCAGTACAAGAGGACATGGCTTTAAGGTAAGGGGAGGGAAGTTCAAGGGGGAAGGTTTTTTACTCAGAGAGTGGTTGGTGCATGGAATGCACTGCCTGAGTCAGTGGTGGAGGCAGATACACTAGTGAAGTTTCAGAGACTACTAGACAGGTATATGGAGGAATTTAAAGTGGGGGGTTATATGGGAAGCAGAGTTTGAGGGTCGGCACAACATTGTGGGCCAAAGGGCCTGTAATGTGCTGTACTATTCTATGTTCTATGTTCTAATGTAGGACAACAAACCATAAGCTTTCTGAACGACTTTAACAACTTATGCAGCAACTTTGAGAGATCTATGAACAGGTACCCAAGATCCCTTTGTTCCTCCATTCTGCTAAGAATCCTGCCATTAACCTAGAATTATGCCTTCAAGTTTGACCTGCTTGCTTAAAGGCCATAAAGGTCACACCGATACATAAAGGTAATGAGTGAATGGAATTTACTGTGAGTTAGCATCCAGGCAGAATGTTAGAATCGTTAGGTTTAGGGGTGACTAAAGTTTCATTAGCAGATGCGTTAATGCAAGGGTAGTCAGTAAATGTTACTGAGATAAAAGTAAATGGTTTTATTGTCAGCACCAGTTTGTGGTAAGCAGTTAACCATGTTGATCACACCTGGGTGAAAAATAGATTCTGTGGTGTAGGCCAAAGAAAATAGCTTCAATCTTCTCAGTATTCGGTTTGAGGAAATTTCTTATCATCTGGTGTAGTGTAGGAAAAGCAGTGTGACAAATCAAAGGGAGAGTGGTAATACTGTTGAGACACAGCTGGATGATGGCATCAGCCAAATGGAATCTGATGTTTCCAGATGATGTCATTGAATTGTATCATATAGATAATGTAAGAGAAACAGAGAATAAACCCTAAGAGATCTTTATTTGAGAGGTACGAGAGGAACTATTGAAAAATATGTGAGACTACAGTAGGATTTGTATGTAGGCATTTGGGAAGTTGTGAAATATTGCATGTAAAGATTAAACAGATAGCAAAGGCAGGTTGGTTTAAACAAGGACATGACTTTTATATAGATTGGAATGTACAGAGTAATTTAAGCCAGAAAATTAGGGAATTTCATGAGTTCATTTAGCAAACATTTTGGCAGTAATGTGTTCCAGAATTAATAAGGAAGCATCCTTCTTTGGACTTATTAATGAACAGGTTTTAGTTAACTGCTTACCTGTAAGTGAATATATAAGTAAAATACAATGAAGAGTCTGAACTGGACAAACCAGAGTAGGGTTCGTTGGGTAGGCTGCTTTCCATTCCACGAAGCAGAGCCTGTGCATGGTAACGTGGGTTAATCTTTCAGAAGTTAAATAGCAGGTTTAGTGGGAGACTTTATTCAGTAAAATAATTAATGGTGTAAGAAACAAATTAATAACTTAAAAGGTAAAAATTCTACTTGACACAAACAAAATGCCTCAGATAACTAAATGGGTAAGACTCAACAGACTAAATGTACTGGAAAAAATACTTTAAATGCCACAAGCTCCATGGATTCTGGAGGCTATGAGAAATATAAGGAATTAGAGAAGATGTAAAGTATTTTATTTTACTTAGTAAAGGCCGTAGAGTAAGCCTTTCCTGCCTTTCGAGCCATGCTGCCCCAGCAACCCCACAACCCCAATTTACCCTGATCTCATCACGGGACCATTTACATTGATGAATTGACTTACATGGTAGGCCTTTGTACTGTGAGGTAAACTGGGAAACCCATGCATTCAATGGGGAGAGCATGCAGAGATTCCTATTGGGAAGATGCAGGAATTGAACTTCAAAGTTTGGAACGTGCAAAGCTGTAATAAATTTGTGCTACTGTGGCACTCCAATATATAGTGAGAAGTACAGGATGCCAGAATGAAAAGAGGTTTGCAATGGATATCAAAATTTACAAAAAATAATTTTACTAACACCTTAGGCATCTACAGTCAGATATTGTTTATTGACTACAGCTCCACCTTCATTACAATAATTCCAAGCAAACTCAACTCTAAACTCATAGACCCAGGACTCAACACCTCTGTTTGCAAATGGGTCCTTGACAATACCTCTGCTGTGATTATCCTAAATACTGATGCCCCACAAGGCTGTGCCCTCAGTGCCCTATTCTACACTCTATACACGCACAACTGTGTGGCCAGATTCTACTCTAATTCCATCTACAAGGTTGCAGGTGACACCTCTGTAGTAGGCGGTATCTCAAATAATGATGAGTTAGAGTACAGGATGGAGATAGAGAGCTTGCTGGCACGGTGTCAAGCTAACAGCCTTTCCCTCAATATCAGCAGAACCAAAGAGCTGGTCATTGATTTCACAAAATGGACAGTGTACTCCTTTTTGTATCTATAGTGTTTAGGTCAACAAGGTTGTAAGCTACAAGTTCTGAAGAGTGAACATAACAAATATCCAGTACTGGTTCAACCGTGTAGATATCACAATTAAAAAAAACACATCCACAGGAAGCTAAAGAAATTTAGTATGTCTGTTTGACCCTCAACAATTTTTTTCTCCGCATCATCAAAAGCAACATATCTGGATGCATCATGGCTGGATTTGACAGTTGCTTTTCTTGAGACCACAAGAAACTGCCGTGACTTGTGGACACAGCTCAGAAATCAGCCTCCTCCTCTTGGACTCTGTCTACTCTTCTCTTTGCCTCAGTGAAGAAGTCAACATAATCAAATACTCTACTTATTCAGAACATTGTCTCTTCTCTCCCTCCTTTTCAATTGGACCAAATGTACAAAAGCCAGAAAACTTGTACTATCAAGCTCAAGGACAGCTTCTATCTGCTATTATAAGACTAATAATTTCCCTAGAACGTTTCTTTATTTGGATAAGGTGGGCTCTTGACCTCATGATCTACCCCATTGTGACCTTCCACCTTATTGTCTACCTTCTCTTTTGCACTTCATTCTGAATTCTGTTATTGTTATTGTTTTAACACTGTTGGCTTAAAATAATCTGCATGGATAGCGTGTAAAACAGTATGTGTGACAATAATAAACAAATCTATTCATTTACTATTGCAAATGGAGTGAGAGAAAAATGGCTGCCAGTTTGAGAGCTTATTTAGCGTCATAGACAAAAAGGAATATAATGCTGACATCCCAAGAAAATTAATACAAAATAAGGGATAAATTGGTAAAAATTTGGAAATTGGGTTATGATTTTCATGGTACAGTGAATAACTTGTCTTGCCTATCATCCATACAGATCAATTCATTAAAATGATGCATTTAGGTAGTATAAGGCAAAACAACAACAGAGCGCAGGATAAAGTGTTTTAGCAAAGAGAAACTGAAGTGCAGTAACAGTAAGAGTCCATCTTATTGTACCGGAGAAACATTCAATAGACTTATAACAGCAGGTAGAGTATCCATGCATTTTTTTTTGGTGGCTTTTGTGTCTATTGCTTGATTGAGGGTGGGGGTTGGGTTAAGAGAGTATGTCAGGGTTAGGTAGCCTCTTTCATTATGCTGGCTGCTTTCTTGAGGCAGAAAGAAGTGTAAAAAGAGCCCAGGAAGAAGAGGCTGGTTTCTATGATGCGTTAAACTGTGTGCATAACTCTTTGCAGTTTCTTGAAGTTAAGTACAGAGTAGTTGCCATACCAAGCTGTGACGCATCTGGATAGGATACTTTATATGGTGCATCAATAAACATTGGTGAGATCAAAGGTGACCTATCAAATATGGCTCCTCATCAAAATTAACACGAACAAAATAATAAGGGCACTAAAGACCAAAGTATTAGAGGTTTCCTTCCAAAGAAGATTGTGAAGATGAACGCACAGCAGATGCCCTCACAAAAATACAGAGGAAATGTAGATTCTCCAACTATTTTCTTAGAATGGAAATTAATTTGCCTTTTTAGATATGTGATGGAGGAATATTAGGAATTACATACAACTTAGTCTGACTTCTGTTGTAAGGGAATTACAAAGTGTTTGAACCTTTTCATCTAATAAGAAAAAATGCAATGTGTTGGTAAACATGACTGGACTACAATTAAGCCTTCAGAGGTGTGTATGGGGAAGGATAGCCGTGAGCAGATAGTCAAAGATAAGTTAAGTGAGAAGACAAGAGGATGGCAAAGGAATACAGAGTAGATAAGTGTAAAGTCTTTCACTTTGCTGAAGAACAGAAAAATAAAATATTATTCAGATGAAGAGCAACTATTACATTTTGGTGTTCAAAGAGATTTGGCTGCCCTTATGCACGAATCCCAGAAAATATGGACAGAGACACGGTAAAGACAAGAATAAAGAAAATACATCAGTTTAATTAGTCAACTGTTGAATAGTTTTGGTCCCAATCAAATGACTAGGTGAACACGAGAACGCAATAGGAGCAAGAGTAAGTTATTTGGCTCTTGAGGCTTGTTCTGCCATTTACTATGATCATAGCGCATCTACCCCAGGCTTCAACATTTTCCCTCCTAGACCTCAGTTGCCGCATCTTTCCAAAATTTATCCATTTCCGCTTTAAATTATTATAATAAGCTTGCTTTCGGAACTCTCTGGGGCAGAGTAGAAATAAAGAAAATTCTACAGGATTCACAAACTTTCTAACACCACTGAATGTGGCCCGTAGAACATCGCCGTGGTTCACCGACACCATCTTGTCCTCTCATTTAGAAAGTATGCTCAGGTTATACTATGTCGACATTTTTCCAGTCATGTTCCGTTATGATCCTATCTTATATCTTAAATAACATCACTCCTTATACTTCTAAATTCTGAAGAATACATTCACAACCTCTCTGAGCAGCACAATCCTCCTAATTCAGAAAATAGCCTGGTGAATTGCTTTTTGATAGCCCCCAATTGAGGTAAGGAGACCTAAACTGTGCATTGTACTCCAGGTGGATCCTCACTGACATTGTGTACATTTTGTGCTTATTGAAGCAAGAATACGTATTTGCAAGTCATGATGATGCGTGATCTGGAGTTTCACATCAGCCAAGCATTCATTTTTGAATTTTGTCAGACAGCAATTTGTGCAAGCTTTCTGTGAATAAATAGGCTGTCTTTTTCCTTGCACAACGGTAATGATGCCAGAACTAAAGGCCATAAAACATCTTGGAATAGGCTGAAGGGGACATGAAAAGTGCATTATAAATATAGCCTTCTTTTTGTGATGGTTGATCCTAGGTGAACAAATACAGTAAGTGTGGCTTAAATGTGTTCTCCACATTGGCTGCATGCATTGGGTATACAGTATGCACGTGATGTGTATAGAAAACATGATCAAATCTTACATTTAGTGGGATACAGTGTGATCTATTGCACAATCAAGTTCATAAAGCAATTCAAACTCAGACTGCTTTGAAACATGAGCTATGTGACTTAATTTTAAGCCATTTATGCTATATCTTAACATAACTATTAACTACATCTTCATTATTGTACAATTTAAACAGTGTAATTTCAACACGGAATTTAATAAATATAGCAATAAATGTGTACGTAATTATTGTCATGAATATCATATCTGTGAATTTTGCTTTAAAGCACTTCCTGCTATATCATTAGTTTCTGATTTTCAATTGATATTTACACTCAGTTGCGAAAGTGAACTGATGTGCTGAGAAGGTTGTCATAACACAACCTCTTATACACTATACCCTGTACGCACATGTATCCACCAGTTGCATTTTAATCCTGCAGTAATTTTCATCAGTCTTTTGGAGTGCAGGAACTTCTGATCAGAACAACAATAAAATCTTAGACACAGACTCTTTATGCAACTTCACACCTCTACCAGACATGATGTCTCCATTCAATTGCTCATAGATATTCTGTTTCAAGCTCCATTCCCTTTTCACTACTTAAAACATTAACTCTGTATACTCCTTAATTGAGCAATGCTGGGTTTTAATTCTCAGTGATTAACTATTCTTAAAAAAACCCACCCATCTCGGTATTACACAGCCCTGTTATATATGAGTGTGGTTATATGCAGCATTTTTGTCTGCTCCAGCCTATTAAATGTAACAAGATTCCACTGTACTAGCAAATTCACTGTTTCATATTTCAAGGCGAGCTTGAGTGCTTCAATAACTCCCTTTCTTCATCATATGTGTTTATGATATAAATGAATGCATGATTAAATTGGTTTCTTATATAGTTTATTTTTAGAAATCCATGCCGAAACAGTAATTCTATCAAGTACGTCTGGGGAGAGGGTTTGGGAGGTCCTATCAACTCTGCAATGATACCTTGATATTTCCACATAAGATTTCAATTTGCTACTAATTATAAGATACAACATAAACTTTTGGACAGGTTTTGTCATATTCCTTTGATTAGGAACAGAATTCCTTTACGAAAGCCAGTACAAGGTTACGTGTAGTACTGAATCAGAAATATTTACATATGCCTCAGTTGCATCCAGCACATAAATACATTCCCACTGCTGCCTGTAAGGAGTTTGTATGTTATCCCCGTGACCATGTGGATTTCCTCCAGTTTCTCCCACAGTCCAAAGACATAGCAGTAGATAGGTTAATTGGTCATTGTTAATTGTCCTGTGATTAGTCAGGGGTTAAATTGAAAGATTGCTCAAAGGGCTGAAAAGGCCTTTTTCATGCTGTAAATGAATTTATCATATGAGCTTTCTATTTTGGCTGTCCTTTCAATGGAGTATGTACTGTATATTATGAATTCAGTTAATCTCATTCTTATTTCTGCTAAAATGCGTACTCTTGTCAACTAGAAATTATTTGATGATTCTCGCCTCCAATGGTTGAATGTCATGTGAGACATACGTTATTAGATAAAATCACATCCAAGTAGATAAAACACATAGAAAATGCTGGAGAGATTCAGTAGCCAGGCAGCATCCATGGAAAAGAGTACAGTCGACGTTTTGGACCAAGACCCTTCCTTCTATTTTATCTTAACTTGTAATAATATGAGTTAACCTGGACCTCCGCTGCGGGGAATTTTTTTTTTCTTGTATTGAACATCTAGGTATTATTTCAGCTGCTGAAAGGATGAGAACTGGATACATGACTTTAGACAAAAAAAATGATACGGTATAATGGTTGATAGGATTCAGTTAAAGGTAAATCTTGCATTCCTATAGCACTTCAATGACCTCAGGGTGTTCTATTCCACTTTATAGCCAATGACATACTTCAGAAGTGTAGTCAATATTGTGATGTGGCAGGTAATTTGCACATATGCAACTTCCACAGAAGGCAACGTGATAATGAGCAGTTAATTGTATCATACTTATGCTGATTGAAGAATTAATACTGACCACAGCATCAAGGATATTCCCTTGCTGTTCTTTTAAACAGGGCTAAGAGATTGTTTACAACCATCTATCGCAGTCCACATGGGATTAGAAATTCATTTACAGAGCTTCATGAAAAAGCAGTTTAAACCAGGACAGACTAATTTTACACACACTTCTGGCTGCCTTAGCACTTATTGGAAAATTCATGTTTTCATTTATCAGTGGGATTTCTACTCTCCCTGGCGTTTATTTTCCATGGTAAAAGTAACCATATTGCAACATGGAATACTCACCTGCAATGAGATTTTCTACTTCACTGACCAGAAATACAATGGTCATATTTATTCATAGAACAACAGGCTCTTATTAAACGTGCTTTCCCAAAACGAACAGTATCCCCTAACCCTCTACAGGCTCAAATATAACCACATGTGCATTTTCACTCAGAGGCCGGGGTCATTGTTACTCTCTGCTTCCTTGGCTGTTTCTGCACCAAAAATTAAGTAGAGATCATTTTCTAGGGCTCTTATGAGAAATTTGGCACCTTAGAAAATGATTCAGCACTCCTTCAGGCTTTGTGCAAAATAAGCAATCAAAATCTGCAGATAATGCTCATTAAAATAACCAATAATCTGTAAAGATATTTGTGGTAACTTCTACTTTACAAAAGGACCACTCAACAGTTCTATGGCGAAAAGAACATCTTTAACTGGGACGGTAAATGATATTTACAATACAGGGGCTTTCAGGTACCTCGTGTGGCATGGGTGGAGGAACTCCATACAATGCACACCGGAAATAAAACCCCGCTGACCCAGGAACCTGCCTCTTGCTACCAACAGCTTCCTGATTAGTATTAACTTACTTTTAATAATACTCACATTACAACAATATTGAATGTGAACATTTCATACTGCAAAGGTCATTGACTATATGAATGCATTTTAACTAAATTATTTAATAACTGATTTATTTTAAGTAAATGAAAATAAATCAACCTAAAAATGAAGAACAAATCTGCAAATGCTTGAAATCCAAGCAACACACACAAACTGCTGGAGAAATTCAGCAGGCAGCATCTATGGAAAAGAGTACAATTGACATTTTGGGCCAAGTCCCTTCATCAGGACTTGAAAGAAAGATGAGGGGTCAGGGTAAGAAAGTGAGGGGAAGGGTGGAAGAACCTTAAGGCGATAGGTGAAACTGGGAGGGGGAGGGGTGAAATAAAGAGTTAGGAAGTTGCTAAGTGAAAGATACAGGGCTGGAGAAGGGGAATCTGATAGGAGAGGACAGAAAGCCATGGAAGGAAAAAAAGGGGAGGAGATAAGGTGAGAGTGCGAACTGGAGATGGGGAATAGTGAGGGTGGGGGAGTGCTTTATCGAAAGTTGAAGAAATTGATGTTCATACCATCAGGTTGGAGGCAATGCAGATGGAATCTAAGCTGTTGCTTCTCCAACCTGACTGTGGCCTCATCGCAACAATAGAGGAGGCCGTAGACTGACGTGTTGGAATGGGAATGGGAAGCAGTATTAAAATGGGTGGCCAATGGGAGATCCCACTTTTCCTGGTGGACGGAACGTAGGTGCTTGGCGAAGTGAAATCATAAACCATCACTCAGCAATTTTTTTGTTTCAGAATCGGGAAGCGGAAACATGAAAAATTATATTGCTTATTTAGTTTTCAAATTTTCGACTCCAAATTGTGAAGTCACAATATGCAAGCTGCCAAATAAATAAAGTATCTGTGAAATCTGTTTGAGCAACCATCATGAACCTTACACCTTTGTAGAAATATATTGCATAATCTACACATATAACATAAATCTGTTAAATAGTCATTTTCTTCTGAAACTAACTACTAAGCTATGTATGCTTTATTTGAATAAAGATCAAAAGTGTTTAATGTACTATAAATCAAAACAGATATTTTACAAATAGACTACTCAGTCAGCAAACAGGGAAAACCTGCAGATGCTGGAAATCCAAGCAACACACACAAAAACGCTGCAGGAACTCAGCAGGCCAGGCAGCGTCTATGGAAAAAAAATACAGTTGATGTTTCGGGCCAAAACCCTTCAACAGGACTGGAGAAATTCTTTGGGCCGAAACGTCACCTGTACTTTTTTCCATTGGTACTGCCTAGCCTGCTGAGCTCCTCCAGCATTTTGTGTGTGTGACTCTCAGTCAGTCTGTTTTATACTTTCCGGGAGCACCATTTTGATTTGATTTTCACTCCTGGAGCCATCAATGCCAATTGCCGTTTGCAGAAACCTAAGCCCAGGATCTGTGCTTTTGTGCTTCAGTGCATCACTGATGCAGCATCGCCCTATTGCACGGGAATCTATGCACAATTTTAGTCTCATCTTGTAGGTGAATTGAAGAGATCCCATGACAGTGAGTTGCTGTTTCCTCACTTAATATCAATGAAACCCTCAGCTTGGAATTTGTCTGGAAAACAAGTACAGGAGCCTTCACTGTTGTCAGTGTCAAAGCAATGTTACCCACACTCTCAGAAGCCTTGCTTTATGAACCTTACTCACTTCCTGCCTTGTTGAGAAATGGTGCATGTGACACTTTGTTTGTCAGTGGTACTTTGCAGAACTAAGAATTAACTCTACCAGCAAAGCAGTGAATTTCTGTTTTTGATAAATGTGGAAGTTTATTTGGCTGCAGTGTCCTCAAAGTACAGGCGTTCAAAGAGGACACACATGGGTTTACAGACACCTCATGGGCAACCTCCTGCCCTGATTATACTTGAACAAGAAGACTACTTCTTGTGCATAGTATTCTTTATAAGCCTCAGAAGTTCCTTCCATCCAGCTGGGAAGATGTTTCCACATCCCTCTCCTTATTGTAACTTTTAATTCATTCTTTGCCAGAAGCCCTCGATTCTGAATGTGTTTGTTTGTATAGAGTTGGAGCTTTTTTAAAAATGAGTCCCTGGGATCTGAGATTTAGAGAAAGATGCTAACAGTGTGGGAAATTCAACCACTAATGCTCTCTGTTCCTGACAAACAGCAGTATTACATGAAGTTCTGATGAGGAACTGTTGCCAAAATTTTTGCAGTTCTTTTAGAGTCTTTAGAAATGGCATAAACATTGCCAATACAGTTTTAATTCTAGAAAAATAACAGAGACAAATATCTTGCTGTATGTCCCAACTAGACTCATGCTTGAAATTATTTCTATTTCATTTTGAGTTACAATTAATACTCACTCTCTGATTGATTCCACTGTTTTGGAGCTTTAATGGAATAAAACATACAATTTGATTGTTAAGATTGAATTGTCAACATTTAAGTTCTGAGCATAAACTGAAGTATTCTGTTGATAAGCCCCACCATGCTTCTTCTAATTTAATAACGAATCTTTAGAACTATCTTTTTGCCTTCAACAAAGATCAAAATCATCTGAGTTTTAGCTGAGTAGAAGTATGTATAAAGTACAAAAAGTTATTAAAGCACTTTACATAGATCAAAGTGGATATTTTTATATGACTTTTCCATAAACAGATTCTTTAATTCACTTTCCTTTAGACCTTCTCAGCAGTTCTATATTGGATGTGTTTTGCTGCTTCCAGGAAGTATGAACGAAATCTGTTTGCTACAATATCATTCTGTGTCATTCATCCTGAAATAACCTTATAACCAGTTTACCTGAAACAATCTTTCAGCTCTGAGCAACTCTTCCTTTTAATTTTGTATCTATAATATTTGTAGAGCCAGATTTAGTTATGTATGTACGTAGGTATTTATTTAGTGGTACAATGTGGAGTAGGCCTTTCCATTCCTTTGAGCAACATCCAGTAACCCCGAATAACTCTAACCTAATCACGGGACAATTTACAACGACCAATTACCGGTAATGTATCCGGTACGTCCTTTGACAGTGGGAGGAAACTGAAGTACCTGTGGAAAACCCACACATTCCACAGGGAGGACGTACAGAGACTCCTTACAGACGACGCTGGAATTGAACTCAGAACCAACACCCCAAGCTGTAATAGCGCCATGCTAACTGCAATGCTATCATGACACCAATATATTCATATTTACAGATAAATATTACCATATACAGTACAATCTCATTCCAGCTGTATTCTTTGCCATCAAAATTCATAGTTTCTCATCTCAGCAACAAAAGTGGTCATATTTATGTAATATTTCATATAACAAAACACCTCATGTTACTTCACAGGAAATTTATCAAAGAATATTTGACACCAAGCCACATGAAAAGATATCAGGGCAGATTAACTAATAGTTGGTTAAAGAGCTGGGATTTAAAGAACATCTTAAAGGAAAGGTAAAAGGAGGGATTACGGAGCTGGGTACCTTGGCAGCTGAATAAATACTGGTGTATTGTACGCACTTCCTGTCCAAAACAAGATGACCATGGCTTCTGAAATTGAGGATTAATCATTCTAATAACACATTTTTATGTTAATATTTATAATCAAAGCAGGGTACTTAAACATTTACAGCGATAATTTTGCCTCTAAATTATTTCTTTCCTGAAGTGTTTGCATATTAAAGAACCTGGAAACCTTCGACTATTTTTCTGTATGTACAAGTTATGCTCTAAAATCTGGTGATTCATCTGGTCCAGCTCATACGTCAATGCTGACAAAATGCATCTTCATTTCAAAACCACATTTTTCTTTCAATCCTAACACTCTATGAGTGCTGTTCAAGATCATATTATTATACTTCCGGTTCCTTAGCCCTGCAGTGGTAAGAATCTCTGTTTCATGTTTGTCTGACCAATTATTTTAACCCTTGATATTTATTTATTGTAAGACTCTAATTTTATTCTCTCTTCTAGAAGCTCACTTTGTTCTGTCCCATAAATTCTTCTTTTTAGATTATCCAGCCCTGGGCAGAACCATACTTGCTCCCACGAGACTACTTGTTCACCTTATAATTTTATAAATTTGGTCCTGGTTCCATTTTTGCTTATTCTCTGTGACCTCTGACCCAAACCTACTCTGCTGTAACTTGAGGTACAAGCCCTCTTCTCTCTCTGTCACAGCTGTTTCATTTTTTAATTTGTTTCCACGGTGACTCCTATTCAGCTGAAAATTGGTCAGACTGGATGCAGTCCCACTACTTTTTCCTTCTTCTCAAGTTTGCATTCAGTTTGACCAACATAACACAGGATACATATATTAGTCTTGAAGGAAATGAAGTGCACATTTTTCAGGCTGATGTGGAGTTCAAAGGCTCAAAATATAAGGATGAGTATAATAAACTTGATTTATAGTTTATTGAGTTTAGAGGATTGAGTAGTGGTCAAGTTGAATTGTTTAATGTAATAGCAGATTCTGTAAGTCACAAAGCATCAATAAACATTACAGAACATAAAATTTATTTTAGTCAATCACTGTAAATCCATGGTTTCTGATAATACAACCTTCTTGATACATCCTTTATTATCATAATTTATAAAAACATGGACTGAAGATGATTAATAAAAGATGACTAATTCCAACAATGATTGCACATGTTGACGAAAGCAACAGAAACCTGTAAGAAATGTGGGTGCAGATACAAAACATGCATGAGCAATGAAAGATTGAAAGTTAGAGTAACACACGCAAAATGCTGGAGGAACTCAATAGGCCAGGCAGCATCTATGGAAAGGAGTACAGTTGACGCTTCGGGCCAAGACCCTTTGAAAGGTAGAATTGTCATTTATCAGATCATTTTTATAAATATTGGGAAAAAAACAGCTTGCTTTGAGGAAGGGCAAGTTTAAAAGAACGAGCGTGGGCAGTCAGTACATTTTGTGCACCACAGTATTGACAAGGCAATGGATTGTGCATAGCTAGGCACTTGGCAAGGACCAATAAAAGGAAGTTAGATTTAAGCAGAGCTGCCATTGTGGGAGTGGCTATTGTGCAAGTGGACCAGTGTTGGAGTCAGGAGTTGAGGCTCTGGTTCATCGAGGCTTTGGGGAGGAGAGGCAAGGCTGTATGTAGATTTCTTTTCATTATTTATTTCTTATGGCACATTTACAGCAGTGGGGATGCTAGGCAGGACACTGAAATGCTCCTTTTGCAGGATGTGGGAAGGTAGGGAGACCTCCAGTGTCCCTGATGTCTCCACCTGCAAGAGATGCATTCAGCTGCAGCTTCTAACAGACCATGTTAAGTAGTTAGAGCTGGAACTGGATGGAGGCTGAGGGGATGATAGACAGAACACATGGAGAGGTATTTACACACAAGGTGCAGGACAAAGGTAACTGTGTGACCATCAGGAGGGAGAAGGAAGAAAGGAGATAGGCAGGTACTGCAGAGCACCCTTGCAGCCGATCCCATCAACGACCGGTATATCGCTTTGCATACTGTTGGGGAGGGAAATGACTAAGCAGAAGAAAGCTCTGTGGCTCAGAAAGGAAGGTGGGGGAAAAAGATGAGCTGTAGTGACAGAGGATTCATAGGTTAAGGGAACAAAAAGGAGGTTCAGTGGATGAGAACAAATTCCAAGATGGTTTGTTGCTTCCTGTGTGTATGATTCAGGAGTACCTTGGATCAATTCCACAGCATTGTTCAGTAGGAGGGTGAGCAGCCAGAGGTTGTGGTTCACGTCAGTACCAATGACATGGTTAAGAGGGGTGATGAGGTCCTGTAAAGTGAGTTCAGGAAGTTAGTTGCTAACTTAGTTAAAGGGCATAACCTCCAGGATTGTAATCTGAGTATCTGCCTTCTGCAACCAAATCTCATTAAGTGGCTACACAGTCATTACTGCACCTGCTGATCCATACCCTAAGCTCATCTGCCTTTCCTACAATACTACTTGCATTGAAATATATGCCAGTGAGGCTAGAATTAGAAAGATCATACAGATTAACATGTGGCTAAAGAGTTGGTCCGGGTTGGAGGGCTTCTGACTTTGGCATCATTGCCTTCATTCCAGGGATGTTGGGACCTGAACAGAAGGGACGGTTTGCACTTGAAATGGAAGGATACTATATCCTAGTGGGAAGGTTTGCTCATGCTACACCGGGTGGGGGGTTTAAACTAGAGTTGCAGGGGTATGGGAACCAGAGTGCCAGAACTAATAGTGGAGTGGTTGTGGAGAAAGATTTTGTTAACTTTACATAGAAAGTCAGGAATCAAAAGGTTGAGCATGGTGGGACTGATGTTTTGAGCTGTGTTGTTTCAATGCAAGGAGTATTGTAGGAAAGGCAGATGAGCTTATGGCATAGATCAACATGTGTACTTATGACATTGCAGCCTTTAGTGAGACTTGGTTGCAAAAGGCGCAGAACTGGCAGCTCAATGTTCTGGTGTTCTGTTGGTCTCATCATAATAGAGCGGGAGGGATTAAAGGGGGGAAGGGTGGCATTACTAGTCAGGGAAAATGTTACTGTAGTGCTCAGGCAGGACAGACTGGAGAGCTCATCTGGTGAGGCTTTATGGGTAGAACTGAAGAATAATGAGGCGTGACCATGTTAATGGATTTATATATAGACCATAATATTTAGAGGATTTAGAGGAGTGAATTTTTATAGAGATCACAGACTGTTACAAGAAACATAAGGTTGTGGTAGTAGGTGATTTTAACATTCCACATACGGACTGGCAGTCCCTTACTGTAAAAGGGCAAGTTGGGAAAGAGGTTATCAAATTAATCAGGAAAATTTCCTTAATCAGTACATAGAAATCTCAACTAGAGAGAGTGGATCTTGTCCATGGACTTTAGCAAGGCTTTTGACAAGGTTCCACATGGGAGATTGGTCAAGAAAGTTCAGTCGCTTGGCATTCAAGATGAGGTAGTCAATTGGATTAGACATTTGCTTTGCAGAAGAAGCCAGAAAGAGGTTGTAGATGGTTGCCTCTCTGACTGGAGGACTGTGAGTAGTGGTGTTCCACAGGGATCAGCACTGGGTCCGTTGTTGTCATCTATATCAAGGATCTGGGAGATAAGGTGGTAAACTGGATCAGCAAATTTGTGGATGACATGAAAATTGGAGATGTACTGGACAGTGAGGAATACTATCAAAGCTTGTAGCAGAATCTGGACCAGCTGGTGAAATGGGCTAGAAAATGGCAGGTGGAATTTAATGCAGACTAATGTGAATGCGAATTGTTGCACTTTTGGAGGACAAATCAGTATAGGTCTTACATGGTGAGCAGTAGGGCACCAGGGATTGTGGCAGAACAGAGGGATCTGATGTATACAGATCCATCATTTTTTGAAAGTAGTGCCAAAGGTAAGTAGGGTCGTAAAGAAAGATTTGGTACTGAGTACAGGATTTGCATTTTTGTGTTGAAATTTTATAAGATGTTGGTGAGGCCTAATTTGGAATGTTGTGTGCAGTTTTGGTCACCTACAAACAGGAAAGATGTAAATGAGATTGAAAGAATGCAGAAAAAAATTACAAGGGTGTTACCAGGACTTGAGGACTTGAAAGGTTGAAAAGGTTAGGACTTTATTCCGTAGAACATGGAAGATTCAGGGGAGATTTGATAGAGGTATACAGAATTATGTGGGTATAGATAGGGTAAATGCAAGCAGGGTTTTTCCACTAAGGCTGTGTGAGATTACAACTAGAGGTCATGGGTTAAGGGTGAAAGATGAAATGTTTAGGGGAACATGAGGGGCAACATCACTCAGAGGGTGGTGAGAGTTTTGAATGAGCTATCAGCACAAGTGCTGGATGCAAGTGAAGTTTGGATAGGTACATGGATGGGAGGGCTATGGTCCAGTGCTGGTTTATGGCAGTAGATTGATGGCTCAGCATGGACTAGATGGGCTGATGGGCCTGTTCCAGTGCTCTAATGTTCTGTGACTCTATGACTATAATGCTATTTTGTATCAGATAGAAACATGAGGCATGTTAGTGTCAGTATATGTTGAATTGTAATTGTTTGAAAACCTAATCATATTTCCAGATTTAGTACTGTATATTGAATGTTTTCTGCATGATTCATCCACATTTTCACAGCCTTTTTACAATTTTAAGATGATTAATATTATTTTTGATCCACTTATGAATCCATTAAGAAATTTTGGATCATGAACTGAAACTTCCTGCAAAATAATTGTCATTGTCTGACCCTTTCTCATGTGTTCAGTTTGGACTTTGCCTGCAGGGGAATTAAGTTTTGATGCCTTAATACGACAAACCATTTTGATAGCATTAAGCAAATTTTACTTAAGGCTGCTTTGTAGATACTGCATGCCATAGCCAGGAGTTAGTGACCTCACTATAAATAAATCAGACCAGAGCTCTGCAGTCTTACCACATATAGTAATGAATGGTAATGGACAATTAAACATTTAACAGGAGGAGGAGCTTTCAGAAGCATCACTGTCTTCAATAAAGCTAAGGTCCAGCATGTTTGTGCTGAAGAAAGGTCTATGACATTTGTATCCTTACTCAGGAGAGGTGCCACATTATGTGATCCATCCTCACTCTCTGCTAATATCCACGTAATTATGGTGATTGTATTACCATAATTGTGGAAATTATGGTGGCAGATTGTGGTGGTATTAGAAATGATCTTTCAAAAATCATTGGATTCAGGCATAGTGCCAGAGGACTGGAAAATTGCAAATGTTACTCCACTCTTTAAGAAAGGACGAAGGCAGCAGAAAGGAAATTATAGACCAGTTAGCCTGACGTCAGTGGTTGGGAAGATGTTAGAGTCAATTGCTAAGGATGAGGTGATGGAGTACTTGGTGACACAGGGCAAGATAGTACAAAGTCAACATGGTTTCCTTCAGGGAAAATCCTGCCTGATGAATCTGTTGGAATTATTTGAGGAGATTACAAGTAGGATAGATAAAGGGGATGTAGTGGATGTTGTATATTTGGACTTTCAGAAGGCCTTTGATAAGGTGTCACACATGAGGCTGCTTACCAAGATAAGACCCCATGGTATTACAGGAAAGTTACTAACATGATGGGTAGAGCATTGGCTGAATGGTAGGAGGCAGTGAGTGGATTCTTTTCTGGCTGGCTGCCAGTGAGTAGTGGTGTTCCGCAGGGGTCAGTGTTGGGACCTCTTCTTTTTACGCTGTATATAAATGATTTAGAGGATGGAATAGATGGCTTTATTGCCACATTTGCAGATGATACGAAAATTGGTGGAGAGGCAGGTAGTGTTGAGGAAACAAGTAAGATGCAGAAGGACTTAGATTAGGAGAACGGGCAAGAAAGTGGCAAATGAAATACAATATTGGAAAATGCATGGTCATGCACTTTAATAGTAGAAATAAATGTGCGGATTATTTTCTAAATGGAAAAAAAAACCTGGGAATCTGAGACACAGAGGGACTTGGGAGTCCTTGTGTGGAACAGCCTGAAGGTTAACTTGCAGGTTAAGTCTGTAGTGAGGAAGGCAAATGCCATGTTAGCATTTATTTTGTGAGGTCCAGAATACAAGAGCAAAGATGTGAATCTGAGGCTTTATAAGGCAACTGTGAGGCTTCACCTTGAGTATTGTGAACAGTTTTGGGCCCCTCATCTTAGAAATGATGTGCTGGCAGTGGAGAGGATACAGAAAAAGTTTACAAGGATGATTCCAGGAATGAAAGGGTTATCATATGAGGAACGTTTGATGGCTCTGGGTCCGTACTCAGTGGAATTCAGGAGGATGGGGGTGGGGGGGGGGATCTCATTGAAACCTTTCGAATGTTGAAAGGCCTAGACAGAGTAGATGTGGAAAGGATGTTTCCCGTGGTGGGAGAGTTTAGGTTAAGAGGGCATAGCCTCAGGATAGAGGGGCACCTTTTCAAAACAGAAATGCGGAGAAATTTCTGTAGCCAAAGGACATGGAATTTGTGGAACTTATTGCCACATACAGCTGTGGAGGCCAGGTTGTTGGGTGTATTTAAGGCAGAGATTGATAGGTTGTTGAGTGGACATGGCATCAAAGGTTACAGGGAGAAGGCCAGGAACTGGGGTTGAGGAGGAGATAGAAAAAAAGCATCAGCCATGATTGAATAGCAGAGCAGACTCAATGGGCCAGATGGCCTACTTCTGCTCCTATGTCTTATGGTTTATTATGGAAATCTGTCTCCAACCAATTCATTTTGTCTATCTGTTAACAAGAAATATCTTATGAACACTGCATACAGCACATGCTATGGTAACTTTTTCATTGTAACACTGTGGATCCATGTTCCAGAATCATCTGCACCTTTAGCCAAATGGTTCCAGCTCAGTTTCAATACACTGGCAGGTACCCAACAATAGTGAAAGAAACGCTGCTATTTCCTTTTTTCCAAAAAGCAGGACTTTATCATTATTATTATTATTCCCTTAGCCCATTCTCCTGCCTTCTCCCTGTAACCTTTGACACCCTTACTAATCAAGAAGTTTTTAACCTCTATTTTAAATATATGGAATTAATCTCGTGCACTGACATTGCACTCATGTGAGAATGGGGCTGCAAGAGGTAATAAATCAGTCACGATCGAATGGTCGAGCAGACTAATAGGCTGAATGGCATTTTTCTGCTCTACCTTTTATGGTCTAAATCCAATTAGACCAATCACTATCCAGTTAGCATAGCCTTAATAATTATCAAAGTGGCAGAAGTCGTCGTTCACAGAGCTCTCAAGCGAAACTTACTCATCAATAAACTACTCTCTGATGTTCAAGTGATGAAGTGCTGGTGAAGCACAGACCACACACTGAATGCCAGAGATGGGACAAGATTGGTTGTGCTGTATGTCAAGTGAACTTGTGACCAAGTGACTCATCACGGGAAGACACTCCAATGGTTGTAGTCATACCTCAGACAAGGAAGACAGTTGTAGTTGGTGGTGGTCTTTCATCTCAGCCTTATATGTCGTTGCATGTCTTCGCCAGAGCTGTGGTCTAGGACAATATTCGTCTGCTTTATCAGTCACTTTACTCTCAACATAAGATCAGAAACTGATGATGACATTTGCAATTCCTCAACCAGTCACTTGATAACAGCTCTCAAACCTATTATCTCTGTGACCAACAAAAACAAGAGCAGAAGTGCATGGGAGAACAACCCAGGCACCCTCCACCCCTACCCCAAGGTACCTACCTTCCTGACTTGAACATAAGACATGAGAGCAGAAATAGACCATTTAGCCCATTGCTTCTGCTCTGGTATTCCATCATGGCTGATCCAGGATCCCACTCAACCACATAAATGACATCCACTGCCTCTCCTTTGTCCACCCTGCTTGTTACTTCCTTGAAGAACTCTTACAGGTTTGTCAGGCAATATTTCCCTTCATGAGAACCATGCTGACTTTGACTTAATTTACCATTAGTCTCCAAGTACCTTGAAACCTCATCCTTAATAATAGACTTTCCCAACCACTGCAGCTAGGCTATCTGGCATATAGTTTCCTTTCTTTTCCCCTCCTCCCTTCTTAAAGAGTGTATTGACATTTACAATTTTCCAGTTATCCAGGACCATGCCAGAATCAAGTGATTCTTGAAAGATCATGACCAATGATTCCATTATCTCTTCAGCAAACTCTCTCATGACTCTGGGCTGTGGTCCATCTGGTCTAGGAGAATTATCCACCTTAAGACCTTTGAGTATGCTTGCACTTTTTTTTTCTCTGTAATAGCAATGGTACTCACTCTTGATCCCTGACACTCACAGACCTCTGGCACACTACTAGTGTCTTTCACTGTGAAGACAGATGCAAACTACCCATTTGGTTCATCTGCCATTTCATTGTCCCCCATTACTACCTCACCAGTATCATTTTCCAGTGGTCCAATATCAACTCTCCCCTCCCTTTTATTCTTTATATAACTGAAAAAAAAACCACTTTTGGTATCTGCTTTATATTATTGGTTAGTCAGGCCTCATATTTCTTCTTTTCCCTTTTTATAGCTTTTTTAGTTGCCTTTTGTTGGATTTTAAAAGCTTCTTAATCATCCAAATTCCCACTCACTTTGGCTACCTAATATGCCATTTCCTTTGCTTTTAATCAGTCCTTAACTTTCTTTGTCAGCCATACTTGCCTACCCCTACTATTTGAGAAATTCTTCCTCTGTGGGACATATCTATTCCCAGAAACGTCAGCCATCTCTATTCTGCCATCATCCCTGCCAGTATCTTGCTCCAATCCACCTGGTCAAGCTCCTCGCTTATGTCTCTGTAATTCCCTTTATTCCATTGCATTACTGATACATGTGAGTTGTACTTCTTCCTCTCAAATTGCAGTATGGATTCAATCATATTATGATCACTGCCTCCTAAACGTTCCTTTATGTTAATCCCCTAATAAGATCTGGGTTATTGCACAACACCCAATCTAAGGTAGCCTTTCCCCGAATAGGCTCAAACACAAGCTGCTCTAAAAAGCCATATCGTAGGCATTCAACAAATTCCCTATCTTGCGATCTGATACCAATCTGATTTTCCCAATCCCCTTGCATATTGAAGTCCCCCATTACAATTACCCTTACTACATGCCTTTTCCAGCTCCCTTTGCAATCTCAACCCCACATTTTGGCTACTATTTGGAGGCCTATATTTTGTTACAATAATATCTGTTTTTACTCTTGCAGTTTCTTAACTCCTCCCACAAAGATTGAATATTCTCGGAACCTATGTCAGCTCTTTCTAAAGACGTAATTCCATCTCTTACCAACAGAGCCACACCACCTGCTATGCCTTTCTGCCTGTCCTTTCGATACAAAGTATATCCTTTGATATTAAGATCCCAACTATGGCCTTCTTTCAGCCATGACTCAGTGATGCCCACAATGTTATACTGACCAATCTCTAATTGCTCCATGAGCTCATCCACCTTATTCCAAATGCTACATGCATTTAAATACAACACCTTCATTCTTGCATTCTTTGCCCTTTTGAATTTTGCCTCTGTGGTACAATTTAGTTATTTGTTCTGCATTTGTTCCGAATCATTGGCTTGTCCTCCCCTACATTCATGTTACACTCATCACCTACTTGTTAACCTGCTGGCTCATCCTCATCTTTTTCATGCTGTTTTCCATCCCCCTGCCATATCAGTTTAAACCACTCCCAACAACTCTAGTAAACCTGCCTGCAAGAATATTGGTCCCCCTTGGATTCAAGTGCAACCCATCTCTTTTGTACAGGTCCCACATGCCCCAAAAGTATTCCCAGTTATCTAGAAATCTGAATCCCTACCCTCTGCTCCAACTCTACAGCCATGTATTTACCTGCCACCTCATTCTATTCCTATCCTCGCTGTCGTGTGGCACAGGCAGCAATCCTGAGATTACTACCTTTGAGGTCCTGCTTCTCAGCTTCCTTCATAGCTCATTGTATTCTTTTTTCAGGACCTCCTCCATTTTTCTTCCTTTGTCGCGGGTACCAATATGTATCACAACTTCTGGCTGCTCACCCTCCCTTTTCAGGATATTGTGGATGTGTCCAGAAACATCTTGGACCCTGGTATCTGGGAGGCAAACTACCACCCGTGTTTCCAGAGAATTGCCTCTGTCCCCTATTACTGCTGCCATCCTCTTCAATTCCCTACCCTTCTGAGCCAGAGGGCCAGACTCAGTGCCAGAGGCACGGCCGCTGTTGCTCCTGCCAGGTAGGTTGTCCACCCATGTACTTCTGTTCCTTCAATGTCACTGAGTCTAAATTGTGTACCTCCCACCTAATCAGCAATGTGGAAATACCTTCACCACAAGAGAGCTATTCATGTTCATAGAGATTAGAAGATAGCAGAAAAGTAATACCATGTAACTGAAAACTAAGTTCCAATATATACAAAATAAAATTTGTATGATTTTAGTTTAACTTCAGACCTTCTGCAATGGTTTTGCAACATTGATCTCATTAGACCATAACTGGGCCATAAAACATTTAACGTCCTTCAGTCCTCCCAAATTTAAACTAATTTATCATCCTTTTCCTTGCTGATCATCATTGGCTGCCAGTAGTTTCCTAATGCATTCACTTGAAAATTCTGGACCTGATCTTTAGGTTCCTACATTGCCCCAAAACAATCCTATGTCAGTTTGTCTCAGCTTAGAATTCATGTACCACCCTGGAGAATTCAGCACATAATCTAGGCTGACACTTCAGTGGAATGGAAAGGGAATGCCGTCTTTGAGCCTAAGCCAAGGCCTTATGTGTATGTAAAAGATCCAGTTACACTATTCAAAGAAAGGTTAGGGACTTCTTGGCATCTTGGCTAACAATTATTCTTCAGCCAAGACTAATTAACTAGTCATTTATTCAATTGCTATTTGCTGTTTAGTAAATGGTTACTGTGTATGTCAATATATAAAAGGCTACTCTATATGGTGCTGCATAGATTTGTAAAGAATGTTGGGACCTCCTGAGAATGCGTGAGTTATTTTACAAATGCTATTTATTTCTATCACAGGCCTATGCAGTTTTAAATTTCAGCTTGCTTCCTTGTCCGTTCACTCTAGTGCCAGTGTCAAATGGTTCTCATATTTCCCTATGACATAAAAGGAGAACTTTTGGCCCCTCAAATTTCTGCTGGCTCGCAAAGCAATCTGATCGTTCCCAGTCTAATTTCTTGTAGCCCATTTTCTCTCACATGTCTATCAACTTCCTCCTGACTCTTCTAATCAGGGAAGGGAATTTATGGTTGTCAATTAACTTGCCCACATGTCTTCGGGGTATGGGAGCGAAGTGAAGCCCCCATGGAAACATGAAGATGGAATCTCGACAGAGAAGGCTTTGGAGCTCGGGCTACAGGAGCGGTGAAGTACTTACAGTCATTTTGGCTTTGCATTGCAGAACTCTACACCCTTATTGCTATATCTTTCCCAATCCTCAAAAATCCTGTCCAGAATTCAGTCTTTTCAACAGTTTTGGCCACTCATCTTAGCTTTCCTTCTGTTCTCCTAACCATGATATACTTTAGGGGACTATGTGTATGTTCAATTTATTTCAACTATGCAGATCTGAGTGTAGTATTGAGAGCAGTTACATTACAAGTAAAATCACTGAAAAAATAGCAATTATCTGTCATATTATTTTACTGTCATGGGCCATAAAAACATAAAATTATTTGTCCTCTTCATATGACCATCTCTTTTTGACTCATTCTGTCTCCTGCCATTATACGTGTCTTCCACATTTCCTATCATTTTCGTCTGAGCGAGCAATGTGGTTTGTTTATAAGTCAGAATATCTGATAAATGAGCATGTAACTTTTTGGGATTTAGTGATTATTACATTTAATGTTTTGGTGCTTGTCAGGAATTCAGTTGCAGCAGTCAGTATACTCAGTCTGCTGCCTCCATCATTTTCTATCGACCCTCCAATTGGGTGTGGTGACCTTTGTACCAAATATCCAAAATATAGCTGCCTTGCTTGAACTTCTGATTCAGTAGGTCTAAATCATATTATTTACCTCAAAAGCACAAGCAACATCATTTTAATATCAAAATCTTCAGTCTTGGATAGAAAAGAAGAATCAGCAAATCCATGAGGGAGACTTGACAGACAGGCTGTGAGTTTATAATTACATATATGATTGTCAAGGATAAGACCGTAAGATATAGGAGCAGAATTAGGTCATTTGGCCCATTGAGTCTGCTCTGTTATTACATCATGGCTGATGAAATGACAGCTTGGTAGCTTCAGGATTGATAGCAACAGTCGTCGTCAAGTTAAGAAGTTAAACTGTTCATCACGAACACAGAAAGAAATAATAAAATCAAAGCTCTGTATAAAAGTACCAATGGGTACCACCTAGATCATGTTAATAAAGGGAATTTGACTTTTAGCATTCTGTAAGTCACAATGTGTTATTCCATGACTAAGCATAGGTATTTATGCCTTAAAGGGTGAAACGTGTATTTGTTCTGTATGCTTGAAATCAATGTTAAAGCCCTTTCCAGATCCTGTTGGTCCATTTTCTTCCAATTAAAAAATGCTTAAGTTAACTAAAGTTAATTTTTCAGTGAACAGGTGTTGACATCACAGTTTCATGTCATATACTAGCTATTGAAAAAGGTTTAAAATTCAGTGCAATATTTAGAGCAATAGTAATATTTGTTGTGTTATTGATTGCTGCTAATTACTTTGAAAAATGCAAATTTACACAGCGTTCAGACATTGTCTGCGTGGTAGACTTGTAATTGAAAATAATATACCTCAAAATTTATTGATGAGTTTCACACTTAGGGTGATACATTGAGGGGGATAGTACTTAAATCCAATGAACTTTGAACATGTAGTGGCTGCCCAGATATGACACCCCAAAGCCACTGTCATCAATTTAATTTCTTGGTGTTTCTTTCCTTCCTCTCATAGCTTTCAACTCTGAAGTTTTCTCACATTGCTTACTATTGTAACAAAATATTAAGAGTGCCCCATCTCTTAAAGGTTTTGTGCCCACAATATCTCCTAATGTTTTTGTCAAATCTGTAGTTAGTTTAATTGGATCGACATTAGAAACAGGCCTACATTCAAAACACAAAAAACATTAAGCTCTTCCTTCCTTCTATTTAAATCCTGTCTACTGTCTCCATCACTGGATGATAAGCCGCCAGAATCCTCAATTGGCCGCTTATCTTTCCATTTCCCAGAAGCCTGCCCTTCCTATACAACTCCTGTCACCCCATACCACCTCCTGTTTGCTATCTCCATTACTTCCTGACACCTTGTGGTGAACTACATATACCTGTCTGGACACGCCCCTCTGCTGACTGCTCCTGTGGCTCCTCCCACAGACCCCTGTATAAAGGCGATTGGAGGCACTGCTCCTCCCTCAGTCTCCAGGATGTTGTGTGGTGGTCTCTTGCTGCTAATCGTGGTCTCTTGCAGCTAATAAAAGCCTATCGTTCGCCTTCCGTCTCCAAGAGTTATTGATGGTGCATCACATCTCTACCCTCCTTCCTACCTGACAGAATACCGACTTCAATCAGCTTAACTCTCAACGATCATCTAGAACTTCATTGGAAAGTTGGTGCTTGAGAAACCCACTAAAGTTAAAATCAGACTGAGCAAGTATGTCGGTCTCAAGCAAGAGTTGGTAATTCTGTGCTATTAACGGAGAGGATTAACATTTTTTAGCAGATGGAATTGGCTCTAAAAACAAAGCAGAGAAAGAAGAAATATTGTGACATGACTATTCAACATTTTCTGTCCGTGAATGTAAAGTTTTAGGTCTTACTGCAGCAGAACATCTCAGTGTAAGCCTTCTATTATAATGTTTCTCACTATTCGGTTCCACAAAACAGTTCTGTGCCATAAATTGATGGAAATATTGACATTAAGGAGATCAAAGGAACATTAATTATCTCAGCTTCTTTTAATTAATGACATTGAAGGAGAAAGAAACAGCAACAATGGAAATGAAACAGTTGAGTTAAAGTCAACAGAGATTTAAAATTAAATTAAGAGATTGAAATAAAAACTGATTTAAAGCAGAATGAAAAGTGATTGTAAGGACAGGTTAAATATTAAGAATTTTCAAATTCGGGAAACATATTGAGACTGCAGAGTTTTGATTATTCCCTTGCAGTCTTGCTGAAATTTATTGACTTTTCAGTCTTATTATAAAAAGGGCCCATGCATCACTAAGCACCATGCCAAAATTTGTACCAAGAGTTTAATTCAATATAGCAGTGTAAATGCAGGGGTTTCATGAAATCCCTGGGGAGGATAACGGAGAGATTGTGTTTTGGTGTGTCTACCTATAAATGTGGTTGGTTCTAACTCACAAATTGCAAAAATTTGCAAGTAATTTTGCTTGGCATAAATTCATAGATTATTTACATGTTAACAAAAAGTACATATTATTTCTGATCAAATTGTGGGCCAACAATCAACAGTATTAATAAGGTACTAAACTAAGTTTTAAGGAAATTCTGTTATGTAAAGATATAATTTCAATTTAAGAAAAGTAGAGCAGTTTTGGAAGATTATCACAGGCAAAAGAGTTCAAGAAAGGCATTAAAATACTTTACTATCATTAACTATGAAGAGGGACACACAACAAGAAATGTGTATTCATTCAAGAAAGATTTAAAGGGAATGGCTTTGAAATGCCTTGTGGTTTCATTTGGTTTGAGGCGTGAGTGCACACTAGATTACAATGGATTACCTTGCTGATTAAGTGAGTTGTTTGGCAATTGGGGTGTAATTCTTAACAACACTTAAGATATACTGTATTGCCAAATTAACTCTACTGTTTACTAATTTAGGTATATCTTTAAAGTCATGAGAACTATAAGCCAGGGACTCTGTGCCATTCTACAAGTTTGACTGAAACACAGATGCTTTAGACTCTGCTCTTGACTATCCTGCTAGCAAATATACAGCCTCTGGAAAATAAAATTGATTATCTCAGAGCAAGAATGCTGTACCAGAGGGACATAAGCGATTGCTATGTATTATGTTTCATGGAAATATGGCTCACACTTGCCATTTTGGACACAGCACTGAAGACTGTTGGCTTCAGCATTCTCCACAAAGTCAGGACAGCTCAGTATTTTAACGGCAGAGGTTGTGAAGTAATAACTTACTGTGGTACACAAACATCACGGTTCTATCTCAGTCCTGCTCACCCGAGTGGTCTAGTGGTCTAATGCTGCCCATTTTATTAGACAAGGGAGATTTCCAACATCATAGAAACATAGAAAATAGGTGCAGGAGTAGGCTATTCGGCCCTTCGAGCCTGCACCACCATTCAGTATGATCATGGCTGATCATCCAACTCAGAACCCTGTACCCGCTTTCTCTCCATACCCCCTGATCCCTTTAGCCACAAGGGCCATATCTAACTTCCTCTTGAATATAGCCAATGAACCGGCCTCAACTGTTTCTTGTGGCAGAGAATTCCACAGATTCACCACTCTCTGTGTGAAGAAGTTTTTCCTCATCTCAGTCCTAAAAGGCTTCCACTTTATCCTTAAACTGTGACTCCTCGTTCTGGACTTCCCCAACATCGGGAACAATCTTCCTTCATCTAGCCTGTCCAATCCCTTTAGAATTTTATACGTTTCAATAAGATCCCCCCTCAATCTTCTAAATTCCAGTGAGTATAAGCCTAGTCGATCCAGTCTTTCTTCATATGAAAGTACTGCCATCCCAGGAATCAATCTGGTGAACCTTCTGTGTACTCCCTCTATGGCAAGAATGTCTTTCCTCAGATTAGGGGACCAAAACTGCACACAATACTCCAGGTGTCGTCTCACTAAGTCCTTGTAAAACTGCAGTAGAACCTCCCTGCTCCTGTACTCAAATCCTTTTGCTATGAATGCCAACATACCATTTGCCTTTTTCACCGCCTGCTGTACCTGCATGCCCACCTTCAATGACTGGTGTACAATGACACCCAGGTCTCGTTGCACCTCCCCTTTTCCTAATTGGCCACCATTCAGATAATAATCTGTTTTCCTGTTCTTGCAACCAAAGTGGATAACCTCACATTTATCCACATTAAATTGCATCTGCCATGAATTTGCCCACTCACCTAACCTATCCAAGTCACCCTGCATCCTCTTAACATCCTCCTCACAGCTAACACCGCTGCCCAGCTTCGTGTCATCCGCAAGCTTGGAGATGCTGCATTTAATTCCCTCGTCTAAATCATTAATATATATTGT
The DNA here is from genome assembly GCF_048418815.1 of Hemitrygon akajei. Lineage (NCBI taxonomy): Eukaryota > Metazoa > Chordata > Chondrichthyes > Myliobatiformes > Dasyatidae > Hemitrygon > Hemitrygon akajei. The sequence continues at coordinate 38,740,248 of NC_133130.1, forward strand.
AAATAACTGGGGTCCCAGCACTGAGCCTTGCGGTACCCCACTAGTCACTGCCTGCCATTCTGAAAAGGTCCCGTTTACTCCCACTCTTTGCTTCCTGTCTGCCAACCAATTCTCTATCCACATCAATACCATACCCCCAATACCATGTGCTTTAAGTTTACACACTAATCTCCTGTGTGGGACCTTGTCAAAAGCCTTTTGAAAATCTAAATATACCATATCCACTGGCTCTCCCCTATCCACTCTACTAGTTACATCTTCAAAAAATTCTATAAGATTTGTCAGACATGATTTTCCTTTCACAAATCCATGCTGACTTTGTCTGATGAATTCACCTCTTTCCAAATGTGTTGGTATCATCCTGGTATGTTCCACACCAGGCCACCATCAGGAAGGCACTGGAGGAGCTGAGGAAGGAACCGTGAACACTTTTGCCTTCCCCATCAACGTGAAAGAGTTCAACCAGGCCAGCTTAAAGAAGTGTCTGAACAGCTACCAGCAAAATATCAGCTGTGGAACCAGAGGAGCCAACACACTTGATCACAGTTATGACATCATTAAGAATTCTTACTGTGCCTTCACATATCCACACTTTGGAAAGTCCTGGCTGTACTTCCATTCCAGTGCATAGGCAGAGACTAAGGGCTGCAGCACCAAGGGAGAGGACCAAGAAGGTATGCTTAAGGAGGCAGAGGAGTACTTACACGACTGCTTTGAGTCAATATTCAGGGAACCTTTGAGTCTGAATGAATATGCCACAGTTGTTACCAACTTCATCAAAACTTGCATGGGTAAATGTGTGGTTTTGAGACATACACAAATCAAAAGCCATGGATGAAGCAGGAGATTCATTGTCGACTGAGTGTTAGATCTGCGGTACTAAAAACCAGTGATCCAGAACTAAACGACAAGTCCAGATATGATCTATAGAAGACTATCTTAAGACAAAAAAAAATTCTAATTGAAGTTAGAGACAGAATTGGATGCACATCAGCTCTGGCAGGTTTTGCAGGCCATTGATTCCTACAAAGCAAAGCCTAACATCATGAATAGCTGTAATGCTTCACTCCAAGAAAAGCTCAATGCCTTTTATGCATGCTCTGAAAGTGAGAATAAAACTGCATGTATGCGAATCCTTGTGCTGTCCAGTGACCCTGTGATCTCTTCCTCGGAGGCTGACATCAGATCATTTTTCAAGAGGGTGAACCCTTGCAAGGGGCCAGGCACTGATGGTGCACCTGGTAGAGCTCTGAAAACCTGTGCCAACCAACTGGCTGGAATGTTCCACCTGCTTCAAAAGGATGACAATCATACCAGTACCCAAGGACAGCAGATGAACCGCCTCAACGACTATTGCCCAGTGGCACTCACATTTACTGTGATGATGTGCTTTGAGAGGTTGGGCTTGGCTAGGATGAACTTCTGCCTAAGCAAGGACCTGGACTCACTGTAATTTGCCTATCGCCACAATGGGTCTACAGCAAATGCAGTCTCACTGGCTCTCCACTCAGCCTTGGATCACCTGGACAATAGTAATATTTACATCAGCCTATTGTTTATTGACAGTAGCTCAGTGTTCAACATAATCATACCCACATTTCTCAAAATCAGGATCAGAATCAGGTTTAATATCCCCGGCATATGTCATGAAATTTGTAGGCTTTGTGGCAGCAGTACAATGCAATATATGATAACCATAGAAAGAAAATCAAAAAGCTCCAAAATTTGGGCCTCTGTACCACCCTCTGCAACTGGATCCTTGACTTCCACACTGGGAAGCCATGGTCTGTGTGGATGAATAATCACATCTCCTTCTTGCTGATAATCAACACTGGTGCATCTCAAGGATGCATGCTTAACCCATTGCTTTACTCTGTCTACACCCACGACTTTGTGACGAGGCAGGCACAGCTCAAATACATTCTATAAATTTACCAACCATGCAACTATCATTGGCAGAACTTCAGATGGTAACAATGAGGAATACTGGAGTGAGAGAGAACAATCTGTCACTCAATGTCTGTAAGACCAAGGAATTGATTGTGGTCTTCAGAAAAGGTAAGCTGAGGTTACCCACACCAGCCCTCTTTGAGGGATAAGTAGAAAGGGTGAACATTTTCAAGTTCCTGGGTGCCTTTGGCCCAACGTATTGATGTAATTACAAAGAAGGCATGCCAGTTGCAATATTTCATTAGGTGTTTGAGGAGAATTGATATGTCACCAAAGTCACTCACAAATTTCTGCAGGAGCCCGAAGAGACTTGCTTAACATTTCAGAAGCAGCTTCTTCCCCTCTGCCATCAGATTTCTGAATAGATAATGAACTCATGAACATTTCTTCAACAGTTTTTTACCATTTTTTTTGCACTGTTTATTTTATTTATACTTTAATTGTAATTTATAACTTTTAATACTATGTACTGCTGCCACAAAACAAATTTCACAACATATGCCAGTGATATTAAACCTAATTCCTATTCTAATTCTATAAATCAAAGAATAGCATGGTTCCTTTTTGATTTACAGTAATTATAATCAACATGTTTATTAAAAACAAAAGATAAATGGGGTGCAAATTAATAATATGATTAGCATAAAAATGAATTTGAGGTGATTTATCATAATAAAAGACAATGACCACAGACTTTCTTCACTGAGTATTTAAAAATCTTGACTAATACATTTTTATACCAATCTTCTGGTAATATATTGACTGCACAAATTATACCATATGAAGTCCTTGAACAAAAAATATGAATTGCAGTCTGGTCTAAGGAATGGTAGGACTCCTATGCAAATCAATATTCAAAGTGTTCCAGATGTTGGGAACCTGAAATAGAAACAGAAAATATCTGAAATGCACAGCAAGTCAGGCAGATATCTGGAGAAATCAACAAAATTAACTTCTCAGGATTATGACCTTCCATCCTAACGTTGAAATTATGCATGTTTTAAATTGCACAAAGGGCCAACTGATGAGAATAAAGGGAATGTCTATGATAAGGTAGAGACTAAAAGAAGATTTCAGATACCAGTCACTCCAGGTTGTATCAGTATTGTCCACTTGTGAAGAATACTTATCAGCTTGTAAGGTTAACTAGGTGGCTCTCACTCCATAGTTTTGACCAACCTGCTAAGTATATCCAAGATTCTATATTTTACTTAAGATTTCAAGCATTTGCAGTATTTTGTATTTCACAATTCTAGGATCTCTTTTTCTCATTGACCTTATATTTGCAACTCTTTCAGACGGATGAGTTGGAATTTAGAAGACGTGATCACTCCCCTCCCAAACAGCACAACCATGGTAAGTTCATTCGGTTGCTCGTTATCTTCACTCTCATTCAAACATTCACTTTGTTCTTTCCACTCTGGATGCTTTGATGCTTCATCTTTCCTATTTCTGACAGAAGGTCTTTAACTTGAAGCATTAACTCTGTTTTTCTCTCTGTAGGTCTTGCCTGACCAAATACTTCCAGCAGATTTCCACTTCTTCTTTCCCCAAACCAATCATATGCATTGAACTGAAAGTAGTTCCCTTCCTATCAAAACCTACCAGTGGAACCTAATATTTCAAGACTTCAACCTCTAAGTTCAATAGCTTATGCAAATGGATATCCTCAAAAGTATTTACTGGGCTTGAGAAAATAGAATGATTTTCAGTCCAATTGAAAATAAACGGAACAAACTAAGAAGCGTATTTACAATTACTTTGGATGCATTGATTTTTTTCTGAAATGAGTATCGGTGAAGTCAATTGAGCAAGCAAGTCCAAGACCAGTGTTAGAGTTTGACCTGAGCATTAGTGCAGCTTAATACAGATTTAAGTTCTGAGGTCAGAAATAGGGATGAAAATGTAACTACAGCAGCTTGTAAATGAAAATGAAATATGAAAGAGTGATTTAAAAGGCTGGAGGGATGTCTGGTGTCCAATTTCCAAGCTTTCAGTCTCCATTGAGACATACATGAAACCTAGAGACAAGCTGCAAGAAATACAAGAATTAACAATGATGGTGTCAGTATCATGAAGGATGGTCTATTATTATAGATATGCAAAAAATTGACAATGAATAATCCTCTTCTGGGTCTTTTTGACTACAATTGGCAAGAAATTCAAACATAATATTTGTTAACTTGTAATTATTAAGTTGAATAATAGCCTTATAAACTATCTTTTGAAGTTTCTATTGGCTCTGGGATGTTTCGTGATTATTCCTAAAATGCTCTTTAATTACAAGTGATTTTACATTGACTTGCAGATTTGAATAATACAGAAGAGTGACATAGATTATGTGCATTTATCAAAACTCTGCAGGTATTTAATAAATGAGCTGGAACATTACAAAGATCAATATTAAAATCTGCATAAACACAAGCGATTCTGCAGATGTTGGAAATCCAGAACGACACAAAAAAAAAATGCTGGAGGAGCTGATCAGGTCAGCCAACATCCATGGAAATGAATGCTTTGACCGAGCACCTTCAGCAGGACTGGAAAAGAAGGTGGAAGAAGCCAGAATAAGAAAGTGGAGGAAGGGGGTGAAGAGGAAGGAGTATAGGCTAGATGGCGATAGGTGAAGCCAGGTGGGTGAGGGAAGTGAAATGAAGTAAAAAGCTGGGCTGTGATAGGTGGAAAAGGTAAAGGGCTAGAGAATAAGGATACTGATAGGAGAGGAGAGTGGACCATGGGAGAAAAGGAAGGAACAGGGGCAGCAGGGTGAAGTGATAGGCAGGTGAGGAGAAGAGAAGCTGTTAGGTGGGGGCCAGAGTGGGGAATTGAAGAAGAGGGAAGGGGAAGGGATACAATTTACCGGACGTTGGAGGCTACCAAGACAGAATATGAGATGCTGCTACTCCTTCCTGAGAGTGGCCCCATTGTGGCAGCAGAGGAGGCCATGAACTGACATTGGAATGGGAATGGGGACTGGAATTAAAATAGTTGGCCATTGGGAAATCCATTCTCTTTTTTCCCTCAAGAATTACTTAACTATCAAGCCAGATTATCTAGCTGGAAAAACTACATTATCTGAGTTATTATCATTCGATATGCCCATAATCAGTCAGCAGCAGATATAGTTGGGAAACCAGGGCTAAATTTTTTTAGCGCTGGAAAATGAACACAGAGGACCATTGAATTTCTCTCTATTGCTCACACTGCAGACAGCATCCAAAGTGTTTTTTAAATTTAGTTTGGAGATTTTACTCTCAAGCCAGTGCTACTGATGCTTTTACAAGCAGAAGTTGCTGGGTGCTCTCAGCTGGCCAGGCAGTGTCAGTGGGGGAAGAAACAAGTCAACATTTTTGGTCAGTGACCAAAATGGGAAAAGTGAGTCCATTATCACGGAGGACAGGAGGAACGGATCAATATCTATGATAGAGTGCAAACCAAAGTATTTAGGTAACAATTAGTTTAAAAGCCTATGATAGAAGACAGAAAAGAACTAAGTAATAAATTGAATCAGGAAGATACAGCCACATCTGTGGATGGACGAAGAAAGGCATAGTTACATGAAACTGTTAAGTTCATTATAAAACCTTAATGCATCTAGTCAGAAGGTAATGTTCTATAGATTGGGTAATATAGGAGGATATATACTGGGACATGTACAGTACATATCATAGGAGTGAGGCTGAGGATTTAAGTGACAAGCATCTGAAAACTCAGGCTCATCCACGTGAGTTGAATGGAGAAGTTCTACAAGGTGTGTATGGTTGTAGAAGGCACCACATTGTGAGCACCAAATTCAATACAGTAAATTTTAAGAAATACAAGTGAATTTCTGCTTCTCCTGCTAAGATTGTTTGGGTGGAAAAAAATGTGGTAAAAGAACAAGTGTTCCATCTCTTGCAGTTCTATTGAGAGAACAGGAAAGGTTGGTTGACCTTCGATGAGTTCACCATGAAGCTGCAGAGGGAATAATCATTTTGGAATTCTGAAAGAGGGGTCTGGGAAGGATGTTACTGGTAGTGTTACCCCCATTGGAGGAGGCAGAGGTTACAGAGGATAATCTGCTACATGCAGAGGCTGGTATGATGGAGAGAAAGTACAAGGAGGTTGTTTCCATGTTCAGGCTGAAGAGTTGAGAGCAGAGTGCAAGAAATAGAGGAAACATTGTTAATATATTTTCAAATCATGGAGAGTAAAATCACAGTTAAGGAAAATGGAAGACATATCAGTGGTGTCATGAAAAGGCTCATCATAGGAGCAGACACCATTCACATCTACTGTGATGAAGTACTTTAAGAGGTTAGTCATAGTAGAATTAATTTCTGCCCTGCACAAGCACCTGTACCCACTGCAATTTGTCACAACAAGTCAAAGTTCGAAGTACATTTATTATCAAAGCACATATATGTCATCATATACACCTCTAAGATTCATTTTCTTGTGGACATACACAGTAAATCCAAGAAACACAATAGAATCAACGAAAGACCACATCCATCAGAACAGATAAGCAACCAGTGTGCAAAAGACAACAAACTGTGCAAAGACAAAAGAAAAGAAAAAGAATAGTAATAAAAAATAGATTTGCAATAAATATCAAGAACATGAGATGAAGAGTCCCTGCAAGTGAGTCCTACAGGTTGTGGGAGCAGTTTAGCAATGGGGCAAGTGAAGTTGAGGTAAGCTATCCCCTCTGGTTCAAGAGTCAGATGGTTGAGGGGTAATAACTGTCCCTCTACCTGGTAGTGAGAGTCCTGAGGCTCCTGTACCTTCTTCCTGATGGCAGCAGCGAGAAGAGAGTATGGTGTGAGTTCTTGATGATGCTTTCCTACAACAGCATTCCGTGTAGATGTTCCACCAGCATTTGTTGCTCTAGATTTTCAGAATCTGCAGAATGTCTTGTGTTTATTGAGTGCAAGAGCCATCCACTTTGTTTCTTGAGTCTACTCTACAGTACAATAAAATCATAGCTGATGTGATTGTTACTTCAAATTTGAATTTTTACTTACCTATTGTAACCTTTCACCTTCATGCTTTTCAAGTACCATCTACTTTTATCTTAAAAAAAATTCAAAAGCTCTGTTTCCATAGCACTTAGGGCACAGTGTTGAAAGGCAAGCAACCTTTCGAAGGGGAAGGGCAGTTCAGTCATAATCCAGCCCAACCTCTTCACTTTAAATATCCTTTCCCTTTATCATTTATTCTATTTCCACAGATTTGGGCTACTGATGGCTGTTAAGAGTTTTTTGTCATCTATAGGAACAGAAACACATGAATTTTCTGTATAAAGGCAACAATATCAATAGGAATAAAAACACTGGAGACACTCTGCACCTGCAGAGAGAGAAACACGGTTAATGTTTCAAGTTAATGACCTTTGACCAAAACTGGAAAAAAGTTATAAATCAAATGCTTTAATTGGCAAAGATGTGTATGATTTGGAAAAGGAATATTTGGGATTGGCTGGAGTATAAGGGAGACTGAATGGCACAAATGATGGTATCATCTGGGAAGTGGTGGCTAAAATGGCTATAATGTACCTAAAGAGAAGAGGAAGTACTGTTCCATGTGCTCCTGTTAGGCTCAATGGATTTGTGTAAAAGTCCAAGGGAAAGAGAACAGAGTGGGTGTGAAATGGAGAACTAAGTGATTGGCAGCTGGAAGCGGAGAAGCATCTTTGCAAAAGAATCAGTCGTGTTGGTTTCTCCATAGCAGAGGAGGATACATCAAAACCACTGAATACACTGCACAAAGTTGGCAGAAGTGTGTCATAGTTTCATCTGGAAAGAAAGGATTGGCATACAGGCCCTCAATGGTAGGAAGAGAAGAGTAAAAGGGCACATTTTTGCCCTTTGAATATCAATTTAGGATTGGAATACTGGCTGAATTTTCCCCTACTTCTTGTTTGGTGCCCTTGTTGAAATTTGGGTCAAATTAGGAAACAAAGTAAAATAAAAAACTCTTCCTCTTCTTTGTTATTAGTAAAATCCTTAATGTTTTAATGTAAACCAAGAGCTACCATTTTCAAGATTAATATCGAACTAAAGGCTTCTGTTTACTTGCTGTCTTTCTCAATGTCAGAGCATTCCAGACATTTTACATCTTGTTAAATGATGGATACTGTTGTATTGCAGGGTAAATGAATATGAATATTAATGTTAATATGTTGCTTTAATGCTCGTTTCATTCCAGTGGATACATTAATCTTTTGCTAGCTAAACTTCCTTGCCAATTACTTCCCTTTCACGTAAGGTAATTGGCTTACATTTGGCAGCTACTTTAATTTCTCTTGCTATATTGATTCTGTGGAAAACCTGATGCAGATACTTTAACATCTACCTGCTTCACAGTATTTTTATCATATACCTTCTTCCAGTTTCAAGAGTGCATGCTGCGATTTCCTTCTCTTCTCTTCAAAACTATCTAAGTAATACATACTTATGGAAAGATGAGGCCATTAAATGCAAACCTTTGTGTGCAGCTCCAATGGGAATCATCAAATATTCCCACTAAGGACTATGACAGCTGAAATCCACAGTCACGGCCATGAGTACTTTAATAAGCAGCATTGTTTAAAGACTTAAAAAAATGTATTGGTATTCAAAATTGATGAACCTCGGATGGCATACTCTGAATGCCGTTCATCTGTATGAAAATGGAAGTGGGCATGTGGCGATCTACAAGTACGATTGGAATGCAGAGGCCTTAGACTTCCACTCCCAAATATTCTGCTGGTGAACCTACCATACACTCGCTGGAAAATAAAACTGAAGACTTTAGAACAAGGTTTCTTTATCAGAGAGACATTAGGGAATGCTGTGTATTCTGCTTAAATGGAAACATGCTTCACACTGGCAATTTCGGAGCCAGTGCAGGAGCTGATGGCTTCACCATTCTCCACAAAGTCAGGACAGCTCAATCTTTTAAAGGCAGGACAAGAGGAGGTGGAGTATGCTTTTTGATTATCTCATCGTGCTGCACAAATGTGGCAGTTTTGTCTCAGTCCTGCTCACCCAAGTTGGACTATCTAGCAGTCAAACGTCATCAATTTTATCTGCTGAGGGGGTTTTCTGCCATCATCCTGGTAGCAGTGTATATTCCTCCAGATAACAGCTGGAGAAGTTGAGCAACACAATCATCAGGCATGAAACACCACACCCTGATACCTTCCCTATCATTGCTGGAGATTTCAATTAGACCAGCTTGAAGAAGTCCCTGAACAACTACCACAAACAGATTACCTGTGGTACCAGAGGAGCCAACAAATTTGACCACTGTTATACCACTATGAAGAACACTCACCATGCCATCTCATGCCCACACTTTGGAAAGACTGATCACCTGGCTGTACTTCTACTCCCAACATACAGGCAGAGACTAAAGATTGCAGCACCAGTGGTAAGGACCAAGAAAGTATGTTCAAGGGAAGCCTACAGGACTGTTTTGAGTTGGTGGACTGGACAATATTCAAGGATTCATCTTCGAGTCAGTTGAATGAATGAATGAATATGTCAGTTGTCACTGACTTCATGAAGACCTGTGTGGATGAACGTGCACCTTCAAGAACATACTGGACATACCCAAGCCAAAAGCCATGAATGATCCAGGAGATTTGTTGTCTGTGAGGGCTACATCTGTGGCATTCAAGACTGATGATCCAGAACTGTGGAAGAAGTTCAGGTATGATCTACAGAATGCTTTTTTAAGGATAAAAAGAAACAATCCTGATTGATGTTAGAGACAGAATCGGAAGCACTTCTGCTCTGGCAGAGTTGACGGGCCATTACTTCTGACAAAGTGAAACCCAACATCATGAATGGCTGTGATGCTTCATTCCTCGATGGGCTCAACACCTTCTATGCACACCTTGAAAGGGAGAACAAAACTACACCTGTGCAAATCCAGTGACCCTGTGATCTCTATCTTGGAGGCCAACATCAGAACTTCTTTCAAGATGGTGAATCCTCATAAGGTGTAAGGCCCCGATGGTGTACCTGGTAGAGCTCTGAAGACCTGTGGCAACCAACTGGTGGTAGTATTCAAGGACATCAACAGTCTGTCACTGCTGTAGTTGGATCTTCCTTCCTGCTTTTAAATCATACCAGAGCCCAAGAAGAGCAGAGGGAGATGCCTCAATAAATATTGGTCAGTGGCACTCACATCTACTGAGATGAAGTGCTTTGAGAGGTTGGTTATGGCTAGAATCTACTCCTCCCTAAGCGAGAACCTGGACCCACTGCAATTTGCCCATCACCATTATAGGTCTACAGTGGATCAAATCTCAGAATTAGACCATCTGAACAATAGTAATACCTACATCAGGCTGCTGTTTATTTTCTACAGCTCAGTGTTCAACACCATCATACCCTCAGTCCCAATCAATAAGGTTCAAACCCTGGGTCTTCGTACCTCCCTCTGCAACTGGATCCTTGACTTCCTCTCTCTAGGAGACAGCAGACTGTATGGATCAGAAATAACAACTCTTCCTTCCTGACAACACCAGCATACCTCAAGGATGTGTACTTAACCCACTGCTCTACTCTCTCTACACCCACGTTTACGTGGCTAGGCATGGCTCAAGTGCCATCTATAAATCTGCAACTGACACAACAATTGTTGGCAGAATTTCAAATGTTGATGAGGTGACATACAGGAGTGAAATAGATCGGCTGGTTGAGTGGTGATGCAACAATAACTATGCACTCAACATTAGCAAGACCTTCCTGTGGATTTCAGGAAGGGAACATCAAGGAAACACACACCAGTGTCCAGGTTTTGGAGCTTGTTGACACTAGTCCTCATCAAGGGATCAGCAGTGGAAAGGGTGAACAGTTTCAAGTTCCTGGTTGTCAACATCTCTGAAGATCTATCCTGGGCCCAAAATATTGATACAGTTACAAAGAATGCATGACAATGGTGATATTTCATTAGAGGTTTGTGGAGATCACCAAAGACTCTAGCAAATTTCCACAGACATACTGTGGAGAGAATTCTAATCGTTTGCATCACTATTTTGTATGAAGAGTTCACTGCATGGGATCAGGTAAAGCTGCAGAAAAATGCAAATTCAGTCAGCTCCATCATGGGCAGTAGCCTCACCAGCATTGAGGACATCTTCAAAAGGCAATGCTCTAAAAGGTGGCATCCATCATTAAGGGCCCCCATCATCCAGCACATGCACTCTTCTCATTGCTAGGAACACATCCTTGAGATGCCATCTTTGTTGATTATTAATGAGCTTGCATCTGCTGTAGACCTATTGTGGTGATAGGCAAATTGCAGTAGGTCTAAGTCCTTGCAGAAATTGATTCAGCCCTTGAGCAACCTTTCAAAGCAATTCATCACAGCTGATGTGAGTGCCATTGGAAGAAAGTCATTGAGGCATCTCATCCTGCTCTTCTTGGGCCCTGGTACAGTTGTCACCCTTTTGAAATAGGTGGGAACCTCTGACACAGCAATGAAAGATTGAAGATGTCCTTGAACACTTCCGCCAGTTGGCATAGGTTTTCAGAGCCCTACCAGGTGCACCATCAGGGCAAGTGACCCTGTTAGGGTTCACCCTCTTGAAAGATTTTCTGACTTTTTTTTACCTTTGAGATAGAGACTGCAGGGTCACCAGATGCTACAGGCATTCGTAAAGGTGTAATTTTATTCTCCCTTACAAAGCATGTATAAAAGGCATCGAGTTCATCTGGGAGTGAGGCATCACAGCCATTCATGATATCACAATTCAAGCAACAGGGGCCTGTTGCTGCTGAATGAATGAATGTTGCAGTGATGATTGGGAGAGAGCACCCATAAAGTTCTTGAATAATAATATTTTCCACAGGAAGTCTGTTCCTTGCATGAAGAGGTCCTGGCTACTTCTAAGTCTTGCCAAGGTTTCTGTAAGAATGCAAGTGTAGTGTCTGAATTGGTGATCTTTGTGGAAACCTGTGCTCATTCTGCTTGCTCCTGTGGGTTGAAGGAAAGCTAGGTGATGCCTCTTTCATATGTGTATGTAATTTAGATGACCACACTAACAAATAGTAAACAGCTTGCTTTGACACCTGGCAGAGGTCAGTAGTATCTGGAGAATCATGTTTGTCTAACTTTGTAAATTCCTTTGAGGATGTGATAATTATAAATGATAAGGGGAACTAGTTGAGAGATTTTCAGAAGATTATCGATAAGGTCCCAAATAGGAGGCTAGTGAGCAATGTTAGAATGTGTGGATCTGGGGGTAATATATTGACAAAGGTTGAGAATTGGTTATAGCACAGAAAGTAGTAAGGGGGAATAAACAGATATTTTTCTGATTGGCAGGCTGTGATTATGAGGTTACTGCGGGGATTGCTGCTTAGGTCTCATATATCCACAATTCAGTCAGTGATTTGGCTGAGGGAATCAAATGTCACATTTCAAACTTTTCTGATTGTACAGAACTGAGTACAAGTAGTGAGGAGAATATAATAAGGCTTTAAGGAGACATACATAAACTGAATGACATTATCGTGATGAAAAATACAAAGTTAAGCAATATCATGCAGAAAACATAAATTTGAAGCATTTTTTAAATGGAGGGAGATGTAATAATGTTGATGTTTTGAGACCGTGACCATTGAATTTAGACTCCACAGCTAGGGGAAACATCTTCACTGCATCTACCCTGTTGAACGCTATACAAATTTGTAAATAATGAGAAGAGATTTCAGTAAATCTTAGGTTTACTGAAATTTCTTTTCATTGTTTACAAACTAAGGATAAATAATTAAAGATTAAGATTAGCTTTATTTTTCACATGAATACTGAAACATCAAAATATTCCGTGAAATGTGTTGCATCAACAACCAACATAGTCCATGATGTGCTGGGGCAGCCCACAAGTGTCACCATGCTTCTGGATCCAATATCACATGCTCACAGCCTACTAACCCGCATGTCTTTGGAATGTGGGAGGAAACCCGCATGGTCATGGGGAGAATGTACAAACTCCTTACAGGAAGCAGTAGGAATTGAACCCTGATCTTACAGCTAGCAATACGAAGCATTATGCTAACTGCAGTGCTTCCGTGCTGTCCATTATTCTTACAGGGTTCAACAGTATGGACACAGCAAGGACGTTTCTTCTTATGAGGAGTCTACAATCAGTGGTCAGTGTTTCAAAATAAGGATTGTGCCATTTAGGACTGAAATGAGGAGAAATATTTTCATGCAGAGCTGGTGAGTCTTTGGAATACTTTAAGCTGGCAGTCAGGGGAAGCTCCATGACAGAGTCCATTCTAAAACACTAAAGGAGCGATACGTGTAGCATTTTATTCTCACTGAACACAAAATTCAGATTGATACAGTTCTAGATATCAAAGCAGCACAAGAAAAAGTCACTGAGATAGAAGATCAGTTGTGATTTGAAAAACGGCCGAGCGGCTTTGAAGTGTCAAATGTCCTACTCCTATTCCTGTTTTGTATATCCTTATGTTTTAGTGAATAAAAGCATCTATACCTGTAAGTAGCATGACATAGGCAGCATTCAGGGATGTACTGGAAAGTGATAAAAAACATTCTTGACACAAAAGCACAAAGCAAGAATAATCTCTAACAAGAGAAATTTTAAGCACCGTCTTTTGATATTACCATTGTCAAGTCCCTCACCATCAATAACCTCACACTTGTCATTTTCCACAAAAATCATGTGACTGCAAGATCAGATCTGAGTGCAGGTTGCCCTCTAAATTACCCAACATCCTGACTTTGAATCATCACCAGGTTGAAATTCAGAAACTCCTTACATACACAAAGGCCTTATGGGAGTGTCCTTATTCATAGGATCAGGGAGATATACAGCATAGAAGCTTTATCCACTTTCCCAGTTGATCTAGATCCTGTTGTAACCTTAGACATCCTCCTTAACTGTCCACCATACCATCAATTTTGTTGTCATTCATAAAACCAATAATCATGCATCCTAAATTGTCATCCAGATCTCTAATGTCCTTGATAAGTAACAGGAGGCAGGAAACCAAAACCGATCCCTGCAGTACACAACTGGTTACAAGCTTCTAATCTATGGAAAAAAACTTCCATTCTGGCTCCTTCCACCAAAATAATTTTGTATTCAATGGGGAAGACCTCTCTGGATCCCATGTCAACTTGTCTTCTGGACCAGTCTACCATAAGACTGTCAAAAGTTGGAGGACTTAGGAAGACTGCAGTAGTTCAAGAAGATGGGCATTAAAGTTAGTCTTGCCCAGAATCCCCAAGATTCTGGAAATTAAATAAAGAAAATTGTCTGCAATGTTCTCTGATTTTTGAAAAAAAAATGCAATATTTTCTTCAATTCTGGAATTTTATCTTTGATGGTCTGATTTACCTGATTATGGCTTTGTCTCATAAAGATTATGTTTATTTAACTTTCTTGAAATTTAATTATATTGCCACTAAAGGAGCGATATGTATAGCATTTTATTCTCACTGAACACAAAATTCAGTAGCCTAATTAAAAGGGTCCAGAATTATACGGCATTCTTTTCTGACAGCTTGCTGATGTTTGAGGCCGCAGTTCATCACCAGGCACACTTTCTAGGTGTAGGGCACATTCTTGTTTCAGTTTTAACATCTTGATTTCATTTTATTTTTCTTTTTTGCTTAAAGCCAGGAAAAAAAGTTGCAGGTTTAAGGAAAGCATTTGACGTCTGCAGTGCAGTTGGACTTTGACTAATCCTACCTTTATAAAAATAGATTCATTTTCTAGAGCCAATGTCTGGTAGAACTGGCCAGGTCTCTCATTCCTAACTTTAGGATGGAGAAAATTAATAAAAACTACAGGTGGTGCACAGACAGGATCACTGGACAGAATTTTGTTTTAAACTTCTTACCTCTAGTCAAGGTATTCTTCATGCTGGTGTTATTGACAGTGAAGACAGCATGGAGTGTGAAGTTGTAACAATTATGTACCACACACAGCAGGAAATCCACTTGAATAGTCGGCATGTAATGAATGTAATGCAGGAAGTTCTTCATTGATCTCAATGGCATGGAATCAGTCATTATATTATAGAATGATACAGCATAGAAATAGGTACTTTGGTCCATTGAATTTGCACCGACAATCAAGTAACCACATAGTTACCCTACAATAGTTCTTCATTATTCACTACACTTTCCCAGATTCCACCACTCAGCTACACCTGAGGGATGAGCAACAAGTAAATATTCATTAATTAAATTGTTTTAAATTGGTTTTGTTAAACTTCTAAAAGTGTTCTTTTACTGATGAAGCTTTTGCTATTTTTTAAAAACAAGAATGTATTTAATTTTTAATAGTTTTTAGTAGCTAACATGCCCTTGAATTTGAAAACATAAACATATAAGAACATAAGAACATAAGCGATAGGAGCAGGAGTAGGCCAATCGGCCCCTCAAGCCTGCTCCGCCATTCAACAAGATCATGGCTGATCCAATCTTAACTCTAGTTTTCACCGAATCCCACAAGGCAACAGTGCCAACCAACAGGGCACCATGCTGCCCATTTTATTTTATTATTCATCCCGCCCAAACCCATGTGATCACCCGGGGAAAAAAAACCGATTTGCCAATTGAGGAGAAAAAATCTGGAAAATTCCTCTCCGACCCATCCAGGCTAACGAAAACTGGTCCAGGAGATCACATGGCTGATCTAAACCTAGCCTCATGTCCACTTACCTGCTCGCTCACCATATCCCCTAATGCCATTTTTATCCAGGAAAATGTCTATCTCCGTTTTGAATTTATTGAGTGTAGTAGCTTCCACAGCTCTCTGGGGCAGTAAATTCCATAGCCCCACTACCCTCTGAGTGAAGAAATTTCTCCGCATCTCAGTCCTGGAACGGCATCCCCTTATTTTAAGATTATGCCCCCAGTCCTAGTTTCACCCATCATTGGGAACATTCTCCCCGCATCCACCCGATCAAGCCCCTTCACAATCTTATATGTTTCAATAAGATCGCCTCTCATTCTTCGGAACTCCAATGAGTAGAGTCCCAATCTACTCAACCTCTCATCATACATCAACCCACCCATCCCCGGAATTAACCTAGTGAACCTTCTCTGCACTGCCTCGAGAGCCAGTATGTCCTTTCTTAAATATGGACACCAGAACTACATGCAGTACTCCAGGTGTGGTCTCACCAATACCCGGTACAACTGCAGTAAGACCTCCCTGTTCTTATACTCCATCCCCCTAGCAATAAAAGCCAGCATTCCATTGGCCTTCTTGACCACCTGCTGCACTTGCATACTAATTTTTTGTGTTTCCTGCACCAGGACCACCAGATCCCTTTGCACAGAAGCACTGTCCAGTTTCTCTCCATTTAGATAATAACTTGCTCTATTATTTTTCCTGCCAAAGTGCAAGACCTCACACTTGTCAGTATTATATTTCATCTGCCAAATGTCTGCCCAATCACTCAGCCTATCTATGTCCCCCTGCAGGGTTTCAATGTCCTCCGCACTCATTACACTCCCTCCCATCTTTGTGTCATTCTCAAACTTCGATACGTTGCACTTAGTCCCTTTCTCCAAATCATTAATATAGATTGTAAAGAGTTGGGGTCCCAACACCGACCCCTGCGGAACACCACTAGTCACCAACTGCCAGTCTGAGAATAAACCATTTATCCCAACTCTCTGTTTTCTGTTAGAAAGCCAATCCTCCACCCATGCCAGAATATTATCCCCAATCCCATGATTTTTTACTTTAAGTAATAATCTTTGGTGTGGCACCTTGTCAAATGCCTTTTGGAAGTCCAAATACACCACATCCACTGGTTCCCCTTTATCTACCCTATATGTTATGTCCTCAAAGAACTCCAACAAATTTGTCAAACATGACTTCCCTTTTGTAAAGCCATGCTGACTTTGTCCTATTAAGCTATGTTTATCCAAATGCCCTGTTACTGTTTCCTTAATTATCGATTCCAACATTTTGCCAACCACAGATGTTAGGCTAACTGGCCTATAATTCCCAGCCTTCTGTCTATTACCCTTTTTAAATAAAGGAGTTACATTAGCAATTTTCCAATCTGCCGGGACCATTGCCGAGTCCAGCGAGTTTTGAAAAATTATCACTAATGCATCCACAATCCCAACCGCCACTTCCCTTAAGACCCTAGGATGCAAGCCATCCGGTCCAGGGGATTTATCCACCTTCAGTCCCATTAATTTATCAAGTACCATTTCCTTGGTGATTTAAATCGTAGTTAGTTTCTCTCCCCCTAGAGCCCCCTGTTTATCCAGTGTCGGGATATTTTGAGTGTCCTCTACTGTAAAAACTGATACAAAATATTTGTTCAGCGTTTCCGCCATCTCCATGTCCCCTACCATTAATTTCCCGGTCTCATCTTCTAGGGGACCAACATTTACTTTAGCCACCCTTTTTCTTTTTATGTAACTATAAAAACTCTTACTATCTGCTTTTATGTTTTTCGCCAATTTACTTTCATAATCTATCTTCCCCTTCTTAATCAATCTTTTTGTTATTTGCTGCTGATCTTTAAAAGCTTCTCGATCTTCAATCTTCCCACTAGATTTAGCTACCTTATATAACTTTCTTTTTAGTCGTATACTTTGCTTTATTTCTTTACTTAGCCACGGATAACTATTTTTTCTTTTACACCCTTTTTTCTTCAGTGGAATATATTTTTCTTGATAGTTGTATTTTTCTTGAAACACTGATATTCACTGATAGTGTTAGGTCTTTTGATAGCTTTGACATCCAGTCAAGCAAAGTGACTTAGCTTAGTCAAACTGCGATGATTTTTTTCCTGTTATTTTGTGGATGGGGCTTGTTTATGCTGTGGAAGGCAGGGCACCATGCAAGGCATCATGGTTGGGAAGCAGGCTGGCTTCTCACCAAATGCTCTCTGAAGTTAGAAGCACATGCAGGTGGCTCAACTCTAGCTGCAAATTGTGCATTTCACAAAGTGCATTCCTTCACATTTTCAGTATTTGACTCAATATGGCTTTCACTTGCTCAGTGCACCATCCTGTAGCCTATAAGTATCATCATTATCTATTCACTATGTCAAATGTTATATCATCTGTAGATCTGATAATTCTCTTCATACATTCTAAATTGTGCTAGACACAAAACTGACCTTTAGGGAACATCACTGCAAAACAGCATTATCCACTAGTACGTCGTCCCCGAATGTGAAAGTCCATTTCACCCTTTGCCAATTTTTCCAACATAGAACAGATAAGAGTACAGCACGGAAGCAACCCTGCAGCACATGATGTCTGTACCAACCAAGATGCTAATCCAAACTAATTCCATCTGTCTGTACATGGTCTATATTCAGAGAAGGGGAAGGTGAAATTCCAGTGCAACTTTTCATAAATGAAAGAGCAAGTACTTGATGCCTTAGTGGGCTTAGATAAATCCCCAGGACTGTATTAGATTTATCCCTAGGGAGACCAGAGAAGAGTTTGCTGGAGTCCTGCCTGGGATTTTTAAAACTTCACTGGCCACAAGTGCAGTACCAGATGACTGGAAAACGTTTAAATTGTTTCCCCCTTTTCAAGAAAGGCAGCAGAGGAAATTCTGCTAAATATAGTCCTGTGAACCATCATCAACAGAGAGTAAATGATGGGCTAAAGCAGCCAAGTATTTTGGTGTATTTCAGTCAAAAAGACTGATAGGTTCTTGATTGGTAAAGGTGGGGGGGGGGGGGGGGGTTAAGGATTATGGGTAGAAGGCAGGAGAATGGGATTGAAGAAAAATAAATTGTATGGCAAAACAGACGTGATAGTTTATTAGTTCTGTTCTTAAATCTTACAATCCTGTGGTCTTAGTCTTTGGCACATCTTCCATGGCCAAAACCTCTTACTATCTATGTCCCTCATTATTTTATATACCTTTACCATATCCTCCCAGCCCCTCTGCTCTGAGGAAACCAACTCATAACTGAAATATTCCAACACTGGAAATGTCCTGATGAATATCATCTGCACGTTCTCCAGAGCACCCATGTTCTTCCTATAGTGTGGCAGCCAGAGTGCACACAATAATCCAACTGTGGCCTACACAATGTATCACAATCTCCCTGGTCTCAGACTCCATACCCCAGCTAACAAAGGATTGCCTCCTGTATCATTTTTTTCACTCTCCTATCTACCTGTGTTGTTACCTTCAGGAATCTTTGGACTTTATATATTTTATTTATTCATTTATGGGCTGTGGGTGTCGCCGGCTAAGCCAGCATTGAGTGCCCATCCTTAGGTCCCTTTGAGAAGGTGGTGATGAGCTGCTTTCTTGAACCGCTGCAGTTCCTGAGGTGTAGGTACACTCACAATGCTGTTTGGGAGGGAATTCCATGATTTTGACCCAGCAACAATATGTTTCTAAGTCAGGTTGGTGAGTGGCTTGGAGGGGAATTTCCAAGTGGTGGTGTTCCCAGGTATCTGCTGTCCTCGTCGTTCTAGGTGTAGTGGTCATGGGTCTGGAAGGTGCTGCCTTAGGAATTTTGGTGTGTTGTTGCAGTGCATAGTACACACTGCTGCAACTGTTCATCGACGGTGGAGGGATTGGACGCTTTTGGAAGGAGTACCAAAGTGGGCTGCCTTGTACTGGAGGGTGTCGAGCTTCTTGAGTGTTGATGGAGGTGCAGTCTTCCAGGCGAGTGGCGAGTATTCCATTGCACTCCTGACCTGAGTCTTGTAGATGGTGGACAGGCTTTGAGGAGTCAGGAGGTGAGTTACCAGTGGAGGATTTCCCCCTGATTCCCATTGACTCAATTTTAGCTAGGTCACCTTGATGCCATACTCGGTTAAATGCTGCTTTGATGTCGAGAGCTATCACTCTCACCTCACCTCTGGTATTTAGCTCTTTGGTCCTTGTTGTGAAGCAAAGTCCCTTTGTTCCTCAATACTCTCTTGCATTGGTTGACCCTTAATATGCATCATCTCACACTTAACAGGATTAAATTCTATCACCTATTGCTCTGCCCAGTTTATTAGCTGATCAATGTTATCCAATGACCCAACACTACCTTCCTCATTACTAAAGTCATTAATGTATATAACAAATCACAGTAGCACATAGCTGGTCACCAGTTTCTCTTTACCATCACCTTTTGTATCATATTACCAAGTCAATTCTGGATCTAATTTGTTAATTTGACAAAAAGAAAGAAATAATAATAATAATATTGTGGCAATACAAGACCACGTAACAGAAAAAATTATCAAAAATACATAATAATCGACGTACAAATTTGTGATGATAAATGCAGAAAATGCCAAGAGATATCGGAAACAATCCACCACATTACATGATCCTGTAGCAGTTTAACTCAATCTGATTACTTACACAGGCACAATCAAGTCGCAAACATCACTCACCAAAATCTTGCTTTAAAATACAAACTCATAAAAGAAACAATACCTTACTATAAATACAAGCCTGATCCAGTTTTAGAGTCAGAGTTCCACAAATTACATTACAACTAATCTGTGATTACAGATATGAAGTCCATTATAACTATCCAATTATAATAATACAGGATAATCAAGAAAGAACAACTTATCTAATAAATACACCCATTCCAAACACATACACACGTACACACATTCAGAAATCAATGTGAAGAAAACCAGATGTATGCTGAATTAAAAGAGGAAATTGAAAGACTATGCAACATGAACAGGGTATACATTATCCCAGTAGTAAGATCTACAACTGGCATCATCTCAAAGTCACTACACAACAGCTATAAACAACCAGGGCTACACAGCAATATCAATGTAAATCTCCAGAGAGCCACAATACTAAACACTACGAGAATAGTGCAAAAGCTCCTAGCAATTGATATATGAGTGTGCTTGGCTATGCCTGTACCTCAGGTTTTACTAGCTTGAGCTGAGAAAAAAAATCACGAATACAATAATAATAATACTCATGATTTATAGAAGTTTTTAATATATATCAATAACACCCAATATTTGTGAAATTCCTACAACGTCTATTAAACTCTTCTCAGGCTTTCAGCCGGGTACAAGTATTGATTATAACTGACGTTTTGTGACAAACTCTGCCATCATCTTCTCAATGACAGAGTTTGTCATTGAAAGGCTGGTTATAATTGATACCTGTACCTGCTAGAAGCCCAAGAAGAGTTTACTCGTCATGAACACCAGGAAAGCACTAGGTCCTTTTTTTTAACCTATCAATTAACAAACAAAACGAACAACTAACATTATCAATATAAAGTGAGGCATTTTTTCAGTGTGACTCTCTAAGCCCACTAAGGATTTGTCTTACTTTAAAACCGCTCTCTAATTTACTGAATTGGATGAAAATAGGGTATCGATTCAGAAACAACCAAAAGAATTATACCTTTAAACACCGATAAATGGGTGATTTAAAATTATAAGCTCCTTCATCATTAAAGCTAAACCAATACATTCAAAAATAGAACTATTTTCCAAAAGATATAAACATTAACTTTGGACTAGGTAAGTACAGAACATCAAACATAAAGAAGGGTGCAACAGAGTTAATAGAATATAAAACAGATCAGTAGGATACAATACAACCCATGGATGAATATGAAACATATTAGTATCTAGGATATCAGCAAAGAAAATAGATCATACTGTGATAAAGGAAAAACTTTTGACAGAATTTACTTAAGAAAATCTGCCAAACAGATCTCAATAGTAAAAATATAACAAAGGCAATAAACACATTTGCTACACCCATAATAATATATCCTTTTGACATAATATTTTGGTCTGAAACTAATCTGGAAAATTTACAAAAAAAGTAAGAACTGAAATGACAAATTTTAGAAAACACTATGTACACTTAAACACACTTAGATTAACACTACCTGCAATAGAAGGAGAAAGAGGAATAACAGACATAAAAAAATTACACAACAGTCAGATAAAACTTGTATGGATATATTTTCATCAATGAAAACAGAATTCAGCACTCCAGGCAAGGCTGTGCAATTCTGAGAAGTACATATCATTAAAATTAAAGGAAAGCACAACCCAGACAAGTGAAGATATTATCAGTATTGAAGAAAAAGGAAGCTAATGGAAAAGCACACCCCTCCATAGAAAACAAACCCATGACCTGAGCAAACTGCATGTCAACAAGGAAGCATTGAATGCCTGGCTCAGAGTTGGAGACCTCTTCCCATAAGCTGAGACATCCCTTGTGGCATACAGGACCAGGTGCTTAACACAATAAATGATCAAAAATACATGATAATCGACCAACACATTCAAGATGATAAATGCAGAAAACATCAAGAGAAACCAAAAACAACCCCACACATTACAGGATCTTGCAGCAGTTTAACTCAATCTGATTACTTACACAAGCACAATCAAGTAGCAAACATAATTCACCAAAATCTTGCTTAAAAATACAAACTCATAAAAGACACCATACTTTACTATAAATACCAGCCTGATCCTGGTTTAGACTCAAAATCCTACTAATTATATTATAACTGATCCGTAATTACAGATAGGAACATCCATAGTTACCAGCTGGATATAAATTTAAAGGATAAACAAGCAAGGACAACTTACTTAATAGATATAGCCATTCCATACACACATAACATACAGAAATCAGTACGTGAAAAACTCCAGAAATATTCTGAATTGAAAGAGGAAATTGAAGGACTATGGAACATGAACAGGGTATACATTGTACCAATAGTAAAATCTACAACTGGTATCATTCCAAAATCACTACACAATAGCATTAAATAATTAGGTCTACACAACAAAATCTATGTTAATCTTCAGAAAGCTACAATACTAAACACCACTGGAATAGACAGTAAGTTCTTAGCAGTTGAGAAATGAGTGTGCTTGTCTATGCCCATACTTTAGGTTTCACCTGATTGAGCTGAGAAAAACAAAAATACAACAATAATAATGGTAATAAATAAGCAATAAATATTGAGAACATGAGATGAAGAGTCCTTGAAAGTGAATCTATCTGTCGTGGGAACATTTCAGTGATGGAGCTT
The DNA here is from genome assembly GCF_048418815.1 of Hemitrygon akajei. Lineage (NCBI taxonomy): Eukaryota > Metazoa > Chordata > Chondrichthyes > Myliobatiformes > Dasyatidae > Hemitrygon > Hemitrygon akajei. The sequence goes on from NC_133130.1 coordinate 38,763,206, forward strand.
GAAGTTAAGTGGTTATCCCCTTTGGTTCAAGTAAATTGAGGGTTCAAGATGGCTGAGGGGTAATAACTGCTCCTGAACCTTGTGGAGTGGGTCCTGAGGCTCCTTTACCTTCTTCATAATGGAAGAAGTGAGACGAGAGCATGACCTGGATGGTGGAGGTCCCTGTTGACGAATGCTACTTATCTGCGATAACCCATGATGGACTGGTCCATATCCATTACTTTTTGTACGATTTTCTCTTCAACAGCATTGGTGCTTCCATAGCAGGTTGTGATGCAGCCAGTCAATATACTCTCCAACACATATCCAGAGACTTTTATCAAAGTTTTTGATGTCATGCCCAATCTTCACAAACTTCTAAGGAAGTAGAGGTACTACTGTGTTTTCTTCATAATTACACTTTCCTGCTGGGCCCAGGACAGGTTCTCTGAAATGATAGCAAAGAGGAATTTAAAGAGCATCTTGAATATGTGAAGATTTGGCAAGACAAACTTCTATAGATGTATAATGGAGAGTATATTGACTGGTTGCATCACAGCTTGGTTTGGACACACCAATGCTTTTGAATGGAAAATACTACAAAAAGTAGTGGTTAAGGCCCAGTCAATCATGGGTAAAGCCCTCCACATCAATGACCACATCAATATGAAATGCTTTTGCGTGAAAGCAGCACCCAACATCAGGGACCCCCACCACCCGGAACATGCTCTCTTATCGCTGCTGGTACCAGGAAGAAGATTTTAAAAAAGCTCAGGACTCTCACCACCAGACTCAGGGGCAGTTATTACCCCTCAACCATCTGGCTCTTGAGCCAAAAAGGATAATTTCACTCAATTTTGCTTGCCCCATCATTGAAATGTTCCCACAATCTATGGATTCATTTCCAAGGGCTCTTCATCACAGGTTTTCAATATTTATTGCTTATTTATTTATTTTTTTTGTATTTTCATACTTTATTGCCTTTTGTACACTGGCTGAACACCCAAGTTGGCTTGGTTTTCATTGATTGTATTATGGTTATTATTCTATGCCTGCAAGAAAATGAATCTCAGGGTTTTATATGGTGACGTATATGGGTACTAGGATAATAAATTTTCTTTGAACTTTCTGAACTTTGGTGTCTCCGGCAAACTTGAATTGGCATTGGAGCTGTGATAGCCACACAGTCATAAGTTGTTATAAGATGAGAGAGGTGGATTGGCTGGTTGAGGCATATTGCAAGAAGCATTTTGCACTCAGCACCAGCAAGACTAATGAGCTGATTGTGAACTTCAGGAAGGGGAAGTCAGAAGAACACACCACTATCCCTCATTGAGATGTCAGTGATCCAAACGGTGAGCAGCTTTTAATCCTGGGCAGCAACATCTTGGAGGATCTATCCTGGGTCTAACATCAATGCAATGACAAGAAAGGCACACTAACGGCTCTACTTTATAGGCAGTTTGAGGAGATTTGGTATGTCAATCAAGACTCTTGCAGATTTCTGCAGAAGTAACGTGGAGACCATTCTAACTAATTACATTATTAGCTGCACATTGGTTGTTTGTCCGTCTTTGTTAATGTACAGGCTTTCATAAATTCTATTGAATTTCTTTATCCTCTAAATGCCTGCAAGAAAATTAATGTCAAGCTCGTATATGGTGACATATATGTAATTTGTTAATATATTTGATTTGACTTTGACTTTGAGGTACGGAAGTTGCAACACATAGGATTACAAGAGGCTGCAGAGGGTTATAGACACAGCCAACTCCATCATGGGTCTCCCCACTATCACAAACATCTTTAAGAGGCAATGCCTCAAGAAGGCAGCATCCATCATTATGGACCCTTGTCAGCCAGAACGTGCCTTCTCATTATTAACAATAGGGAGGAGGGTCAGGAGCCTAAGGACCCACACTCAGTAATTTAGGAACTGCTTCTTCCCCTCTGCCATCACATTTCTGAACAGTCCATGAACCCAATAATACTTTTTTTTGTATGATTTGTTCTTAAAATTTATTGGCTTTTATGTTTCTGCACTGTACTGCTGTTGTAGAACAACAAATGTTATATCATATGTCAGTGACAAAGGATTGTGAGAGGATCATAGGGGTCTCCCTACCATCCAATGGGCACATTATCACGAGCATAGTGTATGCAGGGCCCTTGGTATTATTAAGGATCCCACCCATCCATCCACCATCCTCTTTGATTTTCTTCCATCAGGCAGGAGACTCCGATATATAAAAACAAGAGTGGTCAGGATGAGAAACAGTTTCTTCCCTCAGGCCATGAGGCTTCTGAAGCTCCTGCCTCATTGCATTCAAAGTGTAACTGGTTAATCTGTTTGGTCCCTTACAATATTTAATTTATGCATTTTAGTTTGTTTTTTATGTGTAATCCGTCTGTAGATTTCATCCTTGAGTTCATAAGTTATTATGTGTTATGTATACTGCAGTGTGTTACACCCTGGTTTAGAGAAACATTGTCTTGGTTGATGGTATACATATATTATAGTTAAACAACACTAAACTTGACTTGACAATAAATCTGATTCTGATTCTGCAGGCTATATCAACTACACTGCCCTCATCAATATATCCGATTGCCTCTTGAGGAAGAAAGCTCAAATAAATTTGTCAGATAATAGCTCCCATCAAAAAATCCTTGCTGATTATCCCTGCTCTATCTGTGCCTTTCCAAATATAGATTAATCTTGCCCTTGGAATGTGAAACATGAATGTTTTATTAGTTTATTTCTAGATTTGTTGCCTATGGTGTTTCATTTGCAGTGATTATTTAACAGGCTGTAACATAACAGTGTTTCAAGCCCTACTCAGTGAGTATTACATGGGGTAATAATGTTCACTATGACACTGCAACAGAATTTTATTCTTAGCAACAAAGGAACCGGGCTCACTGATCAGCTTGCTAAGTTTTCTGTAGCTTATCCATGGGGATATATCTATATCAGCATCTGTCTCAGAGCAGGAGATTTGTTGCATTTCTGAATAAGTAACAATGGAGCTCTTTAGCCAATCAGATTACAATAAGATCACTGGCGTATGCCGACAAGAATGCAGGAAGCAAAAGAAAGGAAATATGAGTTATAAATCAAGCTCTGGAAACAAAGTAAAATTAATATAGATATTATTCAAGGAAAATGATAAGCGGCACATGATGCAGCTCATAGAGGTGCTGATTCCAAGTTCTGGTGACCTCGGTTCAATCCTGACCCCTGGTGCTGTCTGTGTGGAGTTTGCCTGTTCCACCTGAGTTTCCATGAGCGAAGAGCTTCATTGTTCCACTGGGTGTTGGGACGTTAATTAGCCACTATAAATTGCTCCAAGTGTGCAAGAAGATAGATGAGTCTGGCTGGAATTAATGGGAAATATGAGGAGAATAAAATGGGTTAGGGTACGATTAACGTAAAAATGTGTGTTTGATGGTTGGCACGGTTGGTTAAAGGACTTGTATCCAAGCTGCATCTCTCTACGACTCTGACACTACAAAGAAAGAATTATGTTTATTTTTAACATTAATATTCTTTTGAGGAAGTGAGACACCAGACTCATAAAATTAATATTTCATGGTCACGGTGTTTGTTTAGCAGTAATTATCATTTATTGTGCTATTAAAATTTGCACCCTTCAAAGCACACAGAACTAGTGAGCAAATAACAAAAGTTCATGTCATCGCAATGATTTCAGTGCTGTGCCTGTTGGCAAGGACAATGCGCCCTGTGGAGGAGTAAGGTATCTATGACAGCAATTTCTGGATTTCCATGCTTAACTACACTTGCAGATGCCAGAATTTGCTGTCAGACTGGCCCAGTGTTAATGCAGTTGCTGATAGCCTTGCCATGAATAAAACCTGGACTGTTGCCGTGTTTCATCTCAAAAGGGGAATATATTCTTCTCTTTTCCTTTTTCTGATATCACTTCCTGAAAGTTATACTGCTCTCTAATGACTAGGCAGCCTCAAATGGAAGCTATTCTCTGCCATGAAACTGCATTTCAGCTAAGCCTGTTCACAAATTCAGTCCAAAGGTACATAACCACTTAACATCATCCTCTGGGAAATGATACCATGGAAAAGCCATGATATTTCAGTAACTATTTTTCTTAGATGTGCTGGCAAATAACAAAGGCACAATAAAAGCAGTGTAAGACTTTAAGAGCCATAATGTCACCAGCTTGCTAACTTTAGCAAATAAATAGACAAATGGAAATTGCAAATTGGATCAAAAATTAAACAAGAATGCCCTATTCCATGCCTCTCCACCTTCCATGTTTTGATGACATGGACTGTCTCAAAGCTCTGGAGAGTTATTGTCAATGCTGATTCTAAAAAGTCTTTCAAATCCTTTGGCAGGGTAAGTGAACCAGCATTAGTGACCCCTTTCAGGCTATATCCCATCTCTAAGGCTCCAGTTCGACACACAACCAACTCAGCTAAGCAAGCTACATTGCTTGCATGCTTGACAGCAAGCTCTTGAAATAGACACTTGCCTCAAAATGTTGTCGTGGCAGAATATTTCCAGTGAGACAAAGGAGACACTTCAAAGACATTTTTGAAACCTAGTTGGAAACAAAAAAAACAAATAACATTCATCATCAGCTCACAGGAATCCCTGGCCCATGATCGATCAAAATGACAATGCATTTGGGAAAGCGTTGAGTGCAGCCATCTCTTCATCAGGAGCATGTGGAGTCCAAGAAAAAATGGCAGAAGAAACAGAAAATGTCCACAAAAACTACATACCCGCCCTTTCCCGCCCTTTATGTAACAGTCTGCAGACTCTCTTCTGGACTGACAGACAAAAGTGGGAGCAAATCATCCCTGACCCCAAGGGACTGCTTAATAGAGAGAAAGAATTGGAAGTACTCTGCCATTTTCTTGGAATCTTTTGGATGTATATATGTTGTCAATCATTTTGCAACCATTTAGCATGATTGAACTCTGGGTTGCCAATACTAACAACTTAAAAGTGAACATCTCATAATATAACATTTCTGGGATTCATTGCATCTTAAGCAAAAATGGATGTCAGATGACCGATGTAATAATTTGCTGGAAAATACAATTTGCAGCTGGCATTTTCAGTTACAAAATCTACAATCATACCTCCTGCTTAATGTCAGGTTGCAGATTGTCAACTCTTAGAAAAATCATGGCAGTGTATTTCTAAGAATTAGAACCAGAATCAGAATAGGGGTTATTATCCATGACATACATTGTGAAATTTGTTTTGTGGTAGCAGTATGATGCAAGATATAAAAATTACTATAAGTTAGAATAAAAACAAATAAAGAGTGCAAAGGTGGAATAGCAAAATAGTATTCATAGGCTCATGGACTGTTCTGAAATTTGATGGCAGAGGAGAAGAAGCTTTTTCTAAAACACTGACTGTGGGTCTTCATGCTCCTGTGCACCTTATCCCTTGTGCCAGATGCTGCGGGTCCTCAATGATGGATATCACCTTCTTGAGGCACCACCTTTTGAAGATGTCCCTGATGATGGGAAGGCTTGTGCTATGATGGACCTGACTGAGTCAACAGCCCTCTGATTTTCCATCTCAGGTGGTGATGCAACTCGGCAGAATGCTCTCCACCATATACCTCTGTAGAAATCTTCTAGAGTCTTCGGTGACATACGAAATCCCCTCAAAATCAGAATCAGAATCAGGATCATAATCAGGCTCAATATCACTGGAATATGTTGTCAAATTTGTTGTTTTGCAGCCGCAGTACATTGCAATATATAATTTAAAAAACTATAAATTACAGTAAGTATAGATATAAAAATAAATTAAATTAGTGCAAAAAGAGAGCAAAAGTAGTGTGGTAGTGTTTATGGGTTTATTGTCCATTCAGAATCTGATGGCAGAGGGGAAGAATCTGTTCCTGACATCCTGAGTGGGTGTCTTCAGGCTCCTGTACCTCCTCCTTGATGATAGAAATGAGAAGATGGCATGTCCTTATATCTTATGTTCCTGGATGATAGGGATCATTAATGATAGATGCTTACTTTTTGAGGTATTGTCTTTTGAAGGTGTCCTCAGTGCTGGGGAGGCTAGTGCCCATGATGGTTTTGGCTGAGTTCACAACTTTCTGCAGCTTTTTCCAATCTTGTGCAGTGTCCCCTCCATACTAGACAGTAAAGCAACCAGTTAGAATCTGTAGAAATTTGTGAGAGTATTTAATGACATACCAAGTCTCCTCAATTTCCTAATGAGATATAGCCACTGTTGTGCCTTCTTTGTAATTGCATAAATATGTTAAGCCCAGAATAGGTCTTCAGAGATATTGACACTCAGGAACTTGAAACTGTTAACCTCTTTCCACTGCTGATCCCTTGCTGAGGACTGGAGTGTGTTCCTTTGACTTCCTTTTCCCAAAGTCCACAATCAATTCCTTGGTTTTACTGATACTGAGAGCAAGGTTGTTGTTGTAACACCACTCTATCGGCTGATCTATTTCACTCCTGCATGGCTCCATGTTACCAGCTGAAATTCTGCAACAACAATTGAGTCATCAGCAAATTCACAGATGGACTTTGAGCTCTGCCACGCCACACAGTCATGGGTGTAGAGAAAGTAGAGACGTGGGCTAAGGGCACATCCTTGAGGTGTGCCAGTCTTGATTGTCAATGATGAGGAGATGTTATTTCCAATCTGCACTGACTGTGGTCTCCCAGTGAGGAAGTCGAGGATCCAGTTGCAGAGGGAGGTAGAGACTCAGGTTTTAGAACTTGTAATGAAGAATAGTTGCTGATTGCATCAATGTGTTGGGCCCAAAACAGATCCTCTGAGATGTTGATGTCAATTAACCTAAAGCTGCTTACTCATTCTTCTGCCAAACCCTCAATGAAGCCTTCCGTGTATTCTCCAAAATTTTCCTTTCTGAAGTCCCCAATCAGTTCCTTGATCTTGCTGATGTTGAGTGCAGGGTTGTTCTTGCGACACCACTCAATCACTCGATCTTTCTCACTCCTGTACACCTTGTTACCATCTGAAACTTTACAAACAACATCAGTGTCATTAAGGAATTTATAGATGGTGTTTGAACTGTGCATAGCTTCACAGTCAAGTGTGTAGAGAGAGTAGAACAGTGGAAGATAGGTTTGATTTTATTTTAAATCTGTTCTAACTTTAATCTCATCTAGAATAGTAGTGGTCTTACCAGTGGCTTCACTGTATCTTTGTGTGTGCATGGAGAACATAAGATATAGCAGTAGAATTAAGCCGTTCGACTCATCAAGTCTGTCCTGTCATTCATTCATGGATGATTCTCCTGCTTTCTTGCTATAATGCTCAACTCTTTCCAATACATCCAATGACTTGTTATCTGTAGCAATAAATTATCCAGATTCATCATCTTCTCGCTGAAGAAATTCTTCTTCATCTCAGTTTGTTTCTAAGGTTCTGCTCTCATTTTTTAAACACTTATACTAACAGAAGCATCCTCTACACTTTCCTCCTGTCCAGTCCTTTTGGTATTTGGTAGGTTTTGATGACATGCCCCTCATCATAGAAACATAGAAAATCTACAGCACAATACAGGCCCTTTGGCCCACAAAGTAGTGCCGAACATGTTTCTATGTTAGAAATTGCTAGGCTTACCCATAGCCCTCTATTTTTTTAAGCTCCATGTACCTATCCAAAAGTCTCTTAAAAGACCCTATCATATCTGCCTCCACCACTGTTGCCGGCAGCCCTCTCCACTCTCTTGAGTAAAAAACTTAACCCCTGACTTCTCTGTACCTACTCCCCAGCACCTTAAACCTGTGTCCTCTTGTGGCAACCATTTCAGCCCTGGAAAAAAGCCTCTGACTATCCACACGATCAATGCCTCTCATCATCTTATACACCTCTATCAGGTCACCCCCATCCTCCGTCGCTCCAAGGAGAAAAGTTCACTCAACCTATTCTCATAAGGCATGCTCCCCAATCCAGGCAACATCCTTGTAAATCTCCTCTGCACCTTTTCTATGGTTTCCACATCCTTCCTCCAAGTGGGGTCTGACCAGGGTCCTATATAGCTGCAACATTACCTCTCGACTCCTAAATTCAATTCCATGATTGATGAAGACCAATACACCTTACCCCTTCTTAACCACAAATTCAACCTGTGCAGCTGCTTCAAGTGTCCTATGGACTCGGACCCCAAGATCCCTCTAATCCTCCACACTGCCAAGAGTCTTACCATTAATACTATATTTTGCCATCATATTTGACCTACCAAAATGAATCACTTCACACTTATCTGGGTTGAAGTCCATCTGCCACTTCTCAGCCCAGTTTTACATCCTATCAATGTCCCGCTGTAACCTCTGACAGCCCTCCACACTATCCATAACACCTCCAACATTTGTGTCATCAGCAAACTAACTAACCCATCCCTCCACTTCCTCATCCAGGTCATTTATAGAAATCACAAAGAGTAAGGGTCCCAGAACAGATCCCTGAGGCACTCCACTGGTCACCGACCTCCATGCAGAATATGACCCGTCTACAACCACACTTTGCCTTCTGTGGGCAAGCTGGTTCTGGATCCACAAAGCAATGTCTGCTTGGATCCCATGCCTCCTTACTTTCTCAATAAGCCTTGCATGCGGCACCTTATCAAGTGCCTTGCTGGAATCCATATACACTATATCTACTGCTCTTCCTTCATCGATGTATTTAGTCACATCCTCAAAAAATTCAATCAGGCTCGTAAGGTAGAACTTGCCCTTGACAAAGCCATACTGACTACTCCTAATCATATTACACCTCTCCAAATGTTCATAAACCCTGCCTCTCAGGATCTTCTCCATCAACTTACCAACCACTGAGGTCCGACTCACTTGTCTATAATTTCCTGGGCTATCTCTACTCCCTTTCTTGAATAAAGGAACAACATCCACAACCCTCCAATCCTCTGAAACCTCTCCCGTCCCCATTGATGATGCAAAGATCATTGCCAGAGGCTCAGCAATCTCCTCTCTCACCTCCCACAGTAGCTTGGGGCACATCTCATCTGGTCCTGGCAACTTATCCAACTTGATGCTTTCCAAAAGCTCCAGCACATCCTCTTTCTTAATATCTACATGCTCAAACTTTTCAATCCACTGGAAATCATCCCGACAATCACCAAGAACATTTTCTATAGTGAATACTGAAGCAAAGTACTCATTAAGTACCTCTGCTATTTCCTCCGGTTCCATACACACTTTCCCACTGTCACACTTGATAGGTCCTCTTCTTTCACGTCTAATCCTCTTGCTCTTCACATACTTGTAGAATGCCTTGGGGTTTTCCTTAATTCTGCCTGCCAAGGCCTTCTCATGGCCCCTTCTGGCCCTCCTAATTTCCTTCTTAAGCTTCTTTCTGTTAGCCTTATAATCTTCTAGATCTCTAACATTATCTAGCTCTCTGAACCTTTTGTAAGCTTTTCTTTTCTTCTTCACTAGATTTATTACAGCCTTTGTACACCACGGTTCCTGTTCCCTACCATAACTTCCCTGTCTCATTGGAACGTACCTATGCAGAGCTCCACACGAATATCCCCTGAACATTTGCTACATTTTTTTCTGTACTTTTCCCTGAGAACATCTGCTTCCAATTTAAACCTCCAATTTCTGATAGCCTCATAATTCCCCTTGCTCCAATTAAACATTTTTCTAACTTTTCTGTTCCTATCTCCCTCCAATGTTATTGTAAATACCATCGGCTCTTGCCTTGCTTCTCAGTCTTGTATGCAGCACCCTGATAAAAACCTTCTGAAAACCCAAATAAGTAACGTCCAATGATTCTCTTTTGCCTAACCGTTTCGTACCTCCTCAAACAAGCTTGCTCTAACCACCTCATCCCCAGAACCTGGCTCAAAGCTGACATAACCATTTGGTGAGAGGACTGGTGTACGAGGCATCTGCTACATTATACCTCTCAATGTCATTGGGGTGTAAAGGGATCTTGGGGTTCCAGGTCCATAGTTCGCTATAAGTGGTTATGTAGGTGGATAAATTGGTAATGGAGGCGTATGGCATGTTTGTCTTCATTGATAGGGGTACTGACTATAAGAGTAAGAAGTCACACTGCAGCTATATAAATGCTTAATCAGGTTGTACTTGTGGTATTGTATGCAATTCTGGTCACACCATTAGAGGAAAGCTGTGGAGATTGTGGTGAAGGTGCAGAAGAATCTTACCAGGATACTGCATGGATGAGATGGTAATAACTATAAGAAAAGGTTGGATAAACTTGGGGTGTTCTCCCGTGAGTGTCAGAGATCAGGTAGAGGTTTTTAAAATTATGAAAGTAGTGTAGGCGGCCAGAGGACGTGCTTTTAAGATCAGAGGAGGGATGTTGAAAGGCGACGGGAGGGACAAGTTTTTTTTTGCACAGAGTGGTAGGTGTCTGAAATAGATTTCCAGAAGTGGAAAGAGGCAGCTTGGTGGAGTTTCAGAGGCTTTTAGATAGACTCACAAATATAAAGGGAATGGAGGGAAATGGATAATACAGAGGAACAGGACATTTAGTATAAATTGATATCATAATTGGCTTATCATAGGCCTAATGGCATCCAGTGCTCTACTGTTTTATGTTGTATATACAAAATCTGAGCCAACAAAGATATTTGGAGGAAATAAACTTGCCAGATTATTGCTAAGGATCTTTAACATTATCGTGGGAGGATATGGCACAATCTCAAGAAAAATATTGGACTTAAAACATTACAGCTTTACTTGAAACACTGAAATTCCATTGTTAGATTTCTGTTCAACTAACTCTTTAAGTTGAGAAAGAGAAACCTGGAAATATCACAATACATGAGAATGGACAATAAAGCATAAAATGGAAAGACTGGGTGAGAAATGTGATCCTACATACGCATAGAAGAACATAATATGCTGTGGGCCTCACAGGTATCCTCTGCCATTCAGTAAGAGTATGAATGATCTAATTTCCTGTCCCATCTTGATTATACACCCATTCCATGTACCCAAAGTATTTTTAAACTTTCTAAACATTGAATAGTCTCACTGACTGAGTATCTACAGCCCTCTGAAGCAAGATTTCAAAATTAGGCTGACACATCTGATAAATTAAATGAGCAACGAGAGCTTATAGAATCTGGTAATTCATTGATTTATTTGAATCATGCAAATCACATTTTTCAGATTAGAGTAGGCACTCAGAATAACAGGTGTAGAGAAGGACTCAAAGTCAAATACAGAATATTTCTCATGCCTTTTAAGATTGAGTTGCCATAACCCCACTTAATCAACTACCCCTCCAGATTTATCTTGGAACCTTGGTCTGAATGCTAGGAAGCATTACCCTGATTTGACCATTTTGTTACCTGTGAGAAAGGATATATGGCTGGTTCTACACAAGTAAGGCCAGTGGACCAGTTTACTATGGTCAATTTACCAGACTATTTTATGTGTTGCAACTAAAATACTCTTCAGTTTGAGCAAGATCAGTTTTCATGACCAGCATTATGTTCTTAATAAGTTCATTTAGTGTTTTATTTTGTCTTAAATATGTCAGGAAATGATCTACCAGTCTTGAACGCTTACTACGACAATTCTCTAGCTCTATGCACCTTTACTGTGGAACGAAACCTTGCTATTGCTAACCGACCTAAGCAAAGCACTTACCATAATAAACTGACTTTTCCCTTGGTTGAAATTCAAGCACAGTCCATAAAGAATCTCAGCCTTCCATAAAATGAACAATCAGAAAGGCTATTTTATTAGTCTCTGTATCTGTAATAACAAACTTGACTGTAGTTAGTGTAACTTTTCCTTCCTTTTCAGCTCCATGGTTTCCAAATATGTTTCAGGTAGAAATGTAGTTTTGTTGCCTGCTTTTGCTAGCCAGCAGTGACATTTTTAATTTTAGCTTTCCCTATACATTAGAGATTTTTCACTTATCCCCCGAATAAATATTGCATCAGAACCTACTGTAAAGGTTTTAATATTGTTTGGTTGTAAAAAACTTCAGATTATTTAATGAAAGTATCCCCTTCAAGACTGGTGTTATTTTACTCAATGATGATGAAGTTAATTGCTAATCACATTGACAATGGAAGAGTCCTTCTGGAAAATGGAAGACTCTTCTGATTTAAAAAGATAAAAACATCTCTTTTAGTTTAGTGTTAGCATCCACTTAGTTTTTGGGAAATTCTGGCTGTTAACTTTACGAATTTATTGTCAGATTATTGAGTGTCCATTGAAATGTGTTCTTGGAAAATTTTGAGAGTTGACTGACTTTTACACATTTTATAAGTTGCCTCCATATGACAGGTCAGGTCTTAAGACATATGTAGGAAGTACAAAAAGCACTAATATTTCCCAATGAAAATTAGTTTCCTCAGTAGGGTATTTTGGATTTTTTCAAACGTATTTTTATTATGCCCTTATGGCATGCAACATTCTTGAACTGAGCTGCACATTGCAAACTTTTATGTGTCTGAGGTTGAATTCCTTCATCATTTTCAATGCTTAATGGAGCAAAATTGATGGTATTGACTTTTTTAAATAATAAAGTTGCATTGTACAATCCACCCACTGGGTTCCTACTAAGTCGCATGAGTCAAAGTAAGAGACCCATAAGTCTCTGAGGACTTTAAGTATTCTAATAAAGGCGAAAGAGGGAAACTCAGAAATTAAAAACCATGTTTATAAGTACTTGTCAGCAAACAATAAAATGCTAGAAATATTCAGCATCAGTGAATAGATAAATAAAGTTAAAATTTCAGGTCATAAACTTTTATCACAAGCGGGAAAAGTTAGAAATTAAACTATTTTTAAGTTGCAGAGAAAATGGGTAGTTGGTGGGAGGACTGAAGATTCAGATAAACACAAAACAGAAGATAAATCATTTGAGAGGACGGAGTCCAAGAACAACATAAATGGGGCTGAAGGAAGATGAAAAGGTAAAAAGACAGGTATTGCAGCTCTTGCAGTTGATGGAAAGATGTCATGAAAATGGGAATGTGTATTGGTGGATATGGAGGGTTGCTGAAGTGAAGGACCTTCACTGCTGCCATAAACACCATAGGAACATAAGGACATAAGAAATAGCAACAGCAGTTGGCCATCTGGCACATCAAACCTGCTCCACCATTCAATAAGATCATGGACTCATCTCCACCTCCCTGCCTTACCCCCATAACCTTTAATTCCCCTACTATGCAAAAATCTATGCAACCTTGTCTTAAATATATTTACTGAGGTAGCCTCCACTGCTTCATTGGGTGGAGAATTCCATAGATTCACCACTCTCCGGGAAAAGCAGTTCCTCCTCATCTTCATCCTACTCCCCCGATCTCGAGGCTATGTCCCCTAGTTCTAGTCTCACTTACCAGTGGAAACAACTTTCCTGCCTCTATCTTATCTATCCCTTTCATAATTTTATATGTTTCTATAAGATTTTCCTTCATTCTTCTGAATTCCAGTGGGTGCAGCCTGAGGCGACTCAATCTCTCCTCATAGTCCAGTCCCTTCATCTCTGGAATCAACCTGGTGAACCTCTTCTGCACTGCCTTCAAGGCCAGTATATCCTTCCTCGAGTAAGGAGACAAGAACTGCACACAGTACTTCAGGTGTGGCCTCACCAGTACCCCGTACAGTTGCAGCATAACCTCCCTGCTCTTGAATTCAATCCCTCGATCAATGAAGGCCAACATTCCATTTGCCTTCTTGATAGTCTGCTGCACCTGCAAATCAACCTTTGGTGATTCATGCCAGCGGCATAACAGGCAGTAATGAACTGAAGTGAAACAGAAAGAGGAGGTGAGGATGTGTCATGTGTGCCTTCAGTGTGTCACAGAATTCCATTGGAAGTGAAGGATGGTGAGGTGGAAAGTGAGTTCAAAGGGGAAATAAATTCATTCATTTTGAGAGGACGAGAATATTAAAGCAAGGATATAATTTTGAGGCTTTATAAAGTGTTGGTCATACTGCATTTGGAGTACTGTGAGCAGTTTCAGCCCCCTTATTGAAGAAAGGATGTACTGGGATTGGAGAGAGTCCAAAGGAGATTCACGTATGATGTTGAGAATGAAAGGGTTAATGTTTGAGGAACGTTTGATGGCTCTGGGCCTATACTTGCTGGAGTGGAAAATAATTATGGGAGATCTTATTGAAACTTATTGGATATTGAAATCCTCTAGAGTGGATGTGGAGAGGATGTTTTCAAAGTGGGAGAGATTATGAGCAGAGGGCACAGCCACAGAATATAAGGACCTCCCTGTAGGATAGGGATAAGGATGAATTTCTTTAGCTAAAAGGTAGTGAATCCTTGGGATTCATTGCTACAGATGGCTATGGAGGCCAACTTACTGGATGTATTTAAAGCAGAGTTTGATGGGTTCTTGATTAGTAAGGGTGTCAAAGGTTACAGGGAAAAGGTAGGAATAAGGGGTTGAGAGGGATAATAAATCAGCCATGGGAGAATGGCAGAGCAGGCTCAATGGGCTGAATGGCCTAATTCTGCTCCTATGCCATATAGTTTTATGATCATTGTCTGGCCATCAACAGAGCCTATAATTAAGGACAGATTAACTCAACAATCTGTTCAGCTAATCAGAGAGAGTCAGCATGGATTTGCCAAGTCTAGGTCATGTCATGTCAGATAAACTCGATTAAATATTTTTATGAGGTGGCTAAAACTGTAAGTGAAGGATCTTTAAAGATCTTCTTTATATGGACTTCCCAAAGCCATTTGATAAAGGCTGTCAGATAAACTTGAAGGCTGAGAAACTGAAAGCACATTATTGCTTTGGGTGGGAGATGGTTGAGAGCAAGAGCTGATGGGCAGGGCACTCCAGCTGTCGGGAAGAAACCAGTGATGCACAAAAAGATTTATGCTGGCACTGTAATTATTAATCATTTTTATTAATGTCTTAGGATTTCAAATAGAAAACCAGCATCTAGTTTTGTACATAAATTGCTTACAATGTTATCCGTGCAAATGTAAGACTGCAGTCAAGAGAAGATATCATTAGAATAAGTGAATAAAAATATCCAATGGATTTGTATACAAGCAAATGTGAGGGCATCCACTTTGGACATAACAAGACAATGACACATACTTCTCTATTTGATGAAAAGCTATAATGCCTGGAAGAACAAAATGAGTATGTTAAGTAATAAAATAATATAATCATTGAAAAAATATAATTTAAAGTGATCAAAATGTTAGAGATCTAAAATAGAAGGGATAGATGTTACAGCCCTGAATAGACTACTTGTGAAATGCTGTTAGTAGTTCTTTGATGAGATACGTGGGTCTCGGAGCAGTGAAGCACAGATTTATCACAATAATGTCTGGATTCCAATTTCGCTTAAATTACAATATTGTTGAAACTATGGTGGAATATCCTGGAATTTAGATTGTTAAAATGTGATTTGTTTGAAGCTTTTGAAACATCAAGGGGAACTGAGGAAATAGATTGAGAAAAACTCAATAATTGGCGCATCTTAGGAGTAACATTCAAACACTAGTATCGGCCAATCACAACAGATTACAAGCCAAATGTTAACTTTAAATTAATAGATTTCTATTAATCTAAAGAATTTGTTATTTGGGCAAAATTGAATGTATGGAATGAAGTAAAAGATGAACCATGAATACTGACTAGCAGAATGGGCTCCAGAAACTAAATCACATTCAATTCCTCTTAAGTTCTAAACTACTCTGCTGGGAGCAGGTTATATGTAGTTCAAGAGAACAGCTGCTTGGATCCGCTATTACAAATACAAGTGAGGAACTCCAGATACAAAAAAAGAAGACCTTTAAGAACTGTTTAAGAGGTAGGAAACCTGGTTTTAGAGGTAGGAACCACACTTTTAAGGTTTTAGACTACATGTACCTATAGCTTACGTCTGGTAAGCGATATGTTTCATTGGTCTGGGTTATTGACAGGTTTTCCAAACAGTTCCACTCTATCTATTCAATACTAAGCATATCTAGGAAAAGGCATTATTGTGCTTCATCTTTCCTGGTGTCAGGACCAGAACCATGGTGAATAATTGGTTCCTTATATCAAATGGAAGCATCATTATACCAAAATAGACTTCCACTCATCTCAGGAGGGTCTTACCAACTATATTCCACTAAAGCAGAGCAGGAGAGTCGTAAGAGATGTTCGTTTAAAACTGAGCGGAAGAAGAATTTCTTCAGGCATAGGGTGGTGAATTTATGGAATTTGTAGCCACAGAAGGTGATACCTACCAAGTCAATGTATATATTTAAGGCAGAGATTGAAGATTTTGCAGTCTGTTTTTTTCATCATATCTCTTTGAAGGACTCTTATATTGAAGGGGTTAAGAGTAACAGGGAGAGGGAAAATATCAGCCGTGATTAATTGATGTAGCAACCTTATTGGGCCAAATGTTGTAATTCTGCTCTGATAACTTATGGTAAACCATTCAGATTCTGAAGTCCTGAGTGATGGTGGCATCATATGATATTAGATGGAGTGCCTTTGCTACTCCCACTATGATTTTCATCCTACTTTTCCATTTATTACAGTGGTGAATATCCATGAAAGAAGTCTGGCAAGTGAAAATGGTCCAGCATGATTTCCTTGGTCTTAAAAAGTCAGGGAGCATGGTGAAAGCTTGTAATTGTGTGATGCTTCAGTGTTGCCAGGGTGACAGTATAGCTTCTTATGGAGTCATCAGCAAGATATACAGAATTCATCAACTACAGAGAAGTGATGACTGTCTCTGGAAAAAATATGAGTAATGGAAACAAAAGGAAGCAATTTAGCTCCTCATGACTGTTCTGTAAGATCATGGCTGAACTAAACACTTAACCCTTGATTAGCTTAATATTTAAAAATCCATCAATATCTGTCATGGAAATAACCAGTCTCCATGGCCTTCGTGGATAGAGAATTTCTAAGATTCATTTCACTCTCGGTGTTATGTTTTGTAACTCCAGAAACCAATCAAAAGAAAAACCCAGGAGCCATGAAATGCATGTCTATTTAGTTTCTCTTTAGTGAGACGCGCACATATGACGTAGTGGCATAATGATGTATACCGTTCACATACTTTTACATATAACCCAGAATGAATTATACATAATTCAAAGAATGCTTATACAAACAATATATTTACAATATTACTCAAATATTACTGAAATATTAAATGCACTACACTCCTCCCTGCTTAGCTATAAGCTCCAACTCTCAAATCAAATATGTAATGCATTGCTCTTTTGTCATCCAGATACTGTACTGAGCAAAAATTTTAGGCACATATACATAGCTCGGGTGCCAAAGACATTTGTACAGTACTGTACATATAGAGATTGGGGAAATGATATTAGTGAAAATATAGTGGGGCACCATTGTAGAATAGTGGTTAGCACACTATCACCGCTCGGAGTGTTGGAGTTCAAAGTTCAATTCTGCCGCTGTCTGTAAGAAGTTTGTACATCATTTTCGTGACCATGTGGGCTTCCTCTGGTTTCCTCCCATATTCCAAATGTGTACTGGTTAGCAGGTTGATTGGTCATTGTAAATTGTCCTGTGATTAAGCTAGGGTTAAATAGGTGGGGTGGTGGGCAGTGTGGTTCATTGGGGTTGAGGAGCACGTCCCACGCTGTACCTCTAGATAGAATAAGATAAAAATCCAGTGGTTTTCTAGAGTTATTTGACTAGATCAGTTTAATCTGGTTGTAAAGGTTCCTTTAGGGGTTTGTGATAATAATAAGCCAAAATGTTCAAAAACTATTCCAAATGACTCAGTACAAACTGAAATTAGTGTTCAGGTTCTAAGCATGTTATGGAAGGATGAGGTGTTAGCTTGCTTTTCCATATTGGGAAAACACATTAAGAAGATTAAAAGGTATTACAGTAAATGACCAGAGGCAAAGATTTAAAGAATTAAGACAAAGTTTTATTCTTTCAAGATGTAAAACTTCAGCAGAAGAAGTGATCCTGTCTTGTTAACAGAACTATAGGATGGGATGAAAAGGCTTATAGTGTGAGCAAAAATAGCTGTTATACTGAGGATAGAAAATTTCATACCACAACAAAGGATGCCCAAGAAATTGATGAGCAAATGGAAAATACAATATAAGAGTCTGTCAAAGAGATATGATGAAAAAGCAGACTGCAAAAGCTTCTGTAGATTAGTAAATAGGAAAAACGCTAACAAATGTTATTTACAACTCTTTTACACTGAGGCGAGAGGACATCGGAAAGGCAGAAAAATTAAACAAGTATTCGTTTGCATAGAAGGAAGATAGAGAGGCTTCTGGAAATAATGGAAGCCAATAGGTAGAGAGCAAATGAGGAGTTGAAAGAAATCAACATTATAAAAAAGAATTTGGAGATATAAATGGATATGAAAGCCAATAAGCCTGAAGGACCTGATGACCTGCATCCTGCAGTTTTGAAAGGGGAAAATGAACATTCCATTGATTCTATGACAGTTCCCACTCTAGCAAGTGTAATCCCACTATTTAAGGAAATAGACACATATAAAGCAAGGGTCCACAGACTGTATAGCCCGGCTTCAGTGGTGATGATTTTGTACCCATTTATATCTCTTCATTTAATTTATAATGCTGATTTCATTCAACTCCTCATCTCTTCTCTACCTGTTGTCTTCCATTAATTCCAGAAGCCTCTGTATTCTTTCAGGAAGTGTATTTAGAGAAAAAGTAATGTAATTGAACTGAGTCAACTGAGATTTGCTTTCCAGTACTGCAAATAGATCAATTCCTTCTGCTAAGGATAAAGGATATCTTCGCAAATTTTTCTGGAAGAAAATACTTCAGCAAAGTGGACTTAGCTGAGGCCTACCTACAGATGGAGGTGGAAGAAGAGTCCAAAGTGTTTCTCACCATTAACACACACAAAGGGCTTTATCGTCATAATAGGCTTATTTCTGGAGTAGCATATGCAACAGCACTCTGGTAGAAGGCTATGGACCAAGTGCTGTCAAGCTGCTCAGAGACTCGGTGTCACTTGGATGATGTCATTGTTACCGGTGAAGATGACAAAGAACTTCTCCAAAATGTCAAGACAGTGTTAAAAAGATTAGAAGATCATGACGCAACAAAAATGAATTCTTCAAATCAAACATTACTTACTGCAGTTGCACCATTGGAGCACAATGAATCCACAAGTGCGTTGTGAAAATTCAAGCAGTACTGAATGTTCCAAGGCCAAAGGGCATGTCACAATTGAGGTTCTTTTTAGAGTTTTTCAATTACTGTAACAGATTCCTGCCAAACTTGGGTACTGCGCTCCACTTGTTGAACTTATTACTACAGATCAGGAACAAATAGCAATGGGCAAAGCAGTGTAACGTGGTTTCCCAAAAGACAAAGGAAGTGGTGACATCAGACACTGTACTCACACATTGTGAACCACATTGTCCATTGAAGCTTACCTGTGGCCTCTCACCTCATAGTATAGATGCAGTCATGTCACATCTTATGGAAGTGACGGAAGGGAATGCCCCCATAGGTTTTGCATCACATCCTCTTGCCGCTGCAGAGTAAGAATATGCACAGATAGACAGACAGGCCTTGAGTCCAGTTTGGAGTGCAAAACATTTCAATCAGTACCTGTGTAAGAGACCGCTTACCCTTGTTACTGATTTTCAATCCACTGAAAGGTGTTCCACCAACAGCAGTAGCATGAATGCAGTGATGGGCTGAACAAGGAATTACAAGGCTGAATTCAAAAGGATGACAAATCATGAAAGTGATGATGGATTGTCCTGTAAGTGATGATGGATTGTCCTGTAAGTGATGATGGATTGTCCTGTTTACCCTTGAAAAAGGAAATATCTGAAAAATTTACCAAAACGGACACTCCTCTTGACATATTCTCCCCAGTGCATTTTTGAAGTCTTCCAATTATAGCAGCGACGATCCAAAGGGACACCAGAAAAGAACCCACACTATCTCAGGTCTACATGACAACCCAAACTGGAATGTGCCACAGAAATTCCAATAGCCGCATTTTTTACCAGACCCAGGATAAACTTGCCCTTGATTTTAGTTTTATTAGATGTGTATGTGTGTATATATGTAAGTTAATATCCACAATGATTATTGAAGTGCTCATGTAATACATATCTCTAATTTTTGGATTTATTCTGAACTTTATGCTTCCATCACTGTCTGAGGCCAACATATAACTCCCATCGATGATTTTTACATCTTGCTCTTTCTTGGTTCCAGCCACACTGATACAGTTTCTTTATTTTATAATCTAAGATCCTTTCTGTCATTGTATAATAGGAGGGGACTCTCCTTTATTTCCATTTCACCGTTGTCTTCTAAGTATTTGGGAATATTCAATTCCCAGTCTTTCAACCATGTCTCAGTAATGGCTGTTAGATCATACCTATTTCATTTTGTGCTATTAAATCACTTGTTTTGTTATGAATGTTGCATGCATTCTGATCTGCAGCCTTCAGTTTTGTCTGTTGATTCTATTTTTCTGCTGCAACTCTGATTGTTCTATCCCTCTCTGAAAGACCTTGTCATTGCACACTTTGCAATACTCCACTACCTCCCTGTTCTTTCTCTTTAGTTTTCTAAGTGCTGTCTTACCACACCTACATTGGTTTTATAACAGATCGAATTATTCCATTCACTCAGACATTGCTCACAGTCTGTTTCAAATGAAGCTCATCCCAACAAACCCCTTCTCTATTTTCCCAGCATTGGTGCCAATGCCCCATGAAATGAAGCCTATTTTTCCACACTAATTTGAAACCACACATTTGTCTCTTGGATCTTGAGGATATTTGCATATTTGGTAGTAAACCAGAGGTGGTAACTTCTGTGGTTCTGCTTTTTAATTTGAATACCAGCTATTTGTGCTGCTTCTGTAGGATATTTTTATTAGTCCTTTCTACATGGTTGGATCTACGTGGGTGAACATATTCTCCCCACTGTCCCCACAAGTTCTTGTATGGACTTGAGATTTCCTTAAACCTGACACCAAGTGGGCAACACAGCAATCAGGACTCCTGTTTGCAAACTCAGAAAACACGATCTGCCTCCTAACTATACTGTCTCAGGTCACAACTACATTTGTGTTACTCTCCCAACTTCTACCTCATGTGCCATAGTCAGTTTGTTTATCCTCCATGTAGTCTCTGCTCTAATCCGCACTAAAAGATGCAGGATTCATGTGCCTGTTGAGCAAGGGTTCAGGTTCCTCCTGTGCCACCTCCTGGTTCCATATACCTGCCTCAGTCACTGTCACACATTTATATCTCTCTTGACTGACTATTTCTACAGTACTCACATTAAAGGCTGTGACTGCCAGTAGAAATAAAGTGACCAGGTGAGCTTCCTCTCCCATAACCACATCAATGTCCAAATATTGGTCTCCAGCTCATGAATATGATCCAAGTTTCCTTCAGCTGTACACATACTCTATCTGTGTTTGGCATAGTCACACCAATCTCCATCATCTCCAAATTACTAAAACCGCAACACACCACATGCCCTGCCATGTGAATAAGTTAGTTAGTCAATCCAATTATTTGAATGAATTTATTTAATTACTTAAGAATAAAGCTGCAGCATTGTTGTTATCTCACCAAAGTCCTTCACTCACTCAAATTTATATCTGGCACACAGTGCTCTCCTGGCCATAACACACTGTACGTTAAAACAACCTATAAATGCACACCCTCGTCTTTCATATTTGCTAGTTGACCAATTATAGCTGATTAGAATCAGAATTATTATCACCAGCATGTATTGTGAAACTTGTTAACTTAACAGCAGCAGTACAATGCAATACATGATAAATATAGAAGGAAAAAATAAATAACTCAATTACTGTAAGTATATATATGAATATTAAACAGTTACTTTAAAAATAGCGCAAAACAGAAATAATATATATAAAAAATCTGTTGGGACCAGGTTAGATCCTCAGAGATCTTGACATCCAGAAACTTGAAATTGCTCACTCTCTCTCTACTTCTGATCCCCCTATGAGGATTGGTTTGTGGTCTCTGGTCATACCCTTTCTGAAGTCCATAATCAGCTCTTTGGTCTTACTGACATTGAGCACCAGGTTGTTGCTGCGACACCACTCAATTAGCAGGTGTATCTCGCTCCTGTATGCTCTCTCATCTCCATCTGAGATTCTACCAACAATGATTATGTCATCAGCAAATTTATAGATGGCATTTGAGCTGTACCAGCCACACCTTAGAGGGAGTAGAGCAGTGGGCTAAGCACACACCCTGAGGTGCACCAGTGCTGATTGTCAGCGAAGAGCAGATATTATTACCAATCTGCACAGATTGTGGTCTTCTGGTTAGGAAGTCAACGATCCAATTGCAGAGGGAGGTACAGAGGCCCAGGTTCTGCAGCTTTTCGATCAGGACTATGGGAACGATTGTAAAGTATGGAGCTATTTCTTTTAGAGCAAAGACTGCACCCTCCCCCCAACACCATGTATTAGTCTACACTGTTGTCTATGCATGTGCATTGTTCTCTCTCTCTCTCTCGTCGCAATGTGAATACATCAGTTAAAGCCATTTCCCGCATGCGTCCTTTTATTTAATTGATATGTAGTTGTGCACAGAGACAACAATGATGATGTTAAACACCGAGCTGCAGTCAATGAACAGCATCTTGACGTAGGTATTTGTACTGCTCAGGTGATCCAAAGACATGTGAAGAGCCATTGAGATTGAGGTATCTTCATAAGCTACGTCATTCCATTGAAGATGAAAACTACAATAACAGCAATTACATTAAATTAAATGAATATTTAAAATGAAATCAAGGTAAGATACATTTCAACCTGAATCTTTCAAAAGCATGCTGTGGCATAAAGACAGGAAGAATATTGTTTCGAGCTTCCAGTTTTCTCTCATATTAATATATTGCTCATTTTACTAATGTTATCATTGTCCTTGGTCAGAATTACAAATCGTTTTGGGCTCTTTAGGCTTGTAGAGTCATGAAGCCAAATAGTACAGAAACAGGCCCTTCAGTCCAGCTGATCTAAACTAACTAAGATTCCCATTTAAGCCAGTCCCGTTTCCTCATGTTTGGCCCTCTAAACCTTTCCTATCCATATACCTGTCCAAGTACTTTACAAATATTATTAATGTACTTGACTCAACCATTTTCTCTGGCAGATTGTTCTCTGGGTCAAAAAGTTGTCCCTTAGGTTCCTATTAGATATCTTCATTCTTACTTCAAATTCTCTCGTTCTTCATTCCTCAACCCTTTGAAAAGACTGTGTGCATTCACTCCTTTACAGGAGAAATCTGCACAACTTTGTTCCTTTTCCTTTTCTTGTTTCTTTTAGGCCATAAGAGCAGAATGAGGCCATCTGACCCATCGAGTCTGCTCCTCCGTTCAATCATGGCTGATCCTTCTTTTCTATCTCCTCCTCAACCCCAGTTCCCGGCCTTCTCCCTGTAACCTTTGATGCCATGTCCAATTAAGAACTTAATGGTTGTTAAAAGTGACTGCAATGGCAGTCAGAGGAATGGTCTGCTTGTCTTAGGAGGTGCAGAGAGTGTTTTGGTGTCTTTAATGTATGAAGGGTGAAAACTGTAGCTCCTTTCAGTCTGCATGGATCAAATGGAGTGGCAGTTGGACTCACTGAAGAACATAAAGGAGGGAGAGAGTACTATACAGAGGAGTTTTAGGGAGGTGATCACACCAAAGGTTCAGTCAGTTAAGTGGGTGACTGTTAGAAGGGGCAGACAAGTAATGCAGGAGTTTCCTTGGCTCTCAGACAAGTATAACACCTCTGATATTATTTGGGGGGGGGGGAGGGATGGCCTCACTGATGAAAATTACAGCAGCAGCCAGGTCAGTGGCACCTTGATGGCTTTGTTGCACAGTAGGGTAGGTTAAGGACCAGGCCAGCAATTCCATTTGGAGACACTTCAGACAGGGGGCACAGAAAGGTGTGTTTGGTGCCAAGAGTTTGACACCAGAATGGCGTATTGTCTCCCTGGTGCCAAGATCAAGTATGTTTCTGGACAAGCACAGGACATTCTGAAAAGGCAAGGTGAGCTGCCACAGTCCATAGTAATACTCATAGCAAAGGCAGGAAGAGAGGTGATGCCCTGCAAAGAGGATACAGAGAGTTGGCAGTAAATTAGAAAGCAGGACCTCTAGGTTGTAATTCCTGTGCCACCCATTAGTGAGACAAGAAACAGCAAAATACTACAATTAAAACTATGTTCTTGTGCCCTATAACCTTAGGTTGTACCTAAACTAGTGGCACCAACATCCTGCAGGGATGACCAGAGCTGTACAGCAACAAAGTTGCACTCATATCTCAGTGAACTCAATTAGCCCTAAAAGATTTATGATTTTTCTCAAGTGTCTGGATAACTCTAGTAAATTGAGCAGTGAATTAATCTGAGGGGAAACTGAAATTGCCAAGCGGTATTCTTCCTTCCCTTAGCACCAAACAATCTGAGGAAAGGAATTGTCTATGTTTCGGGTTGAAACAGCAGTCCAGTGGCAGAGTTTTGACCAAACATTGACGATGCATTTCCTCCCCAGATGCTGCTTGATTCAATAAGTTCTTCCAACAAATTGTTTGTGGCTCTAAATTCCAGCACCTTCAGCCTTTGGTGTCTCCATTTTTCCTTTCCTCATCACTCAGCGTGCTGTTGAAAGGTTCAGGTTGAAATGTGCATTTAAAAAGTTGCACAGAAGTTTTGAATTATGCTTGCATCAACTTCATTTCAGTTTGACATCACTGTTAAAACCAGTGAATGCATCAATGAATCAATGAATATACAGTATCTGGGACACTATTCCTTATCTTCCTCTGGAGGCCAACAGCAACTGGAGTGCTCTATCAATCAGTGCTGTGGATTCAGTTACTACAATCTGTATTAATGGCTTAGATGAAAGGAACAAATGGAACACATCCAAGTTTGCTGATGATACAAAGCTACATGGGAATGAAAACTGCGAGGAGCCTGCAGAGTGTCTGTAAAGATAAATAGACAGGTTAAGTGAAGGCAGCACTACAAAGTGAGAAAAGTTGAATTTATTCACTTTGTTAGAATAGGAAACAGATTATTTTTAATAACAGTGAAATGTTCAAATATAGTGGATCATAGGGATCTGGATGTCTTTGAAATGGAATGCGAGAACGTAATGTGCAGGTACAAGTGGCTGCAAAGTAAAGATTACATTGATCTTCATTGCGGGGATGGGGATAGTGGGTGTAGTTTATTACAGGACACTGGTGAACCTATTGAATGGCACTGCTCTGACTTCTAATCCTCATTTTATTTCAGTCCGCAGTGGTGTAAATCACGTTGAGAACATTCTGGTCTTTCTCCAAAACACTGCAGAATGGTTGAAAAGTAGTTGATATTCTCTCAGATCATTTCCTATTCCTTCAGACAACTGAGCTGAAATTAAGAGCATAATTTAGACCATAAGACATAGGAGCAGAATTAAGCCACTTGGCCCATCAAGTCTGCTCCGCCATTCAATCATGGCTGATCGTTTTCTATTTCCCTCTTCATCCCTGCTCACTGGCCTTTTCCCTGTAACCTTTGATGCCATGGCCAATCAAGAACCTATCAATCCGCACCTTAACGACATCCAGCAACCTGGCCTCCACAGCTGCCTGTGGTAACAAATGCCACAAATTCATCACCCTCTGGTTAAAGAAATTTCT
This sequence comes from Hemitrygon akajei, assembly GCF_048418815.1. Lineage (NCBI taxonomy): Eukaryota > Metazoa > Chordata > Chondrichthyes > Myliobatiformes > Dasyatidae > Hemitrygon > Hemitrygon akajei. The sequence continues at coordinate 38,788,864 of NC_133130.1, forward strand.
CCACATCTCTGTTTTAACTGGATGGCCCACTATCCAGAGGCTGTGCCCTCTTGTCCTAGATTCTCCCACCATGAGAAACATCCTTTCCATATCTACTCTGTCTAGGCCTTTCAACATTCAAAAGCTTTCAATAAGTGTCCCTCTCATCCATCTAAATTCCAGCAAGTACAGACCCTGAGTCATCAAATGTTCCTCATATGATAACCTTTCATTCCTAGAATCATCCTTGTGAACCTCCTCTGAATCCTCTCCAATGCCAACACATCTTTTCTTAGATAAGGAGCCCAGAACTGATCACAATACTCAAGGTGAGGCCTCAACAGTGCTTTATAAACCCTCATTAACACATCCCCACTCTTATATTCTAGTCCTCACCACCGCCTCAACCTGCAAATTAACATTTCAGGTGTTCTGCACAAAGCTTCCCTATTTTCTTTGCACCTTAGATTTTTGGATTTTTTTCCCTATTTAGAAAATAGACTACACATTTATTTCTACCAAAGTGCAAGACTATGCATTTTCCAACATTGTATTTCATTGGCTACTTTCTTGCCCATTCTTCTAATCTGTCTAAGTCCTTCTGCAGCCTTTCTGTTTCCTCAGTGCTACCTGCCCCTCCACCAATCTTTGTAACATCTGCAAACATGGCCAAAAAAGCCGCCTATTCTATCATCCAAATCATTTATATACAGCATAAAAAAACGGTCCCAACACCAACCCCTACGGAACACCACTAGTCACTGGCAGCCAACTAGAAAAGGATCTGTTTATTCCCACTCGCTGCCTCATACCAACCAGCCAATGCTCTAATCATGCCAATAACTTTCCCGTAAAACCATGGGCTCTTAACTTGGTAAGCAGCCTCATGTGTGGTACCTCGTCAAAAGGCCTTCTGAATTTCCAAATATACAACATCCACTGCATCCCCCTTTATCTATCCTACTTGTAATTTCCTCAAAAAATTCCAACAGGTTCATCAGGCTAGGATTTCCCTTAAGGAAACCAAACTGACTTTGTCCTATCTTGCCCTGGGTCATAAACTACTCCATAGCCTCAACCTTAAAAGTTGACTTCAACTTCTTCCCAATCATTGACGTCAGGCTAACTGGTCTATAATTTCCTTTCTGCTGCTTTCCTCCTTTCTTAAAGAGTGGTCCTCCAGAACCATGTTCAATGATTCTTGAAAGATCATTACTAATGCCTCCAAAATATCTACTGCTGTCTCTTTCAGAACCCTAGGGTGCAGTTCATCTGGTCCGGGAGACTTATGTACCCTTAGGTCTTTCAGCTTTTTGAGCACCTTCTCCCTTGTAGTAGTAACTACACTCACTTCTCTTCCCTCACATCTTTCAACACCTGGCACACTGCTAGTGTCTTCCACAGTGAAGACTGATGCAAAATACTAATTTAGTTCATCTGCCATCTCCTTGACCCCCATTATGATTACTCCAGCCTCATTTTATAGTGGTCCTATATTCACTCTCATCTCTCTTTTATTTTATTATGTACATGGAAAAAGTTTTCTGTCCATCTTGTTATTGTTTGCTAGCTTGCTTTTATGTTTCATCTTTTCCCTTCAAATGATTCTTTTAGTAGTTTTCCATAGGGGTTCAGAAGCTTCCAATTTACTTTCCAACTGTTCTGTCATACCACTGAAAGTTCCTTCACTGCAGTGAAATACTGCTACATTCAACTTTACTTTCTCCCTATCACATTTTAATTTGAACTCAATCATATTGTGATCACTGTTTCCTAAAGGTTCATTTTCCTTAAGCTTCTTAATCACCTTCACTTCATTACATAGCACCCAATCCAGTATAGCTGATCCCCTAGCAGGCTCGATGACAAACAGCTCTAAAAAGCCATCTCATAGGCATTCAACAAACTCACTCTCTTGAGATCCATTACCAACCTGATTTTCCCAATCTACCTGCATGCTAAAATCTCCCATGACTATCGTAACGTTGCCTATTTGACTTGCCTTTTCTATTTGCTGTTGTAATCTGTAGTCCACATCCCAGCTATTGTTTGCAGGCCTGAATATAACTGCCATCATGGTCCTTTTACCCTTGCAGTTTCTTAACTCAACCCACAAGGATTCAACATCTTTCAATCCTATGTCACATCTCTTTAATGATTTGATGCAATTCTTTACCAGCAGAAGCACACCACCTCCTCTGGCGACCTTCCTATCCCACTAATATAATGTGGGATTGGACATTCAGCTCTCAACTACAACCATCCTTCAGCCATGATTTAGTGAAGGCCGCAACATTATACCTGAGAATCTGTAAAAGTGCAACAAGATCATCCACCTTATTTTTTATACTTCCTGCATTGAGATATAACACTTCGTGTACTCTATTTGTAACCCTTTTTGATTCTGCATCCCTAATGCACTGATACTCACCCTGCTGGCTGAAATTTTGTCCTATCATCTACCTGCCCTTCCTGAAAGTCTGACTGCATACTCCCTTTGCTTTTTTTTAACCATCCGTCCTATCCTGTGTTCCTTCCCTCCAGTTCTCACTCCTCTGCCGAAATGGTTTGAATCCTCCCAACAGCTCTAACAAACCTGTCCACAGGTTTGCCCCCCTACAATTCAGGTGCAACCTGTCCCTTTTGTACAGGTCATATCTCCCCTAGAAGAAATCCCTATGATCTAAGAACTTTTAGCCCTGCCTCCTGCATCAGCTTCTCAGCCATGCATATAATACCACTTCCTGAGTTGTCAAAAATGGTACGCTTAATGAATGGTATTTGTAATCAGTAGGACAAATACAGCTTTCAAATTCCATGAGCAAACACGAGGAAATCTGCAGATGCTGGAAATTCGAACAACACACACAAAATGCTGGTGGAACACAGCAGGCCAGGCAGCATCCATAGGGAGAAGCGCTTCCAAATTCCATATTAAGATTTGCTTTGTGTATCAGATATCCTGAATCATATGAATAACTTCCTGTTGCTTTACATTGATTTTGATTTGGTGTATAAAACAGCTTTCCATTGATGGAATTACACTTAGTTTAAGAATAACATATTTTTAAATGGAATATATTTTTCAAATTGAATTGAATTGTGATCTAGCAATTTGCATCTTTTTTTGCCTCAAACGTTCCCTGAGAATATGGAACAGTAGATAATTGTTATTCAAAAATACCTACTTTTCAGTACAGTGCCAAATTAGAAATCACCTAGCACAAATATCAAACTTGTCATTTTTAGAAGAGAAAACTATTGACATTGATTGGAACTTGAGTCTTTCTGTTGCTACAGGCCTGAGAAACAATATCTGTCAGAACCAATAATAGACAGCAAACAGAATTTTGGATTATCTGAAAATCTTGGTAGATGTACATTTCCAGATCACATTATTCACTCCAGCTTTGGTAAATGTTAATGGGATCCACAAAGCCTCAAAATTTGATTCTGCATCAAGGATTTGAGCAGAGATTCAGATATTCTTGGGCACTGGTTCAGTCAATTTAAGCAGAAGTAATTTTCAGTGATGGTATAAATAATGGAGAAAAATATTTTTGCATGCAAATGAACGGAGACTTTATGGGAATACATATAACACATTGTTATGGAATGTAATGAAGAATAACTATAAATTTAGTCTTGTTAATAACTTTTGCACTCTTCCTGTCTTCCTTCCAGGCTTTAGCATCAACTCAAGCTTTGGACTATTCTGGATTTGAGATTGGGTATTTTGGGTTCTGTATTTCTTTTGTTTGTGTATAGTGCTTCACCTCCTGAAATCTGCATTGTATCCAACCTAGATACATGGTAATGGTTGAGAACTTGAACAACTGGACTTGGTTCATCTATAGCAGAAGTTATTTGATCTGCATGAATACCATTTCTGCCACCAAATTCAACTAAATGTCTCTTGGTTCTTCAAATATCTACTCTAATTGCTATCTCTCAGTTCTTTGATCTAAACTTGACTGGAGAACTAAAAGAAGGGGCCTGCTTAATTTTCTTTGAACAGTCTTCTTTCTGATAATTGTCAAAGTGAAGTTATTGATAGTTACTTCTTTTCAAGTCAAAAACCCAATTTGTTTGAACAATGCACCAGCATGTTCTTAATCTTCGGTAATTATGTGGATGTATACTTCATGTTTTAGGAGGAGGCAAGAAATTGGCTGAGCAATATTTCATGCTTAGATTTTAATAAATCTGTAATACTTGCTCTTTGAAGGATTTCTTAAATATTTCAACTGACACCTTGGTTGCCCTATTTGAAACTGGATGGCCTGAGGGAATAGAAATTTAAAAAAAACAGTAGATGCTGAAAATCTGAAAGAAAGCAAAAAGCTAGAAGCATTTAGTAGGTCAGGATGGGAAACAAAAACAGAGTTAATGTTTCAACCTGAAACATTAAATATGTTTTTCTTTTGTTCGATGCTGCCTGACATATTGAGTACTCCCTGCATATTTCTGTTTCTATTCATGAAGGAACATGTGTATGCTTGATAGTATTCCCTTTCATAAAGCTTGTGAACAAAGCAGATTGAAAATGAAGGCCATGATCAGAAACAACTCATGTTGATCTCAACTCTTCAATGTACCTCAACACATGTACCTTAATTCAGTTCAACTGAATGAGTTATAATCAGTCCTCAATGAGTTATGACAATATGCTCCACATCTAGCTCACATTTTTTCTGGAGAAATGGTATAACGGTCTGTGCACAGTCACAAGATCTGGAAGGACTTCCATATATGCTACACATTTCTTTTTGACAATGTCTATCTTCAAATCATTGTACTCTATTTTTTGTTGCAAAAATGTGCATTTGCTTTACTCTAGCTAACCCTATGTATAAATGGAGATGAAGAATATTTATTAATAATGCATTGCTTTGGACTTGTAGCTTCTCTCTCATGCTCTTTGCTTTTGGAGAGTCTTTCTCAAATCTCTCAACTCATGGGGCATCTCCCTGGCTGCCAGTCTGTTGTTGAGGTCTCATTTGTTACACTATTTTTGTCACCATGCCACCCCTCACTTTCCATTTTATTGCTCTCGAGGCATTACTTTCTTGCTGTGCCTGGAAATTTAATTGTGTAACTTTGCTTTGTTTTCAGTGTTATGCAATTGAAAATCTATGTAATGTGGAATGGAGGCACAAAAGTCTGAAATCTGGAGCAAAAGCTAACTGCTGTCAGAATTCAATGGTTGAAGCAGCATTTATCTTTAGTTGATAACCTGCTGTAGAGTGAAATTTGATTGCAATCATATTTAGCTATTTTATGGTATTCCAGAAATTCATCTGGACTGGCTCATGGATTAGTTATCAGCAGCTCAGCATGGAATGATACCATTCCTTTTTGGAACATTGCAGGGAAACTGTGATCATCTTGACTTGACCTCCCAATCCAGTCTATACCCTCTTCTCATTAGTACCATCGGGGAGGAGGTTCAGGAGCCTGAAGACTCACGCTCAGTATTTTAAGAATGGCTTCTTCCCCTCCACTATCAGATTTCTGGACCCATGAACAGTACCTCATTGTTCTGGTTTTGCACTGCTTCATTTTTCATTCGTTTGTAATTTGTAGTAATTTATTTCACGTCTTACAAAATAACAAATTTCATAACATATGCTTACGATCATAAACCTAATTCTGATTCTTATTCTGATTCCGCTAGGCTTGCTGTGGACAACCTGATCTGCTTGAAGCTGTATTCTTTCAGGAACGTCAGCTTATACGGGAGAGTGAGGAGATAATTGGTCAGAGTTACAGGGAAGTAGTCACCCCGAAGTTGCAGGAGGCAAGTAGCTGTGTGATTGTCAAGAGAGATGGAAACATGAAAAGGCAGTTAGTGCAGAGCACTCCTGTGACCATTCACCTCAAAAGTAAGTATACAGTTTAGATACTTCTGTGGGAAATGACCTCCAGGGAATGCTACAGAGAGCAAGTTACTGCACTAAGCATGGGTCCATGGTGCAGAAGGTAAAGAGGGAGAAGAGTGGAGTGGTAGTTATCACGGACTTAATCGTCAGAGGAACAGACAGGAGAATCTGTGGACGTGAACAGGATGGCATGTTACCTCCCAGGTGACAGGGTCAGGGACATCTCAGATCATGTCCACAGCATTTTAGAGAGGGAGGGAGAGCAGCCTGATGTCTTGATACATATTGCTACCGATGACATAGGAAGGAAAAGTGATGAGGTCCTGAAGAGAGAATTTAGAGAGCTAGGCAGAAAGCTGAGAAGCAGAGCCTCCAGGATAGTAATTTCTAGATTGCTACTTGTACCACGTGCCAGTGAGGGTAGAAACAGGAGGATTTGGCCAACTAATGTGTGGCTGAGAAGCTGGTGCAGGGGGCAGGGCTTAATTTTTCTTGGATCATTGGGATCTCTTCTAGGGGAGGTATGACCTGTACAAAAGTGATGGGTTGCACCTGAACCCGAGGGGAACCAATATTCTTGCAGGCAGGTTTGTTACAGCTGTGGGGAGGGTTGAAACAAATTTGGCAGAAAGTGGGAACCAGAATGAAGGGACTCAGGATAGGATGGATGGTAAAAAAAAACAAAGATAGTGTGCAGACAGACTGTCAGGAGGGCAAGCAGGTGATAGGACAAAATTGCGGCCAGCAGGGCGAGTATCAATGCATTAGGGATGCAAAAACAAAACGTGTAGCAAATACAGCACTCAAAGTGTTCTACCTCAATGCATAAGGAATAAGGTGGATGATCTTGTTGTACTTTTACAGATTGTCGGGCACGATATTATGAGCATCACTGAATTATGGCTGAAGGAATGTTGTAGCTGGGAGTTGAATGTCCAAAGTTGCATGTTTTATTGGAGGGATAGGAAGGTAGGCAGAGGGGATGGTGTGTCCCTGCTGGTAAAGAATGGCATCAAATCAGAAGAAGGATGTGACATAGGATTGGAAGATGTTAAGTCCTTGTGGGTTGAGTTAAGAAAGCGTAAGGGTAAAAGGACCCTGTTGGTAGTTATATACAGGCCACCCAACAGTAGCTGGGATGTGGACCATAGTCTACAACAGGAAATAGAAAAGCATGTCAAAAGGCAATGTTATGATAGTCATGTGAGATTTTAACATACATATTGATTGGGAGAACTAGGTTGGTAATGGATCTCAAGAGAGTGAGTCTGGTGAATGTCAATGACATGGCTTTTTAGAGCAGTTTCTCATTGAGCCTATTAGGGGATCAGCTATACTGGATTGGGTGTTATGTAATGAACTGGAGGTGATTAGGGGGCTTAAGGTAAAAGAACCCTTAGGAAATGGTGATCACAACATGATTGAGTTCAGCTTGGAATTTGATAGGGAGAAAGTACAGTCAGACAGAGGACTGTCCTGTCCTGCTCCACAGGGGACTGTCCTGTCTCCCTTTCTCTTCACCATCTACACCTCGGACTTCAACTACAACACAGAGTCTTGCCATCTTCAGAAGTTTTCTGATGACTCTGCCATAGTTGGATGCATCAGCAAGGGAGATAAGGCTGAGTACAGGGCTACGGTGGGAAACTTTGTCACATGGTGAGAGCAGAATCATCTGCAGCTTAATGTGAAAAAAGACTAAAGAGCTGGTGGTGGATCTGAGGAGGGCTAAGGCACCGGTGACCCCTGTTTCCATCCAAGGGGTCAGTGTGGACATGGTGGAGGATTATAAATACCTGGGGATACGAATGGACAATAAACTGGACTGGTCAAAGAACACTGAGGCTGTCTACATGAAGGGTCAGAGCCATCTCTACTTCCTGAGGAGACTGAGGTCCTCAGCCAGATGATGCTGAGGATGTTCTATGAGGCTGTGGTAGCCAATGCTATCATGTTTGCTGTTGTGTGCTGGGGCAGTAGGCTGAGGGTAGCAGACACCAACAGAATCAACAAACTCATTCGAAAGGCCAGTGATGTTGTGGGGGTGGAACTGGATTCTCTGACAGTGGTGTCTGAAAAGAGGATGCTGTCCAAGTTGCATGCCATTTTGGACAATGTCTCCCATCCACTCCATAATGTACTGGTTAGGCACAGGAGTACATTCAGCCAGAGAATCATTCCACTGAGATGTAACACTGAGCATCATAGGAAGTAATTCCTACCTGTGGCCATCAAACTTTACAACTCCTCCCTCGGAGTGTCAGACATCCTGAGCCAATAGGCTGGTCCTGGTCTTATTTCTACTTGGCATGATTAACTGATTATTTAATTATTTATGGTTTTATGTTACTATATTTCTTCACTATTCTTGGTTGGTGCGGCTGTAATGAATCCCAATTTCCCTCGGGACCAATAAAGTATGTTTGTCTGTCTGTAAAGTCTGATGTAGTGGTATTTTAGTGGAATAAAAAAAATTACTGTGATATGAGAGAGGAGTTGGTCAAACTAAATTGGAAGGAGTAGATGGCATGGATGACAGCAGAGCAGCAATGGCATGAGTTTCTGGGAAAAAATGAGGAAGGTGCAGGACAGATGTATTGCATAAACAAAGAAATACTCAAATGGCAAAACAGTACAAGGGATATCAAAGCTTATGTAAAAACAAAAGAGGGGACATACAACAACGTAAAAAGTTTAAAAACCTACAGAGCAACTAAAAGAATCATTAGAGGAAAAAGATGAAATATGAAAGCAATCTAGCAAACAATATCAAAGTGGACAGTGAAAGCTTTTTCAAGTACATAAAAAAGAAAAGAGAGATGAGAGTCGATATAGGACTGCTAGAAAATAAGGCTGAAGAAATAATAACAAGAGACAAGAAGATGGCAGATGAACCCTCCAGAGGCGCAGTACCAATGGTCGAGCATGACCGAAGGAGGCCACACACACTGATAAAGGGGATGCAGTGGATGTTATATATTTGGCCTTTCAGAAGGCCTTTGACAAGATACCACACATGAGGCTGCTTACCAAGTTAAGAGCCAAAGGTATTGCAGGAAAGTTACCAGCATGGCCAAAACATTGGCTGATTGGCAGGAGGCAGCGAATGGGAATAAAAGGGTCCTTTTCTGGTTGGCTGGCAATGACTAGTGGCGTTGTGCATGGGTTGGTGTTGGGACTACTTTTTTATGCTGTATATCAATGATTTGGATGATAAAACAGACGGCTTTGTTGCAGGTGATACAAAGATTGGTGGAGGGCAGATAATGTTGAGGAAACAGCTTAGACAGATTAGTTGGAATGGCAAGAAAGTGGCCAATGAAATGCAATGTTGGAAAATTCACAGTTACGCACTTCGGTAGTAGAAATAAATGTGCAGACTATTTTCTAACTGGGCAGAAAATCCAAAACTCTAAGATGCAAAGGGACTTGGGAGTCCTTGTGCAGAACACCTGAAAGGTTAACTTGCAGGTTGAGTCAGTGGTGAGGAAGGCAAATGCAATCTTAACATTCAGTTTAAGAGGTCTTGCATACAAGAGCAGGGATGTGACGCTGAGGTCTTATAAGGTACTGGCAAAGCCGCACCTTGAGCATTGTGAATAGCTTTGGGTTTCTCATCTAAGAAAAGATGTTCTGGCATTGGAGAGGGTACAGAGGCGGTTCACAAGGTTGATTCTAGGAATGAAAGGGTTGTCATACGAGGAATGTTTGATGGCACTGGGTCTGTATTCACAGGAATTTAGAAGGATGAGCGGCAATCTCATTGAAACCTTTTGAATGTTGAAAGGCCTAGACAGAGTAGATGTGGAAATGATTTTGCCCATGGTGGGGCAGACTAGGACCAAAGGGCACGACCTCAGGATAGAGGGGTATCCATTTAAAACAGAGATGCAGAGAAATTTATTTAGCCAGAGGGTGGTGAATTTGTGGAATCTGTTAACACAGGGAACTGTTGAGGCCAGGTCTTTGGGTGTACTTAAGGCAGAGATTGGTAGGTTCTTGACTGGACTCAGCATCAAAAGATATGAGGAGAAAACCATGGAATGGGGTCAAGGAGGGGGAAAAAAAATCAGCCATGATTGAATTGTAGAGAAGACTCGATGGGCCAAATGGCCTAATTCTCTCCTGTGGTCTTATAAGCCTATAACTTAACTTTTTTCTTCAGCATTCTCTCCTCCACACCATTCTAGGCAGCATTATCTCTATGACACTTCAAGCCTAAATGTCCAACCCTATGATATACTACTGAACAACCTCTTGCATCCAGTCCCAGCCTTCCAACCCCTCAATTATCCCTCACTCCCAGTATCACCTATTTCCACCACCAAGCAACTCATCTTATATCCAATACCAATTTCCTTGTGGGCAGTTTTGCTAGAACTGTTGGTGAGTGTTTAACCTCAGTTGACAGGGTGATGGGAACTGAGTGATAGGGCTGAGGATAGGGCAGTTGGTATACAAGTTGATGCAGTGTGTAGTGAGACTGTGAGGAAGGACAGACAGATAATAGGGCAAAATTGCTGTCAATGGGCTGAGCTGAATGGTAACATGGTGGGAAAATCAAAAACAATGTGATGAATACAGAACTGAAAATATTATGTTTGAATGCACATAGGATACAAATATGGTAGATGATCTTGTACCACCATTTGTAGCAGAGATTGGGAGGTAATACATTGAAGGCATCAGTGATCTGTGGCTAAAAGAACATCATAGTTGAGAGCTTAGCATCCAAGGATACATGTCATATCAAAAGTACAGACAACGAAGTGGAGGGTGTGGAGTGGCTCTGTTGGTAAAAATGAAATCAAATCCTTAGAAAGAGATGACATAGGATCTTTGATGTAGAATCCATGTAGGTGAAAAACGCAAGGGTACAAAGACACTGATGTGAGTTATGTACAGGCTTCCAGGATGTCGAATATAAATTTCGATGGAAACAAAAGGCATGTAAAAAGGGAAATGTTTTGATAGTCCTGGAGGATTTCAATATGCAGCTAGATTGGGAAAACTTCTTGTTAAGATGGCACCAGCATACAATGGTTCCTCATGCGACATCTTCCAGATAGTCAATCATTTCAATTTTTCTATGTTTTCTGCTTACTCTTTTTACCTGGATTTTGTTTTTGTAACTTTTGGAGCCTGTGACTGTTGTTCGTTTGAGTGAGCTAGCGCTCTGCTGTCCCCAGGAAAACTCCAGGAGAGAAATGCAAGCACGAGCTACCATGAGGAGAAGCTCAGAGACAAGACGAGGAGCCATGATTGACTACATTTCTCGCCGATTAAAGCGTCGTGGAAGTTTGAAACATCAAGGCAAATGTGGAGGTGAGTGAACAATTCTTGGAGAGTCCCGCTCGAGTCACTTCTCTTGGAGGAACCGTTGGTTCATGTCACCGCCCTCAGAGAGGCCACTGGTTCAAGTCACTTCCCTTGGAGAGGACACTGGGTCCTGATGCTCTCAGAGACATTATTGAAATTCTGAGATTTATGGATTGGACGGTAGTTCATATTGTTCTCTCACAGTTCTATGCTTTTTTATATATTCTCGCCCATTCTTTCTTGTTGCCGATTGGTATGCCATGGCACTTGGGGGATTGATATTCTGATCTGTTGGTTTTTGTGCAAGGGAGGGATTGAAGGGTTTTGGGGCTTGTGAGTATGTGTTTCTTTTTCTTTTAACATGGGGGAGAACTACAACTAGAGAGCAAGGCATCTACTACTATGGTTTTCTGTATTTTATGGCTTTCTGGAGAAGACAAATCTCAGAGTTGTATTCTTCATACATTCTTTGATAATAGAGTGAACCTTGAAAATCAGGTTGGTGCTGGATCCCAATAGAGGAAATTTGTAGAATGCCTACAAGCTGGCTTTTTGGATCCACTCATGGTTGTGCCCACTAGGGGAATGACAATTCTGCATTGAGTGTTCTGTAATGAATGAGACTGCATTAGCGATTTTATGGTTACGGAACCCTTAGGAGGTAGTGATCATAATATGATAGAATTCACCCTGCAGCTTGGGAGAGAGAAGATACAATGAGATGTGTCAGTATTATAGTGAAGAAAAGTGAATTACAGAGCCATAAGAGAGGAGCTGGCCAAAGTTAATTGGAAGCGGACACTAGCAAGGATGATGGCAGAACAGCACAGCAGGAGATTCTGGGGTCAATTTGGAAGGGAACAGGTTGATACATCACAAACATGGAGAATAGGAGGCAACTGTCACTGACGAGGGAAGTCAAAGACAGCATAAAAGCAATAGAGAGGGCATATAATATAGCAAAAAACAGAGGGAAAGAGGATTGGAAAGCTTTTAAAAACAAATGGAGGGAAATAAAAAAATAAGGAGAGAAAAGTTGAAATATGAAAGTAAACTAGTCAATAATATCAAAAAGGACTCCAAAATTATTTTCAGATATATACAAATCAGAGAGGTGAGTGTGGATATTGAACCACTGAAAAATGATGTTAGAGAGGTAATAATGAGGGACAAAGAAATTGCAGATGAACTTATTAAATATTTTGTGTCAGTCTTCACTATGGAAGACAGCAGCAATATGCCAGAAATTTGAGAGTATCAGGGGGCAGAAGTGAGCGTAATTGCTATTACTAATGAGAAGGTGAAAGGGAAGTTGAAAGGTCTGAAGGTAGATAAATCATCTATATCAGATGGACTACATCCTAGGGTTTTGAAAGGGATAACTGAAGGGATTGTGAGGCATTAGTAATAATCTTTCAAGAATCACTAGATTATGAAAAGATTCCAGAGGACTGTAAAACTGAAAATGTCACTCGACTCTTCAAGAAGGGAAGGAAGCAGAAAAGGAAATTAGAGGCCAGTTAGCCTGATTTCCGTGGTTGGGGAAGATGTTGCAGTCCAATATTAGCAATGAGGTTTTGGCGTGCTTGGAGGTGAAATATAAAGTAGGCCAGTGTTAGCATTCTATAGATTCTTTAAGGATGGCTCAGGAACAAGACAGGTTACTTCAAGTGCTGGGTTTTAGATGTTTCAGAAAGGACAGGGAGGGAGGCAAAAGAGATGGGGGCGTGGCACTGTTGATCAGAGGTAATGTTACGATTGCAGAAAAGATGGATGCCATGGGGGGATTGTCTACGGAATCTCTGTGGGTGGAAGTTAGGAACAGGAAGCGGTCAATAACTTTAGAACCATAGAACATTACAGCACAGAAACAGGCCTTCTGGCCCTTCTTGGCTGTGCCGAACCCCTTTTCTGCCTAGTCCCACTGACCTGCACCCGGCCCATATCCTTCCATACACCTCTCATCCATGTACCTGTCCAAGTTTTTCTTAAATGTTAAAAGTGAGCCTGCATTTACCACTTCATCTGGCAGCTCATTCCACACTCCCACCACTCTCTGTGTGAAGAAGCCCCCCCCCCAATGTTCCCTTTAAACTTATCCCCCTTCACCCTTAACCCATGTCCTCTGGTTTTTTTCTCCCCTAGCCTCAGTGGAAAAAGCCTGCTTGCATACACTCTATCTATACCCATCATAATTTTATATAACTCTATCAAATCCCCCCTCATTCTTCTACACTCCAGGGAATAAAGTCCTAACCTATTCAACCTTTCTCTGTAACTCAGTTTCTCAAGTCCCGGCAACATCCTTGTAAACCTTCTCTGCACTCTTTCAACCTTATTAATATCCTCCCTGGGTGTTTTTTATAGGCCGCCCAATAGTAACAGGGATATCGAGGAGCAGATAGGGAAACAGATCCTGGAAAGGTGTAATAATAACAGAGTTGTAGTGATGGGACATTTTAATTTCCCAAATAACGATTGGCATCTCCTTAAATCAAGGGGTTTAGATGGGGTGGAGTTTGTTAGGTGTGTTCAAGAAGGTTTCTTGACACAATATGTAGATAAGCCTACAAGAGGAGAGGCTCTACTTGATCTGGTATTGGGAAATGAACCTGGTCAGGTGTCAGATCTCTCAGTGGGAGAACATTTTGGAGATAGTGATCATAATTCTATCTCCTTTACAATAGCATTGGAGAGGGATAGGAATAGAAAAGCGTTTAATTGGAGTAAGGGGAATTATGAGGCTATCAGGCAGGAAACTGGAGGCTTAAATTGGAAGCACATGTTCTCAGGGAAAAGTACGGAAGAATTGTGGCAAATATCCAGGAATATTTGTGCAGAGTTCTGGATAGGTACGTTCCAATGAGACAGGGATGTTATGGTAGGGTACAGGAACCATGGTGTACAAAGGCTGTAATAAATCTAGTCAAGAAGAAAAGAATAACTTACAAAAGATTCAGAGAGCTAGATAATGCTAGAGATCTTGAAGATTATAAGGGTACCAGGAAGGAGCTTAAAAAGGAAATTAGGAGAGACAGAAGGGGCCATGAGAAGTCCTTGGTGGGCAGAATTAAGGAAAACCCCAAGGCATTCTACAAGTATGTGAAGAGCAAGAGGATAAGACATGAAAGAAGAGGACCTATCAAGTGTGACAGTGGGAAAGTGTGTATGGCACCAGAGGAAATAGCAGAGGTACTTAATGAATACTTTACTTCAGTATTCACTATGGAAAAGCATCTTGGTGATTGTGGTGATGACTTGCAGCAGACTGAAAAGCTTGAACATGTAGATATTAATAAAGGGGATGTGCTGGAGAAGTTGGATAAGTCGCCAGGACTGGTCAAAATGTATCCCAGGCTACTGTGGGAGGCGAGGGAGAAGATTGCTGAGCCTCTGACGATGATCTTTGCTTCATCAATGGGGACAGGAGAGGTTCCAGATGATTGGAGGTTTGCAGATGTTGTTCCTTTATTCAAGAAAGAGAGTAGAGATAGCCCAGGAAATTATAGACAAGTGACTCTTACCTCAGTGGTTGGTAAGTTGATGGAGAAGACCCTGAGAGGCAGGACATGAACATTTGGAGAGGTATAATATGATTAGGAATAGTCAGCATGGCTTTGTCAAAGGCAGGTCCTGCCTTACGAGCCTGATTGAATTTTTTGAGGATGTGACTAAACACGTTGATGAAGGAAGAGCAGTAGATGTAGTGTATATGGATTTCAGCAAGGCATTTGATAAGGTACCCTATGCAAGGCTTGTGGAGAAAGTAAGGAGGCATGGGATCCAAGCAGACATTGCTTTGTGGATCCAGAACTGGCTTGCCCACAGAAGGCAAAGTGTGGTTGTAGACGGGTCATATTCTGCATGGAGATCGGTCACCAGTGGAGAGCTTCAGGGATATCTTCTGGGACCCTTACTCTTTGTGATTTCTATAAATGACCTGAATAAGGAAGTGGAGGGATGGGTTAGTTAGTTTGCTGATGACACAAAATTGGAGCTGTTGTGGATAGCGTTAAGGGCTGTTAGAGGTTACAGCGGGACATTAATATGATGCAAAACTGGGCTGAGAAGTGGCAGATGGAGTTCAACCCAGATAAGTGTGAAGTGATTCATTTTGGTAAGTGAAATATGATGGCAGAATATAGCATTAATGGTTAGACTCTTGGCTGTGTGGAGGATGTGAGGGATCTTGGGGTCCGAGTCCATAGGACACTCAAGGCTGCTGCGCAGGTTGACTCTGTGGTTAAGAAGGCATACGGTGTATTGGCCTTCATCAATCGTGGAATTGTGTTTAGGATCCAAGAGGTAATGTTGCAGCTATATAGGACCCTGGTCAGACCCCACTTGGAGTACTGTGCTCAGTTCTGGTCGCCTCACTACAGGAAGGATGTAGAAGCCATAGAAAGGGCACAGAGGAGATTTGCAAGAATGTTGTCTGGATTGGGGAGCATGACTTATGAGAATGGGTTGAGTGAACGCTGCCTTTTCTCCTTGGAGTGATGATGAGAGGTGACCTGATAGAGGTGTATAAGATGATGAGAGGCATTGATCGTGTGGATAGTCAGAGGCCTTTTCCCAGGGCTGAAATGCTGCCACAAGAGGACACAGGTTTAAGGTGCTGGGGAGCAGGTACAGAGGAGATGTCAGGGGTAAGTTTTTTACTCAGAGAGTGGTGAGTGTGTGGAATGGGCTGCCGGCAACGGTGGTGGAAACAGATACAATAGGGTCTTTTAAGAGGCTTTTAGATAGGTACATGAGGCTTAGTAAAATAGAGGGCTATAGGTAAGCCTAGTGTTTTCTGAGGTAGAGACATGTTCCGCATATCTTTGCGGGCCGAAGGGCCTGTGTTGTGCTGTAGGTTTTCTATGTTTCTAGAACCAGATGTGGTTCATGCAAATTATTCTAGGAATGAAAGGGTTAACTTATGAGACGCATTTGATATCTCTGTGCCTGTACTTGCTGGAGTTCAGAAAAATGAGGAGGGGGATCTCATTGAAACCTCATCAAAAGGGCTACAGTGGATGTGGAGAGGATGTTTCCTATAGTAGGCAGGTCTAGGACTAGAGGGCACAGCCTCAGAATAGAGGGATGCCCATTTAGAACAGGAATGAGAAGGAGTTTCTTCAGCTAGAGGGTGGTGAATCTGTGGAGTTCATTGCCCACATACATCTGTGGAGGCCAAGTCATTGAGCATATTTAAAGCAAATATTGATAGGTTCCTAATTAGATAGGGCATGAATGGTTAACGGGGAGAAAGTAGGAACATGGTTTGAGAGGGAAAATAAATCAGCCATGACAGAATGGCAGAGCAGACTCGATAGGCTGGGTGGCCTAATTCTGCCCCTCTTTCTCATGGTCTGACTCATGAATTTCCAATACTCTGGTGGTATCCATGTCTTTCTCCCTTTGTTTCATCTCACAGCCATCCATCCACTTCTGCCCGAATACCTTGAACTTCTGAAGATGGCGGAAACACGCATTGGAAGTTTGACAATTGACACGGTTGGTGTCACACATACCGTAAGTAATGCCTCTGAAGGCACAATAGAATTGCAATGCATCTGCTCGAACTGAGATCTACCAGGCCAGAATTTAGCTGTACTAAGGGAGGCATCATATATTTTACTGATTTCATCAGGCCTATGGCTGTATTTCTTTTATTAAGAGGGTGTCCCATTTCAAGGTTGGGCTAAGTTAATCTGGTTCAGCCCAGCTTGCCAGGCATGTAATTTAAATCTTTTTCTTCCAGACATCTCTGGTAAGGAGATTCCCATTGAGAAATCCATTGATAGCAATAAACAATTTACATTATGTCACTAAGCTTAAGTTACAAGTAAGAAAAAAAAAACAAAGAAAGCAAATTGCAAATACCTGAAATACAGTTGCCTTTAAACTATCACTCTTGTTCGTTTTATTGCTTTTGCTGCCATATGATACAAGGTGCCTTTTGCATTTGGGAATTCTTTCTCTCAGATGTCATGAGCTCCAAATGTTGGCAATGCTGTGGACAACCAATAAACAAAGAACACAGATTAAAGTGAAATGTTTGCCACAAAGCTGAAGCTAGTATTCCCACCGCTGCTGATACAGTTTAACAAAAATGCACTGTAATGCAAACTGGTAGTTTGGTAGAACATCCACCCATCCTTACCTTGTAGCCAATATAGTAGGAATTAGGTGGCATAGATAATGAAAAATAATCAGCCTTGCTCATTATAAACACGCATTCTTGTCATAATAGAGATGAAAATGGATGCTGTCTGTAAAATTCTTTCATGCTTTGTTCTTCAATGCCCTTTCAGCAAAAAACATCGTTTATTGTTTCACTTATCAATTAGTTCCTAAAAGAGGCTAAAATCCTAGCTAAAATTCCCATCTCCACAGACATTCCCATTCAGACTTCCTTAGACGTTATGCTCTGGACTATTGGAGAACTACCCTGAAAGGGATTAAGGAAGGATTGGATAGCACAGACACAAACTTATTTGTTTCAGATTTGTGGTGCACCATCCAGAATGTTCATCAAGAACCAGCATTGGCAACATCTTCGGGAATACCATTGGTCGGGATTGACTTATTGACCGAATTTGATAATTATACACAAGGAGAGATAGTGGGCAGCTGCAAAAAGAAATTCTGAACAAAATTTCCTGAATAACTTTCTGCTACTTTACTTTACAGATATTTATATGTGGGTACACTGGATGATCCCATCATTTCTGCTTTTAGATTTGGTACAATTTATTATTTATGTTTTGAACAGTGTGCATAAAAAAAAGATAAAAGGTTCTTTTTACACTCTAATTCTTCTGCTCTTTAAATTTTCCCCATTATACTTTGTCTTTCCTGTTTGGTCATCTCACTTCCCCAAAATAAAAAAAAATAGTCTGGACTAAGTTACCAAAAGATTCTTTGAAGTTTTGGAGTGAACCATAAATAAAGTAGACACCTTTGGGAGCTAGTCTTGCAGTGTACAAGCATTTTGGAGTCTGCTTGATTTGTAGCTGTCTGCATCTCATTTTCCATCAAACTATAATTCTTCCCAGCAATAATAAATAAATTATAATTTTCCCCACTTAATTTAGATTATTTCAGCTTCTTTAAAGGGATCTTGCATAAAATATGAAAAACACATGTATAGGTACAGCCAAGGTACACCATCAAGTATGGTCTTAAATCTACTACCAAACAATTCTGTTTTGAGTAATTGCCACAAAGGCTCATAAAGAAATTTCAGATTTGGTTGTAAAGTTTGATAACATCATGACAAATGTACCATTTCATGGCTTGAAAGAATGGAAATGTCAGTGGAGATATAAAGTTGAGTTATTGTTTCCAGTTTCAAAAGAACAGCAACAAGTACAAAAAAGCAATACGTGCTCTTTGTCCTTTCTTCCCCCCTTAGACACCTGCAGTCTTCTAATGTTTCACTGAGTCCTGCAAAATAAATGTGTAGCTTCAATCTCTTAATCCATGCGGCTCCAGAGACCACTGTTACATGAGAACTTAAACTGATGATGCTGGGCGTCGCAGGGGCAGCTTAATCTTTTTTAATTCAAATCAACAGAGTCCCATGTGGCGCTAGGATGATACTCTATATGCTGCAATCAGACTGACCTAGACTTCTTGTGCTCTAAATGATTAATGAAACTGCCTCCTAGTTTGTTTCTATGGTGATCTGAAACTTGACACTGCTTAGGAATCTGCCATTCACCCTGAATGAATCAAGACGGAGGTAGACGGGGACACGACTGCATGGGTCTTACAGTACATTCTGGATTATTAATGCTTCAGTGAGACAGCCTTTGAAATGAAAGGTCTTTAAGATGATTTGAGCTATGCAATATTTTAAACTACAAAGAATCCTTTCTGACAAAATCCTGTACGGTGCTCCATGCAAAAGAGCTACTGTAGGTCATGCATTCGACCTCACTTTTTTACATTCGCCTTTTTACAGAGAAAGTAAAGAAGGAAAATGCACCAGTATGTAATGTAAGGTTTGGATCAATCAGTGTGATGTACTGGCAAGTGTCTAAAATCATGGAAAATGACCTGGCTTAAAGGGCGACATTTAATGGAACTGTTAGAATGACAGTGACAGATAAAATGGTGTTTAACTTCTATATCAAATTTCCATCTTATTAGTTCTATTTCTCAACAGATTCTGTTTTTTTCTGTACGTAAAAGAAATAATGTATATCATTTTCTGTTCTTTTAAGTGCAACTTACAAAGAAATTTGAACTTTTACCCTAATTGAAACAAGATCAGTTATTATGGTTCGTGTCTGCTCTTCTGAATGTCTGAATGTGGGTAGCAGTTTTTTTAAAATTTGGGAATGTGTACTACTATTATGAATAAAAGCTGTACCAGATTCAAACATCCCACAAATTGCTGATGTCAAATCTATTATGTAGCAACAAATTGCAAAAAGCCACCAATGACTGTAGATGCCTTGAAATTTAGCATCACATAATTACTTTGAACATGTGTTCAGATTAGTAAAACATTATGTGTTAGATCTTTCACTCCCAAATAACTTGTTATTGCAATCAAGTGAAAGTACGAGTGTTGTTGAATGATATTGTATTCAAAGTCAAACTGAAATTAAAAACCATGTTCAATTAAATGCTAAACCAACATCAGTATCTGGTATCTTGCCAGTGATGTTTGATGCAATCTAACAGTTCTGGATAAAACCACACAATGCTAAAAGAATAGGAAGAATTTTGATTTTTTAATGTTTGCATTAAAGACCAGGGTTTGTAATTTACTTTACTAACTTGCAATAGCATTATTTTTAATCAGCTTTACATACTCTTATCCTGTAATAGTGAAAAGTTCATGAAGTTTGCAAATGTCAGAATCAATGTGGACCACAGTTTTAGTGTTACTGACTCATTATATGAATCCCTACTTTTGAAGTTACTCCTGAGAGTAGTCCATAAAATGTTAAATATGGTCAATTGTATTAAGAGCAGCAGTGCCCATAAATATTTGTTTTAGTTAAAGAAGCAGATGCTTATGCAGCCAGCCCATTAAAAATCATTTTAACAAACTCCATCCATTATGGCTGCTTGGTAGCAATAGTCTAGGTCAATGTAATTGGAAACTGGGTTATTGCCCAACATAGAAGTGAAGTATGTGAGTAAATAATTTTGTTCTTGAACACCAATTTTGTTCTTGAATTAGCTCCATCAACCATCAATCACCTCAATGCCACAATTAACCAAATTCTAAAACCAGCCAGATAAATGTAGCGGCTGCAATTGATGCTGGTAATTAGCTTGCAGACATTTCATCACCAGTCAAGGTGACATTCTCAGTGTGTGTAGTAGCTGCAAGTTGCAGTGATTGACTCATTCATTGATAGGGATGCCACAGTAGCATAGTGGTTGGCATGACACTATTACAGCTCGGAGTGTCACAGAGTTCAGAGTTCAATTCGGGGGCAGTCTGTAAGGAGTTTGTACGCTCCCCCCATGACTACGTGGGTTTCCTCTGTGTGACATAACCATTAGTGGGTTAATTGGTCATTGTAATTAGTCCTTTGATTAGGCTAGTGTTAAACGTGTGGGTTGCTGGGCAGCACAGCTCACTGGGCCGGAAAGGCCCATTCCACACTTTATCTCTAAATAAGTAAAAGCTTCACACTTCTTCACCACGTGCATAAGTTATGTCGAGAGAGCTTTGGTTTATTCATCACTCACTTACCTCAGTATAGCATCATCAATGTCATTCAGGAAGCCCAATACTGTACTTAAATTGGCCATAAAGTGACCTCAGTGCAAAAGATTTGTGAATGGGCATCTTTGACTGAATTTGCATGCATAAGAAGCAGAAATCATGAATTTACACCCAAAATTATACTTTAATCTCAACCTCAGGAGTCTTCTGCGTCAGAAGTGAGTGACCTGCACTGATAACACTATGCCTGCATATCGTAAAATGGAGGCAAATCACTGACTCACATAATTGCTAAAGTTGACATGCGATTTGGGTCAAAGCATTTATAAGAATTTTCCAGCATTTTCTGCTTCTACTTTTGAATTCTTGCCCAGTTGTGAAATCAGGTATCCCATTTCTTCCAAAATGATTTTGAAATTTGTGTTTAGTAAGAACTTACTAGATGTAATTTTTAGTTTGACACCTTTTCATAATGGTTCAATATCTAAGATTTATGGTATGTTACTGGAGACGAGGAATGTTCCTTCAGACAAAATTAAGAATCTCTGGGAACAAGATTTACAGACATCAATATCTGAGGAAACTTGGAACGAAATTTTTAAACCGGTTAATACTTCATCACTATGTGCTTTTCATTCCCTCATACAATGTAAGGTGGTACATAGAACTCATATGACTAAGGATAAGCTATCTTGTTTTTATTCGTATATATCTCCCTATGGTGACATATGGAATAATGGGGAAGCTTCTTTAATCCATATGTTTTGGACTTGTCCGAATCTTGAAAAATATTGGAAGGAAGTTTTTCAAACTTTTTCCTTACTTTTTAAAGTCAATTTTAAGCCTAACCCTCTGATGGCCCTATTTGGTATTGACGCAGGACAAGATATTAAGTTGAAGGCATCTGATTTACATATTTTGGCCTTTAGCTCTCTTATAGCTAGGAGGACGCTTTTTAAATGGAAAGATATTCTTCCTCCTACTGATGCTGAGTGGTTATGTGACGTTGTGTCATGTTTAGATTTAGAGAAGATTCATTGTTCAATTTCTGAATCTCGTCAAGACTTTCAAACATTGTGGGGACCTTTACTGAATTATTTTCAAAACCTTCAATTCGTTGTTTAAACTCAGATGTTGGCTATTATTAATTTTTATTATATGAGAAGGTACTTTACTTTCTTTTCTCCTTAAAGAACAGCTTGGGTCTTGGTAGGGGGTTAGATTTTTTTGTAATAAATTAGTATAGTTCAATATAACTATTGATTAATTTATATGAATACGGGGTAATGTAATTGTTATTATGAACAGATATAATGTAACTGGTAGTTTTTTAAAATCTTTTTTGACCTTTTATATAAACTTTCTTCTATGTAGAAACTAATAAAAATATTGGAAAAGGGGTGGACACCCAGAAAAAGATCTTGAGTCTCAGCCAGAAATGTCAACTGTTTATTCCCCTCCATTGATGTTACCTGACTTGTATTCCTCCAACATTTTGTGTGTGTAACCCTGGATTTCTAGCATCTGCGGAATCTCATGTTTATGATTTGCACTCTCAATAGCTGAGGAAGCTCCCGGCACAGAAACCAAACCCATAGCAGAAACAGAAGTCAATAGGGTGATGATGAAAGTATAATGCGTGTTTGCTTTCATAGGTGAGAACAAAGAATAAAAGAGTTGTAACGTTAATTTACAGCTTTACAAAACAGTGATTAGATTGTAATTGGAGTATTGTGTAAAGTTCAGGTAGCCACACTTTAGGATGGATGTGATTGCACAAGAGAGTTGAGACGGGATTCATTAGGATGTTACTTGAAATGGATGACTTTAAGCTTTGGGAAGAAATTGGATGAAGTGGACTTATTTTCTCTGAGGCATAGGGAGCCTGCCAGGAGACTTAATATGAATACACATGATTATGGAAGCACAGATAGGGAAGATGTTTAAGATGATTTAGATGAAGGGATTAAAAGTAACATTAGCAAATTTGCAGATGACATAAAGCTGGGTAGTAGTGTGAAATATGAGGAGGATGTTAGGAGAATGCAGGGTGACTTGGACCGGTTGTGTGAGTGGGCAGATGCATGGCAGATGCAGTTTAATGTGGATAAATGTGAGGTTATCCACTTTGGTGGCAAGAGCAGGAAGGCAGATTACTATCTGAATGGTGTCAAGTTAAGAAAAGGGGAAGTACAATGAGATCTAGGTGTCCTTGTTCATCAGTCACTGAAAGTAAGCATGCAGGTACAGCAGGCAGTGAAGAAAGCTAATGGCATGTTGGCCTTCATAACAAGGGGAGTTGAGTATAGGAGCAAAGAAGTCCTTCTGCAGTTGTACAGGGCCCTGGTGAGACCACATCTGGAGTATTGTGTTCAGTTTTGATCTCCAGATTTGAGGAAGGACATTCTTGCTATTGAGGGAGTGCAGCGTAGGTTCACGAGGTTAATTCCCGGGATGGCAGGACTGTCATATGTTGAAAGATTGGAGCGACTGGGCTAGTATACACTGGAATTTAGAAGGATGAGAGGGGATCTGATTGAAACATATAAGATTATTAAGAGATTGGACACATTAGAGGCAGGAAACATGTTCCGGATGTTGGGGGGGGGGGGGGGGGGGAGTCCAGAACCGGAGGCCACAGTTTAAGAATAAGGGGTAGGCCATTTAGAACAGAGTTGAGAAAAAACTTTTTCACCCAGAGAGTTGTGGATCTATGGAATGCTCTGCCTCAGAAGGCAGTGGAGGCCAATTCTCTGAATGCTTTCAAGAAAGAGTTAGATAGAGCTCTTAAAGATAGCTGAATCAAGGGATATGGGGACAAGGCAGGAACGGGGTACTGATTGTGGATGATCAGCCATGATCACATTGAATGGTGGTGCTGGCTCAAAGGGCCAAATGGCCTACTCCTGCATCTATTGTCTATTTTTACCATAATAGTGGTAGTAAAAACAAGAGGACATACACTTAAACTGATAGGTAGGGGTATTTTAAAGGGGCTCTAGAGGCAAGTTTTTTTTTCGTATAGGGGTGATTAATATCTAGATTGCATTGCTAAAAGTGTTGGTAGAATCAGATATAGTTATTACGTTTAAAAGGCATTTAAGCAGACAGTTAAATAGGCAAGCCGTAGAAATATACAATCCGAATGCAGCAAATAGTAAATAGTAAAATGGTTTATTATTGTCAAGTATACTAAGGTGCAATAGGAAAAAAATTACCTTACATAGTGTTCATACTAATTGATTACAATGTGGTGTAATGCAGGTAAAACAATGACAGAGTGCAGAATAGAGTCATACAATTACAGAGAGTGCGCAATGCAAGTCAATAATAAGATACAAGGTCTTAAAGTACATTGTAAGGTCAAGAGTCCATTTTATCACGCTAGGGAACCATTCAGTAGTCTTATAACAGTGTGATAGAAATTATCCTAGAGCCTGGAAGGTGGTGGGGGGGGGGTGTGAAGAAAGAACACTGTGTGTGGGTGGGGTCCTCAATTATGTTGGGTGTTTTAACAAGACATCATGAAGTGAACCAGAATCTATGGTGGGGTGGTCGGTTTCTGTGATGCACTGAGCTGTGTCCACCATTTTTTGCAGTTTCTTGCAAAGCAGTTGCCAGACCAAGCTGTGATGCATCTAGATAGGATGCTCTCAATTACGTATCAATAAAAAACGGGTGAAGGTCAAAAGGATCACACCAAATGTTTTTAGCCTCCTAAGGAAGTAGAGGTACTGGTGAGCTTTCTTGGCTATTGCGTCTGCATGATTGATCTAGGACAGACTATATTAACCACTTCACTCCAAGAAACTTGAAGCTCACAATAGACAACACCCAACAGAAACGCGGTGCAGATCAGCATGGCTGTGATGGGCCAAAGGGCCCATTTCTGTGCTGCACAACTCTTATCACTGTAATGATGCAAAGGGATCAGGAGCTCTTGTGAAATTAATAATATCCGTAGATCATTGTCTCAACGTTGCAGGAATTTCAAGCAACTACATGTCACCATGAGCCAGCAACACAGAAACCAACAGGGTCAGTTACCCGTAACCCTACTGTTAATCTAATTAATCAGCAGTTCTATCCAACACTTACAAGATTAACATACATGAACAGATTTAGTATCATTCTTTTATAACCACATGCACCTTGCATTTTACACACACTTGCTGCTATTTAACTGAGTTTGTGTACTTCACAGAGTTGTGTTTTTTTCATATAAATTAACTTCAATAACACTTTAGTGGAGGAAGATTCAATTTTCCCCTACCTTTGGTATTGGTGAAAAAGGCTTGATGTGAATTGCTGAGCTTAAAAGCAGAAGGTGCCTTTCAGTCTTCTGAATTAATGCTGTTCTTTAATGAAGGTAATCTATTACTATTTTCATCTTCCAAGTATGTAAGACATTTTCATTGCCATTCTCAGCAGATGTTGGCCTTTGGATTCACAATCACAAACAGAAAAACATGAAACCTCTATGATATTTACTTGCTGGTTTACAATAGCTTTATATTCAAAAGAGACTCAAATTATACAGTTTTTATCTAATTTTTAAAATTCTTAATTTAAATTTGAGTTTGTTTTAATTTCCCTTCATGGACTCTGCACTCTTAACTCCACACCCAAGACTACTTTTTAACTTCATTTCTGGTCTCTTCACACACCATTTTCAGCTGGTTGACCCTTAATGGATGTGCCGTGTACCAGTGAGGGTAGAAGCAGGATAATCTGGCAGATTATGTGAGGCTGAGAAGCTGGTGAAGGGGGCTGGGCTTCAGGTTCTTGAATCACTGGTATCTTATCGGGGGTGGGGGGGGGGGAATGACCTGTACAAAAGGGATGGTTTGCACCTGAACCTGAGGGGGGCCCATATTCTCATGGGCAGGTTTGTTGGAGCTGTTGGGGAGGGTTTCAGCTAATAAGGCTGGGAGATAGAAACTGGAGGGAAGGGACTCAGGAGAGGTCGGATGGCAAAAAAGCAAAGATAGGCTGTCAGGAATAGCAGGCAGACGATAGGATAAAATTGCAGCCAGCAGGGTGAGTATCAATGCATTAGGGATTCCAAATCAAAAAGGGTAGCGAATACAGGACTCAAAGTGTTATATCTCAATGTACGGAGTATAAAAAATAAGGTGGATGATCTTGTTGCACTTTTACAGATTGTCGGGTATGATGTTGTGGTCATCACTGAATCGTGGCTGAAGGATGGTTGTACTTGGGAGTTGAATGTCCAAGGGTACATATTGTATTGGAGGGAAAAGAAAGTAGACAGAGGGAGTGGCATGTCTCCATTGGTGAAGAATGGCATCAAGTCAGTAGAAAGATGTGACATAGGATTGGAAGATGTTGAATCCCTATTAGTTGAGTTTAGAAACTACAAGGGTAAAAGGACAGCGATGCTAGGCATATACAGGCCTCCCAACAGTTGCTGGGAGATTACAACAAGAAATAGAAAAGATGTATCAAAAGAGCAATGTTACGACACTTTTGGGAGATTTTAACATGCAGGTAGATTGGGCAAATCAGGTTGGTAATGGATCTCAAGAGAGTGAATTTGTTGAATGCCTATCAGATAGCTTTTTAGAGCAGTTTGTCATTAGGCCTACTAAGAGATCAGCTATACTGCATTGGGTGATATGTAATGAACTGGAAGTAATGAAGGAGCTTCAGGTAAAGGAACCCCTAGGAGGCAGTGAATACAAAATGATTGAGTTCAACTTGAAAACTGTTAGTGAGAAAGTAAAGTCTGATGTAGCAATATTTCAGTGGAGTAAAGAAAATTACAGAGGTATGAGAGAGGAGTTGGCCAAAGTAAATTGGGAGGAGATGCTGGCAGGAATGACAGCAGAGCAGCAATGCTGTGCGTTTCTGGGGAAAATGAGGAAGGTACAGGATAGATGGATTCCAAAAACAAAGGAATACTCAAATGGCAAAATTGTGCAACTGTGGCTGATAAGGGAAGTCAAAGCTAATGTAAAAGCAAAGGAGAGAGCATACAACAAAACAAAAATTAATGGAGAGAGAGAGGATTTGGAAGCTTTTAAAAATCTAAAGAAAGCAGCTAATAAAATCATTAGGAAGGAAAAGATGAAATATGAAAGCAAGCTATCAAGGTGTATAGAAAAAGCTCTTTTCAAGTATATAAAAAATAAAAGAGAGATGAGAGTGGATACAGGACCATTAGAAAATGAGTCCGAAGAAATAGTAACAGGGGACAATGACATGTCCTAAATGAACTAAGTGAGTATTTTGCATCAGTCTTCACTGTGAAGACACTAGCAGTGTATCAGTTGTTGAAGGGTGTGAGGGAAGAGAAGTGAGTGCAGTTGCTATTACAAGCAAGGAAGTGCTCAAAAAGCTGGAAGACCTAAAGGTGCATAAGTCACCGGACCAGATGAACTGCACCCTTCAAATGTTGAAAGGCCTTGACAGAGTAGCTGTGGAAAGGATGTTTCCCATGGTGGGACAAAAGGGCACAGCCTCAGGATAGAGAGGCGTCTATTTAACACAGAAAAGTGGAGAAATTTCTTTAGCCAGAGGGTGGTGAATTTGTGGAGTTGTTACCCCAGGCATCTGTGGAGGCCAGGTTGAGGTGGAGATTGATAGGTTCTTGATTGGCCATGAGGAGAAGACTGGGGAATGGGGCTGAGGAGGGGAATAAAAAAGATCAATCAGTAAGATTGAATGCCAGAGCAGACTCGATGAGCCAAATAGCCTAATTCTGCTCCTATGTCCATGGTCTAAACTGTACGAAAGTGGGATTAAACTCTTCTGTGATTTCTGTGAATTTTCTCAGGATATTTTATGATGTGACACGTGCAGTAGGAACGAACATAACATAAGAAATAAGACCAGGAGTGGGTTATCTGGCCTGTTGAGCTTGCTCCACCATTCAATAAGATCATGGCTCATCTGACCAAGGACTTACCTCCATCCACCTGCTTTTCCCCCAGAATTCCCCTACTATGCAAAACTCTATCCAAGCTTGTTATTGTTATTTGTTTGGGTAACAGATATTATTTTATTGATGTGGGTTTTGATTGGAAAGACCATTAACATAACTTTTGGAAAGTCACATATCTTTTTAGATAAGTTAATCATTAGAAGTGCTCAGAGCTGAATATCACAAATATTTTTGAAAGAGGTATGTTTTATTGCTCAAGTTTATTGGCTATAATTCACACAATACAGGGACAATGAAGCAAGGAGGTAAATTGGGAATATTTTCTTATCTATTATTGGTATTGTTAGTGTTTCTTTTATTTTTCTTTAGGGTTCTAGTTTTTCTGTCATTCATTCTTTAGGGTTTCTTTTTGTTTCATGGATATCTGCGAGAGTAGAAATTTCAGGTTGTATATTGTAGACATTCTCTGATATTAACTGGACCCAATGAACCATTGTCATGTGCATGGAGATACACAGATGAGTTTCTTTATGCATGCCATTCAAATCGATCACTCCATACCCAATTACAATGAGGCAGCAAAATAAAACAGAATGCAGAAAATGCAATGCAGGTGGACAAATAACAAATAAAGTCCAAGGACCATGGCAAGGTAGAGTGGGATTAAGAATGAGATTTTCAACTGTTCAACTTTGAGTTTAAGGGAGATCTGTTAACTCCATCATAATATGTAAAATTATCTCAAGCTGATAGTATAGCTGATGCAAACTGAGTTCTCGTTATTGAATAAGTCACAGTCCTCATTAACAAAGCAGTTAAATTTAGAAACTTATTTTTCTGCAGAGGTACCAACACATTCTTCTGAAATTTCATGATGATTTTTAATCCATCAAGCGTTACACAAAACATCCTTCCTGGAAAAGATGCCTTTAACTGTTTATCCCTGACACTGGTGTAATTACAAGTGGATGGTTCCTGTAAAAATGAGAACAGATTAACATACCAGCCATTTACATCCTCTGAAAAATATTAGATAGTTTCCATTTGAAGTTATGGGATTCACAGTATTCCACTAAGATGCAAGGCTGCCCATCCTATGTTTAACTACACTTGGGAAATTATGCTGGCAACATAACTTCCTGCCTGCCCACACATTAACTGAGAGCTGGATGATTAATATAGCTAGACCTCATTAAAACCCTATTTATTGACCATCCTGCTGTTCAGAACAGGAAGTTGGCAAGAGGCATCGGAAAATCCTTTGGCATGTAGGTCCCAGCTGACACATGATAGGTGGCAGGATCAACACCCAGCACCATTTCCTGGGAAACCTTCTGATCAGCACAAAGACCCAGAAACTCCTTCAGACCTGGTCCCTTTTCCCAACTCTCTCTCTGTCTTTGATGAGAAAGCCACTGCAGGAGTGGGACCTTATATTTCAAATAAAAAAGGCTCTGTAAAACAAGACAAAGCTGAGGATGTGCAAAACTCAAGCAGTTGCACGATTATGTGGGCAGCATTGGGGAATGATTACAGCGTAGCTCAATTATTGGCCACTAAAGCATTGATACAGAGGCAAATTTAAATCCCATTTCTTCACCCTCACCCCCAGTTCATGGCAGCTGATTCAGGTGATTAAATAATTCTAGAATTTAGGGAGCAACCAGTCTTAATATTGGTTAGCTCCAAGGCAAAGTAACGCGGTAAAAGTGATCTGCCTCACTTATGCCTTTCAGATATGAGAAGCTGCCATCCTGATCTGCTCTGGCCTCTACGTGAGTTCAAGGGTCACATATTAGTTGGCCCTTGGCTGCCTCTTTGGCTGGATTAGGGACTGTCAATGTATGCTGGCATCATTTGCAATGTTTACATCTGTGAATGAATAAATTAAAATAAAATATTGCCACTCTGTATTCAAAATTTTTCCAGCTATCAGGTCCAACACAAATTCTACTTAATTCCTCAGTTATCAGAAAAGGAAAGAGCTTCATTAACAGCTTGAAATTTCAAAATAGATGTTTACCTTTGGCTGCTGTTCATGCAAATACTTTTAGAAATGGAAAAGGATATCATTAAGTGCATCTTAAATAGTATTTTAACCATAAAATCGCTTGACGTACAGTTATATCCCTCTATCTATGGCCGAAAACCTTGATCATTTCCCTCCATAGATGCTGCCTGACCTGCTAAGTTTTTTGTGTTTTGAATGTGTTTTGGCTAAGATGATACTGACAACTTTGTAGGTTTTAAGTCTGATCTCAACTTTAGAGTTCTGACATTTGCATTTACACTGCTGCCTCTTATTGTGTGTTTTATTGGATGCCAGATAAGGGCAGGTTGTTCGGAGTCAGCAGGAATGACTACAGGTGCAGCACCAGTAGGAGATACAAGGAGCAGCAATAGCACAGAACACCGTGGCAAAAAGCCTCTTCCTGTGCAGCGTGTCTCTAAGACATAGACATAGATGAGCACTTACAACCTATGATGAAACTAACAGTGAATTCTAACAGCAATACCATGAAAGATAAGGAATCTACTGGAGATTGTCAAGATGCAAACTAGTAGCAGGTGGATCATGCACCTGACCATATCCTGAATTTGCATCGGCCCCAGTTTCCAGAATATTGTAGCTTGTCATCTGCAGAATGTGTTGTGGCAAATGACAGACGGTAGTGTTTTTTTCTGACCAGAGGTGTGTTCAACAAAGATCAGAGCTGAGACTCTGTAACATTTATTAAAGGTTTGGATGAAAATATAGTAAGTTTGCAGATGACGCATATATTTGTGGAGTTGTGGATAGTGAGGATGGTTGTCAAAAGATCCAGCAAGATGTAAATCATTTTGGATGGAAAAATGGCAGATTGAGTTTAATCAGGACAAGTGTGACGTCAAACTCAAGAAGAAGGTATAGAGTTTATAGCAAGAACTTTGAGAGAATTGATGGACAGAGGGATCTCAGAGTAACTCACCAATCTGACATCCACATTTGCTCAGTATAAAATTTCCACTGTCTGAGCTACCAAATCTACTCACAGCAAAGCAGCTCTGCAGACACCCATGCTTGCCTTTTACAACAAGCATTGCCAAGTACCAACCATAAAAGCTGGAAATGTGGTAACAAGAAATATTTGTATGTGTCAGAATTACAACAGAAACATGTAAATCTGATTTAATAATCATGAGCATGTTCTTCTGCAACGACAAATCATTGAACTTCCTGACCCGAGCACTGCGACATGATTCAATCATGTATCTTCTAAGAAATGCAAGTAGACTGTTGTTCTGACTATGGAGTTTCCTTTGGCCAATTTCTATAAGTGTTTTTGAAACCTGTGTGGGGCTAGCAGTGCTATTTCTGTGCACTTGTGCAAGGGCAGGAAGTTTGTCATTGGAAAATAAGACTGTAGGGCCCTAACAAAGACTGGGGTGGACAGTGGGAGAGAAGTGCCTTGAGCTGAATAATCAATAGTCATACAGATAATTTACTAACACAACCACAGTTTCAAATTTATTTAAATACATGAATTTATGTTCTACTCCTCCCCTGGTGGGATTCAGTTACGCCACCAAAGACTCTAGCACAAGTTTTACCATGGAGATCATTCTAACTAGTTGCAACACTGTCTGGTATGGGGCCACAGCACAGGATCGGGAAAAAAACTGCAGAGCGTTGTAAACTCAGCCAGCTCCATCAGAGGCACTATCCTCACCACTATCAAGGACATTTTCAATTGGCGATTCTTCAAAAAAAAAAGGCAGTGCCCCTATCACTCAGCACACGCATTCTTCTCATCAATACTACCAGAGAGGAGGAACAAGAGCCCAAAGGCACACACTTATCAATTTAAGGACAGCTTCTTTCCTCTGCCACCAGATTTCTGAATGGTCCATGAATCCATGAACACAACCTCACAATTTTTGTTCTTCTTTTGCACTATTTAAGTTTGTATATATATTTCCAATTATAGTTTATAATGTATTTTATGCATTGCTCTGTAGTGCTGCAATAAAACAGAAAAAAATCATGACATTTATAAGAAATAAAAAACCTGATTCTGATTCTGTTTTAGAAACATAGAAAACCTACAGCACAATACAAGCCCTTTGGCCCACAAAGCCGTGCCGAACATATCCTTACCTTAGAAATTATGTAGCCCTCTATTTTTCTGAGCTCCATGTACCTGTCCAGGAGTCTCTATCGTATCTACCTCCACCATCGTTACCAGCAGCCCATTCCATGCACTCACCACTCTCTGCGTTAAAAAAAACTTTCCCGACTCCTCCTCTATACTTACCTCCAAGCACCTTAAAACTGCGCCCTCTAGTGATAGCCATTTCAGCCCTGGGAAAGAGCCTCTGACTATCCACACGATCAAAGCCTCTCATCATCTTATACACCTCTATCAGGTCACCTCTCATCCTCCTTCGATCCAAGGAGAAAAGGCCGAGTTCACTCAACCTATTCTCTAAGGCATGCTCCCCAATCCAGGCAACATCCTTGCAAATCTCCTCTGCACACTTTCTATGGCTTCTACATCTTTCCTGTAGTGAGGCGACCAGAACTGAGCACAGTACTCCAAGTGGGGTCTGACCAGGGTCTTATATAGCTGCAACATTACCTCTTGGCTCTTAAACTAAATCCTACGATTGATGAAGGCCAATGCACTGCATGCCTTCTTAACCACAGAGTCAAACTGCGCAGCAGCCTTGAGTGTTCTATGGATTTGGACCCCAAGATCCCTCAGATGCTCCACATTGCCAAGAGTCTTACCATTAATTTTATATTCTGCCATCATATTTGACCTACCAAAATGAACCACTTCACACTTATCTGGGTTGAACTCCATCTGCCACTTCTCAACCCAGTTTTGCATCCTATCAACGCCCCGCTGTAACCTCTGACAGCCCTCCACACTATCCACAACACCTCCAACCTTTGTGTCATCAGCAAACTTACTAACCCATCCCTCCACTTCCTCATCCAGGTCATTTATAAAAATCACAAAGAGTAGGGGTCTCAGAACAGACCCCTCCCAGAGGCGCACCACCGGTGACTGACCTCCATGCAGAATATGACTGTCTACAACCACTTTTTGCCTGTGGGCAAGCCAGTTCTGAGTACACAAAGAAATGTTCCCTTGGATCCCATGCCTTCCTATTTTCTCAATAAGCCTTGCATGGGGTACCTTGTCAAATGCCTTGCTGAAATCCATATACACTACATCTACTGCTCTACCTTCATCAATGTGTTTAGTCACATCCTCAAAAAATTCAATCAGGCTCATAAGGCATGACCTGCCTTTCACAAAGCCATGCTCACTATTCCTAATTATATTGTGCCTCTCCAAATGTTCATAAATCCTGCCTTTCAGGATCTTCTCCATCAACATACCACCTAATGAAATAAGACTCACTGGTCTATAATTTCCTGGGTTACCTCTACTCCCTTTCTTGAATAATGAAACAACATCTGCAACCCTCTAATCATCCGGAACTTCTCCCATCCCCATTGATGATGCAAAGATCATCACCAGAGGCTCAGCAATCTCCTCCCTTGCCTCTCACAGTAGCCTGGGGTACATCTCATCTGGTCCCAGCGACTTATCCAACTTGATGCTTTCTGAAAGCTCCAGCACATCTTCTTTCTTAATATCTACATGCCCAAGCTTTTCAATCCACTGTAAATCATCCAGACAATCACCAAAGTCCTTTTCTATAGTGAATACTGAAGCAAAGTACTCATTAAGTACCTCTGCTATCTCCTCCAGTTCCATGCACACTTTTCCACTGTCACACTTGATTGGTCCTATTCTCTCATGTCTTATTCTCTTGCTCTTCACATACTTGTTAGAATGCCTTGGGGTTTTCCTTAATCCTGTCTGGCAAGGCCTTCTCATGGCCCCTTCTGTCTCTCCTAATTTCCTTCTTAAGCTCCTTCCTACTAGCCTTATAATCTTCTAGATCTCTATCATTACCTATTTTTTGAACCTTTTGTAAGCTCTTCTTTTCTTCTTGACTAGATTTACAACAGCCTTTGTACACTATGGTTCCTTTACCCTACTATCCTTTCCCTGCCTCATTGCAACATACCTATGCAGAACTCCACGTAAATATCCCCTGAACATTTGCTACATTTCTTCTGTACATTTCCCTGAGAATATCTGTTTCCAATTTATGCTTCGAAATTCCTGCCTGATAGCCTCATATTTCCCCTTTTTCCAATTAAACTCTTTCCTAGCCCATCTATTCCTATCCCTCTCCAATGCTATGGTAAAGGAGATAGAATTGTGATCACTATCTCCAAAATGCTCTCCCACTGAGAGATCTGACACCTGACCAGGTTCATTTCCCAATACCAGATCAAGTACAGCCTCTCTTCTTGTAGGTTTATCTACATATTGTGTCAAGAAACATTCTTGAACACACCTAACAAACTCCACCCCATCTAAACCCCTTGCTCTAGGGACATGCCAATCAATATTTGGGAAATTAGAATCTCCCACCACAACAACCCTGTTTTTATTACACCTTTCCAGAATCTGTCTCCCTATCTGCTCCACAATGTCCCTGTTACTATTGGGTGGTCTATAAAAAAACACCCAGTAGAGTAATTGACCCCTTCCTGTTCCTAACTTCCACCCACAGAGACTCTGTAGATAATCTCTCCATGTCTTCCTCCTTTTCTGCAGCCATAACAATATCTCTGATCAACATGCCACGCCCCAACTGTTTTGCCTCCCTCCCTGTCCTTTCTGAAACTTCTAAAGCCTGGCACTCAAAGTACCCATTCCTGCTCCTCAGGCATCCAAGTCTCTGTAATGGCCACAACATCATAGCTCTAAATACTGATCCACACTCTAAGCTCATCCGCTTTGTTCATAATACTCCTTGAGTTAAAATAGATACACCTCAAACCATCGGTCTAAGTGTGTCCCTTCTCTATCATCTGCCTATCCTCCCTTTCGCACTGTCTACAACTTTCTCTATTTGTGTGCTAACTGCCTTTTCCTCTGTCTCTTCAGTTTGGTTCTCACCCCCAAACAATCTTAGTTTAAACTCTCACCAATAGCCTTAGCAAACCTCCCAACCAGGATATTGGTCCCCTGGGATTCAAGTGCAACCCTTCCTTTTTGTACAGGTCACTCCTGCCCCAAAAGTGGTCCCAATGATCCAGAAATCTGAACCCCTGCCCCCTGCTCCAATCCTTCTGCCACACATTTATCCTCCACCTCACTCTATTCCTATACTCACTGTCCTGCTTCTCAACTTCATTCCTAAGTTGCTGTAATCTGCTTTCAGGACCTCCTCCCTTTTCCTACCTATGTTTTTGGTACCAATATGTACCACGACCTCTGGCTGTTCTTCCCACTTCAAGATATCGTGGACACGATCAAAAACATCCTGGACCCTGGCACCTGGGAGGAAAACTACCATCTGTGCTTCTTTCCTGTGTCCACAGAATTGCCCGTCTAACCCCCTAACTATCGAGTCCCCTATCACTGCTGCCATCCTCTTCCTTTCCCTACCCTTCTGAGTCACAAGACCAGACTCTGTGCCAGAGGCACAGGCATTGTCACTTCCCCTAGGAAGCCATCCCCGCCCCAACAGAACTCAAACAGGAGTACTTATTGTCAAGGGGTACAGCCACAGTGGTACTCTCTGGCCTCTGACTCCTGTCCTTCCCTCTCCTGACTGTTACCCACTTGTCTGTGTCCCGAGGCCCCGGTGTGACTACTTTCCTATAGCTCCTCTCTATCACCTCCTCACTTTCCCTGACCAGGCAAAGGTCATTGAGCTGCATCTCCAGTTCCTTAACGTGGTCCCTAAGGAGCTGTAGCTCGATGCACCTGGTGCAGATGTGGCCGTCCGTGAGGCAGCGACTCTCCCGAACTTCCCACATCTGACACCGAGCACAGCACACTGGCCTCACACACGTTCTTCCTGTTTGAATTCTACACAGGCAACTTACCATGCCTTGACCCATTATCGCCGAAGCCCTGTTGAGCCAAAGCCTTCCTACTCTATCTCCCTCTCCTCTGATGCACGCCCTATAAAGCTGTCTCCTTTTAAACTCTTCTCTCTGTTCTCACTGGCTGACGTCCACACTCCTGCGCAGCCATGCCCCGATCAAACCGCTGAAGAAATAACTTCTTGGAAAAGTGTTCTGAGAAACCAGATATCAATATTAACCACTGTACTAAACCCTGATAATGACCTTAGTTATTAATCTCTCACGTCCAAGAAGTCTTTCAGCTAAGCGCTCATGCAGGGTTTCATTCTGAAACGTCGACAATTCCTTTCCTCCCTCAGATGCTGCTTGACCTGCTGAGATCCTTTGGCAGATTGTTGTTCTGTGCTCCTGCTGCTGACTTTGTGACCCACCACCAGCTGCACTTCTTTGGTTTACAGGCAGCCTTCCACCTTCCATGAAAGGAGAACAGAACTGTAGCCTTTCTCAGAACCTGGCAAAGTACCCATCAATGCAAATCAGCATTAGACTTGTAATTAACTTATGCAGGTTGCCATTATACCATGATTAGGAAATGATAGATATTACGCTAATGCATTGTTTGCATTAAAAAGCCACAAAGATTACTGCATCCAGCTCTAGTGTATTATCCTGTTCTTTGCAGGTAGCATTTCATCATCTTAAAATTCAAGTCTATGCTTTGTAGCTCCAGAAACCTGAAGCAGTAACTAAGCAGATACATCAGGTAAACCTAACAAAGATACACCATTGGCCAATAAGGCAGAAGAGACAACAGAACAGCAAATCTTCAGATTGTGAAAGTCTGAACACAGAAGGCATACTTCCCAGTACATCCTTACAAACACATAATGCAAAGTGTCAAGAACTAGACTGCAGGTTTAGTTATTGTTGGCAGAATTAGTTATGGTTGGTATTCCATTTGAAATAATGCTTAATGTGGATATGAAATAATAGGTAGAAAGTTACAGGCTGCTCTGATTGGTGACAGAGCGAACAGGATGGTGAGAAAGCACATGGCATGCTTACCTTCATTGGACAAAGCATTCAGAACAAGTATGAGCTGTTAGAGAAAGTTGTAGAGGCAGGTACAATTAGAATGATTAAAAGATATTTGTAAAAGGATAGGGAGAGTTTAGAGAGATGTGGGTCAAATGCAGATGACTGGGACTAGCTCAAGAAGGAACCTTGGTCAGAATGGACAAATTGTGCTGAAAGACCTGCTCCTGTGCTCTCTAACTCCATAAAGACCCAATGCCTTCCTTCCCACTTGTGAGATCCCAGATTTTGTTCTCATATTCAGATTTTCTTTTCCTTGTCCGTTTGCTAGGGTTAAGAACTGATTCAAAATCCACTGAAAATTTAATATTGCATGGCTGCTTGGCTGATAGTTGTTTCTTCCCTGAGGAGAACTTCAGCATCAATTCACTACACAGATAAAATGTTTCTAAAACCTGGAAAAATAACAAGCAAAACCATTCTTATTGGTTGCATCTATTTACATATATTATCCATGCATCATACAGTCATCCAGCACAACCATTCAGTGCCTATCTATACTAATCCCATTTATTACAGATAAAAATATCACCCTCTATTTATGAATGACAGGAATGTTATTACTTATTTGACATTTGTTCCTTATTAGAAAATTAGACTCACTGAGTGATCAGGGAAGTGACAGAGAATTTTCAGGCAAAAAAGACCCTAATGGGTGTTGTCTACAGGCCCCCAAACAGTAGCATGGATATTGGGTGCAAGTTGAATAGGGAGTTAACATTGGCATGTGGCAAAGGTAATGTCGCAGTAGTTATGGGGGATTTCAACATGCAGGTGAACTGGGAGAATCAGGTTGGTGCTGCACCCCAGGATAGGGAGTTTGTAGAGTGCCTACAGAATGCATTCTTGGAACAGCTTGTACGAGAGCCGACCAGGGACAAGGCTATTCTGGATTTAGTGTTGTGTAATGAACAGGATTTGATAAGCGATCTTGAAGTAAAGGAGCCATTAGGAGGTAGTGACCATAATATGATGTTTTTATCTGCAATTTGAGAAGGATAAGGGCAGATCGGAGGTGTCAGTGTTGCAGCTGAACAAAGGAGACTATGGAGCCATGAGGGAGGAGCTGGCCGAAGTTAAATGGATGGATATCCTAGCAGAAAAGACAGTGGAACAGCAATGGCAGGTATTCTTGGGAATAATGCACAAGGTGCAAAATCAGTTCATCCCCCGGAGAAGGAAGGATTCAAAGGGGGGAAAGGGGCCACAGTGGTTGACAAAGGAAGTCAGAGATTGCATAGCATTAAAAAAAAAGAAGTATGACAGAGCTAAGGTGAGTGGGAAGACAGATGATTGGGAAATTGTTAAGGAACAACAGAACTTAACTAAAAAGGCAATACGGGGAGAAAAAATGAGGTACGAACGCAAGCTAGCCAGGAATATAAAGGAGGATAGCAAAAGCTTTTTTAGTATGTGAAGAGAAAGAAGATAGTTAAGAACAATGTTGGGCCCTTGAAGAATGAATTGGGTGAAATTGTTATGGGAAACAGAGAAATGGCAGAAGAATTTAATAAGTACTTTAGATCTGTCTTCACTAGGGAAGACATAAGCAATCTCCCAGATGTATGGATGGGCCAAGGACATAGGGTAACAGAGGAAATGAAACAGATTGACATTAGGAAGGAAACAGTGATGAGTAGACTGATGGGACTGAAGGCTAACAAATCCCCAGGTCCAGATGGTCTGCATCCTAGGGTACTAAAGGAGGTGGCTCTGGAAATTGTGGATGCATTGGTAATTATTTTCCAATGTTCCTTAGATTCAGGATCAGTTCCTGAGGATTGGAGAATGACTAATGTTATCCCAATTTTTAAGAAAGGAGGGAGGGAGAAAACAGAGAACTATCGTCCTGT
Source organism: Hemitrygon akajei (assembly GCF_048418815.1). NCBI lineage: Eukaryota > Metazoa > Chordata > Chondrichthyes > Myliobatiformes > Dasyatidae > Hemitrygon > Hemitrygon akajei. The sequence continues at coordinate 38,827,535 of NC_133130.1, forward strand.
CAGCCTAACATCAGTAGTGGGGAAAATGCTAGAGTCCATTATTAAAGATGAAATAGTTGCATATCTAGATAGCAGTGATAGGATTGGGCCGAGCCAGCATGGATTTACCAAAGGCAAATCATGCTTGACTAATCTATTGGAGTTTTTCGAGGATGTAACCAGGAAGTTAGACAAGGGAGATCCAATGGATGTAGTGTACCTCGATTTTCAGAAGGCATTTGATAAGGTCCCACATAGGAGATTGGTGGGTAAAATCAGAGCTCATGGCATTGGGGAGAAGATAGAAAACTGGTTGGCAGATAGAAAGCAAAGGGTAGCGGTGAATGGGTGTTTCTCAGAATGGCAGGTGGTGACTAATGGGGTGCCACAGGGCTCGGTATTGGGACCACAGCTGTTTACGATTTACATCAACGATTTAGATGAAGGCATTGAGAATAACATCAGCAAGTTTGCTGATGATACTAAGCTGGGTGACAGTGTGACATGTGATGAGGATGTTAGGAGAATTCAGGGTGACTTGGATAGGCTGGGTGAGTGGGCAGATACTTGGCAGATGACGTTTAATATGAATAAGTGTGAGGTTATCCACTATGGGAGTAACGACAGGAAGGCAGATTATTATCTGAACGGTGTAGAGTTAGGTAAGGGAGAAATACAAAGAGATCTAGGAGTCCTTGTTCATCAGTCACTGAAGGTGAATGAGCAAGTGCAGCAGGCAGTGAAGAAGGCTAATGGAATGTTGGCCTTTATTACAAAGGGAATTGAGTACAAGAGCAAGGAAATCCTTTTGCATTTGTACAGGGCCCTGGTGAGACCACACCTGGAGTATTGTGTACAGTTTTGGTCTCCAGGGTTAAGGAAGGACATCCTGGCTGTAGAGGAAGTGCAGCGTAGATTCACAAGGTTAATTCCTGGGATGTCCGGACTGTCTTACGCAGAGAGGTTAGAGAGACTGGGCTTGTACATGCTGGAATTAAGGAGATTGAGAGGGGATCTGATTGCAACATATAAGATTATTAAGGGATTGGACAAGATAGAGGCAGGAAATATGTTCCAGATGCTGGGAGAGTCCAGTACCAAAGGGCACGGTTTAAGAATAAGGGGTAGGTCATTTAGGACAGAGTTAAGGAAAAACTTCTTCTCCCAGACAGTTGTGGGGGCGTGGAATGCACTGCCTCAGAAGGCAGTGGAGGCCAATTCTCTGGATGCTTTCAAGAAGGATCTAGATAGGTATCTTATGGATAGGGGAATCAAGGGATATGGGGACAAGGCAGGAACTGGGTATTGATAGTAGATGATCAGCCATGATCTCAGAATGGCGGTGCAGGCTCAAAGGGCCGAATGGTCTACTTCTGCACCTATTGTCTATTGTCTATAGACAATATTTAGGGAAAGGCTAGAATATTACAAACAAGACTGCTGCGGGAATTACTCCGCTGAACAATTCACAAAAGTTGTCAGGAAATAATAAATGGACTTTCTCTCTTATTCCACTAGATGTGGTATTAGTCAAGTTAACACATCCACTAGAACTTGTCAAATTTAATGAAGGTTAAATTCATCCAGAAGTGTGTGACTTGTCAAACAGGGCAAGCCAAGCAAGAGGTGTCAGAAATATAGGCAGATAAGCTAACAAATGCATCTGTCAACAACCACATCATAAATTTACACAAGAAACAGAACCAGTAGAAGGCCATTCAATCAGATCACAGCTGTTCTTTCAATTCAACACCACTTTCTGATAATAAATACATATCCATTTATTTCCTTAACCTCCAGAAATATACTAATCACTGTCTTAGACATACCTCAGGATAGAGGGGGGCCCTTTCAAAACAGAGATGCAGAGAAATTTCTTTAGCCAAAGGGTGGTAAATTTGTGAATTTTGTTGCCACATGTAGCTGCGGAGGCCAGATTGTTGGGTATATTTAAGGCAGAGATAAATAGGTTCTTGATTGGACATACTGTAGTAGCAAAGATTATGGGGAGAAGAAATTTAGACCATAAGACATAGGAGTAGAATTAGGCCATCTTGGCCCATTGAGATGGCTCGGCCATTCAATCATGGCCGATTTATTATCCCTCTCAATCCCATTCTCATACCTTCTTTGATGTCATGACTAATCAAGAACCTTTCAACTTATGTTTTAAATATACTCAAAGACTTGGCCTCCACAGCCATCTGTGGCAATGAATTTCACACATTCACCTGCTGCTGAAAAAAAACTGGCTAAAAAAAATTCCACCTCATCTCTGTTCTAAAGGGCCGACCCTCTATTCTAAGGCTGTGATCTCTGGTCCCAGACTTCCCAACAATAGGAAATATTCTCTCCATATACATTCTATCTGAGCCTTTCAATATTCAATAGATTTCAATGAGATTCCTGTCCCCCAACCATTCCCCTAAATTCCAGCGAGTATAGACCCGGAGCTATCAAACACTCCTCATACATTAACTCTTACATCTTCTCCTACGTAAAGGACACAAAACTGCTCACAAAATGCCAAGTACAGTCTGACCAATAGATATTCTTGCTCTTATAACCTAGTCCTCTTGAAATAAATACTAACATGGCATTTACCTTCCTTAGCATTGACTCGACCTGCAAGTTAACCTTTAGGGAATCCTGCACAATTAATCCCAAGCCCCTTTGAGCCTTGATTCTTTTTTTTGAATTTTCTACCCATTTAGAAAATAATCTACACCTTTAATGCTTCTACTAAAGTGCATGACCATACACTTCCTGACACTGTATTCCATCTGCTTCTTTGCCCATTCTCTCAATCAGTCCAAGTCCTTCTGCAGATACCTGCTTCCTCAACACCTCCTTCCCTTCCACCTGTCTTTGTATCATCCATGTATCTATTCAATATTTTTCTTTTATAGTTAGCCCTCTTATTTTGAATTTGTGTTCCTTGGTTCCAGCATTCTAGCAGGTGAGATCATCTTTCCTGAATTTATTTTGTCAATCCTCATAAAAAATGCGGAGTATTCAATGAAATTACCTTTCGTTCTTCTAAACTCCAGAAAGTATTGATCCAGTTTGTTTATTCTCTCCTCATGGAACCATAAGCCCATCCCAAGAGTAAGGCTGGTAAACCTTTGTAACATTTCCTTTATTGCACTCATTAACCACTCAGCTCGATGATTTCATCAACAGGTCATCACCATGATAACCCTGGACTCAATCTATGAGAAATCTTCTTTTTATCCTTTCCATCCTGTTCCATCTTATCCTATTGATCCACTTAGCTATCACGTTGTCTCAATTATCCTGTACTGATGAAGAAATTTTGATCTGGAAATTTAACTCTCTCTCTCTTTACCAAGAAGTTTCCTGGGCTGTAGGTCCCCATTTTCTCACTCCCTTCTAAATAGTGGAGTTATCTCCCAATGTGCAAGAAACCGTGTATCCATAACCATTTCTTTCATAACCTTGGATACATGCAGTGGCCACTTTATCAGTTACCTCCTGTACCTAATAAAGTGGCCACTGAGTGCATCTTCATGGTCATCTGCTGCTGAAGCCTATCCACATCAATGGTGGGCATGTTGTGTTTAGAGATGCTCTTCTGCACACCATTGTGTGGTTATTTAAGTTACTGTCTCCTTCCTGTCATTTTGAACCAGTCTGGCTATTCTCATTTGACCTCTCCCATTAACAAGAAGTTTTGCCAAGGAACTGCCATTCACTGGATTTTTTTTTGTTTCTCACACCATTCTCTGAAAACTGTAGAGGCTGTTATGTGTAAAAATACTAGGAGATCAACAGTTTCTGAGATACTCAAACCACCCCCTTTGGCAGCAACAATCACTCTGTGGTCAAAGTCACTGAGATCACATTTCTTCTCTGTTCTGATGTTTGGTTGGAACAACAACTTACGTCTGCATACTTCTATGCATTGAGTTGCTGCTACATGATATTTGCATGAATGAGCAGGCGTAAGGTGTACTCAATAAAGTGGCCACTGAATGTACATGTTCCCATATTATTCGTTTTTTAATCTAATTACATTTTCCCAATGCAATTTTGGACCAGAAAGAACAGGAGCATGACTTATTACTTGCAAGGCATGAATCTTAATTCCATAGACGAATAAAGAGATCTCAGATTACAAACACATCAATTGCAACAAAGGCTCTTGAGGACAGCTGATGAACAACCCAGGAAATGTTTTAAAAATTATGGAAGTTTTCAGTGGAATGGATACGGAATGCTCCCATATCTGTGGAAAGCATATGTAGAGGCTATCAAAACCCATGCAGTGGTGAAAATGAGGAACCTTACAACACTAGGAGTAGTTGATGCAAATATTGCAGATGTCTCCAAGGGGAGGCTGAATAACCATTGGAGTGGAAAGGGAATAGAGAGCTTCAGTGACAGGTTTAGGTGAGGAATGACAGGAGGATTCTCAATTCGGCATGGACTGTTTCTAAGCTTAAGACTAATGTAATCCTATATAACAAATTCTGATAGAAGGTCTTAGATACAAACCAATAAGAGTTGGCCTTTCTGATCATGCTTGATGCCCTTCTGCTTTGCATCCATATACCTGAAATACAGAGATTTGAAGGAAGAAGCCTGCCAGCAGTGCCCTTAAAATATCAATTTACTGGATTTTTTACTTAGGGTTTGGTTTTAAAGGATGAGGCTAACAAAAAGTACAGCATCAGTGCTTTTAACTCAGTTTCAACAATCCTTCCCTGTAGTACTGAAAAGGAATGCATCATGTTATGCCCATTGATGATAAAGCACTTTCTCCAGACCAGAAATAGACTGGTGCAGAAAGTGAAGGATGATCTGGTTGACTCTGAGCGTTGTTGAGGCATTCTCCCGAGGCTACGGCAAAGAACCTCATACATCAAGTCAGTTAATGCTGGGTCACTTGTGCTGACCCCAGAATTTCAATCTTGCATCCATGTGAAACTTTGCAGATACTGTACATACAACTGAGGGATCGAATGAAATATGTACCAGAGCTATCGCCCCTCTTCTCTTGGTACCCCATGCCTTTTGGTTTGCTGTAAAATTCTCTATACCTAAGTTAGAGGAGTCAAGTGAAGAGCAGCTGATTTGACACAATTTATTCCATCCTTAAATATCACGGGAGATGATATCTGCTGAATTCCTCCAGCATTTGTCATTTTTCATTAAAAAAAAATGGTATGTGGCAAGATGGTGATTTACTCACAAATAAACAATTCAATATCGTTGGGTGTCTGACTCCTGAACCTTGGATGTAAGTGAGTTCTGCGGACTGATGCAGTAATTTATTGTGTTATAGAATACTCTGATAGATATGCAACAGACACAAAATTCTGGATGAACTCAGCAGGTCAGGTAGCATCTATTTATTCCCCTCCATAGATGCTGCCTGACCTGCTGTGCTCCTCTAGTATTTTTTGTGTGTGTTGCTCAAGATTTTCGGCTTCTACAGCAATTCATAAGACTATAAAACATCGGAGCAGAAATCAAGTCTGCTCCCCCATTCCATCATGGCTGATCCCGATCCCGCTCAACCCCATACACCTGCCTTCTCGGCATATCCTATGATGCCCTGACTAATCAGCAAACTATCAACTTCCCCTTAAATATACCACAGAATGGCCTCTTCTGCAGTTTGTGACAGAGCATTCCACAGATTCACTACACTCTGGCTAAAAAAATTCCTCCTTAACTCTGTTCTAGAAAGTTGTCCCCTAATTTTGAGGCTGTGCCCTCTAGTTCTGGACACCCCCACCTGAGCAAACATCCTCTCCACATCCACCCTATCTAGTTATTTCAATGAGATCCCAATGCATTCTGCAAAATTCCAGTGAGTACAGGCCCAAAGATGCAAAATACTCCTCAAACGTTAACCCCTTCATTCCCAGACTCATCCTTGTGAACCTCCTCTGGACTCTCTCCAATGACAACATATCCTTTTTGAGATATGGGGCCCAAAACCGTTGACAATACTCCAAGTGCAGCCTGACTAGTCTTATAAAGGCTGGCCCTTGAGAAACACCACCAGCAGCCAACCAGAAAAGGCCTCTTTTATTCCCATTGCTGCCTCCTGCCTGTCTGCCATTCCTCTATCCATGCCAGTATCTTTTCTGTAATGCCTTAGGATTTTATCATTTTAAGCAGCCTCATATGTAGCACCTTATCAAATGCCTTCTGAAAGTCCAAGTAAATGACATCCACTGCCTCTCCTTTGTCCACCCTGCTTGTTACTTCCTTGAAGAGCTCTAATAGATCTGTCAGGCAAGATTTCTCTCGCAGAAACCATGCTGGCTTTAACTTATTTTATCATTAGTCTCTAAGTACGCCGAAATGTCATCCTTTATAACAGACTCCAACACTTTCCCAACCAAATTATAGGCTAACTGGCCTATAATTTCCTTTCTTTGCCTTCCTCCCTTCTTAAATAGTGGAGTGACATTTGCAATCTTCCAGTCCTCCAAGACTGTGCCAGAATCAAGTGATTCTTGAAGGATCATGACCAATGCATCTGTTATCTCTTCAGCAACCTGTCTCAGGACTCTGGGATGAAGTCCATCTGGTCCATCTGACTTATCCACCTGAATGAAGGGGTTAACATATGAGGAGCATTTGGCAGCTTTGGGCCTGTACTCACTGGAATTTACAAGAATGCGGGGGGAATGTTGAAAGGACTAGGATAGGGTGGATGTGGAGAGGAGTTTTCCTATGGGGCATCCAGAACTAGAGGACACAGCCTCAAAATTGAGGTGTTATCGTTTAGAACGGAAGGAGGAATTTTTTTAAGGCGGAGAGTATTGAATCTGTGGAATGCTGTGCCACAAACTGTGGTGGAGACCAGGTCCATGGTGCTATTTAAGTCAAAAGTTGATCATTTCCTGATCAGTCAGGACATCAAAGGATATGGCAAGAAGGTAGGCGTATGGGGTCGAGTGGGATCTGGGATCAGCCATGATGGAATTTGAATGTATTGTTAGGGATGAAAAGAGAGGAGGAGGTGGAGAGTATCTTAAATGTATCTATTTTAATGCTAGGAGCATTGTAAGAAAGGTGGATGAGCTTAAAGCGTGGATTGATACCTGGAGTTATGATGTTGTAGCTATTAGTGAAACATGGTTGCAGGAAGGGTGTGATTGGCAACTAAATATTCCTGGATTTAGTTGCTTCAGGTGTGATAGAGTAGGAGGGGCCAGAGGAGGAGGTGTTGCATTGCTTGTCCGAGAAAATCTTATGGCGGTGCTTTGGAAGGATAGATTAGAGAGCTCCTCTAGGGAGACTATTTGGGTGGAATTGAGGAATGGGAAAGGTGTAGTAACACTGATAGGAGTGTATTATAGGCCACCTAATGGGGAGCATGAGTTGGAAGAGGAAATGTGTAAGGAGATAGCAGATATTTGTAGTAAACACAAGGTGGTGATTGTGGGAGATTTTAATTTTCCACACATAGATTGGGAAGCTCATTCTGTAAAAGGGCTGGATGGTTTAGAGTTTGTGAAATGTGTGCAGGATAGTTTTTTGCAACAATACATAGAAGTACCAACTAGAGATGGGGCAGTGTTGGATCTCCTGTTAGGGAATGCGATAGGTCAGCTGACAGATGTATGTGTTGGGGAGCACTTCGGGTCCAGTGATCACAATAGCATTAGCTTCAATATAATTATGGAGAAGGACAGGACTGGACCTAGAGTTGAGATTTTTGATTGGAGAAAGGCTAACTTTGAGGAGATGCGAAGGGATTTAGAGAGAGTGGATTGGGTCAAGTTGTTTTATGGGAAGGATGTAATAGAGAAATGGAGGTCATTTATGGGTGAAATTATGAGGGTACAGAATCTTTATGTTCCTGTTAGGTTGAAAGGAAAGGTTAAAGGTTTGAAAGCGCATGGTTTTCAAGGGATATTAGAAACTTGGTTCGGAAAAAGAGGGATGTCTACAATAGATATAGGCAGCATAGAGTAAAGGAATTGCTCGAGGAATATAAAGAATGTAAAAGGAATCTTAAGAAAGAGATTAGAAAAGCTAAAAGAAGATATGAGTTTGGTTTGGCAAATAAGGTGGAAGTAAATCCAAAAGGTTTCTACAGTTATATTAAAAGCAAGAGGATAGTGAGGGATAAAATTGGTCCCTTAGAGAATCAGGGTGGTCAGCTATGTGTGGAGCCGAGGGAGATGGGAGAGATTTTGAACGACTTCTTCTCTTCGGTATTCACTAAGGAGAAGGATATTGAATTGTGTAAGGTGTGGGAAACAAGTAAGGAAGTTATGGAACCTATGACAATTAAAGAGGTGGAAGTACTGGCGCTTTTAAGAAATTTAAAAGTGGATAAATCTCCGGATCCTGACAGGATATTCCCCAGGACCTTGAGGGAAGTTTGTGTAGAGATAGCAGGAGCTCTGACAGAGATCTTTCAGATGTCATTAGAAACGGGGATTGTGCCGGAGGATTGGCATATTGCTCATGTGGTTCCATTGTTTAAAAAGGGTTCTAGAAGTAAGCCTAGCAATTATAGACCTGTCAGTTTGACATCAGTGGTGGGTAAATTAATGGAAAGTATTCTTAGAGATAGTATTTATAATTATCTGGATAGACAGGATCTGATTAGGAGTAGCCAGCATGGATTTGTGCGTGGAAGGTCATGTTTGACAAACCTTATTGAATTTTTTGAAGAAGTTACGAGGAATGTTGATGAGGGTAAGGCAGTGGATGGACTATATGGACTTCAGCAAGGCCTTTGACAAAGTTCCACATGGAAGGTTAGTTAAGAAGGTTCAGTCGTTAGGTATTAATGCTGGAGTAATAAAATGGATTCAACAGTGGCTAGATGGGAGATGCCAGAGAGTAGTGGTGGATAATTGTTTATCGGGATGGAGGCCGGTGACTAGCGGGGTGCCTCAGGGATCTGTTTTGGGCCGAATGTTGTTTGTAATATACATAAATGATCTGGATGATGGGGTGGTAAATTGGATTAGTAAGTATGCTGATGATACTAAGGTAGGAGGTGTTGTGGATAATGAGGTGGGTTTTCAAAGCTTGCAGGGAGATTTATGCCAGTTAGAAGAATGGGCTGAATGTTGGCAGATGGAGTTTAATGCTGAGAAGTGTGAGGTTCTACATTTTGGCAGGAATAATCCAAATAGAACATACAGGGTAAATGGTAGGGCATTGAGGAATGCAGTGGAACAGAGAGATCTAGGAATAACAGTGCATAGTTCCCTGAAGGTGGAGTCTCATGTAGATAGGGTGGTGAAGAAGGCTTTTGGAACGCTGGCCTTTATAAATCAGAGCATTGAGTACAGAAGTTGGGATGTAATGTTAAAATTGTACAAGGCATTGGTAAGGCCAAATTTGGAATATTGTGTACAGTTCTGGTCACCGAATTATAGGAAAGATATCAATAAATTAGAGAGAGTGCAGAGACGATTTACTAGGATGTTACCTGGGTTTCAGCACTTAAGTTACAGAGAAAGGTTGAACAAGTTAGGTCTCAATGTCACCAAGACCAAGGAGATGGTGGTGGACTTTAGGAGATCTAGGCCTCATATGGAGCCAGTGATCATTAATGGAGAATGTGTGGAGCAGGTTAAGACCTACAAGTATCTGGGAGTACAGTTGGACGAGAAGCTAGACTGGACTGCCAACACAGATGCCTTGTGCAGGAAGGCACAGAGTCGACTGTACTTCCTTAGAAGGTTGGCGTCATTCAATGTCTGCAGTGAGATGCTGAAGATGTTCTATAGGTCAGTTGTTGAGAGCGTCCTCTTCTTTGTGGTGGCGTGTTGGGGAGGAAGCATTAAGAAGAAGGACGCCTCACGTCTTAATAAGCTGATAAGGAAGGCGGGCTCTGTCGTGGGCAAAGTACTGGAGAGTTTAACATCGGTAGCTGAGCGAAGGGCGCTGAGTAGGCTACGGTCAATTATGGAAAACCCTGAACATCCTCTACATAGCACCATCCAGAGACAGAGAAGCAGTTTCAGCGACAGGTTACTGTCGATGCAATGCTCCTCAGACAGGATGAAGAGGTCAATACTCCCCAATGCCATTAGGCTTTACAATTCAACTGCCAGGACTTAAGAACTTTTTTTAAAGCTATTATTAATGCTTTTTGAGTTAGTGATTTAGATGCATATCATATTATTACTGAGTTAAGTATTGTATGTAATGAGTTTTTGCTACAACAAGTGTATGGGACATTGGAAAAAATGTTGAATTTCCCCATGGGGATGAATAAAGTATCTATCTATCTATCTATCTATCTATCTATTCATTGGAACGTAGAAAGTTGAGGGGGGATTTGATCGAGGTGTTTAAAATTTTGACAGGAATAGATAGAGTTGACGTGAATGGGCTGTTTCCATTGAGAGTAGGGGAGATTCAAACGAGAGGACATGATTTGAGAGTTAGGGGGCAAAAGTTTAAGGGAAACACGAGAGGGTATTTCTTTACTCAGAGAGTGATAGCTGTGTGGAATGAGCTTCCTGTAGAAGTAGTAGAGGCCAGTTCAGTTGTGTCATTTAAGGTAAAATTGGATAGGTATATGGACAGGAAAGGAGTGGAGGGTTATGAGCTGAGTGCGGGTAGGTGGGACTAGGTGAGATTAAGAGTTCGGCACGGACTAGGAGGGCCGAGATGGCCTGTTTCCGTGCTGTGATTGTTATATGGAATAGCACAGCAGACTCAATGGGCTGAATGGCCTAATTCAGCCCCTATGTCCTATGGTCATATGGTTCAAGACATTTGAGCTTGCCTAGTACTTTTTCCTTTGTAATATCAATGGCACTCACTCCTGTTCCCTGACCCTCATGGACCTCTGGCACACGGTAAGTATCTTCCACAGTGAAGACTGATGCAAAGTATCCATTAAGTTATTGTGTTTTTGACTCTAATCAATATTTTGTTCATACAACAAACTACCTGATTTTGTTAGATGGATGTTTTCCGGGTGAAATTATAATTGCTGACTTCATACCGTGGGGGTTTGCCAGGGTAGAAGTCTGCCGAGGGCTTCCCTATATGGACTTCCTGAAATGTGATGTGTTACAGTATGTTTGGTATGATTAGACAGGAGGCAAGTTAGCTAGTGTGAATATGGAGATCAGCAGAAAACAAATGTTCTTATGTTCCAATAATATTTCAAGCATCAAGATTAGTAGGAAATGAAAAAAAAATAGTTTAAAAGAGGTATTCACAGAATTATAAAAAGATCCAAAGTTAGAAACAACCTTCCTCAGATTCATCATTGATGTTCACATCCATCAGACTGAACAGGCAAAGAATGTTCACTAAACATTGGGAGAAAGTATGTATAAAGATGGCTGCAATGAAGACAAAGGGCATGTCATGGTGCACACTATTCCATTTTGCCATCAAAATATTAATACCTGTAAAAGATAAAACTTGAATAGGTCATAAAACAATACATTTTCTGTTAACTTACACAAAACAGCACAATAATCCAGGGCTTTCAACATAGGCCTGCATACAAGGACTGCATTTACATTTCAACCACCAGCAAAGGTTAAATTTGAAATACTTTCTGCAGAGTTCTTTCTTTATTATTTATATATCTAAGCAAAGTCATTATAAAGGTACAAAGCTGTATTCTGATTTTAAAATGTACTTATAGTTTACAGTCTGGCACTTATTAAAACAAGCTACTTACCCACTGCAGCAATGGGAGTATCAATAACACAGAGACTGGCCTTTGAAAGCAAGAGTGACCCGAATCTCACAGCTTGGCCTGTTACAGAAAAAAATGCACTGGTTCACTCAGGTATCAGCTTCAACCCTATGCCTGACTCATAGTTTTACTGTTTTCTTTTACAATGTACACAGCTTAGAAAATGTTTAAAAATATTACAATGATTCAATTTATTTCTAATTATAAATTGGAGTTTGCTATACCACCAACATAAGCACAAACATTAAATATGCATGAGTACAAAAGATACCAATTAAATGTAATGAATTACTATTTATACTAATCAAAATCAAATATATATTTGAATTGCATAGATAGAAACATAGAAAACCTACAGCACAATACAGGCCCTTCAGCCCACAAAGTTGTGCTGAACATGTCCCTACCTTAGAAATTACTAGGCTTACCTATAGCCCTCTATTTCACTAAGCTCCATGTACCTATCTAAAAGCCTCTTAAAAGATTCTATCATATCTGCAAAGACCCTATTGTATCCACTTCAGATATTTGAAGCCTGTTTTTATCTCTCCTTTTGCATTAAATATACCTTCTCTGTCAGGTTTAAAAACTATTTATTCAGTTAAGTTCAACTTGTAAAAATGATTGCAGAATAGTAGGGGATGAAAATGGCAGCTTGAAGTCGAAGAGGTATGTAATATTGAATTAACTTCACCTTTCTGCTATAAAAGAAATCCACAGAATCTCAAACAAGAGAGAATCTGCAGATGGTGGAAATCCAAACAACACACACAAAATGCTGGGGGAACTCAGCAGGCCAGGCAACATCAATGGAAAAGAGTACAGTCGATGTTTCTGGCTGAGGTATCGGCTGTACTATTTTTCATTGATGTTTCCCGGCCTGCTGAGTTCCTCCAGCATTTTATGTGTGTTTGCTGAATTTCACCTTTTTATGACTACTTCTTATATGTCCTTGATTTGGTGGTATATTTTTCATCTGTTTTGCTTTTCATTAATTCTATAACCTTCTCCCTCATTATTTCTTTCATGACTTTGGAACATTTTTCAATAGCAATTATTTATCCAGTTATTGGCTGCCTGAATTTCTGTTTCTTTACAAGTTCAATAAAAATAAATTCATATTTCCATTGAGTCATATTATTAATTCTGTTTGTTTCAGCTTATGTTCTATCCCTTTTCATTTTCTTCATGTATCACTACGTGCCAATTTAATTTGAGTGGATTATGTGAACTGTGGCGATTCATCCAATATTCTATATCCTATAGAACAAGTACAGCGTGGTGGGTATCACTGAGTCATGGCTAAAAGAAGATTATGGTAGGGAGCTTAACGTCCAAGGATACTCATTGTATCAAAAGGACAAGCATGTAGGAAGAGGGAGCAGGGTGGCTCTGTGGTAAAAATGATGAAATCAAATCCTTAGGAAGAGGTAACATAGGATTGGAGGATGTAGAATCCTTGTAGATAGAGTTAAGAAACTGCAAGGGTAAAAGGACCCTGATGAGAGTTATATGCAGGAGTTTCTATATAGGTGGAGGTGGGGGCAGGTAGTGTTGAAGAAGCAGAGAGTCTACAAAAGGATTTAGACTAGATTGGGAGAATGGGCAATGAAGTGGCAGATTGAATACAGTGTAGGAAAGTGTAGTCATGCACTTTGGAAGAAGGAATAAAGACATTGACTATTTTCTGAACGGGGAGAAAATCCAAGACCCAGAGGTGCAAAGGGTCTTGGGAATCCTTGTGTAGGATTACCTAGAAGTTAGCCTGCAGGTTGAGTCGATGGTAAGGAAGTAAATGCAGTTAGCATTTATTTTGAGAGTGCTAGAATATAAGAGCAAGGATGTAATGCTGACAGTTTTTAGAGCTTTGGTGTTGTGCTGTGAGCAGTTTTGAGTCACTTTTCTCAGAAAAGATGCGGTGGCATCGGAGAGGATCCAGAGGAGGTTCTCGAGAATGATTCGGGAATGAAAGGGTTATCACATGAGAAGCGTTTGATGGTTCCTGGCCTGTACTTGCTGGAGTTTGGGAGAATGGGTGGGGGGGGGGGGGTCTTATAGAAACCTATCGAATATTGAAAGGCCAAGAAAAGAGTGGATGTGGAGAGGATGTTTCCTATCGTGGGTGAGTCTAGGACCAGAGGGCACAGCCTCAGAATAGAGAAACATCCATTGAGAACAGAGATTAAGAGGAATTACGTAAACTGGGGGTGGTGAATCTGTGGAATTCATTGCCACAGACAACTGTGGAGGCCAAGTCACTGAATGTATTTAAAGCAGAGGTTGATAAGTTCTTGATTAGTCAGGGTGTGGAAGGTTATGGGGAGAAGGCAGGAGAATGGGGTTAAGAGGGAAGATGAATCAGCCACAATATAATGGTGGAGCAGATTCGATAGGCTGAATTCTACTCTTGTATCTTATGGTCTTATCTCACTTAACTTTCCTTGTGCACCTCCTTACTTCCACAAAAATACATTTTCCAAACAAAAAAATTCCATTTCCAAGCTCCAAGATATGGGTCAACACGGTAACATAATGGTTAGCACAATGCTTTTCAGTACCAGTGACCCAGGTTCATTTCTCACTGCAGCCTATAAGGAGTTTGTAAATTCTGCCAGTACATTCACCCAGGTTTATCTGGGTGTTCCACTTTCCTCCCATGGTCCAAAGATGTACTGGCGGTGGGTTAATTGGTTATTGCAAGTTGTCCCATGATGTGGCTAGGATTAAATCAGGGGATTGTTGGGCAGTGTGGCTCAAAGCATCGGAATGGCCTACTCTGCATCGTGTATCAATAAGTAAAAAAATAGATAAATAAAAGATAAATAAGAAAAAGATATAAAGCTAAAATAAAACAGATGCGCTTATTCTATCATTGTGAAAACATCTAATTTTGGATACCATAATGCATATTTATTTATATAGAATGAGGAAAATTGTATTATTTAGTTAATAAATAACATAAATCTATTTAACTTAACCACAATGGATTCCATCTAACTGGAGCATAATGGAACCAGTGCATCTTGGCTCAATTAAGCATCTGCCCCAATTAGCCGAAGTTTCACAGAAGTAATGAAAAGGTATTAAAAAGACAAACTACTGTTTAATTGGGTGACAATTTATGTGTTTAAATGAAATACAGAACAAATTATAACCCTACAAATACCTATCTCTATTTTATTATTAAACTGTGTATTAGCTCCTAATAGGTATCGATGGAGGAATTCATTTGCCGTGTTCTTTAGATCAACTGTAAATGAACAAAATCAATGTTGACACCTAGTGCAGATAATGGATTACTTTTAGACAATACTTCAGATGCTTGCAACCTCCAAATCTTTATTTTCATTATAACATTCAAGATGATTGTTGATTCTTTCACAATTCCTAACTTGTTGAAGGAGTGAAATCATTTTATTTTCACTCCTGGCCATTTCTGGCATCTCCAAGCCTGAATACTTGGAAACCATGGTGAGCGAAACTGTTCAGAATTGTCTTACTGCTTATTTCTCAACAATTATTAGTGATAAAACTTACTGCTTTATGAACACAAGCACACACAACTGACGCTATTTAGAAAACTGAACACTCTAAGCACTGTGTGGTGCTTAACCGCCATGCAAATTCATGCAACAGTTTGAAACTATTAAACAACAGTCTGTTGTCACAGTTAAGTGGCTTATTTTTCCAAATAAACAAACCGGATCCTGGCTATTTTCTGTTCTTTAAGAGTTGTCCCAAATAAATAAATAATAAACCAATGGTCCAATTAACCAAAATCCACTGTATTTAACTGCTAATATGCAAGATGTGTTACATTTTTCTGTAAAAACACTGAAAAAACTGAAAGATTTTGAATAACATCTGTGGTGTAATAAGGTTGCCTATTATATTTTACATCTTGATTGGTCAACAAAGTAGGTATTAATCATAGAACCATAGAAATGTACTAACAGAAATGCTCTCTCTACACTAACCCCACTTCCATGCATTAGGTCTCTCTATGCTCCTCATAATTTTATAAACATCTCTCAGGTCATCCCTCAGCCTCCTGGATGCCAGTGAGAATAAAAATAACATACCCAATCTCTCATAACTCCAGCCCTCCATTTCAATATCCTTCTTAATCTTCCCCATACCCTTGATTGCTACTACTTCGTTCCTGTTGTGTGGACATTACGAATACATTGTCGTAGTGAAGGGTTGTACTTGGGAAGAATGGAAAATAAGGTAAGATGATTATTTACAAAAAAGAGAAAGATCTGAAGGAAGGTAGTAAGGTCACGATTAGGTAAAAATATAAATACTTGAAGCAGGGAATGTCCAGACAGTAAGGGTGGCAGGAATGGGCATAACATTTGGGAAAATAAATATGGTACTTTATGTTTCAATTAATTTCCCTTCATAAATAGCATGTTTTCTGTTCAGTGAAATGTTGGTATTACATGTTTAGATTAGTGGCTGTCTTACTAATTGAACCAATTGACAGAATGAAGGGCAGATACACACAGCCCAGAATGTTAGATACACTGCTACTTTACTTAGAGAACAGCATCATATACAGAAAGGGTTGGCAGCAGTGATGCTCTGCAGGGAATCTAACTGTCTGGAATTCTTCATGAATCCTGCCCTTCCTGTTGCTGTTTATCACTCCGCTGGGAACCCAACACAAATGCAATAGTGAATCACCCATGGTGCAGTGTGGAGAGACTGTGAGGGATGATGCCCGATAGGCACGGGTGAGTTGTCTGGCCCTCAGTGCAGAGATATGAGACTCAGAACTACACCAGAAAAGTGAATGCGAGGAATAGCAATTTCTTCTATGTATATCAACAGGCCTTCTGGATCCCTTACCTTCTGAGGAGAGCAGGTTGCTGCCATCTCTACACTTTACCTACCTCTCCCAGAGATTCTTCTATGGTAACAAGTTCAAAGATGGTTACTGACCTTAACTCTTTAAACTTCTACAGATGTGCTGTGAAAGTATATTGATTGGCTGTGACACAGCCTGGTATGGAAACTACATTGCCATTGAACAGAAAATATTACAAAAAGTAGTGAATACTGCCCAATCCATCACAGTTAAAGCCCTCCCCACCTTTGAGCGCATCTACATGGAGCATTGTCGCAAAAAAGGAGCATCCATCATTGGGGACCCTCACCATCCAGCTCATATTCTCTTCTCACTGCTGCCATCAGGAAGAAGGTACAGAAACCTAAGAACTCACACCATTAGGTTTAGGAACGGGTACTACCGCTCAACCATCAGGTCTTGGACCAAAGGAAATAACTTCACTCAACCTCATACTGAAATGGTCACATAACCTATGGACTGACTTTCAAGGACTCTTCCTCTCATGTTCTTGAAATCTATTGTTTATTTATTAATTATTATCATTTCTTTCTTTTTGCACTTGCACAGTTTGTGTCTTTTGAACATTAGTTGAACGCCCAAGTTGGTGCTGTTTTAATCATCATTGATTCTATTATGGTTATTATTCTAGTATGGATTTATTGAGTCTGCCTGCAAGAAAATGAATCTCAGGATTATATATGATGACATATATATACTTTAATAATAAAATTACTTTGAATTTTGAACTTTAACACCAAAGAGAAATCCCCTGGGTGGAGAAAGCCATGCCATCAGAGAAGAGAAAAGACAGCAATTTCCATCATATCCAGCAGGAGGTGATAAGGGAAACCTTGGAATCTAAGTGGCCTGTCGACTACTGACTGTTAATTTAAGCCAATATGATGAACAGAAGAGAACTCTACACACAATTCATTTTTCCAGCAGCTACAAGATGAGATCTGCTTTATATTTAAACGCCAATGTCTTCCTTTGCCAAGCCATCAACAACTGACAATACTGTCATGATTTTAGGCAGAGTGATGATGCCATCATAAGAACTTATGAAATAGGATCAGGATTATACCATATGGCCCTTTGTTCTGCGAAGCCTTTCACTAAAATTTGGCTAATAGAAGAGTTGAAAATTTAGACAAAGAAATGTCAGGTGGAATTTAATCCAGACCAATGTGATGTGACAAACAAGAGAAAATTTGCATTGCAGGAAATCCAATCAACACAACACAAAATGCTGGAGGGACTCAGCAGGCCAGGCAGCATCTATGGAAAAGAGTTCAGTCAATGTTTCGGGCCGAGACCCTTCTGCAGGACTGAGAAAAAAAAAAGATGAGTCAGTGTAAGAAAGTGGGGGGGGGGGGGGTGGGGGGGGGGGGAGGGTAGGAAGACCCACAAGGTGATGGGTGAAACCGGGAGGGAGAGTTGAGGTAAAGAGATACAGGGCTGGTGAAGGGGAAATCGGACATTAGAGGACAGAAGGCTATGGAAGAAAAAAAGGTGGAGGAACACCAGAGGGAGGTGATAAGCTGAGAGAAGGAAGTGGTGAAGGAGAGGTGGTGGAGGGCATTATTGGAAGTTTGAGAAATCAATGTTCATGCCATCAGGTTGGAGGCTACCCCAGATGAAATATAAGGTGTTGCTCCTCCAACCTGAGTGTGGCGTCAATGTGACAGTAGAGGAGGCCATGGACTGACGTCTCGGAATGGGAATGGGAAGTGGAATTAAAATGGGTGGCCACTCAGAGATTTTGCTTTTTCTGGTGGACAGAGAGTAGGTTCTCGGGGAAGTGGTCTCCCAATCCGCATCGGGTCTCACCAATATATTGGACGCCACACCGGGAGCACTGGATATAGTAGATGACCTCAACAGACTGACGGGTATTTGGGGCTCTGAACTGTAGTGAGGGAGAAGGTGTAAGGGCAGGTGGAACACTTGTTCCACTTGCAAGGATAAGTACCAGGAGGGAGATCAGTTTGGAGGGACAGATTGACAAGAGAGTTGTGTAGGGAGCGATTCTGTGGAAAGCAGAAAGTGCGAGGGAGGGGCGAGGGAGGGCAAGATGTGCTTGGTGGTGTGATCCTGCTGGAAATGGAGGAAGTTACAGATAATTATTTGTAGGATGCAGAGGCTGGTGGGGTGGTAGGTGAGGGACCCTATCCCTGGTGGGTGGTAGTAGGATGGGGTGAGGGCAGACATGCACGAAATGAGATGCAGTATTGATGGTGGAGGAAGGAAAGCCCCTTCCTTTGAAGAAGAAGAACATCTCCAAGGGTTTCGAATGAAATGCCTCATCCTGAGAGCAGATGTGGTGGAAACAGAGGTATTGAGAGAAAGGGATGGCAATTTTCCAAGTAACAGGATGGGAAGAGGTAACATCCAGGTAGCTGTGAGAATCAGTGGGTTTTTAATAGACATCAGTAGATAAGCTATCTTCAGAGATAGAGACAGAGAGATCGAGAAAGGGGAGGGAGGGTGGAAGTTGGAGGCAAAGTTGATGAAGTCAACGAGTTCTGCATGGGTGCAGGAAGCAACACCAATGCAGTTGTCAATGAGGCATAGGAAACGTTGGGGAGTGATACCGGTGTAATATGATGCATTCAGGGAGGTAAAATACACAAGGAGAATATGCATTAAGTGGCAGGACACTTAGAAAAATTGTGCACAGAGTTATCTTGCTGTGCAAGTCCATAACTCCCTGAAAGAGGGAATATACACGGACAGTTCGAAGCTGCATTTCAGTTATGAACACTGCACTATAGGAAGGGTGTAAAGAGTTTGGAAAGAGTGCAGAAGAGATTCACTGGCATTTTCCCTGGATTGGAATATATATCTCTGAGGAGAGTTTGGACGAACTTGGATAATTTATTCTCAAGCATAAGAGGCTGGGGGGAGACCTGGGAGAAGTATATTATGGCGCTTGAAGGAGGGTCAACAGCTCACCCCAGCTTTCCTAAAGGCCAATGTTTATTGTTTAGCTTAAAATGCATTCGTGGAATTATGGTAAAATGTTCATTTTTTTGTTACATTTTAGATCTGGTTACGCAGTTGTCACTTGTGTGTTTGTTGGGTCATTCTGACTGTAACTGGGGTGTGTAATAATCACTTCTCCCCCACCTGTATGTGACTGGAATGGTTATCATGGAGTGATGGTGCTCTGCCTGTTTTTGTGCTTGCCACAATAAAAACGGCTGTTGAGTTAAACGAGTTTCTTTCCTCTGCCACAATGGACCAAATGCTCACCACGTTGGTGTCAGGAGTGGGATTAGAAATAGATGGCGCAATTGAAGAGCTACGATGTTGGATGGTGCACCTTAAAAACCAGGGAATAAGTCGAGGGACTAAGAGGTATGCCTCCCCCACACCCCTGGACCAGGATCCCAAAGATAGGATGCCAACCCGGAGGGAGAGGGAACCTGGGAACCAAGCATCGTGCCTTCCCAGGGAACCCTGACAGTGCAAGCGTACCCAGGCTCCCCAACCCTGGGGACATGGCGGAGCATATCACCCGCCTCCCTCGTAGCCTGCGCTGGGAAACCCAAGGCGCTGCCGCCATGGGAGGACGGGCAATGTGGCAGGCACAACCAACACTGCCCCAGAAAGAGGAGGACCAACAGGCCCCAGCAAGAAGGTCCACCCTGAAACTCCCCAGATGCAATGGTACCGGTCACCTGGAGCCTTACCTCGCACATCGACCTTAAAGCATGGCACAAGGGGAGGAGCCAGTGGTGAACATGTTCTGCTGAGGGCCCTTCTCGACCTAACGCCAGCTGAGCGGTGTGACTACAGGGCCCTGGTAGTGGTGTTTTGGGCAGAGGCCTTTGGAAGGAGCAGTGACGGATAAACTGGGTAGCAGACAGGGCCGTGTGGGAGAAAGTCTGGGGACATCCGCGGCAGATCTCTGCCACTGTGCTCAGCATGGCTATCTCCAGTTCCCTCCCGAGGCCCAGAAAGTGCTGCCTTCCATGCCTCGCCTTTGTAACGGCTCTGACACTGAAGTGCCTTCGCCAGCACATTCGCGTGATATTAGCATCGTTGCTGGCCGAGGCGCTGGTAGAAGCAGAGAGGGCAGAGCAATTTTATACCCCGAGGCATTCCAGCGTTGCCCTGCATGCTGTGAGCCCAGGCGTGTGTCACCGAGGCGGAGGAGGATTCTGACGAGGAGGCATTCGTGAGACAGATCCAACCAGTGCCGCACCCGCCCCACTGCATGCCACCGAGTGATCTCCGCTACCGGTGCGGTGAGGCAGCCATTCGCCCATAATGCCTGGCACCAGTGCCACTCCACAGCCCAACGCAGCCATCGGGAAACACCAAGAGAGTGGTGCCACCCGAGACCTCCAGCATAATCCCTCTGTTGCCGCCTCTCCGGGTGGGCCGTTTGGGTGAAGAGAAAAGCTTATACGTGGACTGCGTGGTAGAGGGCATCAGACGCCAGGCGTTGGTGGACTCGGGGTCAACCATCTCCATCGCTGGTCCCGGTGCTCTCCCCAACACGGACCAGCTATCCTCATCTGGGTGGGCAACAACACTGGTCCAGCTGGCTACGGTCACCGGCGACTGAGCGCTGATGAGAGGGAAGAGGTAGCCGTACATCACAGCGGGGAAAAGCAGTAGAGCATGAAGTGTGGCTAACTGACACCCGTGAGAACGGTATCTTTGGCCTGGACCCGCTGTCCCGCTGGGAGGCCTGGGTGGATCTACCGAGGGCAACCGTCTACATTGGCATTAAAGCCGTCGCTCTCCAGCAGTGTACCCCCAGGAAGCGGGCCAGGTGGGCACAGCAACAACCACCACCGGTCTCACTGCGGCCCGCTGCAGTTCAGCGCACCCTACGGAACCGGGGCAAGCCGTGGTGACGATGCTTCAGGTGGCACCCAATGGAGAGGTAGATCTCCCCATCATTGACCACCAGTAGCTGCGCAGTGCCCGGGTGAGGGGATGACGGCCAGACTGGGCAGAGGGTCCAGGGACCAAAGCCCTATACTCCCAGTGGGCACACTTGAGGTGCTCAGTAGGTTGCTGTGGCAGTTCTCTGACGGTGACAGGCATCTCTTGCAGCTGGTGCTCTCCCGGGGGCCCCACGCCACAGCATGGTGGGGGCCGGCCATTTCAGGGGTCACAAAGACGTAGGGGAAGCTGTGCAAATGCTTCTGTCAGCCTGGATACAGACAGGACTTGGACTGTTTGTGCACTGCTGTGATGTTTGCGTGTCCCAGAAGGGGCCGGACTGAGAGTCTGGAGCACCAATGCAGCAGTACCAGGTGGGGGCCGCAGTTTGGGCCTACTGCCCCACCCGGAAGAACGACTACCCCCCAAGCTTGGAAGCCAACAGAAGGAGCCAAGAGAGGTTCTCAACCACATCTCTGATGGGGTATAGTGGGTGCAGTTGCCCAAGTGACAGTGGTGCTATGCTGGGACTGGCTAGCAACTTATTGGTCCATGGCCACCACCAGTCTCCCGAGGCTGAAGGAAGGAAGTGACACTCCGATTGCTCTTCCTCTTGCCTCACTAAACAGTGCTTCCCCTGAGGGAGGGGCTAAAGACACCACCAGTACCCCAGGCAGCAGTCACCAGCAGGTCCTTTGGATTTTGCTGTGGACAATGGGGTTGTCTGGGATGGCTGACCCCTCAAGTGGGGGCAGTGTGGCGCTCTGGGAACACGTTCAACAGCCTGCCCCAGCATTCTTTGCGATCAACGCTACTTATTGCTTTTGTTTAAAATGTGTTTGTGGAATTCTGGTGAGATGTTCAAGTTCATTATCATTACATTTTAGCTTTTGGGTTATACAGTGTTTGTTATCACTTTGACTGTAACTCGAGTGTGTAATAAAGACCTTCCCAATTTGCATGCCCTCACAGAGCAACGGTGCTCTGTTATTGTGCTTGTCGTAATAAAACCGGCAGATGAGATAAACAAGCTCTTGTCTGTTCACCATGGATGGAATGCTCACCACAATATAAAATTGTGGGAGACATAGATAGGGAGCATAATCAGAATCATTTTTACCAGGGTGGAAATATCAAATACTGGAGGGCATAGGTTTGAGGTGAGAAAGGGAAAGGTTAAAGAAGATTTATAAAGCAAGTTTTAAAAAAATGCAAATTGGTAGGTGCCTTTCTGACAGTGGTAAAAGCACACAGGATAGTAATGTTTAAGAGGCATTTAGACAGACACTTAAACAGGCAGGGAATAGAGGGATATGGACAATATGCAGAGAGATGGCACCATAGCCAGCACAGACATTGTGGGCTGAAGGGCCTGTCCCTGTCTGTACTGTTCTATGTTCCATGAGAGGAACACAATGGGATCACTCTTTTACATTGCCCACAAGAAGGGGATGACACTTTTGCAAGAGACAGGGTGGGAAGAGGAATAGTCCAGGCAGCTCACCCTGTCTCTTGCAAAAATGCTATCCCCTTCTCACAATTCCTCCGTCTCCACCACATTTGCTCCCAGGATGAGGCTTTTCTTTCCAGGATGAAGGCGATGTCTTTGTTTTTTAAACAAAGGGGCTTCCCTTCCTCCACCATCAACTCTGCTCTTAAACGCATCTCTCCCATTTCACGCACATCTGCACTCACCCTATCCATCTGCCACCCCACTCGGGATAGGGTTCCCCTTGTCCTCACCTACCACCCCACCAGCCTCCGGATCCAACATGTAATTCTCTGTAACTTCTGCCACCTCCAACGGGATCCCACTACCAAACACGTCTTTCCCTCCCCACCCTTTCTGCTTTCCACAGGGATCGCTCCCTACGTGACTCCCTTGTCCATTTGTCCCCTCCATCCCTTCCCACCGATCTCCCTCCTGGCACTTGTCCTTGTAAGCGGAACAAGAGCTACACCTGCCCTTACACTTCATTCCTCACCACCATTCAGGGCCCCAGACAGTCCTTCCAGGTGAGGCGACACCTCACCTGTGAGTTGGCTGGTGTGGTATACTGCGTCCGGTGCTCCTGGTGTGGCCTTTTTTATATATTGGTGAGACCCGACGCAGACTGGGAGACCGTTTCGCTGAACACCTACGCTTGGTCTGCCAGAGAAAGCAGGATCTCCCAGTGGCCACACATTTTAATTCCACGTCCAATTCTTATTCTGATATGTCTATCCATGGCCTCCTCTATTGTCAAGATGAAGCCACACTCAGGTTGGAAGAACAACACCTTATATTCCATCTGGGTAGCTTTCAACCTGATGGCATGAACATTGATCTCTCTAACTTCCGTTAATGCCCCTCCTCCCCTTCCTACCCCATCACTGATTAATTTATTTCCCCCCCTTTCTTTTCTCTCTCTGCCCATCACTCTTTGCCTGTTCTCCATCTCCCTCTGGTGCTCCCCTCCCCCTTCCTTTCTCCCTAGGCCTCCCGTCACATGATCCTTTCCATTCTCCAGCTCTGTATCCCTTTTGCCAATCACCTTTTCAGCTCTTAGCTTCACCCCTCCCTCTCCTGTCTTCTCCTATCATTTTGGATTTCCCCCTCCCCCTCCTACTTTCAAATCTCTTACTATCTTTTCTTTCAGTTAGTCCTGACGAAGATTCTCAGTCCGAAATGTCGACAGTGCTTCTTCCTAGAGATGCTGCCTGGCCTGTTGCATTCCACCAGCATTTTGTGTGTGGTCAGTGCAAATTTCATTTGCTTTCGTTGGCACAGCACCTGGTGGCTCCCCTGCATGATCATCCTCCTGCTCTTCTGTGCCTTTCAATAGCCGCTTATGTATCACTGGCAATATTGCACAATACTGTAATAATGTCGCCAATGTTAGTCCATTTAGCAATATCCTTTTGTCTAATCCAGCTGAAGTAGATCTATTACATTCAGCCAGTTTGCAGAGGAATCCTCACACCATCATTCATTAGTGTCCCGGAAGGAAAAAGTGTTAATTTTCTTGGCAACTAGAAAAATCTAATGTGAGCAGCCAGTTAAGATGTACATGACTGTTATTACCACATGAGATCAGCATAAAGACTGATTCCTATAAAATATCTCCATTGCTTTCATACTTTGCTCATGTTGAATAAATAATTTATAAGAGCAGCCACGTGATTTTTGAAGATGACGGTCATCATTGTCAAATGCAATAACACTCCTTTGCATTCCTCCTTTAGCCTGACTTCTAGAACTTCATCTGAGAGAATGACTCTTATCCCTGTTCATTTTCAGATTACTGGCACAGTTCCAGTGCACTGCACAACAAGTATTTCTCCACAAACATTGAAAACTTTTATTTTCAAGTTGAACTCTTGTTCTTCTGTTCCTTCACCACCACTGTTGTCATTATTATTCTCAATTGAGAGTACAATTATGATTGGAAGAATGCCGTCTTTCTTCAGTGAGAAGATCTTGGGAAGTCCCAAATGGCTCCTTCCTGCAGTCACCTTGTGAAACCCACCAGTGCATTGCATTAACTCTACACCACTAACTTTTAACTACACGATTAACTTCAAAAATCTGCCAGTTTGATTTCTACTTAAAACACTAATAGTGCCCAAGATTTATTTTGTAGAAATGCCTTTTGATTTTTTGCTTTGTTCAGGAGACAGGGAAAGTAGTGAAAGGTAATAAAAAGACAATTTAATTTTTCCCTTGACAGGTTGCAATCTGAGGAGGTGAAGTGTTTATAAAAATTCTTGAATTCATTCTTTATTTTAGAAGGATGAATTATTATACTTTGTCAATATCCTTGGTCCCCGGGATAACACTACCATTTTCCAATTTTGCCATTAATTGTATCAGGAATCGCCAAAATCTTTCTCACCATTACAATAAGGATTCTTTGATCTGTTTCAAGCTACGTTTATCTATAAGTTATGCTGTGAAGTCTTTGGTTCGATTTGTGCCTCTTTTGGTAGGCTGAGGAATACTGAAATTCCTCCGTTTTTCTGATTTGTTACTTTTCTGATTTTATTTCATTTCCTTGATTCCTCAACAAAGAAACAAAATGTAACACATCTGCATTTGGACCACCATACATCTGGTTATGGAGTAGATGTTCACATTTATTGCAAGGCAGTAATCTGATGGATAGGATTTCCTAACCCATCTGATTTAATTCCTTTGATTTTAATGGAATGAATATCAGCTGGCTTTTATTATGGTTGGTCAATCTGTTCCACTGGATTTCCAGGCATGAAGTGAAGATAAAAATGCACTCTTATTATTGCACACACCGAGATTGTTCAATATAATTGCTTACTAATTTATTACACAAATAAAATTCCGCCAACTGGTTTGTTGTCACAGAGCTTTACCACTGGCAGAATTAATAGTTTAAATAAACAACAGCAGAAAACATTTTGCTGTTTGTTCAGAGGAATATAATTTGTCTATTTACATACTGTAGGTTTCTATAAATCTGCTGGCATAACTTATCCTGATGCATGTTTGCATTTGCCACATCTCATGCACCATTCACTAGTTCAACAGAACTGTTGATCTGTATGAAACTAGACCTCTATCACATAGTTGAGATCAATCAAGCTTCCCATGATCCTTGTCTGCAACTTAGGCATAATCGTATTAAAGCCACTTCAGCCAGCCCCTACAGTGGGGTGCATTATTGTCTATAAGGCTTCTGTCATCAATTCCCTGCTCTGATCTCTGTGTTGCTTCCATGAGCTGAGGGTAAACTGCAATGCTCTTTATCCCAGGATCTCTCTGTCTCCAAGGTACTGAAAGGATGGTTGGCAGTTCAAACCAACTCAAAACTACTTCATTAATTAAAAGGAAAACTGACAGCATCAGAGTAGCATGCCTTACTGTGGATTTCTTTCGCAGAGACAGATTGTTACAACATCAACTAATCCTTACAGTGGTACAGCCTTGAACAGCATGACTGTTAACCAGTATCACATACACCTGCACTTATTCAACATCTTTCTCTAGATGTTGCTATTGGAACTTTTGATTTAGTCTGGTATAAACTCCAGTGCTCTCAAGCTGTGCCCCTTTAAAATCCAATTCTGCACAACACGTCAAATCCTAGAGGGCATAGCTTCTAGGTGAAAGGGGGAATATTTAAAGGGGTTAAGACAGGTGTTTTTACTGTATACACAGAGGGCGAGAGTGCCTGGAATTCACCAGCAGGGAAGTGATGAAAGGAAATATGAAGGCAATATTTAAGAGGCATTTAATTAGGCACATGAACACCAAGGAGAGAGCAATATGGTGCAATCAAATGGGATTGGTTTGGATTGGTATCATGGTTGGCACTGACTTCATGGATTTAAGTACCTATTCCTGTGCTAGGTTCTATGTTCTATAATTGATACAGACATGTGTCAGAAAGACCAGAATTTACAGGCTTTAAGGTGAGGGAGAGAAGTGGGACTATTTGCATTGTCCTTCCATTTAAATTGTATGTAATTGGCGGTTTGAAAGGGCTCCTTCAAAGTTGTCTAATATCCAAAACTATCTAATATTGTACCTATATAAATCATGGTTTTTTTGTTTCTAAGTATAGCACTAATGGCATTCATGTAAATTTGGGCATAAATCAGGTCACATACTCCCATACATATTTAACATAATGGGAAGTGGTAGTAATTAGTCCTGGGTCATGAGTGTTAACATTCAATATGATGCAATTTAATTCAATGGAAATGAACTTTGGATGCATGGTGCAACGTATATAAGCTATTTCATCACGCCGCTGACACATGTAGTCAGGACTGAAGTTTTTACCCCTAAATCAGTATTCCACCGGTGGTCTAAAATCATTGGATTATCCAATTATTGTAGGAATGGAATACAATCCAATTAACTTTAATCACTCTTGAATTCAGAGCAATTGCATAAGGTAGTTTGAAGTATATTTAGACAAAGTCTTAATGGAGACCAGAGACTAATGTCAATAAAATTGGAACCACTTTTTTCTTAAATGTGAGAACATGGTATTCTGACATATATAAAAGCTTCTTGAGCTTGTATGTTATGAGTGGGATTGGGACCTCACTGTGTGAAACACCAGCATATACTGCAGTACCAATTAAATTTCCAAGTGGACAATACAAGGAGTACAAAGATTTCTACCCTAGGAAAAATACTCGATCTACTCTGTCTATGCCTCTGATAATTTTAAATACTTCTCTCGGGTCTCCCCTCAGCTTTTGACAGTTCAGGGGAAAAAAGCCCGTGTTTGTCCAACATTTCCTTTGAGCTGAAACTCTTCAATCCAGGCACCAACATTGTGAACCTCTTCTGCACGCACTTCAGAGTCTCCACATCCTTCCAGTACTGTGGTGGCACACAACTCCAAGTGAGGGCTAACCAAATTCTCATACAGCCTCAATGTGAATTTCCACCTTTTATACTCAATCCACAAGAGGAAGGATGACACATACATCTCTATCACCCTACTCACATGTGTTGTCACTTCTAGGGAGCTATGGGCTGACATCACAATACCCCCCCCCCCCACCCCAATACCAATGCTGTGATGATTCCTTTCATTTATTGTATACTCTTTGACCTCGCAAAGTATACACCTCACACTTGTCCAAATTAGACTCCATTCACTGTTTTTCTACACATATTTCCAACTGATCTATGTCCTACGAAACCCTTCCTCACTGATCCACAAATATATCAATTGTTCTGTTGCCTGAAAGCTTACTAATCAGCTCATCTACATTTCACAAACTGCGGAAATCACAGCACTGAACCTTGCCGAACACCATTGGCTACAGAACTCCGGACAAAATAACACCCCCCTACCACTGGCCTCTGACTTCTACAGCAGGCCAGTTTTGAATCAAGTCTGCCAGATCTCCATGTGCTATAATCTTTTGGATTTGCCTACCATGAGGGATTTGGTTTAAATGGTTTTCAAAAGCCCATGATTGTAGACCCTACCCACTGCCATCAATAACCTCCATTATGGCCTTAATGAACTTGATCAAGTTTGTAAGGCATTTTTTCCCGGCACAAAGCCATGCTGCTGATCCCTAATTAGTCCATGCTTTCCAGATGTCAGTAAATCCTATCCCTAAGAATCTTTTCCAATAGTTTCACTGATATAAAGCTTACTGGCATATAACTCACTTGTTTATCCCTATGGCCTTTGATACATCAAGGAACGATGTTGGCTATTCTTCAGTCTGCTGGGACTTCACCTGTGGTTAAACTGAATACCAAGATCTCCATCAGTGCCCCAGCTATCTCCTCTCTTGCCCCTCTCCATAACATGTGATCCCTTTGAACTAATGTCCTTTTTGAATGCATCTACCACAACCATCACCATTCAAATGTTTCCTTCCGTCACTTTTGGATCTTTTGCCATTCCTTTTCAATTTTTGCACCCTAGTTCCTAGATTCTCCACCAACTTGAACTATCTGTATGTGTACACATTTGCAATCTATGAGACCTTGCATTCTTCTGT
Organism: Hemitrygon akajei; assembly: GCF_048418815.1. Lineage (NCBI taxonomy): Eukaryota > Metazoa > Chordata > Chondrichthyes > Myliobatiformes > Dasyatidae > Hemitrygon > Hemitrygon akajei. The sequence goes on from NC_133130.1 coordinate 38,856,448, forward strand.
CTCCAGGAGTTTAACCCTAGCTTTTCCAGTCTATCCACAATTAAAGCAACTTTATCCTAAAATCATTTTAACAAAATATCTTCTGATCTCTGCCGATGGAAGGCTTTAGTGTTTGAGAAAACAGGTGTAAGGATGGTGGCTGGAGATGTACATGTTTTTGCCAGTTTCAGTGCAGGCAGCTCATTATATTCAGACTGCCTGATCCCTGTGACCATGGCAGGTCATGATAATATTCACTGGCTTATTGTCTCAGCAGTGGACCCAATTTCATGAGTGAGTAATACCAGTTTAACCTGATTGCTATAACCAAAGGGAACCTCTTTAAGGGGAGGTGCGCTGTATCTGCAGTAAGCACCAAAGACATTCTATAGCTGGCATTGAAGAGATTTAGTAGAAACATTCACCAACTCTGGACTAAAGTCCTTGATGCTTGCAGTGTAGAAGAGGAGAGTCCTGACTCTCATGGTATCTAGAAAGTCCCCCAGACACAATCACAGAAGCCAATGAGAGAACACAGACACAAGCATAGATTTCAGTGAGGATACCCTTACCCTCGGAAACTGCCCTGCCATCGAAACTTAAGTAGGAGAGTTTCTTGCTGAACTCCTCAAAGTTCAAAACAAATTTATTATCAAAGTATGTACTGTATATGTCCCAAATACTTCCCTGAGATTCATTTTCTTGCAGGCATTCACAGTAGAACAAAGAAATACAATAGAACAGTGAAAAACTACACACAAAGTCCTTGCAAAAGACAAACTGTGCACATACGAATACCACCACTACTGATGATGGTGATGTCTGTCTCAAAAGACAATTTGTACAGCGGCACTGGAGTGTCCTCTTCAGGACATGAGCCTAGGCGGGAGGTATGGATATCCCAGTCATCAAGATAACCCTCTCGGCCTCACCAGTGTAGTCCAAAGGAAAGCAAAGCAATACGCTTGGTACGAGCTTGGCTGCAGGAGTTGTTGGAAGGATGATCAGTGATGTCCAACCACCTTAGGGGATCCACTCTGGATTCTCTGCTTGGGTTTACCACCTGTAGCCTTCATCTCTCCTGAGGCTGCCCACAAAGCAGTGAGGCTACTTACCCACATCTGGGGATCTGGTTCACGAGCACCAGGGCGTGTCCACACACCGGTGGGCCTGGGTGCTACGGCTGCAGGGGCCAGACCTCCTCCCCGCCCTCTGTAGTTCAGCCGGGGTCTGAAAGGTGTCCAGTTTCCATGTGTCGCCAGTGAGGAGGCACTACATGAGGCCTGCTGTTGGAGAGGCTATGATCTGGAAGGGAGGGACATGTGTATTTAGCTCTCCTTTTCACAAGACTGATAGTTGGTGGCAGAAGCTGAAAGTGAGAGTGACAAGTTTAACCCACTACACTACCACACTGGACGCATCACACCAACTACTTGACACACCACCACCACTAATAATGATAATAAGTAAGTAAGTAAATAACACTGAGAAAATGAGTGGTAGAGTCCTTGAAAGTGAGTCCATAGGTTGTGTTCAATGATCAGCTCAGTGCTGAGGTGAGTAAAGTTATCCATGTTGGTTCTGGAATCTGATGGTTGAAGGTTAATAACTCCCTGAATGGACAGTCTCTGGCTGAGAGGCCTTTTCTCTCCTCTCATCTCTTCTTCACCTATCAAAATGACTTGTTCTGCAACATTCTGTTCCCTCAACAGGTAAAGCCCACTCCTTGGGGAGTGTCTGGTAATGAACCATGTCTGGGAGCATCTTGTTTGTAAAGAAGTCCGAGGTTAAGACTACATCCTTCAGCACCTGATATCACTCACTGTAGACTTTAACAACCTTGAAGAAAGCTATAAATCTGGATGGAATCATAGCAACAGTCAGTAGAAATCAGTCGGCAGCTAACTTGCAAGCAGTTAATGATTCCTTTAAATAGCTCTGCTGGGAATTTGGAGGTGGGTGGCAGACAGATCTTCCAACAGGTCAATGCTAGTCCTGAGCAAAGTGAAGAGAGGGTATATGCTGAAGCAGGAGCCCTGGCATCAAATCAGTCTGATGGATGTCATCAACTGGTGGCCAGCGTGGCCCATATTACAGGAATGTAGTCAAACTTTCATTACTGTATTGAAATCAATTCAACACCCTTGGGCCCAAACAACAGGCCTTGCCAAATGAAATTTGCTGCCATAATCTTTCACTGCTATGTTCTTCATACCATTTCAATTTGCAACGAAATATATTAAATCACTCACTGAAAGTAACACAAATGAAAGCAACACCACTGTCACATGCATTAATAGGCATATATTTATTATCTGCAAAATTAGGAAACATCCAAAGACACTTTCTGCATACGTTTAACTTTGGTTTTATGTGCGAACAGCTGCACAGTAATATGGTAGAGAGCTGTCAGCAATAATACCTTTACCACTTAGGAGTGAATCAGTGTGTTAATTATTCATCTGACAGTTGAAATCTGAGACTGCTATCATCAGCATTGATGACGGTGTAAGGTTGCCAAGGAGAAATATGTTACTGGTGCCATTTTAAAGACTTAGCATCATGTTACCATGGATAGCAAAGGCAAATGCAGGTTCAGGTTGGTTAGAGCTGCATTTACTGAATGGAAAAGATGGAAAATGTACCAGCAATAATGTAGGAAATAACTATAAATATTGACTGCAATTTCATATTAAGTTTTCAGGTATACAGTATTTTATTCTGACTGAATTTCTTACTGAGGTGAAGACACTTCTTATATTGGTTTTCCTACCAGTACTCACATTGAACTGAAGTCCATTCTAGTTTCTGTCCTTGTTGGACTATTTCCATTGGAGTAACTATGAGCAGATGAAGGTGGCTAAAACTGAAAAGAGCAAACAGTCATATAAGAATTTTTAAAGCACTCCTTGTCCAAAATATCCCCGTCTCTCCAAATGAAAGACCCTCATTCCAGCTGTGCTTTTGGATTCTCTGGGGTCTGAGTGGAACAGGAAAATGTACAAGAAGCTTTCACTATGGATCAACTGAATAGGAATTGGAATTGTTTTATAATCATCATGTATCAATGATAGTGAAAAACTGTCTTGCACACTGCTTGTATAGATCAGATCATAGGATTATAAAGAGAGTGTTTGACACATGGGCCTTCATAAATTAAAGTATTGAGTAGACGAGTTGGGATGTTATGTTGAGGTTGTACAACACATTGGTGAGGCTTAATTTGGAATATTGTGTGCAGTTCTGCTCATTTACCTACAGGAAAGATATCAATAAGGTTGAAATAGTACCAAGAAAATTTACAGGGAGGTTGATGGGATTTCAGAACACGAGTTGTAGGGAAAGGTTGATTAAGTTAGGACTTTATTCCCTAGAGCGTGGGAGAATGACGGGTGACTTGACAGAGGTATACGAAATTATGAGATGGCAGATGCAAGCAGGCTTTTGCACCCAGTTTGGATGCGACAACAACTAGAGGTCATAGGTGAAGGGTGAAAGGTGAAATTCTTAAGAGGAACCTGAAGGGGTTTTTATTCACTCAGAAGGGGTGCAAGTGTGGAATGAGCTGTCAGGGAGTGGTGGACAACTGTTCAGGAGGAACTCAAAATATAATCTCCAGGGAGAAAGACGTCTTTAGTAATTTAAGAATTGACCATGGGGAGATCAGTAATCAGAGAACTCTTCCAAGTGAGAGAAAATTATAGTGGACATTTATAGCTCTACAAAAGCAAACCAAAAAACTATGTATATTTAAAATCAGGAAAAAAAAACAGAAAAGAATGCAAATTGCCAATATGTCAATCAGCATCTATAAAGACCGTATTTATAGTCAAAGGCCTATAAAAACACAAGAAAATTGCAGCTGAAGTAGGCTGTTTGACCCCTCAAGCCTGCCTTTTGTCTTCTGAACACCAAAGTATTTAGATCTAATTTCTTTTGCAGATTGTGCATCCCTCTCAATTCTCGATTCTCTTCTAGACTGCTTAAAATGCAAATATATTCTTTCTTAAATAGGATAATCAAAAGAGTGCACAAATACTCCAGCAATGGCCTCACCAGTACCCTGTACAATTGTAACACTTCTTCTCCTGCAATAAAGACCAATGTGTTATTGTTTCCCAAATCACTTAGGGTAAAAAGCTACCCGAGTTGCAAATTTTCATATACAGAGTAGCAAATAGAGATTTGGTGGTGGGTGTTATGACATTTGAAATATTTAGACAGGTACATGGATAGGAAATGCAGGCAAATAGGACTAGCTCAAGTGGACACTTGGTCAGCATGGTCAAGGTTGGCCAAAGGGCTTGTTTCAGTGCTGTGTAACTCTGTGACTCTCTGACACTCACTCAAATTCTCCATATCCACCTGCAGACTCCTAAATTCCTATCCTCAAGACTAAGGGATACTTTGTTTTCTGTTTTCACTTTAATTCTAGACATTCTTTCCCTCACTGTAATAAAAGGAAACCTTTGCAATTTGAGATGCAATGGCATGCAGATGTCAACATGCAGAGTGGTGTTTTGACAATATGATTTGTGACGCACACCAATGTTAGAAGTGTGAATAGTTCCCAGAAAGTAAATTAAAAAGCAAAATACTACAAGAAAGTGAAAATAAGAACAGAAACTGATGGAAATGCTCGTCAGATCAAGCAACTTCCATGGCAAGGGAAAAAAGTTCTTAAAAAGGAAAAGTTAGAAATGAATCAAGTTTGAAATTTCATGGAAGGGGCTGAGAGGATAACAAGGAAGATCTGCAAGAGGGCAGAGACGTGAAGAGGCTGAATGACGCAGGTAGTGGTGGTGCTGACTGACAAAGACGACAAATGAAACATGAAATACCAGAAGAGAAGAGAGAAGATGATTGATTGTGGTTTTATTACTATTGTCACATACACTGAGGTATAAATGAAAAGCTTATCTTGATACAGATCAATTCGTTAAATAGTGCATTGAGGTGTTACAATGTAAAATAACAGATGCAGAATGAAGTGTAACTTTCTACAGAGAAAGTGCATTGTAGGTAAAAAGTAAGAAGCAACATCACAACAAGGTAGATTGTGAGGTCAAGAGTCCAATGTATTGTCTTATGGAACCATTTATTAGTCTATAACAGTGGGGCAGAACTATATAAATGCTGGAATGTGAAAATACAAGACTGGAAAGGCTGATTATCTGTAATTGTTGCCTTTAGTATTGAGTCCTGATGGTTGTAAATATTTAGTTTTCTGACATTGCAACTCTTCTATTGAGATTTTAAAATATTATTGTTTTTCAGGCTTTTTATTTTGCACTTGATGATGATAGTATTGGCATTGATAGTGAAGGCGGGGTGAAGTTAAGATGGTGCTAAACGGCAACTCCTTTGCTTGCATCTTTGGAAACAGCTTTATTTCTACTTTTGATATCTCTTACTTTCCTTTTCAGGGTGTGGGGGGTTCTTTTGAAGACCTTGACCTGCAGTTACACTCTGATGCCGGTTCTTTACGGGAATGGGACACGCTGTCAGGGCCTCACAAACGGCTGCTTTTTGATATTCCATGGACGCGACCTGGAGGGTTCTGGGATTTCGTGGCTCTGGGGATGTGCTCATTCTAGGCCAGTGCCCCTGACTGAGCTATTGCTGGAGAATACGGAACATTGGGGGCAGCGGGTTAGCTACCAGGGGTTGTGTGTCCAGAGAGCTGTGCCCTTTCATAGAAGCATAGAAAACATAGAAAATAGGTGCAGGAGTAGGCCATTCAGCCCTTCAAGCCTGCACCACCATTCAGTATGATCATGACTGATCATCCAACTCAGAACCCTGTACCTGCTTTCTCTCCATACCCCCTGATCCCTTTAGCCACAAGGGCCATATCTAACTTCCTCTTGAATATAGCCAATGAACCGGCCTCAACTGTTTCCTGTGGCAGAGAATTCCACAGATTCACCACTCTCTGTGTGAAGAAGTTTTTCCTCATCTCGGTCCTAAAAGGCTTCCCCTTTATCCTTAAACTGTGACCCCTCGTTCTGGACTTCCCCAACATCGGAAACAATCTTCCTGCATCTAGCCTGTCCAACCTCTTTAGAATTTTATATGTTTCAATAAGATCCCCCCTCAATCTTCTAAATTCCAGGGAGTATAAGCCTAGTCGATCCAGTCTTTCTTCATATGAAAGTCCTGCCATCCCAGGAATCAATCTGGTGAACCTTCTTTGTACTCCCTCTATGGCAAGAATGTCTTTCCTCAGATTAGGGGACCAAAACTGCACACAATACTCTAGGTGTGGCACTCTAGGTACTTTCGGTGCCGACTCTCCGGACGTAGAGCTCAGGAAAAGCAACGCAACAGACTTTTTACATCATAAATCAACAAGTTGTTTGTTATATCTCCCCTCTTGCTGTGAAACGGGGGACACCTCTTTTTCCCTTATTGGGGGAGAGAGAGAGATTATGTTGAATAATCGGGTGAATGGGTAGTATTTGGGGCACTGCAAGTCTGTGCCTTTATTGTTGCTTTGCTGCACACGAATTCTCGGTGGAGGGTGTTGTTGCTTTTTTGCTGGTGGGGAGGTGGTCGTTGCCTTGCTGTTGGTTGTGCCTGGGAGGGGAGCTGTTTGGAGATCTAATGTTTTAACTGTCATTCATTCTTTAGACGCACGTCTGTTTTTGTGGATGTCTGTGAAGAAAAAGAATTTCAGGATGTATACTGTATACACTTCTCTGACATTAAATGCACCTATTGATCATTCCTAATTGGACTGAGAATTAAGAAATACCACTTTGCTGGACCTGAAATTACATAAAGACCAGACAGATGTTCTTCCTAAAGGACATGAATGAAACAAACAGGCTTTTCACAATCTGGCAATTTCATTGCTATAATTGTTGATCCATTATCTCTAAAAATGTCATCAGCTGAATATAAGTTCTCCAAATGACAAAGCAGAATTTGAACTCATATTGCTAAATTTATGGCACAGGCCTCTGGATACCAGCCCAGTGACAAACACAATACCACTTCATTCTGTGTACAGAAGAGCATCAAAACTTGACAGATATACGCTTATAGACCTTAAGACATAGGAACAGAATTAGGCCAAATGGCCCATTGAGTCTGCTCCAGCATTTCACATGACTGATCCATTTCTCCCTCAGCCCAAATCTACTGCTTTCTTCACATACTCCTTCATTCCCTAACTAAGCCTAACTAATCAAGAATTTATCAACTGCCTTAAATATATCCAATGACTTGGCCTTCACCCTGCCTGTGGTAACAAATTCCACAGATTCACCACTCTCTGGCTAAAGAAATTCCTCTTCATCTTCATTCTAAATGGACGGTCCTTTATTCTGAGGATGTCCTTTGTTCTTAGACCATAGGACCACCATAGGAAACATTCTCTCCACATCCATTCTAACTCAACGTTTCAACATTTGATAGGTTTCAATGAGATCATCCCTCATTTTTCTGAATTTCAGTGAATAGAGACCTAGAGCCATCAAACACTCCTCATATGACAAACCTTTCAAACCAGGTACCTTTTTGGTGAACCTTCTTTGAACTCTCTTCATTTTCACCACATTCTTTCTGTGATAAGGGGTGAAAACTGCTCACAACACTCAGCAGTGCCTTATAAAGCCACAAGATTACATGTTTGCATTTAGGCTAGTCCTCTTGAAATGGATGTTAACATCGCATTTTCCTTCTTCAGCACCGAAGCAACCTGCAAATTAACCTTCAAGGAATGAGGATGCGCAAGTCCCTTTGTACCTCAGATTTTTGAAATTTCACTCCATTGTGTCTACACTTTTATTTTTTCGACCAAAGTTCATGACGATATACTTCCCGACACTGTAATCCATCTGTCACTTCTTTGCCCATTCTCCTAATCTGTGTAAATCTCTGCCTATCCTGTTTGGTATTTCTTCCAGGAATTTCAACAGATTTGCAGGCAACATTTCCCTAAGGAAATCTTTCCTTAATGACTACAGCCTAGTTATCACATAACTCCCAAGTACTCCAAAACCACATCCTTAATAGTCGACTCCCACATCTTCCCAACCACTGAGATTAAACTATTTTATAATTTCATTTCCTCTGCCTCTCTCCCTTCATGAAGAGTGGAGTGACAGTTGTAAACTTCCAGTCCTCCAGAACCATCCCAGAACCCACTGATTCTTAAAAGATCATTACCATGCCTCCACAAACTCTTCAGCCATTTCCTTCAGAACTTTGAGGTGTGGACCATCTGGTCCAGGTGACTTATCTACCTTCAGACCTTTCAGTTTCCCAAGCACCCCCTCCCTCATTATGAAAACTTCTCATACTTCTGCCTCCTGACACTATTTAACTCCTGGCATACTGTTAGCGTCTTCCACAATGAAGACTGAAGCAAAATACTTATTCGGTTCATCCACCATTTCCTTGTCCTCCATCACCACCTCTCCATAATCATTTTCCAGCAGTCCAATATCTACTCTTGCCTCCCTTTTTCATTTTATATAATTGAAGAAACTTTTTGTTTCCCCTTTAATATTATTGGCTTGCTTACCTTCCAAGTTTTCCTTCTTTATGACATGTTTAATTGTTTTCTGTTGGTTTTTAAAAGTTTTCCAATTCTCTAGCTTTCCACCAGTTTTTGCTCTATTAAGATGTATCTATCTTATGGCTTCCAAATTGCTCCCAGAAATTCCGACCATTGTTGCTCCTCCGTCATCCCTGCTAGTGTCCCCTTCCAATCAATTTTGGCAAGGGTCTCTCATACCTCTGCAATGCTCCTTACTCTACTGTAATACTGATACATCTGACTTCAGATTCTTCTTCGCAAATTGCAGGGTGAATTCTATCATACTATGATCACTTACCCCCAAGTGTTCCTTTACTTTAAGCTCGCTAATCAATTCCGGTTCATTTCACAACACCCAGTCCAAAATAGCTGATCCCCTAGTGGGTTCAACCATGAGCTGTTCTAAAAATCCATCTTGTAGGCATTCTACAAATTCTCCCTCTTGGGATCCAGCACCAATTTGATTTCAATAGGTACATCTGATGTCACAGAAATGTATACATCTTGAAATACTTTTTCTTCACAAACATCCATGAAAACAGAAGAGTGCCCCAAAGAATGAATGGCAGTTAAATGTTAGAACCCCAAAGGGGAATAAAAACAGAGATATCAAAGATAGAAGTAAAGATGCTTTCAAAGATGCAAGAAAAGGAGCTGCCATTTAGCGCCATCATCATTTTCCCAATTCCCCGAATATTGAAATCCCTCATGACTGTTGTAACATTGCCCTTTTGACATTCATTTTCTATCTCCCATTTTAATTTGTAGACCACATCTTCACTGCAGTTTGGTAGCCTGTAAATAACTCACATCAGGGTCTTTTAACCCTGCAGCTTCTTAGTTCTACCCACAACGATTCTGTATCTTCTGACCCTGTCACCTCTTTCTAATGACTTGATTTATTTTTTTGCTAACAGAGCCATCCTACCCCCTCGGCCTACCTTGGGCATCAAGCTCCCAGCTATAATCTTCTTCCAGCCGCAACTCAGTGATGCCCACGTAATACTTGCCAATCTGTAACTGTACTACAAGTTAATCTACCTTATTCTGTATACTGCATGCATTCAAATATAACACCTTCTGTCCTGAATACATCACCCTTTTCAATTTTTTCCCCTTTTACATTGCATCTTCTCCTGTTCACTGCAATTTTGCCCAATCATTAACCTCTCCTTGCAAGCAGTCTCACTATACACTGCCCGTTGTAAACTAACTACCCTATCACTCTGGTTCCTATTCCACTGCTAAATTATTTTAAACCCCCTAAACAGCTCTAGCGAACCTGCCCACAAGTATATCGGTTCCCATCAGGTTCAGGTGTAACCCCTCCCTTTTGTACAGTTCGTACCTTCGCCAAAAGAGATCCAAATAAGCCAGAAGTCTGAACCCCTCCCTCTGCACCAGTTCCTTAGCCACGCATTCACCTGCTGAATCATCCGATTTTTACCCTCACTGGCGCGAATCTGGAGATCCCATTTTTCAGCTTTCTACCTAGCTCCCTAAAATCTCTCTTCAGGTCCTCCTCACTTTGTCTATCTATGTCACTGATGCCAATATGCACCAAGATTTCTGGCTGCTCACCCTCCTCCTTCAGAATGCCATGGACCCAAAATGACCCTGGCACCTGGGAGGCAACATATCATCTGGGTGTCTCTATTGCGTCAACAGAATTCCATCTCTATTTCTCCAACTATGGAACTGCCTATCATTACTGCAGACCTCTTCACCTCTCTTCTCATCCGAGCTACAGCAAAAGACTCAGTGTCACAGACCCGGTTGCTACAGCTCCACACCCTGTAGGTCATCCGCTCAACAATATCCAAAGTGGTATACTTATTAATACAATCTTGCAGTCTAGGGGTGACTACCTCCCTGTAGCTCTAATCTATCACTTCCTCAGTCTCCCCCAAGAGCCAAAGGTCATAAAAAGGAAACCAGGGTTCTCCCAGGATTCCCACATCTCATACACAGAACAGAACACAGCCCCAGAGCCATTTTCCCTGCACTAACTGTGATGTAACCAACTAGGAATCAAAAATAAAGAGCAAGAAGAAACTTAATGGATACTTATCTTGCCCAAGCCTGATCTCACCGAAGCCTGATGAGCGAAAGCCACTCCAACACTGGCCCACTCACATAATGGCCACTCTGCTTAACCCTGCCTTATTTTTATTTGCCCTTTCTGATGAATCCCACCAACTGATCGGGCACAGTCCAAATCCGAAAACTACTGCTAAGCACTGCCTTTTTTAAACTTCAGCCTGGACCTAAATTAACTCCCTGCTCCTCCTTGTGCTCCCACTCCCTGAATGGCCACAATCCAACTCCAAAAACTGCTGCAAAGCGCTGCGTTTTAAACTTCAACCGTGGACATAAATGAAATAGCTGTTCGTTCTCATGCTCCCACTCACTGGGTGCAGTCCAACTCCCTGAACATGTAAAACCAATTGGGTTCCAAGATGTATTTATTACAGTAGATCTAAGGGGAAAGCTTATCAATATACTGATAGCAAATTGGAAGGAGTTTGTAAGGTACTGCATTCAGATATTATTAACTAGATTCCAGATAGTCTTCATGGTGTGTTAACACATGGCTGTAGTGAACTCCAGTGTCTTCCCTTGCATTATTCTATATTTCCTTGATGAGGACATGTTAAAGAGAGAGGAAATAAAAGGTAGACTGCTACCACATCAGAACAGCAGGAAGCATGAAATCCTGCGAAAGAGGGAAAAGGAAAGAGAAAGCATTGAAATAATTCATCTTGCCATCCACCTCCCCCCACTCTTCAACCAATTTAATGGTGAAACCACACAACAGTGGAAATCATTTGCATTAATGGAATTTTAAGAAGATCTTTTTAACTCATGCCAAGCCAGCTTATATCCATTTTTAACATGCATTCTCAGTTCAAAACTAGTTCTGGACTAGGCAATTGCAATCATGTTAGCTATTATCCGTGTTAATTTTGAACGCCCCTTCCATCACTCTGAACGTAGTTCTCCAAGCCAATAACTTTGCCTCATTTATGGCATTCCTTGATTCCAGAAAAAGATACTCCTTGATTCATTGGAACCATACAGGAAAAGAGTAAGAACATGGTAAAAGTCATTTTTAAATGTTTGTAATTATTGGATTTTAAAGCAGCAGTAATTGTGAAATCACTTAAGCTTGTTGTTAATGATAATATGGTATTACTTTTCATTCTAAAAAAAAAACATAGATCGTGCAACTGGAATTTTAAACTGTGGCCCATCTGGGGGAAAGACTCAGAGAGGCACCTCTGTGAAGAAAAATTGAATATTTAATCAGCTCAGTCCTTCGCTTAGACAGAGATTGTTTTATCCTCTCACTAATGATATTCAGTCTGGAACTACCAAAGGAAATTGTCCACAAATGGAAGAATTGCCTTTGGGTTAATGATGTGTGTAGTCTGGATGAAATATGAAGTCGTCAGACTTCTTCATTCCTGACACTAGACAAAGCATTGTGGCCTCTGGTGTTTCTGAGTCTTATTATAACCTAATAAAGCTCCACTGTTTGCTTTCGTTCTCAAACCCCAGCAAAACTGGCCAGTTTCCTTACCCTTTTATACATGTGCTTGATAAAATTTTAAACGTGCCATGCAAAAAACCAACAACCTAAAATCAAAAGACCATGGCAACTCCCATATTATTCTTTAACTAGTTCTGCTTTTTGCCTGAAACTAATGGTTGAGTGGTGTTAATCACTACCATTGCATAGTGGTTAAGTTACTAAACCAACAGCCAATCATAGTTCCAGGGAGAAGAATTTAAGACCCATGTACTAGTAGTAGAAAATAAATTAAAGTAATTAAACATAGCCTAGATATAAAATGTAAGTTTTACTAACAGTTATTGTAAAAATTCATTCAAATTCATTATAGTCTTCTGTGAAGGAAAACTTGTCTCCTTACCTACCCTGGCCTGTTTGTGACTCCACACCATTGTAGTTAGCTCTTCACTGCTTCCTCAGTGCAGGGACAATTAAGCAGAATGGCACAGTTCATCAAGTCACTGCTTCACAGTGCTGGGTTCCCGAGTTCAATTCCGTTTGCAGCCTGTATGCAGTTTGCATTCTCTTCTTATGACCGCAAGAGCTTCCTCTGAGTGCTCTGCTTTCCTCTACGTCCCAAAAGATGTGCTGGTTTATAGGCCGATTGGGCACTTCGAAGTGTCCTTATATGTAGCTGAGTAGTAGAATCTGGAGAGAGTTGAAGAGAATGTCAGAAGAATTAAAATATTTTGAATAAAATATGGAGGTAATGCAGGATTGTTGTGAATGGGTGGTTGATGGTTGGTGCCAGCACTGAAAGCTGAAGGACCTGTTTCTATGCTGTATCTTTCAGTAATCTCTCGGTGATTGGTATTATCAGTATTACCATTCCATATCCCCTAAATCTGTAAATCTAAAAATGAAACATTTCTTCAGAACAAATTAATGAACAAATGAGTAAACAGCAGAAAATACGAGTTTTCTTGTAACTTAGTGCCTCACTGACAGAAACATCATTCATTTCTCATCTCTGATTCACTAACTGTACTTGAGAAGGTAGTAGAGAGCTGCCTCCTGGAATAGCGGCAGTCCTGTTGGTGAAAGTACTCTCAGTGCTGTTGGGGGCGGGGGTGAGGTCCGGGATTTCATCCCAGCCTTGATAAAGTCAGAATAGTGTTCAGTTTGGCAATTTGGTGGGATCCAGTAGGTGCTGGCATTTACATGCACCTGCTGTCCCTTTTCTTCTGGCTGGTAAATATTTGAGCACCCTTGCTCTGTCTCCAACCATTGTTATTCCACTCCTCATTCCAATTCTGACAAGTTGGTCCATGGCCTTCTTTACTGCCACAATGAAGCCACTCTCAGGCTGGAGGACCAACACCTCATATTCTGTCTGATTAGCCTCCAACCTGACAGCATAAATATTGATTTCTCTAAGTTCTGGTGATTTCTAATCCCCCCTTTCCCCACTTATCACTTTTCTTCTTCTCACCTGCTTATTGCTTCCCTCTGGTGCCTCTCCTCCTTCTGCTTCTCCCATGGTCCACTCCTCTCCTATCAGATTACTTCTTCTACAGCTCTTTACCTTTTCCATCCATCCCCTCACAGATTCTCAATTCCCCCATCAACCTTCCCCTTCTCTGGTCTCACCTATCAGCTCCACCCTCACCTTCTTATTCTGCTTTCTTTCTCTTTCCTTTCAAGTTCTGATGAAGGGTCTTGGCCCACAATATCAGCTGTTTATTCCTCTCCATAGATGCTGCCTGACCAGCTGAATTCCACTAGTATATTGGCCCTCTTTAAGCTTCATTGCATGTGATCTATCGAGATCGGAAAGTCCCGAGTGCAGCAGGCACTGCTCCATTAACACTAGTGATTTTACACATTGTGCTTAAAAGCCTCTTTAGGCACAGTAAGTTGCTTATCTGAGGTTAGTAACTGGTGATCCTTTTCATTTATTCCTAAATTGATATGAGTATGAAATGAAGACTTGACTAGTTGAAATAAACTTACCTGACAGCAATTAATTTTAAATGGATACCATTGATGGCAGTTGAATACCATTAGCCCATTAATTCGGTTGCTGAGAAAATAGTAGGACTCTATCTTGGGATAACAGTGAGGTGGTGATTGCTACTCTGCACGGACGGTGCAATATCAAAGTGATCTCATAACTCTATTATACAACAGTCACTTGATGAGGCAAGTCTCAAATTCCTGGAGTAAATGTTACCCACTGCAAAGTTCTCAACAGACCAGAGAAAGTGGCCTGGATTTCCTTTGCGGTTATCCTGTGGTTCTATAAAGAACCGGCACCCAGCTGCAGTGCATGAAAAGCACATTCTGGACTGGAGGCCTGATACAGGTACATCTAACTTCTCACTTGCCCCTGGGTTTAGCAAAAAAATCCAGGGACATTCTGTATTTTACTGAGGTAAGTGATCATATTCATTTTGGACCTTGGTAGTCACGAATGATGGACTATTTAAATTTGGAGATGATTGTCAGACCAAAATTGAAGTGGAATTATGGCACTTGCAACATTAGGGTAAGGAGAGCCCATGGATGGACTTTGAAACAAGTAGAATAATTTTATATTTGATTTTTTTTGTATTGGACAGCAAAATGTTTGCAAGCAAACTGAGAGGGATGAATAAAATGGGATAGAGTACAGATCTGGATGGCTCGAGTATATAGAGGCCAGGAAAATGTTGCCATGGACAAGATAATAATAATTTTAAAAAATGGAAGTGTGGAAGGGATTTCAAGCAGCTCTGGATGAGTTAAGGCAGGGATAAAGATGGTTAACATTATAGATTTGGGAATGGATGGTCTTAGCAATTGAGCAGCGCTCTGGTTTATCGAAGGTCAACTACAAGATCGAGATGACAAACAGACTGGTACAATTACTGATTCAAGAGTTCATAATTTTGAAATAATTCAACTGATGATGTACCAGGCACAAACCATTAGTACTATATTGAAATATAATAGGGGGTCAGTGTAGTTCCAAAATAAATACAGAACAGTTAGACATTTTTAGTCTAGATTTTTGCTTCTCTACGTACTGCCGGTTTATTGCAAAGGTTATGATGGTGCTCATGGAATAGCAATCCATAAATCTAGGTTAATAATATGGAAACAAGTTCCAATTTCACATAGAAAATTTAACTTCATCCAATTAAATAAAAATGCCAAATAATAAAAAAAATCTTTAATTAATGATAAGCAGGAGCTTGTACAGAGTCAATTTAGTCTTTTTTTTACTTGTCAACTGTGACATCTAGAGTTATCTCATGTCTATGTATCTCGGATTTAGCCTTCAATGGCCTGTCAATGTTGTCCTGTTTATGCAGAGCACTTTCCCCCCCACAAGAAATATACAATATTGCTATGTATGCTGGTAAAACGTTTGAATGCATTTAATGTAAGCCTGACGTTTGGTGATCTAGATCTTCAGAACTTGTTCATCACTTATGTTTGCACACGATATAAATTTTGGAAGGTTCCCATCAGAAATGTTATATTTAGACTAATTCAAATTGAGTGTAACCCGCATTGGGACAGATTTGCAAAGTAACATTGACAGTTCCTTGGAACCTTGTGGCTAAACTGACAGTATATTTGGAACTCTACTATTTGAATACGCATATTTAATATTTAACTTCGCTATGTAGACTTTGGGCTGGCTGATGGTGTAGTGGCATCAGCACTGGACTGCAAGGCAGATGGTCTTGAGTTCAAACACAGCTGGGTCCCAACCTGGGCAGCAGCAGTATCTGCACAGAAGGTAGGCCTGGCAATCTTCTTCCATATCTTGCCATGAATACCCTATGGTCCATAAGGTCATGAAGAGCTGGACTCGACTAAACAACTGAACAACAACAACACGGTTAACTTACTTCCTCAGACAGAAATAACATTCAGAGGAGATACAAGCGTAGGTTGGCGCAATAATTATTTACAGCTCCGGAGACCCACTTTTGATCATGGTCACTGGTGGAGTTATCACGTTCTCCCAGTAGGTACATGGAGTTCCCTGGGTATGGGAACATAGAACACTAAATTGTTAAATTGGTTTATTGTCTCAGGTACCAAGGTATAATGAAAATCTTGTCTTGCATAGAGATCAACTTATTACAACATTGCAGTGAGGTAGTATGAGGTAAAACAATAACAGAGTGCAAGATAAAGTGCTACATTTACAGAGAAAATGCAGTGCAAGAGGACAATAAGATGCAAAATCATAACAATGTAGATTGTGAGATTAAGAGTCTATCTTATCGTGCTAGGAGACTGTTCAATAGTCTTATCACTGTTGTCCTTGGGCCTTCAAGGCCGTGTATTTTCTGCTCGATGGGGGGGGGGAGAAGAAAATACGTCTGGGGTGGGGTCTTTGATTATGATGGCTGCTTTACTGAGAAAACAAGGAGTGCAGACCAAGTCCATGAAGGGAAGTTGGATTCTGTGATGTGCTGAGCTGTGTCCATAACTGTCTGCAGTTCCTTGTGGTCCTGGGCAGAGCAGTTACCATACCAAGCTGTTATGCATCTGGGTGGGATGGTTTCTATGGTGCACCAATAAAAATTAATGAGGATTAGTCTCCTGAGGAAGTAAAGGTGTTGATGATTTTTCATGGCTATGCTATGTATGTCACTGAATCAGGACAGACTACTGGAAATGTTTGCTCCATGGAACTTGCGGCTTTCAACCCTCTTGACCACAGCAACACTGATGCAAACAGGAGCATATAAACACAACCCTGCCCACCGCCCCTTCCCCGTCAATGTCAGGTCTTTTGTTAACATTGAGCGAAAAAGGTTGTTACCATGACACCATATCACTAAGCCTCTATCTCCTTCCCGTACTCGGACTCATTGTTGTTTGAGATTGTTATATGGCCAACTACAGTGGTTTCACCTGCAAACTTCTAGATGGAATTAGAGCAGAGTCCAGCCACACAGTTAGAGTGTACATGGAGTAATGTAGCGGACAGAGGATGTAGCCTTGTGGGGCAGAATACAGCAGTAATACAGCTTCTCCATATCCCATAGAGGTGTCTGTAGTTTAATTGGAACAAACTACCTCGATTGTAGATGAATTGCAAAAAAAAAATCGAAAGGGGATTGATGAGCTTATGAGAGACAATATGCTGCACTCAACATCAGGAGAGGGGCATGAATTTACTTGGGCATAGACCTGAATGTCCAAATGGCTTGCATGTGAAAAAAGATTAAGACTACTGTATTGCATCAATTGTCCCACTATTGCTTCCTTTCTTCCTCCTTTTATCTGTCCATGAGCCCAAGTTTAACATACGTTAAAAATTAAAATCTCGTAAAGGGTATACGTACATTTCCACAAAATTATTCAGTCTTCACCAACCATAAGCCTTGGGTGAACCTTGGACCTCCACAATCTGATGAAGTCCAGACCAGTGGCATTCAGGTCTGCCAACCAAGTTAACTACAAGAGGTCCAGGTACGATCTCTGTAAAGTCATCTCATGTGCAAACTGGTGATTTTGGACCAAACTTGAACTACTGAAGGATGCACAATATCTGTGGCATGGCCTGAATACTATCATCTCTACAAGGTGAAACGAAGTGGCATAGGTGACAGCAAGGATTCACACTCAGAGGAGCTCAACACCTTTTATGCTCGCTCGGACTGTCAAACTGTGGAGCTTCCTTCACGAGCTCCCCCAGGCCCTGACGACCCTGTGATTTCAGTGACTGAGGATGATGAGAGAGCATCCTTCAGGAGGGTGGACCCACGGATAGCATCTGGCCCAGATGGGGTACTTTGCCAAATACTGAAGACCCGTGCTGATCAGCTGGCTGGAGTGTTCACTGATATCTTTAACCTTTCACTTCGGCAGCCTGAGGTATTCACCAGCATCAAGGCTTCAATTATATTGATGCACAAGAAGAATGCCTCAATGATGCAGTAATCTGTAACGAAGTGCTCTGAGAAGTTAGTGATGAAACATATCAACTCCTGCCTGAGAAGTGACTTGGATCCACTTCAATTTGCCTCCTGTCACAACAGGTCAACAGCAGATGCCACTCAATCCAGAACATCAGGACAGCCGACTCATATACATCAGGATGCTTGATGCTCTTTGTTGACTAGAGCTTGGCATTCAATATTGTCATCCCCTCAAAGCTAATCAATAAGCTTCATCCTAGGTCTCAATACTTTATTGTGCAATTGGATCCTTGATTTCCACACTTGCAGACCCCAATCAGTTCACATTAGCAACAACATCTCCTCCACAATCTCCATCAGCAAAGTGCACCACAAAACCTGTGTGCTTAGCCCCCTGCTCTACTCACTTTATAATTATGACTGAGAGGTTAAGTGCAACTCAAAATGCCATATTTAAGTTTGCCGGTGACACCATTGTCATTGGCTGAATCAATGGTGGTGAATGAATCAGAACATAGAGGGGAGATTGAAAACCTAGCTGATAGCAACCAATGTCAGCAAGACCAAGGAGATAATTATTGACTTCAGGAGGAAGTAACCAGAAATTCATGAGCCAGTCCTCTCTGGGGGATTGGAGGTAGAGAGGGTCAGCAACTTAAATTCCTTGTTGTTATCATTTCAAAGGATCGGTCCTGGATTTAGGGCACAAGTGTCTTTAGGAAGAAAGCACAGCAGTACCTTTACTTCCTTAGAAATTTGCAAAGATTCAGCATGTCATCTGAACTTTAACAAGTTTCTATAGATGTATGATGGAAATTTATTGACTGGTTGCATCATGGCCTGGTATGGAAACACAAATGCTCTTGTATGGGGAAAAATAGCTACAAAAAGTAGTGGGTATGGCCCGGTCCAACATGGGCAAAGCCTTCTCCAGCACTGAACACATTTACACAGAACATTGTCACAGGCAAGCAGTATCCGTCATCAAGGATCCCCACCAATCAGGCCATGCTCTCCTCTCACTGCTGCCATCAGGAAGAATTTACTGAGTCTCAGAACCTGCGCCACAAGGTTCAGTAACAGTTAATACCCATCAAACATCAGGCTCTTGAACCAGAGGGGATAACTTCACTTGGCCCATCACTGAACTGCTCGCGTTACCTATGGACTCACTTTCAATGACTCTTCATCTCATGTTGTCGATATTTATTGTTTATTTATTACTATTATTTGCACAGCTTGTTGTCCTTTGTGCATTGGCTGTCGTCCATACTGTTGGGTGTGGTCTTTTATTGATTCTATTGTGTTTCTTGTATTTACTGTGAATCCCCGCAAGAAATTGAATCTCAGGGTTGTATGTGCTGACATATATGTACTTCGGGAGTACATTCAGATTGGAAGGTTGTGACTAGTGGTGCCCCACAAGGATCTGTTCTGGGACCTCTACATTTTGTGATTTTTATTAACGACCTAGATGAGGGGGTAGAAGGGTGGGCTGGCAAGTTTGCAGATGACACAAAGTTTGGTGGTGTTGTGGATAGTGTAGAGGATTGTCAAAGATTGTAGAGAGACATTGATAGGATGCAGAAGTGGGCTGAGAAGTGGCAGATGGAGTTCAACCCGGAGAAGTGTGAGGTGGTACACTTTGGAAGGACAAACTCCAAGGCAGAGTACAAAGTAAATGGCAGGATACTTGGTAGTGTGGAGGAACAGAGGGATCGGGGGGTACATGTCCACAGATCCCTGAAAGTTGCCTCACAGATGGATAGGGTAGTTAAGAAAGCTTATGGGGTGTTAGCTTTCATAAGTCGAGGGACAGAGTTTAAGAGACGCAATATAATGATGCAGTTCTATAAAACTCTAGTTAGGCCACACTTGGAGTACTGTGTCCAGTTCTGGTCGCCCCACTATAGGAAGGATGTGGAAGCATTAGAAAGGGTACAGAGGAGATTTACCAGGATACTGCCTGGTTTAGAGAGTATGGATTATGAACAGAGATTAAGAGAGTTAGGGGTTTACTCTTTGGAGAGAAGGAGGATGAGAGGAGACATGATAGAGGTGTACAAGATATTAAGAGGAATAGACAGAGTGGACAGCCAGCACCTCTTCCCCAGGGCACCACTGCTCAGTACAAGAGGACATGGCTTTAAGGTAAGGGGTGGGAAGTTCAAGGGGGACATTAGAGGAAGGTTTTTCACTCAGAGAGTGGTTAGTGCGTGGAATGCACTGCCTGAGTCAGTGGTGGAGGCAGATACACTAGTGAAATTTAAGAGACTACTAGACAGGTATATGGAGGAATTTAAGGTGGGGGGTTATATGGGAGGCAGGGTTTGAGGGTTGGCACAACATTGTGGGCCGAAGGGCCTGTAACGTGCTGTACTATTCTATGTTCTATGTTAATATATTTACTTTGAACTTTGAAGGTTCTCCCAGAACATGGTGGAATATCAGGTATACTGCCTTTGGGTACCAGTGACATTATATTGAAAAATGACCAGCTACGTGTGAATTTGAAAAATTCAAGAAGATGGTAATCTCACACATGAGAAATTCTGTGGATGCTCGAAATCCAAAGCACAACACACAAAATGCTGGAGGAACTCAGCAGGTCAGGCAGTATTAACGGAAATGAATAAACAGTTGACTTTGCAGGCCGAAACGCTTCTTCAGACGGTAATTATCATATTTTTAATTTAAATAAAGTTTGAGGAAGAGGAGCATGAGGAAGAACATGAAGCAAGCCTGACACATGTTCTTTCCAGTGTATAACTTTTAAAATAGGATAAAAAGGGCAGATATGCTTTCCATAACTGAAAAAAATAAGGCCGAACCCTGAAGAAAAACAGAGGAAAGCAGTTCATTACCGGATTTCTCAGCTGCACACTTCCTCTTAGAATTTTTTTAAATATCATGACCAGGCAAAAATTCAGCAATATGTTATCTACAGCATTCTGTTAATTTTCCCTAAGAATGCAACAATTTGAGGTTTGACTCCTGACGTGCCTATTGGGTGTACTGCAAATAGCATCTGGCAACAGTTGTACTAACTGGAACATGACACTCACAAAACCTGTTGTACAAAATGCAAGAGGAAGAACGAAATATAATAAAAACAGTGATTCAATTAACTATAAAGACATCCCAGTTTAGATGCCGGTCTGTTTTTTGCAGTATGAGGATGAGCTGATGCAACACCAAGCTGAGTGATAATGCTGGTGGTGATTTCTTACATGGCTACACTCCCCTATAATGTATCATCATACTTTGCATGACTGTTTTTGAGTGGGTGGTAAAAGCACAGATACAGAATGAAATATTTCAAATAGCTTGTCAATTTAAATCTAACCTACATTTTTAAAAACAAGCAAAATTAGATGATGTTTAGGATGCCAAATCAATCTACACCAAGCCTGTGGGGAGTTCTGTGATTCCTTGCTGATTGCATTTGAGACTCTGGACTTGAAACCTCTGCCTTTTCCCTTTATATTCACATTAACCAGCAAATTAGTTGTAGAAATTCTACAGACAAAGCACAAGTGCTGACCTCCCCATATATAAAGTGTGTATTTGAAGAAAACTCCAGTTAAACAAAGCTGAGAAAACAACCTGGGGATGTATAGGTATGGACTGTCCTTGGTTCATAACCCTCAACAATATCCATGCCTGTGTTTACTTTCTCATAACCTCAACTTCTATGAGGCAGAGCAGTATACAAACAGTGACTAAATTTCAGGGGATAGATCCTGAAACCCCACCCAAAGACCAAATGGATGGTTTTTGACAGAGTACTGCTGCTAAGGACCTTGTTAATTGATCTTAACCTTTTCAATTTTAATAGTGAATTTGACATATATGGGTAAGCAGACCATTTTTTTCCTCCTTCCGCACCTTTTCCTGTTTTGTTTCTGTCTCTAATTGTTTATATTCAAAGAAATTATTATGCTTAGAGTAGGTGGATTCATCAGCCTACACAGAGTCAAGAAGGTTGGCTCATCACCACCTTCTGAATGAAAAGCAATAAGTGCTGGGCTTGCTGGAAATGCCCACATAGGGAAAAAAAATGTTGGAAAAATCATGTGGGACGGTGTGTGGAATCCAACGGAACTGGAGTGGAGGAGGTACAATTCACTGTGGACCATATCTCAGGAAAAATATCTTTCAAAAATATGTCTAATAACATTTAATGAAAAAATAATTATTTGACCTATGTCTATGAATTGATGTTATTAAAAGAAGTCAGGAGTATACCATGGGAATCAAACTCTGGCTCAAGTCAGAAGGAGTAAATGTTCAGCTGGTCAGGGAACAACAATGGAAAGAGAAATAGAGTTAATATATCAAGTCAAAAGCCCTTTGTCATTTCTCTTTCCACAAATTCTGTCTGACCGGTGGAATGTATTCAGTTTCCAGCATTGTCATTCTTTGATTCACATTTAACTGTATTTTTGATTCACTTACAACTACGTCTCCTTCCTCACCAAACAATCCTTCTCAAGATCTGGAAGGCTGAACTTATTGGTGGAATGATCCTGGAAATGAAAGGCTTAACATATGTGAGATATTTGATGGCTCTGGGCCTGTACTTGATAGAGCTCAGAAGGATGAGGGGGGACCTTGTTGAAAACTGACAGGCCTATGGAGAGTTGATGTGGAAAGGATCTTTCTTTAAGTAGGAGAGTCTAAGAGTTAACGCACAGGCTCAGAATAAACAGATGTCTCTTTAAAACTATTAGGAGGAATTTCTTGAGGCAAAATGTAGTAAATCTATTGAATTTATTGCCACAGATGGCTGTGCAAACCAAGTCACTGGGTGTGTTTAAGCTAGAGATTGATAGGTTCTTGACTGGTAAAGAGGTTAAGGGTTACAGGGAGAAAGCAGGAGAATGGGTTGAAAAGAGCATGGCCTGGGTGGTGAGGATCTTTGGTGATGGATGCTGCTTTTCTATTGCAATTTTTCATGTAGAAGCGCTCAGTGTTTGGGAGGGTTTTATCCATGATGTACAAGGCTGAATCTACTACCTTTTGTAGGATTTTCCACTCAAAGGCATTGGTGTTCACATACAAGGCCATAATGCAGCCAGTCAATGCACTTCCCACTGCACATCCATAGAAGTTTGCTAAGGTTTTTGATGACATACTGAACCTTCACCGACTCCCGAGGAAGTAGAGGTGCTGTTGTGCTTTCTTCACAATAGTATTTATATGGAGGGTCCAGGAGAGGTCCTCTGAGATAGTGACACCCAGGAATTTAAAGTTACTGACCCTCTCCACCTCTGACTGGCTCATGGACCTCTGGTTTCCCTCTTCTGAAGTCTCCAATCAGTTCCTTGGTCTTCTTGACATTGAGTGACAGGTTGTTGTTGTTATTACATCACTTAGCCAAGTATTCAATCTCCCTCAGGTATGCTGATTCATTGCCCCCTTTGATACAGCTCACAACAGTGGTGTCATCAGCAAACTTGTGTATGGTATTGGAGCTGTACTTGGGCACACAGTCATAAGTGTAAAGCGAGTAGAGCGTGGGGTGAAGTGCACATCCCTGCAGTGCTCCTGTGCTGATGGAGATTGTGGAGGAGATGTTTTTGCCATTCCAAACTGACTGGGGTCTACAAGTGAGGAAATTGCACAAAGAGTATTGAGGCCCAGGTGGGAGTTTTTCTGATTAGTTTAGAGGGGATGATGGTGTTAAATGCCAAGCTGTAATTGTTAAAGAGCATCTTGATGTATGTATCTTTGCTGTCCAGATGTTCCAGTGTTCTGTGAAGAGCCAATGAGATGACACCTGCTTTAGACCTGTTGCTTCTGTAGACAAATTGCAGTGGATCCAAGTCATCTTCAGACAAAAGCTGATATGCTTCAACACCAGCCTCTCAAAACACTTAAACACTGTGGATGCAAGTAGCACTGGGTGATAGTCATTTCTACAGGTTTCCACGCTCTTCTTGAGCATCAGTACGATTGAAGCCCGCTTGAAGCAGGTGTGTACCACACACTGCTAGAGCGAGAGTTTGAAGATATTCGGGAATACCACAGCCAGTTGGTCGGTACAGGTCTTCAGTACTTAGGTAGGTACTCCATCCGGACCGGATGGTTTCCTTGGATTCTGCCATAGGATCCAAGAGCAAGTGCAGGACACAGAAAAGCAATCCCTGGCAAAGCTGGGTCAGTGAAATTGGGGATTTTCATATTCATACAAGATTCCTGTAATGTTTTTTTGCTAAGTACTACAGAGAATGCAAAAATCTTGCAGCCGCTTAGGCAGAACAAAGGCTTCATCATTCAGACAATTCTGATATCCATCTCATCTTAAAACGCTCCAGTGAAGTCTCCCAGATAGGATAAGACACAACTCCACAAGAGTTAAAGAGATCAGGACAATCGCGTGCCCCTCTCTGATAGAGTGTAGTCAAATGAGGACTGACATTCTAAGCCAAACAGTCTTGAATCATCTCCTATATGTCAAAATATTTTGTTCCAAAGCACACTGAAAAACAGCAGTTACACTGGAAATAAGAAGAACATTAAACTCGTACTGCATAGTAAAAGTTTCCTTGTCAACATCCTAGAGAGTAAATCGAGTCATTCAGCCAAAACAGGCCATTCAGCCCATCGCTTCCATAAGGACCTTTTTGCTCATCTACACTAATGTCATTTGTCTTCACTGAGTCTGTGTCGTTCTATGGCTTTGCCTGTTTAAGTGCTTGTTTAATTGTCTTTTAAACATAGTGATTCCATCTGACCCTGTCTCCTCCTGGTGATAAGTTCTAGATTTCAACAACTGTGCACAAGGAAATTTCCCTTCAAATTCCCTATAAAACTCCCTCCTCTCACCTTTAACCTATCCCATCCTGTTTTTGATACCCCTACCATTCTGACTAACTGCCATATCTACACTTCATATAACTTTATCTGATCACCCCCTCAGCCCCCTTCACTCCAGAGTAACAAGTCCAGTCTATCCAATTTCTCCCCATAATGAAAGTCAACCAATACAAGCAACATCCTGGTGAATCAGATTTTGAGAATATGGTATTTTCTAAAAACAACTTGTTCGCAAGTTGGGTTTTTGATATATTATTCCAGAAAACATTTTTGAAAGAATTCTTTGAACTGATCCTCCAAACTACTTCTGCCCACTTGGTTTGGCAATCACAAAAGAATATCAAATTCTCCAGGATGAACCCTTTATAATGTTCCTTTAATTTATGATTGGTTCTCTCTGCTATCAATTATTGACTCACATTTGCACTCTCTTGTTTTCCAGCTTTAGTAATTTTTTCGTTCAAACCCTTCAAGTCCTTTATCTGGACTATCAGTTTTTCTCATTCTTTCCTTGTAAGTTGCTGTTATTCTTTAAGTTGGCTCATCTTTTTCAAAAGTCATGTTCAGTTCCTGATCTCAGACATACCGCAACTAAGTCTATGTAATGGCTATCACGTCATATAGATGTGTATTAGTGTCTTTCCTTTATCTATTTTGTGAGAGGTTTTATGGATTTAGATATTAGTGATAGTACCAAATTCATGGGAGCATTGTGATTCAGTTTCAATGAAAAAAATGTACACTCTATGGCTACTTCATTAGGTACACTCACTTGTTAATGCAGCCAATCAGGTAGCAGAAACTCAAAATATAATAATGCATGCAGACATGGTCAAGAGGTTCAGTTGTTGTTCATGCCAAACATCAGAATGGGGAAGAAATGTGATCTAGGTGACTTTGACTGCTAAACAATTGTTGGTGCCAGTTAGGGTGTTCTGAGTATCTAAGAAAATGCTAATCTCCTGGAACTTTCATGCACAACTGTCTCTAGAGTTTACAGAGAAAGGTGGAAAAATTCAAACACACCCAACGAATGGCAGTTCTGTGGGCAAAAATGCCTTGTTAATGAGAGAGGTCCGATGAGAATGGCCAGAGTGATTCAAGCTGATATGACAGTCAACTTAAATAACCCTGTGTTACAACAGTGGTGTGCAGAAAAGCATCTCTGAATGCACAACATGTTAAGCCTTGAAGTGGATGGGCTACAACAGCAGAAGACCACAACATACAGAAATACACTTAGAACCACATTATTAGGCATACCCTGTACCTAACGAAGTGCCCTTTGAGTGTATTTTCTCAAAGAAACATTGCAAACATAATGCAAGTTGATGTGCTAGGTCACTGCAAGTTGAATACATATAATATATCAAACAATGTGCAATGTGTGGTTGCGTTACACTTCCTGGATTCTGGATTCTGTATGTATGGCACTAGAAGTAACTAATCTGCTAAAGCAAACTGTGCAGAGGAAATATCTTTCAGTGTGCAAAGATATTCAGGACTTGTTTGCCACTGAACTTGGCAGAGATGCAACCTTGAACAAAAACATAAATTTGTAAGAAATAAGGAAAGAAGTAGGCTTAAAGTAAATTTTATTTTCAAAGTACATACAGGTCACCATATACAACCCTAGATTCATTTTCTTGTGGGAATATTCATTAAATCTATAGAATAGTAACCACAGCAGAATCAACGAAAGACTGCCTCACTAGAATGTTCACCCACGGTGCAGAAGACAGCAAACGGTGCAAATACAAAAAGAAGAAACAGTAAAAATAAATAAATACGCAACAAATATCAAAAACACAGGATGAAGAGCCCTTGAAAGTTAGACGATTGATTATGGCTCTTTGGCCCTTGAGCCAGCTGCATAAGGCTATGGCTGAATTTCTATCTCAACCCTATTTTTCTGCCCCATTGAGGATAGATAGTTAAAATGTTTTTTTCTCCATGGTAAGGGCATCAAAAAGAAGATGTTTAAGGTGAAAGGAATGAGCTTTAAAGGGAATAAGGGGAAATCTTTTTATTACAGAGAATGGCTGATCTCTGGAAACCTATTGCTGGAGGAGGTAATGGAACCTGATACAATCACTGTGCTTCAGACACATTTAGACAGGCATTTGAATTGCAAAGGCATTGAATGATTCAGACCTAATGTAGGCAAGTGGGATTACTGTAGATCAGGGGGTCCCAACCTTCTTTATGCCATGGACTAATACAATTAAACAAGGGGTCCATGGGTCCCAGGTTGAGAAAGCCTGGTGTAGATGAACATGGTTCAGCAGGGATGTAAAGGACTGAAGGGCCCTATCTTGTTCTGTATAACTAAATAACCCTCCATCTGCATGACTCTGAAGATGCTGCCTGACCTGCTGAGCATTCTCAGGTTATTCTATTATGCAATATTACAGAGTGTATTAGTTACCCTTTATTGAACAAAGTCCTTGGGAATGATGGAATTTCATGCTGAGAGGGCTGGGTTTCAAATTTAAAGGAAGTTAAATGTTATTTGAGGTAAATTGGCAAATCAGCCTGAAAAATAAAAAAAAAGAGCAGCTAGACAATGGGAAACAGTTAAGGAAGGAATAGTTCATTGATCATAATGTGTCACCTTGAAAAATAAGTGAGAATGCATCATAGTTAGAGTCAGGAGAAATTATCAACAGGTAAAACATAGCAGATGTGTTAAACAAACACATTGTTTAAACCCAAGTTGGTGTGGTCTTTCGTTGATTCTATTATGCGTATTATTTTGTTTTGTATTTATTGAGTATGCCCACAAGAAAATGCATCTCAGTGCTGTATATGGTGACATATACATGCATTGATAATAAATTTACTCCGAACTTACACATTAGAAGGCACCATGAACATATTACAAAATTGAAGGGATGAGAAAGTTAGAATAACTAATATTAGTAAAGAAATAGCAATGGATAAATTACTAAGATGAGGTGTGATAAATCCCCATCATTTGCAACCCACAGTTTTTGTTGTAAGTGATGAATGCAGAGAAAGTAGGTGCATTGACTTTGGTATTCCAGAATTCCCTAGATATTTCTTTACTCAGCCCCAGAAGGATGTGAATGCTCAGCTGTTGAGACATTCAGAATAGTATTGATAAGGGTATCAATGTATTTGGGAATGGGACTGGAAAATGTATGTGAGATAGTATAACAGCCAGTAATGGTACAACAGGGCCAAACAGCCAAATGTGTTTTCCACTTCCATTTTTAATGAATTTTCAGACTGCTTTCAAGCTATTGTGCCAATTTCTAGATTGCTCAGTCTGCTATCCTTACTGATGAACCACCATCCTCTCTAAAATACTGTACCCTCATTTCTAGACCTACAGCTTTCCCTGCCTCTGTGCTGGGCACCATCCAATTGCAACCCAGAATTACAATTTGCATCTTCCGTTTTCTTTTTAAATAGATAAGCTTCATTTTGCTGGGTTTATGCTCATTGGAATATAGGAGTGACATTATAGAAGTTTATAAAATTATGAGGGGGATAGATGGTCAGAATCTTTTCTCCCCCCAGGACAGGGAAACACAGAACTAGAGGGCATGAGTTTAAGGTAAGTAGGGGGAAATTTAAAGGAGTTCCAAATTTTTCACACCAAGGATAGTGAATATCTGGAATGAACTGTCAGAGACATAGTGAAGGCAGATGTAATTGCAATGTTTTAAGGGCATTTGGACAACTTCTTAGATGGAAGGGCACAGAAGGAGTTCCCAACCTTTTTTTTAATGCCAATGAGCCTTACCATTAACCGAGGGGGTCTGTGGACCCCAGGTTGGGAGACCCTAGAGCCAGGGTTCCCAACCCTTTTTATGGCACGGAGCCCTATCATTAACCAAGTGGGCCGTGTGGACCCCAGGGTGCGAACCACTGGCCTAGAGGGATGCAAGCATGTTGTGGACAATTGGGGTTGGCATAAATAGTTAAGATATTAGTTAGCTGTGACACAGTGGACCAAAAGAGCCTGTCTCCTTGCTGTATGCTTCTGTGATTCTATAAACAATTAATACTTTTAATGTATAACTAATAAAAACAGGAATGCAGATTCCTGATCTTCTGGGGAAAGGCAATGACTGCAGATCAAATGCCAAATAAGGATCTAAGTTTACTTTCATTGACCTCATAAGATACCATTACTTGAGGTGGGGAAACTGCTAAATAGAAACCCAATGCAGTTTGGCACCAATAACTCTTATTTTAAAATGTTAGGAGGAATATTTAGCTAACTGAATTAAAGTAGAACAAATTTACAATTCAAATATTAAAATTTAAAAATAAATTCATATGGAGAGCAAACAAAGTGCATGTAATAAGGGTGTAACACTGTACAGTAGTTATAAAATATTTTAATATTTGAAAAGCATGCTTTTAGTTTTTGATACAGATTAATGCCTTGGGAAATCATCTAACATTTTAATAAAGCGAACACATGCTGCCTTTCAAAATATTTCAGAACAGAACTTGGAACAGATTAACGCACTGTAATTGCTAAACAAGCATTTCCTTGCCAGAGGCTTGCGCATTGCAACAATGATCCTTTGTCATCACTTGTATACATTTCATAAACAAGTATCTGATTCCCATTTTTAACAAGGTATTCATTTGTGTATCATATGCGATTTCTTGACTTACTATAAAGCAGAAGTCAACAGGTAGTAGCAAGTTTCATATTGGTATAAAAATCTATTATGGAACTCAAAAGCAACACCCAATCCTTTCTGTGGATTATGGTACGATCTCTCACACAGCCTCAAGTAATGGTATCACATGAGGTAAATGACTAAAATCAAAATCAGATCCTTATTTGTCACTTGGATTCTACAGTTACTGACTTTCTACCAGAAGCAATCTAAATCTAAGGTGTGCTTGTACATCACCTCCAGTATAAATAGGTACCTTCATTCACCTTGAATTACCACATGTTTTAAGGATAAAAAGAATCTACGTAGTCATAGTTACTGCCTCAGACCTGCTGCGAAAAAAAAGCTATGTACTGAATTCCTTCTCAAGACTCAAATTCCTTTAGAAGTCATTTCTACACAGTAAGTTTCCATCCAAGATCAGTCCGAGTGATTAATATCTCTGAGCCAGATACAGTACATTGTGAGGAAGCCATTCTGGCATTCCTCTCATCTTGTGATTAACTTAATACTATGGAATTGAGCCAAGACCACAGGTCAAGATGTTTAAAATGTTTGAGACAACAGGCAGAAAACTTACAGAATCCAGCAAATGTATTTCCTCAGAATTTTAAAAAATATATTTCAGCACTTTTTGACATATTTACTCTTGTTTTGCCTTCAAATGGTAGCAGGATGGATAATTTGAAAAACTGAGATCAATAATGTGGTAACTCACCTGTCTGAAATTGGATTCTACCTATTTTTGTGTTTAGCATTAAACTTCAGATCAGAGATCACAAAAAAAACCCATGAAAGTGGTTGAAAGCAAATGCATCAGAGTGTCTGATGCTTAGAAAGAAGCTTTAAAACTCAACCCTCATGGTTCCCAAAAGGATCACACTAAATTAAGCACAGCTGTAAAGGAACAGAGAGGGGTGTTTATTCTTAAAGGCACAGTCCCATGCAATTAGATTACATCAGCACAGTTAATGGCTTTGAGGACAGAAGCTGCTCCAGTTAGTGAGGGAATAGAAGGGAAAGCTATCCATATGGGAGGATGCTCATCAGGTTGGAAGAGGTAACTAGATTCACCGCACAGGCAATACCCAACAATGTGGAAACTGTGGAACAGTAATCTCCTGTTCACAAAAGCAGGACAAGCCCGTTCTAACCAATTATTGACAATTTATTGTTGCATACTCCACAATATCTCACTTAGAGAAGTTGCGAATATCATGCATTTCACAACAATGTGTAGTTACTCGTCTGCTATTGAACAAGTGAGGGATGCTTGTCCATTAGGAAAGATTGCTCACTCCAGCAGAATATATGTTTGCAAATCAATTTGGGCAATGCCATGTCATTCTGGTGATTATAAGAGTATGATAACAAGGAGAAACCGATTCCTCTCTTGGAATCCCTCTCCCCTGCATTTTCGGATCCTATAAGACTGTGGCCTCCTCCATTCCGATAACCACCAGGAACTGAGAATGCATTGGTAACCAGCTTGACACTGTCCACCAGAAAGCTGACTCATCATAGCACTCTTGGTCTTGGAGAAAGATGTTTATAAATTCTTCAGAAATACAAGTCAGAGTTGAGTTTGCTGACATGTGCAGAAATATGGTGAGGTATACTGTATGTTACAGTGAAAAACTTGCTTTCAACAGTATCACAGGCTTGTACTGTTGATACAGACAACACAGAGAATTATTCAAGCAGGGAAGGGAGAGACAAATAAAGACCATGGAAAAACAAGAGCAAGTGCAATAAAAAAGCATACTTGGAGATGGGTCCATGGTAGAGCAAGTGGTGATAAGTAGTGTTCCATTGTTGAGATAGGGCTAGGGTTGTGCAGTTTGGTATTTGAATCTGGTGGGTGATGTTTGAGTCATTGACACACACTCGGGCTGTGTGCCGCTGTGATGGGAACTGGCTGCTCTGCATTAATGATATGGTCATCTAAATTTTCAAGATACAATGGAAGTTTTGTTTTGCGTACTGTTTATACAGATCAAGTAATTACACCGTGCATTGAGTTAGAATAAGGTAAACCAATAACAATGCAGAATAAAGGGTAAAAGCTACTGAAAAAGTTCAGTGCAGGTAGATGATAAAATGCAAGATTATAATGAGGTAGGTTGTCCCATTACATCTTTATGACTTTACCCATTCCGCTACCAAGTTTGGGTGCGTCCTCCACGTGGCTGGCTGCATTGGGACGCCACGGTAGCATAATGGCTAGTGTAACAATATTACAGCTTGGGGCATTCTGGAGTTCAGAGTTCAGATCTGGCACTGTTCTGTAAGCAGTCTCTTTAAGTCCTCTCTGTGGAAAGCATGGGGTTTTGTTGGGGTCCCTCGGTTTCCACATAGTCCAAATCTGTACCAGGTAGGTTGATTGGTCTTTGTAAATTATCCCATGAATAGGTTAGGGT
Organism: Hemitrygon akajei; assembly: GCF_048418815.1. NCBI lineage: Eukaryota > Metazoa > Chordata > Chondrichthyes > Myliobatiformes > Dasyatidae > Hemitrygon > Hemitrygon akajei. The sequence goes on from NC_133130.1 coordinate 38,888,328, forward strand.
TAAGTCAGGGTTGCTGGGGCAGCACTGTTTGAAGGGATGGAAGGCCTACTCTGCGCTGTATGGCTAAATAAATTGCCACAGGGCTTGGTGTGAAGGCAATCTGTAATGGAATGAATCCTATGAAAGCAGCCATTGTGTGGGGCTGGGCTCTCAGTGCAATAGATGCCGAGTTCAGGCTGCATCCTCGAATCGAGTCGAGTTTTTTGTCATGTGCACAGGTACAATGAACCCCTACTAGCAGCAGCATCACAGGCCCGTTGCATTAGATAAGCAGCATTCACAAGAGAAACATAAATTAAACATAATTTTTCCAAAAAAAAGAAACACAATTTGAACAAAACAAAGTCTAATTTAGTACAAGCAACACACACAAAATGCTGGTGGAACGTAGCAGGTCAGGCAGCATCTATAAGGAGAAGCACTGTCGACGTTTCGGGCCGAGACCCTTCGTCAGGACTAACTAAAAGATAGTAAGAGATTTGAAAGTAGGAGGGGGAGGGGAAAATGCAAAATGATAGGAGAAGACCGGAGGAGGTGGGGTGAAGCTGAGAGCTGGAATGTTGGTTGGCAAAAGGGATACAGAGATAGAGAAGGGAAAGGATCATGGGATGGGAGGCCTAGGGAGAAAGAAAGGGGGAGGGGAGCACCAGAGGGAGATGGAGAACAGGCAGGGTGATGGGCAGAAAGAGAGAAAAAAAAGGCAGAGGGGAGAAAAAAGCTAAATATATCAGGGGAGGAGGGGCATTAATGGAAGTTGGAGAAGTCAATGTTCATGCCATTAGTTTGGAGGCTACCCAGCCAGTATATAAGGTGTTGTTCCTCCAACCTGAGTGTGGCTTCATCTTGACAGTAGAGGAGGCCATGGATAGACATATCAGAATGGGAATGGGACGTGGAATTAAAATGTGTGGCCACTGGGAGATCCTGCTTTCTCTGGCGGACAGAGCATAGGTGTTCAGCGAAACAGTCTCCCAGTCTGCGTCGGGTCTCACCAATATATAAAAGGCCACACCGGGGGCACCGGACGCAGTATACCACACCAGCCGACTCACAGGTGAAGTGTCGCCTCACCTGGAAGGACTGTTTGGTGCCCTGAATGGTGCTGAGGGAGGAAGTGTAAGGGCAGGTGTAGCACTTGTTCCGCTTACAAGGATAAGTGCCAGGAGGGAGATCGGTGGGAAGGGATGGGGGGGACAAGTGGACAAGGGAGTCACGTAGGGAGCGATCCCTGCGGAAAGCAGAAGGGGGGGAGGACAGCTGTGATTGGTAGTGGGATCCTGTTGGAGGTGGCGGAAGTTACGGAGAATTATACGTTGGACCCGGAGGCTGGTGGGGTGGTAGGTGAGGACAAGGGGAACCCTATCCCGAGTGGGGTGGCGGGCGGATGGGGTGAGGGCAGATGTGCGGGAAATGGGAGATATGTGTTTGTACACGGTGATCAGATGGGTCGTTGCATAGCTAAATTGTAGTGCTGATTAGGGTTTTGCTGGTTGGTTCAGTAACTGAATGGTTGGAGGTCTTTTGAATCTGCTGGTGCTGATTTCAGGCTCCATTGCAGGTGACTGGTAACATCTTCTCTGTGTGTTGACTGGCATCCTGTATCTAGAGGTCTCATTATTTATTTGATTGCTCCCCAGTTTTAAGTTTTCTTCACTATAATATGCTTCAAGAGCTGAGCAGGACTGCCAATCAAAGAAAGTGAAAAACAGCAACAGCGCCCACCACATCCAGCAGGAGGTGATGGGAAGGCACTCCATTAAACACACGGAGTACATGCCTTCAGAGTCAGGATCACAATCTGGTTTATCATCACTGGCTTATATGAGGTGAAATTTGTTGTTTTGTGGCAGAAGTATTGTGGAAAGACATAAAAAGAAAGACAAATTACAAATTAAATAAAAAATGCAAAGAAGAAAGAGAAATGAGGTAGTGTTCATAGGTTCATGGACTGTTCAGAGATGTGTTGGCAGGGTGGAAGAAGCTGTTTCTAAAATGTGGACTGTGGGTGTATGGTGTGACCAGGGAATCATTTTTGCATCGACCACTGCAGCTAATTGGGTGCTGTTGGCTATCAAGTAATTAGACGGTTGGCTTGAAGCACTAACATGCTGACTTGTCTTTCTAGTTGGCAATATGTGCAACATCGGGGATGGGTTTCGGATATTGTTGCTGAGGAAGTAAGGTGGTAGCCTCCCATCCTCACATACGCTAGAGAAATGAAACCAGAGTTGTAATGATTGCAGATGGTAGATGCAGAACACAAGTCAGTGATCTGGAGAGGGTATATGAGGTCCTCCCATTGGCATTATTATAAATTACAAAGATAAATAAAGAGTGAAAAATGAAGGAAATAATGAGTTCAGAAGTCTGATGGTGGAGGTGAAAAAAGCTGTTTCTAAAACATTGAATGTGAGTCTTCATGCTCCTGTACTACCTCTCAGATGGTAGTAACAAGAAGAGGACATGTCCTCGATGGCAACAGTCCTTAGTACTTGATGCTGCCTTCTTATTAGAATCAGAATCAGAATCAGACATTAATCGCCAAGTACCTATGCACATACAAGGAATTTACTTCCGGCAGATGTTGTCTCTCTGCTCATAACAATAATAATGATAAATATAAATGAAAATATAAATTGTACATACAGGTAGTGCAATCCAAGTAATAGTTAGCCGACAGTTAACCGGCAGTTAACTGTTCAGCAAAGTGACCGCAGTAGGAAAAAAAACTTCTCCAGTGCCTATTAGTCTTAGTCTGGAGGGATCTGAAGCGCCTACCAGACGGAAGCAGATCAAACAGTCCGTGCGCAGGATGGGAGGAGTCCTTTATGATGTTCCCCGCCCTCTTCTTCAACCTGGAAGAGTACAGGTCCACAATAGAGGGCAGGGAGGATCCAATAATGCACTCGGCAGTCCTCACTGTGCGCTGTAGTCTGGTTCTATCCTGCTTGGTGGCGGCTCCAAACCACACAATGATGGAGGTGCACAGGACAGACTCAATGACTGCAGTGTAGAATTGCAGCAGCGATTCCTGAGGCAGACCGTATTTCCTCAAGAGCCGCAGGAAATACATCCGCTGCTGGGCCTTCTTCAGGATGGAGCTGATGTTCTGCTCCCACTTCAGATCCTGAGAGATGGTGGTTCCCAGGAACCTGAAGTTCTCCACGGTGGACACAATAGCACCACCTATTGAAGATGTCTTCAGTATGGAGAGGGTTGCGCCAGGCTAAATCTACACTGCGATCCTGTGACCATGTTGATTAGCCTGGCCTGTGCACATCAGCCCTCGCAGGCAATCATTCCAGATTGCGTCAGTGATGATTCCACTTGCACGTTTGATTCCGGGACCAGTGTGCCTGAGAAGCATGAGCAACGTGGCACGCCAAATTGAAGTACCCACTACACATTGCTCATCCTCTGGAAGTTTCCTTCATGAATGGAACTGAAATGAGAGGAATAGTTGAGGGAGATTTAGTCCACAGTGTTTTGCAGGCAAGTTTGACACTTCCTTGATCCCATATAGTTGTGAGTTAAGTGAAATGAGGTTATGTCATACTTCCCCACTGATAATACTGAGACTTCAGTTTCTCCCCATTATGAAGTGACCTATTGAATGTTGGCTGAAATGACACACACTTGAGGTCTCATGATCGATTTCCCTTTGCTGAATGATTGTGGACTTTATTGTTTTGAAATGTTAGTTTTTCAACCCCTCTCTCATTACATATCAATCTGATCAAAATATTGTGATGTGCAACAGAGTAAGTTGGTTTATCATTGTTACATGAACCGAGGTAAAATGATGCATTCTCAACCTGAACTGTTAACTCTGTTTCTCTGTCCACAGGTGCAGCCTGGGCTGTGGGGTGTTTCTGTTTCAGATTTTCAGTATCTGTAGTTTTGTGATTTTCATGTTGTGTGTCACTCTCAGCTGTACCAGCAATGATGATGTCAGTGTCACATTGATAATTCAAGTTCAAGTTCAACTTTACTGGCATTCAACCATATGCATGTACAGCATACTGCCAAATGAAATATTTCTCCAGACCAACACAGCAGATATAGCTTGCACACACACACACACACACACACACCACATAAAGTAATATTACCACAAATAAGTTAACAAATATTAAATTAAATTCCAGAAGATTGACATTTAGCACACACAATATAACGCTACTGTCACTTCATATGTGATGAGACCTGGGTGATGGCAGGGAGATGGCCTGGGGGGGAGGAAGCTGTTTCCTATCCTAACAGTCCTTGTCCTAATCGTCGTGGGTCAAAGAGATTGTTGAACAGATGGGAAGGATCCTTGACAATGCTAAGGTCCCTGTGAACATAGCACTCCTGATAAATATCTTGAAGTGTGGAAGCGAGACCCTGATGATCCTCTCAGCCAAAATTCCCTCCGAATTTTTTTCAGCTACTCAGACAAAACATTGTTCTGAGTATGAACTTTCTACACGGCCTGAAAACTGCACAGCACTTTATATTAACATTATATAATAAAGCATTCCAGCTGGGCAGCATCAAAGGTCATGTGTACGGGAGCATTTCAGCTCAGCTTAGAAGGGACAGTGCTCTTAGCAGTCCTTGCAATCCTTTGCAGGCTCCTGGATTAGAAGCCTTGCAATTCCTTGTAGCATCTTGTGGTCAGGTGCCTTACAATTCATGATGACAAGTTGTTAAAAGGCGAAGTGCTGGGTGGGGCAGGTGGATGGGTAGGGTATTGGTCCACGTGGGTTGAAAATACCAGAGAAGGAAGGAAGGGTCATGGTTTGGGTGAAAATTGGGATGAAATAAGGTTGGAAGCAGAGACAGCAGAAAAGGAGTTTGACTACAGTCTACTGAGGAGAAGCAGGTCCTGTACACTGATTGCTATCTGGCAGCATCTCCCTACGCAGCTCAGCTTGGAGGTGAGGCCAGTGACTGTGGGCAAGACTATCAGCTGCGAACTTTCATCATCAATATCTACCTCCACGTTCTTGCTGCCCTTCCCCTGGAACAGGTTATTTTCCATAATTTGTTTGCAAGTTTAAAAACATGCAGCACAGAATACTCAAACTCCAACTCCTGCTGCAGCTACACTGAGGATTGATGAGGAAACGGAATCTCATTTTGAAAAGACCAGTGGTGTTTTTCATGACAATCCTGATAATTGTACAGTATTCATTGTAACTCCCATCTTGTGTGGTTAAAGAGACGAGAGTTGGAAGAAGCTATATAAATAGTAGGCAGCCTTTGCACCAGGAAGGTAGTGCTTCTGGTGAAATTCTTTGGCTCTTTCAGGATGAGAGAGAGTCATGGGGCTCCCAGGCAACATGATACATAGCAATCAAGAAGTTATTCTCATAATCCATGAATAGCTAGACATTTATGTAACAAAGACTCTGATGGCATTTAGTTATGGATTCATAAACAAAGACCTTTGGGTGCATGAGTAGAGTCAATGATGAGAAGCCAGAAATGCGGACGATTCTCAGTGCTCTAGATGTCATTTTTGTCCTCACCAAAATCAAGAGAAGTCCAATCCCTTCTTTTGTGCAATGAGAACTTCAGTGACCTCTCTGAGGTGGCAAGACAGTCCCTGAAGACTCTAAGAGGAGGGTCTTTGCAGGTCAATAGATCTTTGGATTCTGCCCCAACATATCTGATACCTATGCTGAAGCCTCTGAGTAATTAATTAATGGCAGCAGTCATAATTCTGGGCCATTCATTAATTACATAAGCACTTCACAGTTACTTGTATCAGCAAGTACTCAGTTAGTTAGTGAATATATAATGGACGTTTTTATGGCATTTAACTGTTAAGCTACTTATGTAATGGATGTCTCTGTAGTGACACTGCTAGCAGAGCACCATTACACAGAGCTCTCAAAATACAGGAGTCCAGGGACCTGAGGGAGGAGTCCAAAGGCACATTTATCTTCAAAGAACTTTCTCCTAGAGCCCTCATGCAGCACTGGAAGCCCACTGAGGCTCTCCACCAGCAAAAGAATGATTTCTTCTGTTTAACTGTTTGAATATTTCCACTCAGCCCTTTAGGGTTCTCCAGTACCAACAGAGCTGGGCTTCCACATCTTTTGAGGCTCCCTTCATGTTGAGATTTGTGCTCCAACATACATCTGCATGGGCTTAAATTTGCATTGCATAATCCTAGACACTCGACACCGGGAAAACATTAGCAGCACAAACATAAATTGTGATTGGGAGAGTCTGATCAAGTTTGGCTCATTTGGTCCAATCTCATCAGGAAGTAATTGATAAAGGGATTTTCTCTGGATTTAACTGATTTTGTTTCACACTGTGCTGAAAAACATCAGTTCTATCCAATACATGGTAATGTTTCTCTCATAGTCATGTCAATGATTAAAGAAATATGAAAACGTTTTTAAATAGACTATGGTGGCACTTGACCCAGACTATAAACTAAGCAGTACTGTATATATTACACAGAGAAACATCTGACCAAAACAACTGAGATGTCAAGAGCAAAATGTCTGTCCTAAGTAAACTCACAAAAAACATTGTGTAGGACAATGCCATCTATGAATTGTTGAAGTGCTACCACATAAAACTCTGAAAATGGTCCATGAGCTAATCAAACAGCAAATGATTAAGTCCACTCAAGCATATGGCATCCCAATATCAAATGCCTCATAGCTGTGAAACTTTGTGGGTGGCATTGGATTAATTCAACAGTAGATCAATTTCAACAATGCTGTAAACTATGGACTGTCATTACATTAGAATGTGGATGAATCAATTCCTCTGAAAGATTCTTTCTACATTAGTTCACTTACTGATGATAAATATATAAAGTATCCAGCAAAGGACCGTATCTGAACTTTAGTTGAAACTCTCTTGAATTCTACGAGAGCTGGCTGCAGAGGTAGCAAATGCAAGCAACAAGCACAAAATGCTGGAGAAACTCAGTAGGCCTAGAGCCTGAAATGTCGACTGTGCTGTTCTCCATGGATGCTGCCTGGCCTGCTGAGTTTCTCCAGCATTTCATGTGCGTTGCTTGGATTTCCAGCACCTGCAGATTTTCTCTTGTTTGAGGTAGGAAATGCATTGCTTTTCTTTATCTAGAGACATCTTCAGGTGAGAATAATAGTGAAATGGGGGCATTTATTATTAAGCATATCATTGCAAAGATATTATTAGGCTAATTCATGACGGACTGATGAGAAGGAAGTAGTATTTGAAAACACTATTGGATCCTTTTGACCATATAAATAGCCAAATGTATAATGGGGTGTCAGAGGATGTTGGATTTTTGGCTGTTGTGTTGGAGACAATCAAGCAGGACAACTTCTCAGACATATTACACACACAAAGTTTTCATGCACTATTTGGGTTCATGGGATTAGGATTCATGATACTAAAGATAACAGCAAAACACAGAAATGGTGAAGGATCTCAGTAGGTCAGGCAGCATCTATGGAGGGAAATGATCAGTCAATACTTCAGGCCAAATCACTTCATCATGACTGGAGACAGAATAAGGGTGGGAGGGGGTAAAGAGCATAAGTTGGTGGTAAATAAAAGCGAGAGGGGGAAGATGGGCAGGTGAGGGATGGGGAAGGGGAAATGATGTGAGAAGTTGAGAGGTGAGGATACAAAGAGCTAAAAAAGTTGAAGTTGAGAGGAAAGGCCAATGAAGCATAAAATAAAGGAAAAGAGGTGGGGAGCCAGAGGGAGAATGGAGTGTATAATGGGCAGGTCATGAGGACAGTGGAGGCGAAAGTGAAGGGATAATGGAAACAGAGGGAGAAAGGAAAACAAAAGGGGCAGGGGGAACAGAAGGGAATGTTACTGTAAGTTAGAGAAATCAATGTTGATGCTGTCATGTTGGAGACTATCAAGCAGAACAACATCTCATACGTATTCTGTCCTGCTATTCACCTATCACCCACCAGCTCACGCTTCTCCCACACCTCCCACCCTTTTATTCTAGCTTCTGCCATCTTCAACCCACGCTTTATGAAACATCTTGGTCCAAAACATCAGCTGATAATTTCCCTCCATGGATGCTGCCTGACCTGCTGAGTTTGTCCAGGATTTTTTTTTGTGTATGTTACTCCATTCCAGAATTTTCAGTTTTTCTTGTGTTTCCAAAGATAACTGGCAATTGATAAGTGAAGAAAATGTAATACATTGGAATAAAATGAATTATGTTCCAATTTAATGATAATGTAATACTTGATCAGAAAGTAACCCAAGAAGAAGGGGCAATGATACTGCTAAGGGTTGAAATATTTGGGCAAGAAAATTACTTGTATTTTATCTGAGAAAATGTCTAACTATCTGCTTTAGCTGGAATTGCTCTGAACGGCGTGATGCCAGTAAATGTTGGTGGTCAGTGGAATTTGTGTGTTCTTGTTCATGAATTTACATACATTAAATAATTAGAAAGGCAAATCATAAGTTAACCTTCAAAGGACCTGGAGTACAAGGTAAGGAAGTCCTATTGGAAATACTTTGGGATTCTTGATACCACATGTGGAAATTTGCATTCAGTTTGTTCTCCTTACCTGAAGCATGAAGCACTTACTTCAGAAAACAGGCAACAAAAGTTCACCAGCTTAACTGCAGAGATGTGATGGACAATCAATGAGGTATAATTGTAATGAAATAGATCTTTATCTATGCTAGCACCTAACCAGTAAATGCAGATAAGTGGTCCACAAGGTGTGAAGATTCAAGCATAAGAAGATGGGAAATATTATACATTTTCTGCTTTGTTCATGCTCCCTTCATTTATATCTAAAATTCCAGGTATCCCAGCGAGGTTGTTACCAATCGGCTAAGAATTTATCAGATGCAGATAAGGATAAATCATTCTGTTCTTTATGTGACATGGCCGAGTAATGCTTAAATTTATGCACAGCAGTGTGCCCTGGAGCACAACTGGTGTCAAACCCTTGGTGTTGACTTGCACGTGTTCTGTGCTATTCTATTGAAAATTCTATTAACACTGGAGCTATTACGTTTGCAGACAATGATTTATGACAATGATTTATAGTTTTCTCAGACATTTGCAACTTGAGAAGGTTTACTGGATTTTAATACTTTAACTATTTACTGTTGGAGATGTGATACAGCCACACTCCCATTCTTGATGAGTGTCACATAAAGAGGGGAGACACATAACCTGATCCAGGGCTAGCGATGGAATGTCTTTGTTTTTCTATACCATCGGCAAAATGTATTCAAAACCATGCGTATGAGCCTAGAAGCCTTGCAATAACTTAGAAATTCCCTTTCCTTATCAAATGAGGTACTATCATCAGAGCACTAATGTCTTTGTGGGAAGGTTTGTGACTGTGGCGGGGGGGAGGGGGTTAATCTAGGGTTGCAAGGCGATGGGAACCAAAGTGCCAGAGCAGATAGTGGAGTTGTGTGGAGAAACATGTTTAAAAGCTACATACAAAGTTAGGTATCAAAATGTTGAGCATGGTGGGACTAATGTTCTGAGTTGAGTATATTTCAATGCAAGCAGGAAAAGTGGATGAGCTTAGGGCATGGACCAGCATGTGGAATTATGACATTGTAGCCATTAGTGAGACCTGGTGGTGGGAGGTTGTGCAGGACCGGCAGTTTGATGTTCCAGGGTTCCATTGTTTTAGACATAGTAGAGCGAGAGGGATTAAAGGGGGAAGGAAGGCATTACTAGTCAGGGGAAATGTCACAGGACAGACTGGAGAGCTCATCTACTGAGGCTAAATAGTGAAACTAAGGAATAAGAAAGGTTCGATCATGTTAATGGGATTATATTATAATCCATCCAATAGTCTGTGGAATTTAGAGGAGCAAATTTGCGGAGAGTTCACAGATTACTGCAATGATTGTGATAGTAGGTGATTTTAACTTTACACTTACTGTTTGGAACTCCCATACTATAAAAGGGCTAGATGGTATAGAGTTTGTTAAATGTGTTCAGGAAAGTTTCCTTAATCAGTACATAGGGGTCGTAACTAGAGAGAGTGCAATACTAGATCTCCTATTAGGGAATGAGACAGGGCAGGTGACAGAAGTTTGTGCAGGAGAGTACTTTGTGATAGGAGAGTACATCTAGTGATCATAATGCCATTAGTTTCAAGATAATTATGGAAAAGGATAGGTCTGGTCCTTGAGATGAGGTTCTCAATTGGAGAAAGGCCAATTTTGATGGCATCAGAAAGGATTAGACAAGTGTGGACTGGGTCAGGTTGTTTTCTGGCAAAGGTGTATTTGCTAATTGGGTGTCTTTCAAAAGTGAAATTTTGGGAGTACAGAGTTTGTATGATCACGTCAGAATAAAAGGCGAGGATAACAGATTTAGGGAACCTTGGTTATCAGGACATATTGAGGCCCTGGTTAAGAAAAAGAAGGAGGTGCATAGCAGGTACCGGCAGGAAGGAGCAAATGAGGTACTTGAGGAGGGATTGGTGCTGGGTCCATTGTTGTTTGTCATCCAAATCAACAATATGGATGATAAAGTAGGAAATTAGAGCAGTAAATACACAGATTGGGTATACAGAGGACAGTGGGGGAGGCCATCAAAGCTTGCAGCAGGATCTGGGCTATCTAGAAAAATTGGTGGAATATGGCAGATGGATTTAATAGAAACATAGAAAACCTACAGCACAATACAGGCCCTTCAGCCTACAAAATTGTGCTGAACATGTCCTTATCTGAGAAATAGCCTTCTATTTTTCTGAGCTCCATATACCTGTCCAGGAGTCTCTTAAAAGACCCTATCGTATCCGCCTCCACCACTGTCGCCGGCAGACCATTCCACACACTCACCCTCCTCTGCGTAAAATACTTACCCCTGATATCTCCCCTGTACTTACTTCCACACGAGAGGTGCCCTGGGAAAAAGCTTCTGTCTATCCACACGATCAATGCGTCTCATCATCTTATACACCTCTATCAAGTCACCTCTCATCCTCCGTCGCTCCAAGGAGACGAGGCCGAGTTCACTCAACCTATTCTCATAAGGCATGCTCCCCAATCCAGGCAACATCGTGGTAAAACTCCTCTGCACCCTTTATATGGTTTCCACATCCTTCCTATAGTGAGGCGACCAAAACTGAGCACAGTACTCCAAGTGCGGTCTGACCAAGGTCTTATATAGCTGCAACATTACCTTTTGACTCTTAAGCTCAGTCCCATGATTGATGAAGGCCAATACACCGTATGCCTTCTTAACCACAGAGTCAACCTGCGCAGCAGCTTTCAGTGTTCTATAGATTCGGACCCCAAGATCCCTCTGATCCTCCACACTGCCAAGAGTTTTATCATTAATAAAAATATTCTGTCATCATATTTGACCTAATTTTAATGCAGAAAAACGTGAGGTTTTGCACTTTAGGTGGACAAACCAGGTGGAAGTTACACGGTAAATGGAAGGACACTGAGGAGTGTGGTAGAACAGAGGGATCTGGGAATACAGGTTCATAATTATTTGAAAGTGGCACATTGGCCTTCATAAATCAATACAGGAGTTGTGGTGTTATGTTGCAGTTGTATAAGACATTGTTGAGGCCTAATTTGGAGAATAGTGTACAGTTTTGGTTACTTACCTATGGGAAAGATGTAAATAAGATTGAAAGAGTGCAGAGAAATTTTACAGGGACTTGAGGACCTGAGTTATAGGGAGAGGTTGAAGAGGTTAGGACTTTATTCCTTAGAGCTTTGCAGAATGAGGGGAGAATTGATAGTGGTACACACAATCATGAGGGTAAATGCAAACATACTTTTTACACTGAGGTTGGGTGAGACTAGAACTAGAAGTCCTGAGTTAACGGTGAAAGGTGAAATGTTTAAGAGGAACATGAGGGGAAGCTTCTTTACTCAGAGGTTAGTTGGAGTGTGGAATGGGTGCCCTCAGAATTGGTGAATGCGTGTTCGTGTTCAATATTTAAGAGAAATTTGAATAGTTACATGGATGTTAGAGATATGGAAGGCTATGTTCTGGGTGCAGGTCAATGGGACTAGATGTGTTAATGGTTCAGCATTAAGTAGACGGGCTGAAGGGCCTGTTTTTTTTTGGTTCTGTAGTGTTCTATGACTTTATGCTGAAGTTTTTCTGATTTATTAAGCTGAGATGCTGACTGAATGCCAAATGATTTCCTAAAGAAAAATCTTCATATCCTGCACAGGATCAACTTTGTTCACCATATATAGTTAAATGTATTAGAAATTTGCAATGGAGTGTTTGTCAGGGTGTGACATGCAACAAAAAACAAACAATGTTCAGCAATTATAAACAATAAATAATTGTATAAAAAAGAATTAAGGAAGGATATGGAGTAAAATGTACAATAATAAATTCCAGCATGTAGTTATAATGTAAACAATGTTATAAAAGGGATATAACTGAACTTCAGAAGTAGAAGTTAATGTGTGAAGTTTACCTCTCACTTTCATAGTGTATAGATGACTCCTTGTTATTTTTCTTATACCACTGTCTGATTCCAGTTCACACTTCTGTTTTGTGCCATACATGACACACTCTGCTCTGCTGGCCACTACACCTGGAAATAAAAAACATCTCCTTCACTTAAGTTCCGTGACACAGCTCCACCTTGAGTGCTACCTCTATCAGATAATTTTCAGCTTTGCTTCTACTACAGATTTCACTTTATCTAAAAGAGGCATTCCCCCCTTGCAGCATTTCCTGTTGTTAGGCTCCTAAATCATATTAGGTAACTAGATGAACTTTGTATTCAGCAATTTTTTAATACAAGATGATATGGGTTACTGATTAGTCTCTATTCAACCATAATTCACATGTAGGGAGCTTAGTTAATGAATAAAAAGTTTATTTTTTAATACTGCAAGATCAATCTAAAATATAATGGGAATTCGACAAAGAGCTGAGGATTGATTGCTTTTTCACAGTTTAAGCTGAATGACATTCTCTGCTGTGGCAAATGTCAGTTTTGTGTGTTGATGTTTCTTTACTGTTGTTGCAGGGGTAGAAGGCCTGTGCCTGGTGCAAGACAACTTTTGTCATGCCAAAATATTCCTCCTTCTTTATGATGAGGATACATATACATTACATATTTATCATATACTTAAAACTTTTATGATAAGTGTATCAGCATGTTTGTCACAAGATTAAGCTGTATTGTTTACATGGGTCAAGAATAGATTATAAGATTTTCTTTGAAACCTGTAAAGTAAGACTTACACAAAGAGATGTACTTTATCTGAATGTATATTCTGACTCACACGGATTTCTTCTTATCAATATCAGATTTAAGATAAATACATTGAAAATTATGAAATGTCTCTTGGGCTTCTTTTTGTGTCCCGTTCGATTGACACTATATTTCTCTGCCGATCCAGCTGGGGTTCCTGAGCACCTCAGATAGAAAATGCTTCCTTAACTCATACCAGACTATTTTATCCCTCCCTCTCCCATTCAGTTTATGACAACATTCCTTGCCTAATGCATCACTTCTGTCCCATCTCTCACTCATTCATTAACATTTCCATTTATATTCTGTTCATTTCCTCCCATTCACTTTGCCTTTCTAGTATTCCTCTCACCACAACTGTGATTTGAATTTCAGTCACTACAAACTGTGGGTGAAAAATTCTGGCCTTGCAAGTATTCCCATGCAAAACTGAGACTCCTGCCAATAGCAGAAATGAGTGGATTGGAAAAAGGAACAAAAATGGCTCAATTGCTGCTCAGTGGTTTTGTGGAGGCTTTTGTTTTTTGTACCAATATTTATAGCACATTACAATTACTACATTTTACTTTCTTCTGAAGAGTATGTGAGAAGCTGTTCTTAGTCCAGAAGAAGCCTTACATTCTCAAGGATTGACTCTCCTGCTGCAATCTATGTTATTCATCTACTGCTGTTCAAAAAGTCACCTATTATGGAGGAAGAAGAGCGGATTCAGGAGACGGTACAGCAGAACTGGAAAATGAGTACATAAAGCATAAATAATGGGCATTTTACATACAGCATTTCATCACCTCTTGACATCCTGAATGCTTTACAGCCAATGATGTGCAGCTACTAATATACAGTATTACAGGAAACACAAGGAACAAATTGTGCAAAAAGAGCTCCTACATAAGGCAAAGGGAGAACTGCCAGGTTATCTATTATTTTTATTGATAGTGATTGAAAGATAAATATTGGTCAGCAGATGGATCATCTCCTCCATTCTTTGTTGGAGTGCTTTGGGATTTTCTTGATGTTAATCTGAGAAGATCTCAGTTTAACATCTTACCTGAAAGTTGCTGTGCTGAACCATGCAAAATGCTCTCAATTTTATACAAGACCAAGGAGATGGTGGTGGACTTTAGGAGATCTAGGCCTCATATGGAGCCAGTGATCATTAATGGAGAATGTGTGGAGCAGGTTAAGACCTACAAGTATCTGGGAGTACAGTTAGACGAGAAGCTAGACTGGACTGCCAACACAGATGCCTTGTGCAGGAAGGCACAGAGTCGACTGTACTTCCTTAGAAGGTTGGTGTCATTCAATGTCTGTAGTGAGATGCTGAAGATGTTCTATAGGTCAGTTGTGGAGAGCGCCCTCTTCTTTGTGGTGGCGTGTTGGGAGGAAGCATTAAGAAGAGGGACGCCTCACGTCTTAATAAGCTGGTAAGGAAGGCGGGCTTTGTCGTGGGCAAAGTACTGGAGAGTTTAACATCGGTAGCTGAGCGAAGGGCGCTGAGTAGGCTACGATCAATTATGGAAAACTCTGAACATCCTCTACATAGCACCATCCGGAGACAGAGAAGCAGTTTCAGCGACAGGTTACTATCGATGCAATGCTCCTCAGACAGGATGAAGAGGTCAATACTCCCCAATGCCATTAGGCTTTACAATTCTACCGCCAGGACTTAAGAACTTTTTAAAAAGCTGTTATTAATGCTTTTTGAGATAGTGATTTAGATGCATATCATATTTTTTACTGTTAAGTATTGTATGTAATTAGTTTTGCTACAACAAGTGTATGGGACATTGGAAAAAAGTTGAATTTCCCCATGGGGATGAATAAAGTATCTATCTATCTATCTATCTATCTATCTATCTAATTTCCAAGAGGCATATAACTGTAGATGTTGGGAAGAAAATTAGGAAATATTAGAGATACACAGAAGATAGAAACAAAATAACCCAACAGATGGAATTATGGGATATTGGAATGGCAGATTTTATGAACTGTTTGATCATGAAACTGGTCAAATTATCTTCAACAATATTGTAGACATCACTGTATCCTTGAGTCTCAATGCTCTCTTCTACTGCCATTCTACATAATGTTGTGCTATCATAATTGTTCCTGGTAGAATGTACAACTTGTCATTTACACAGTCAGATGAACAAGTATGCAATAAATAGACCCAAACCACATGCAGGCACTGGGGATTAGTTTGATTGACATCATGTTTTGTGCACAGTTGGTGAGACAAAGGGTCTACTCCTGGGCCGTCCTGTTTTCTGTTGTACGTTCTAAGTCCAATTTCATCATTGAAATTCCGTTGTCACTCCTTTTAAAGACCATTTTAAAAATGATTTCTTAGTATTCTTTATGTGCACTCTACCATTCTTAATTCTAGATAATCTCTCACAAAGGTTTGAATAAATCAAGGCTGTTAATTACCATTCCAGAGTTATTTAAAGGAAGAAATAAAGCAAATTACAAAAAATTATTTGTTTACACTAGGTGTAATTTGAATAAAAGTTTCAACAATCTCATATTGTTTTGCTTGGAATACAATTTGAATGCAAACACTAAAATCTGTGTTACATAGTGACCAAAATGAAACAAGCCAATAAAAACAGTACCGATGGTTCAATTTTAAGAATCGTGATCTTTACCTTATTGAAGGAGAAACGATCAGTATTTTACATCCAAAAGTAGCAGACAGCAAAACTCAGTTACAAGACAGATCAAGATCAATTTGAATGACATTAATGGATCTAGGTGGGAAATTTTTTTTAAAATGGCTTACCTTGTGATTCAACCATGACAAATGTAAAGCACATTGCTAATCCTATTGGAATTGGAATTAACTTATTGTTCATATGAATCAAATCATTACACAGTGCATTAAGGATCAACAAAGAAAAACAATAATAATAAGCAGAATAAAGTGTAACAGCCATGGAGAAAGAGAAGTGCAGATAAACAATAAAGTGGAAGATCATAATGTGGTGGATGCTGAGGTCAGAAGTCTATCTTTTGTACAAGAGAAACATTCAACAGCCTTCTAACAGCATAGTAGAAGCTGTCCCTGAGCCAAATGATGAATCTGTCTGGGCTGAGCTATGTCCATAAGTCTCTGTAGAGTAGTTGTAATACCAAGCTGTTATCTATCCATATAGCATGCTTTCCATGGTGGATTGATAAAAATAGGTAAGGGTTAACAGGGACATGGCAAGTATCTTTCACCATGGATATGGCATTTACATGGTAGGACCAGGAGAGGCTATTGGAGATATTCACTCCCAGGAACTTGACCTTGTAACCTCATTGTCATTGATGTATACGGGAGCATGAGCACCATCTCCCTTCCTGAAATGGATATTAACTTTTCATATATTCCTCGAAG
The DNA here is from genome assembly GCF_048418815.1 of Hemitrygon akajei. Classification (NCBI taxonomy): domain Eukaryota; kingdom Metazoa; phylum Chordata; class Chondrichthyes; order Myliobatiformes; family Dasyatidae; genus Hemitrygon; species Hemitrygon akajei. The sequence continues at coordinate 38,904,912 of NC_133130.1, forward strand.
TTCATTGCATTTTCCTAGAATTGTTGGTTACGCTTACTCCACTAACACAAATAGCTCAGTCAACCAGATCTGTGGACAAAATTTCAAACTGTGTATAATACAAAGCTATAGAATATCAGGCCACCTACAGAAAATGGCATTTTGTAAGGCTGCTGACAGCACCCCTTGTAAGAAGATGTGCTTCCCTATTTTGTGCTTCAAGCATTCTAGGCATGCAGTCTTTGACAGGTATGATCCTCTGATCCAGTGAAGGACCTGCTAAAGCTGTCATAAAAGTGCTCATCAGGGATATCTGACAGCTAATGGTAAGAGTGAAATGCCACCAGCTGTGGTTGGCACACAATGCCAAGGCTGATAAAGGATACTCTCACGTTGTAAAGTCCAGGATAGGTGTTGTTGTCTATCATCTATTGTTATTAATAGCCTATAGTTGGTCAGAATAAGTCATGCAGTTATTGTTCCATTAATTCAGTGTCTATAAAACATATTCAAACCCCTGGAAGTCTTTATGTTTTATTACTTTACAACATTGAATCACAGTCAATTTAATTTGGCTTTTTAGACACTGATCAAACAAGAAAGAGTGTTTTGCATCAAAGTGGAAACAAATCTTTATAAGGTGATCTAAATAAATTACAAATATAAAACACAAAATAATTGATTGCATAAATATTCACCCCCTTTAATATTACACACCAAATCATCACTGGTGCAGCCAATTGGTTTTAGAAGTCACATAATTAGTTAAATGGAGAGCTGTTTTTGGAGTCAAAGTGTTTTAGTTCACTGTAGTAAAAATACACCTGTATCTGAAAGGTACAACTGCTGTTGAGATAGTATCCTGGCAAAAACTACATCGTGAAGACAAAAGAACACTCTAATCAACTCCACAAAAAGGTTATCGAAAAGCCCAAGTCAGGAGTGTATACTAGAAAATTTCCAAGTCACTGAATACCCCTTGGAGTACAGTTAAGTCCATGATGAAGAAATAGAAAGAATATGGTACAGCTGTAAATCTGCCTAGAGCAGGCCGTCCTCAAAAACTGAGTGACTATGCAAGGAGACTAGTGAGGGAGGCCACCAAGAAATCTATGACAACTCTGGAGGAGTTACAAGCATCAGTGGTTGAGATGGGAGAGACTGTGCATACAACAACTAACACAAAATGCACTGCAGACGCTGGGGTCAACAACTGTTGTCGGTGTGCTTCACCATTCGTAGCTTTATGGGAGAGTGGCAAAGAGAAAGCCACTGTTGAAAAAATATCACATGAAATCTCTGCTAGAGTTTGCCAGAAGACACATGGGAGAATCCGAAGTCAGCTGGAAGAAGGTTCAATAATCTGATGAAACCAAAATTGAGCTTTTTGGCCATCAGTCTAAACACTATGTTTGGCGTAAGCCAAACACCGCACATCATCAAAATCACCATCCCTACTGTGAAGCATGGTGGTGGCTGCATCATGCTATGAAGATGCTTCACTGCAGCAGGTCCTGGAAGGCTTGTGGGTAAAGTAGAGGGTAAAATTATTGCAGCAAAATATAGGGAAATCCTGCAGGAAAACCTGATGCAGACTGCAAGAGAACTTTAACTTGGGAGAGTTTTTTTTTCCAGATAATGACCCAAGCCTAAAGCCAAAGCTACATAGGTAATGGCTTAAACACACAAAAGTTAATGTCCTGGAATGGCCAAGTCAGAGTCAAATCTAATTGAGAATTTGTGGCTGGACTTGTAAAGGGCTGTTCACTCACAATTCCCATGAAATCTGACAGAGCTTGAGCAGTTTGTAAAGAAGAATGGGGAAAAATTGCAGTGTCCAGATGTGCAAAGCTGATAGAAACCTATCCACATAGACTCAAGTTGACTTGAAGGTGGGGAAAACTTATCTTGTTGTTTTACATTAGTAATTAATTTAGATCACTTTGTAGAGATCTGTTTTCACTTTGGCACTAAAGAGCCTTTACAGTTGAAAAAAAGCAAAATTAAAACCACTGTGATTCAATGTTGTAAAACAATAAATCACAAAAATTTCCAAGGGGGATGAATACTTTTGATAGGCACTGTAAAACAATTTAGGTGGTACTAGACTTCATCCAGTCACTCCATTTTAAAGGGTAAACAATTTAGTAATTTGATGTTTTGTTTAATACAATGGCAATGTCTAATAACAATAACCCAGATGTTCAAACTCCTAAGAAACTGAATATTGTCTATTTTCTATGTATACTAGTCAGGGGTCACAATGGTTGAAGGTGTGCAGATTATCTCTCTACCTCTCTTTATAACAGATCGGTCAATTTGGAGAAATAATGGTCCCTCACCCCTTTTATTTTAAACTTGGGTTTGGAAAATACAACCTCCACTTAATGACCTAATTCTTTGGCATCATGAAAGCTAATTTTTACAATGAGTTTCTCTATACATTTCCATTTGATCCAGTCTGATTCCTACAGGAACTAGTTCCTGTGATTTTTTTTTCCCCTTGTTAGATATATTATGTGTACTGACAATTTTAGGACAGTCTTTCATTAAGAATGATGTTAGGCTGATGAGCAGATTTGCTTATTTATTCTATTCTGGCAATTTGTTCATACCATGAGGAAGCCAGGAAATTACTCAGTGCTAAAAAGTATCTGGAGATAGATGCCACTGATCTTTATCTTTTCCAGCTATTATGTGCTCTCACTTCCAAAAGGATATATGGTGTGTTAAACTGATTCTTTGCAATGCAGGTTATGGTGTGATGAGTACATATGTAAACATTAGTTGACACTGATGAAGGCAGGCAAAGAACTTCAAGTGCTAGTGTACTCCTGAAAACACCTTGTGTATTACAGCAGTGCACTAAAAGCAATCCTGATGGATAAAAAAATAACAATTTCCTTTGCCAGTCTAAACCTTGAGCAAGGGAATCCATTTTATCCGGTTGTTTTAAAACACCTTAGAAACAATCTATAGAGATTCCTGTGAATCTTGTAGTACTTTGTTGTTAATAATAACATTATTTTTGTTAGCTGTCATCTGTCAGGTCAAGGGGTTGGTGAGTGGCTACCATTAATCAGGAAATGTTTTGGTTACCAAGATATACAACTATCTTCTTAAGTTTATGGAAGATGGGATAAACCTTTCACTATTTACAAAGAGAAAAACAAAATGGAAGGAAATGAGAGAATGGTACAAAAGTTTAAAAGCTCTGCTTTAGTTATAACATTTTTAAATATATGACAATGTGATTAAATTTTTGGGTCTCTTTTTCCCCCCGCTATAAATTGGATAAATTGTTAAATAATAGTAATGTATCAACATATCAATAAAGGCTTCAAAGATTTAATTATGAATGTCAATAACATCTTCAAAGATTTACTTATTGATTTTACATCGTGATAATGATCTATATTTTATGCTCTAACAGTATATAAATCCATCAGCTTCTTGATTAGTTGAAATAAGTGCTTTTCAAGACAAAAATAGGATACACACACTTCAGGTAACCTCAACAATACCATATGTGTATCTAGAATAAGTTTTCTATTCCATACTTTCTTAAATTTGTATTTGCTTAATATAGTCAATTTAAAAACATCAAGCATATACTGCCCTTTCCTGAAATAGATTTTGGTGTGAGATACAACATGGAATACAAATCTTAGTTATGCAATCTACTAGTGCTGGTATTGGTATTGATTTATTAATAGTATTGTTTTATTATCATGTGTCAGAAGTACCAAGGTACAGTGAAAAGTTTGTTTTGCATACTGCTTGTACAGATCAAATCATTACACAGTGCACTGAGCTAGAATAAGGTAAAACAATAACAATGCAGTAAAATGCAGTAACTGATAAAAATGCAAGATTATGACAAGGTAAATAGTCCCATTACATCTCCATGACTTGACCCATCCTGCTACCTGGTTTGGGTGCATCTTCCACGTGGCTGGCAGCATTGGAATGTCACGGCGGTGTCGTGGTTAGCACGGCGCTATTACAGCTCGGGGCATTCGAGGCCTCGGAGTTCAATTTCAGCACTGTTCTGTAAAAAAGTCTCTGTACGTCCTCCCCTTGCAACGTATATGTTGTCCCCGGGTCCTCCAGCTTCGTCCAAGTGCCGGAAGGGACTAGTCCATGCTGTATGACTAAATAAATAAATAGAAATAATGTGGAAGATATACTAGATGCAATGTTCATTATTCAATGAACTACTAAATGGACATTGAACCCATGAACATTACCCACTCTTATTATTTCTGTTTTTTTCACTCTTTATTATTTAATATACATATATACTGACTGTAATTGATTTAATTATGTATATTCAATATTATCAAGTATTGCACTGTACTGCTGCTGCTAAGTTAACAAGTTTCACAACAGACACAGTGATATTCTGATTCTGACTAAACTCAATCAGTGTCACACCATCTAACAATCATTGAACTTGGTAGCTAACACGAGATCCTTGGCTGCAGTATTATGCCAGCAGTATGAAAATCAGCCAGTTCATTCATAAATTTCAAAGAAGCAATTGAATTTATATAGCCCTCAGAAAATTGTCACAGTTATCCACTTTCACCCAACTCCTAGCCAGAAAAGACAATAGCCATATATGGGAAAACGAAGCCAGCTGTGGAAGAAAAAGGGCCACAGAACTTTTACTTCTTCCACAGAAAAAGGCAGTGGAAGAAATTCCTTTCAAATCAAGAATTAGACAGCCTTCATGTTTGATATTATCCATAAAATAATTTGTTCTTTAGTCAATCATTTATACAACTTGTACAATTCAACATGCAAGTATTTAAACTCCAACATCTCTTCTGAATAATCAAATTGGATATGAAACCTTTCATCACAGGTTGAATCACTTTGTGTAATAAAGTGAATTTTTTGTCGATATGTTCTCCTTGGCAAACATTCTGATATGTGCTTTGATGGCCTGTGGGATGAAATTATAAAAAATGATGCAGGAAAATCAAGTAGCAGCAATTGCAGCAAGTCAAAATGAAACTTTGACTCCTCTCTTGTCAAGTGAGTACCTTGTATATACTTCAGAAAATCTCGCCATTATTGATGAACTTTCTTCCCGTCAGCATTCACTCATATTTCTGTGGTTTCTTAAATTTTTTTCAGAAGTTGTGACATTAGTACATTTTACGACTTCCCATGCTTTTAACCACTGTTCAAGTGTAGTACAGTATTTTGATGAATAAGCTGCCAGTGATATTTTTAAAAATATACTTAAAAATGTATATGTAAGTCTCTGGACCTGCTGCTTTGGAAGGCATTATGTGGAAATACTGTAAATTTATTTAGATGTGTAATCCCTTGGTTTAGGATTTCTACTGCAATGCTGTAGCTATTTCATTTCAGCAGTTTTCTGCAAAAGCAGTGTGCACTGCTGGTAAAATGTTTTGGCTTCAGCTAGAGATGAGATGCCACGTTGCTCAACTTAGTAATGTTGTGTCAGACAATCAGGATGGTGGGATTGGACGAAAGTTCTAGAGAGAGAGGGGTGGAGAGAGTTTTGTAACAGACAATAGTCCCGTTTGGGGTCTTCTGGCAGGAGCTGTGGAGCGGGACAGAAGGGAAGATGCTGCAGCATGCCATCGGAAGGAGAGCTCCCGTTGCACAAAGTGCTTTGTGCAGATGAATGGCTCCAAAAAGGAAGGGTTAATACTCCTGAGGGAGAGCTAGTTTGTCCAAGATAGACTTCCAGGGCAGTTCAGAATATGGTGTGTGCTTTTTCAGAGATTGTAGGTCCAACATTTGAGTAAAAGTCAACTCCAGTATGAGCTCCAGCGTCCTGTGCACATTAGATTGGTTTTACTGTAATGGGCCCTTTTACTTTCTTTTTCTTTTCTCTTTGCTATTAACCGTTTGATAAAGTTGAAATTTGTAAATATACTTCCTTTATAAATTTTATACAGTCTACAATCTGTTGTTTCTTACTGACCAGCAACTGCACTTACACAGCATTTAGTCAAAACAAGGTTTTTTTAAATTAGAATATCACGAGGTTCTTGTTTGGTTGTGCTCCAGATCATACTAACCTTACACATATATTGTTGACGAAAGGTGGCCTTCTCATGAGGCTGTTAGCAAAATCCGCTGATGAGCCGAGTTTGTATACCAACCCAGTGGGACGGTTACAAACACAAAGCAGTTGCAAATGACTTTCTTGACTTCTCTTATTCCTCTGACTTAGAACGCCTGATGATTAAATATAGACCATTCTACTTGCCTCAGGAGTTCTCATCTGTGATTGCGACCACAGTTTATATACCACCGGTGGCCGATTATAAGCAAGCACTCACAGAACTACATGATGTCGTCTGCAGGCAAGAAACAGCTCATCCTGATGCGTTTCAAATTATGTTGGCAACTTTAACCAGGCCTGTTCAAAGAAAACCCTGCCCAATTATCACCAGCACATATTCTGTTGCACAAGAGGTCCCAACACACTAGACCACTGCTATACTACAATAAGGAATGCCTGTTGTTCCTTTCCGCAGTTGTATTTTGGCAAATCGGGCCATTTGGCTATACTCCTATTTCCTGCATACAGACAGAGCCTGCAGTAGGAAAAGCCGGGCTCCAGAGATCAAGACAACTAAGAGATGGTCACAGGAAGCAGAGGAACAGTTACAGAATTGCCTTGAGTCAGTGGACTGGGCCATGTTCAAGAACTTATCTGAGGACGTGAATGACAACACTGGGGTTGTAACAGACTTTATTAAAACAGCTGTGGATAAGTGTGTCCCTACAAAATCATTCTGGGGTTACTCCAATCAGAAGCCCTCGATGAACCATGAAATCTGGAATTTGTCGAGAGCCAGATCAGAGGCATTCAAGACTGGAGATCAAGAATGCTGCAAGGTATGATCTCCGGAAAACCATCTTGAGGGTGAAATGGAAATTCTGGACTAGACTGAAATCAACGAGGGATGCCCAACAGCTGTGGCAGGGTTTGAGTGCCATAACCTCCTACAAAGTTAAATCTTACAACATAAGGGACAGCAGAGCTTCATTTCCAGATAGGCTCAATGCCTTCTATGCTCGATTTGACCACCAGAACAAGGAGCAAGCATTGCGCACCCCCATGGCTCCTGATGGTCTCCGTATCTGAAGATGATGAGCAGGCTGGCAGGTGTGCTCAGAGATATCTTCAACCTCTCGCTCCAGCAGAATGTGGTACCCACCTGCTTCAAGCAGGCTTTAATCATACTGGTGCCCAAGAAGAGCGTGGTAAACAGCCTCAATGACTATCACCCAGTGGCACTTACATCCACAGTGATGCAGTGTTTTGAGTTGTCTACTGAAGCAATAGGTCTACCGCAGATGTCATCTCATTGGCTCTTCAAAGAGCCCTGGAACACCTGGCCAGCAATGAAGCATACCCCCTCAAAACTAATCAGTAAACTCCAAGACCTGGGCATTAATACCTTTTGTGCAATAGGATTTTGGATTTCCTCACTTGTAGACCCCAGTCAGTTTGGATTGGCAAAAACATCTCCTCCACAATCTCCATCAGCACAGGAGCACAGCAGGAATGTGTATTTAGTTCCCTGCTCTACTCGTTTTGCACCTATGACTGTGTGGCTAAGTACAGCTCCAAAACCATATACATTTGCTGACAACATCATTGTTATGGGCTGTATCAATGGTAGTGATGCATCAACATACAGGAGGGAGACTGAAAATTTGGATGTGTGATGTAATAACAACAACCCCTCACTCATTGTCAATAAGACCAAGGAACTGATTGTCGACCTCAAGAGACGAAAACCAGAGGTCCATGAGCCAGTCTTCATCGGAAGGTCAGAGCTGGAGAGCATCAGTTACATTAAATTCCTGGGTGTCATTATCTCAGAGGACCTGTCCTGGACCCATTGTGTAAATATAATTGCAAAGAAAGCACGACAGTGCTTCCTCTTCCTTAAGAGTGTGCGGAGATTCAGCATGTCAGCAAAGACCTTGACATACTTCTATAGATGTGTGTTGAAAAGTGTGCTGACTGGCTGTATTACGGCCTGGTATGAGACCACCAATGCCTTTGAGCAGGAAATCCTACAAAAGGTAATGAATTCAGTCCAGTACATCATGGCTAAAGCCCAACCAACCATTAAGCACATCTACAGGAAACACTGTCATGGAAAAGCAGCATCTCTCATCAAAGATTCTCACCACCCAGGCCATGCACTTTTCTCGCTGCTGCCATCAGGTAGAAGGTACCAGTGCCTCAGGAATCAAACCACTGGGTTCATGAACAGTTACTACCCTTCAAACATTAGGATCTTGAACCTAAGGGGATAACTACACTCATACTATTTCTATGTTCCCACAAGCGATGGTCTCACTTTAAGGACTCTTTATCTTGTTACTTCATGCTCTTTCATTTCATTTTATTTCATACTTGTTATTTATTGCTATTTATTTATATTTGCATTTGTATTGTTAGCTGTTCACTGATCCTGTTAACAGTTACAGTTCTGTAGATTTCAAAGGCTTCAAAGGTCCATTTAATGTCAGAGAAATGTATACAATATGCACCCTGAAATGCTGTTTCTTTGCAACCTTCCACAAAAACAGAGGAGTGACCTCAAAGAATAAATGACAGTTAAATGTTAGAACCCCAAAGTCCCTCAGCTCCCCTCCCTCCTGTGCATAAGCGGCAGCAAGCAACGATCCCCCCTCCTCCCACCGGCAACAAAAAGCATCGGCACCCGCCACCGAGCACTCAAGTGTGAGCAAAGCAACAGCAAGGACTACTTGTTCACTCGGTAGTTCGACATACCACGGGCTCTCTGTCTCCCTAATAAGGAGACATTTCACAGCAACAGGGGAGACATAACAAACAACTCACTGGTTTACAATGTTAAAAGTCCATTGCGTTTCTTTTTCCGAGCTCTGTACCCAAAGATCTTGGGTCTCTGGGCACGCGGTCTTAGATCTTCCATCTCCCACGACACACCAATCGCCTGCCCGAACACCGACCTTCGAGCCACCCATCTCCAGAGCCACGAGATCTCGGCTCTCCGAAGGCGAGCTGAGCCCTTAGGCCGAGCCCTTGGCGTGCCGAATAACAGCCAGTCGTGAAACCCCAAGAGCGGATCCCATGCCCGCAAAGAACTGTATTCAGCATGTGACTCCCAGTCAGGGTCTTCAAAAGAACCCTGAAAGGAAAAAATAGAGATATTAAAGATGGAAATAGAGCTGTTTCTGAAGATGCAAGCAAAGGAGTCGCTGTTAGGCGCCATTAATCCTTCTAAGCTAAGTATGCTCGCAGGAAAAAGAATCTCAGGGTTGTCTGTGGTGACATGTATGTACTCTGATAATAAATTTTACTTTGAACTTTGTTATTTGTGGAATTCTTTTCCTGTCACTTGATAATGAATTACTATTTTGGACTTGTAAAGCAGCAATAATGGATGGAAGATACCTGAAGTAAAAATGTAAAACACCGAAGATGCACAAATCCATCAATATCAAAACAGGAAAGGCAGAGAGCATTAAACTGGCTTTCTTCCTTCAGCAAGTAATTGCACCTTAATATTTTCTGTACTTATATACAGTATTTTTATATCAAATCATTTATTTAGTTCATCAATCCTAATTGATGAGGTGGTACCAATTTGTAAACTAAATGTTCTAATACAAATAAAATTATCCTGTATAGTCATTTAGTGTTAGTTTTACTGCTGTTACCACTACAACATCCTACTACAGTAATAATGTACCTGAGTTCATCGAATCTTCTATGCTAATTGTTTTTATAGAGTTTTTCATTATTTCAGCATAGCTTAGAAGATAATCAATTGGGCTGACTGTAAAATTATATCTTTTTGTAACACTACATGATCATCTAATAAAATGTGCATTTGAAAAGCTTTTAAATTCCATTCATCAGTTTTGGAATTAATCATTTATAGCTTAACAGTTTCAATATTTGTAATAAGATAATTACAGATATAATAGCAATGTAATTATTTTATCACAAATATTGAAAATGCCAGAAAATGCATGATTGATTTTTAAAATAAAATTTGCATCTAAAATGTAGAATGCAAAACTCTGTTGACACTTCACAGTATTGTAAAATATTTCTTGATCTAAGCCACAGAAGCAAAGATGATTAAACGTTTGAGAGTCAGCTCACCTTAAAGCACAAAGGATAAGTTGGGAGCCAAATATATTTAGGCAAGGGATTCTGGAGTTTAGGGCCATTTCTAATAATAATCATCATACCTGGGGATGATCAAGTGATCAGAATTGGAGAAACCTGAGTGAGTGTTTTAAAGTATCGGCAGAAATGGGTGTGATTACGGAATTTAGGAGTAGGATAATCTGTAAAGCAGCTTAAGAATTTTAAAATTGATTAATCAGAAGTCAGTTAATACAGAGATAATCAGCAAGAAGTACTTGACATTACTCAGGACATGAGTAACAGAGTTTAAAATTCCTCTAGATTACTGAGGGAAAAATGGTGAATCACTGCAAAGAATATATTGGAAAAGTCATACCTAAAGGTAACACAAATATGGATAGGACTTGGACATCTCTTACACTCTAGCAGCACATTATTGATGCACTATATTGGTTAAAAGGATAGTAGTGTGGAGATGGTTGCTTGGGTAGCTTTTATGGTTTATGGTTTAGTCAGTACTTAATTGGATTCAACTTATGTGAGAATCCCTTCTAGTTCAAACAGACATTGTCTCCCTCATTTGTTTGGCTAAGCAGTGAGGCTCGTACTCTTTATTAGGCTCAAAGTTCAAAGTAAGTTTATTATTAAAGCACATGTCTGCCACTATATACTATCCTGCCATTCATTGTTTTGTGGGCATTCTGTCATGGTGCATTCTTGAAGGACTGGACCCAGGTGCAGAGTAACGGCAGGATCCCCAGAAGAGATGGAAACAAGAGGTTAGACATTGGAATCAGAACCTCTAAGGAGTGACTGAGCAACACTAGGAGGCAGTTCATCCTCTCCAACGCAATGACCCCACTCAGGCACTGAATGGGAGACCTCTTTAAATAATCATAGAATACCGGAAACCTGTGCCAGCCACAATTAAATAGACAAGATTAAACCCAAAACACAAGGGCTTAACAATTCTAGTTACGATATCGGTTAGTAAATACGGGTGCTCAAGAACCCTAGAAGCTCAACGTTCTGTGGCAAGCCACAGGGCTCATGACACATTCACAACAAATACAAAGAAACAGAACAGAGTTCATGAAAAGCTACACACAAGGATGGACAAACAACCAACGTGCAAATGACAAAACATTGTGCAAATACAGAATGAAAAACAAAATAATAATAATAATAGATAAATAAATAATAAATAATGTTGAGAACAGGAGTTGTAGGATCCTTGAAAACGAGCCCAAAGCTTACAGAATCAGTTGTGACCTCATTTGGGGTGAGTGAAGTTATCCACTCTGGTTCAGGAGCTTCATGGTTGAGGTAATAACTGAGCATAAATCTGGTGGTTTTGGACCTAAGGGTCCTGTACTTCCTTCCCGATGGCAGCAGCACGAAGAGAGCATGACCTGGGTGACTGGGGTCCTTGATGGATACTGCTTCCTGCGGCAGCACTCCTTGTAGATGTGCTCAATGGTGTGGATGAATTTGCCCATCATAGACTGGGTAAATCCAGCTATTTTCTTCTGTAGGCTTTTCTGTTCAAGGAAATTTGTATTTCCATACCAGATTGTGATGTGACCTATCAGTAGGGGTGCTGCACTTATAGAAGTTCGCCAAAGTTTTAGGTGACATACCAAATCTTCACAAAATTCTAAGAAAATAGAGGCACTGCCATGGCTTCTTTGTAACGGCACTTATATGTTGGGCCTAAGACAGATCCTTTGGAAAAGATAACACCAAGGAACTTAAAGTTACTGACCCTCTCCACCTCTAAACCCCTGGTGAGGACTGGCTCATGGATCTCATTGGTTTACTGACATTTGGTTTTAAGGGCTTCTCCTGGTGGCTTCACTGCTCCATTTGCTCATCCTGCTCTTCAGGCTCTGCCTGATATCTCTCAGGCCCCAGATCTGCTTATTGCTCCTCCCAATGCACCTGCTGTTACTTTGGTCAGCATCTAGCACACAATGAAGTCTCTTCACTTCATTTACATACATTGCCAGTGTCCCCAGAATGATGCAGACAACAGGTTCTGTTAGTTTTTCAAGACCATTAAAGCATCTCACAGCAATTTTGCTCCTTCATGACTCTCACTGAAAGTGTTTAGTGGTGGACTGGCTATGATGGTGGCACAGCAATTTTGTTGTTAGTGTAGCAGTGCAGGCCAGACCAACGTTCAGTATGACAGCAAATCTTAGCAAATCTTGAACTTCATTAGAGAAGATCACGTAGAAGATAGTGCCACAGAATCCTTTCTGAATACACTTTTTGCTGAGAGTCCTGTCTTTACATTTTACCCAAAGGTCCCCATCCTCCCTGAGTGGCTAACCAGTTAAGGAGTGCTTCAGGAAGAGTAACTACTGATATGCATCTAAATGCAATGGCAAATATTTCCATTTATTTCTAGTATATTCTAAATACTTTGTAAGGTATCTGATCTGCCTGCAGTTATCTTTGAAGCTATCTAGATTCGTCTCCCATTGTTATGTTCCTTTAGGGAGTGGGGGAGAAAAAACAAACTATATGTTTCTCTTTGGCTTCTCTTGGACACGGGTTTCCTAAAGCCAAGAAGCTGGGTCCTCTGTGGTCACATAACCTCATGGAACACAATTAGTTAATGCATGTAGCCACAGAACTTTGGTAGACTGAAAACTCGACACCTAACTTTGTATTGATCAAAGCAGATCAATGCCTGTGATTTCAAAAACATTTAAAATTAATTAAAAGTGAAATAAACTATTGCTAAACAAAAAGTAAGGTCAAAGAAAAAAGCAGTACACTGTTAAATAATTTAAATATTAAATTATATGTAAAAAATACATTTATGTAATTCATCTTATTCTTGCCTTTTAACTTACTATTCAGCTGAATGACCTCACGGCCTCTGTTCCAGACCTATCCTGGTCCAGTTTCTGAGGATGGAATAGCTGGGAATGACAGCGTTTTCTGGTCCGCAGCTGAAATCCATGAGCACTGCTGGCATTTACCAGCAAAGTCCCAGCCTATATGTGAAACAAACTTAGAGTATCGTGTTCTGTTCTGGGCTCTTCATTATAGAAAACATATGACGGCTTTAGAGAAGGTGCAGAGGAGATTTACCAGGATATTGCCTGTTTTAGAGAGCATGTCTTATGAGGAAAGTTTAAGTAAAGGAGAATGAGAGGAGACTTGATAGAGGGGTGTAAGATGAAAGGAGTAGTCACTCAGTACCTTTATTCCCAGGGTGGCAATGGTTAATATGAAAGGGCATAATTACAATGTTATTGGAGGAAAGTATAGGGGAGATGTTAGAGGTAGGATATTTATACTGAGAGTAGTACGTCTGTGTGTGGAGTGCATTACTGGGGTGGTGATAAACATCAATACTTTAGGGATATTTAAGAGAATCTTAGCTAGGCACTTGTGTGAAAGTAAAATAGAGAGCTACTGTATGCAGGAGAGAAGCATTAGATTGAACTCGGTTAAAAGGGCGACACAACATTGTGCGTTGAAGGCCCTGTACTGTTCTACATTCTCTATTCTACCCTTCACTATTTGTTGTCACCTTGGCCTTGTTATTCATAATTCTGACTACCTTGGTCCTGTTCTACCCTCCCAACTCAACTCTCTCGGCTGGGAGCAGCTGCAGAAACACATTTTCTTTTTTTAATGCATAGAATGTGTTTTCTGTGCAAGGGCTGCTTTATTATATATGATGCTCTCATGTACATTAGAAAATGACAACTGGGGTCCACATACAAAGTGTTCATGACCATAAGACCAGAGCAGAATTAGGCAATTTGGCCCATTGAGTCCACTCTGACATTCAATCATAGCTGATCCTTTTTACCCCTCCTCAGTTCCACTACCCGGCCTTCTCCCCATTACTTTTGATGCCATGTCCAATCAAGAAACTATCGTTGACTGCTCGTTTCCACGGATGCTGCCCGACCTGCTGAGTTCCTCCAGCTTGTTGTACGTGTTGTTGTGAAGAAACTATCAATCTCTGCCCTGAATACACCCAACAACCTGGCCCCCACAGCTGCCCGTGGTAACAAATTCACCACCCTCTGGCTAAATAAATTTTTCTGCATTTCTGTTTTAAATGGATGTCCCTTTATCCTAAGGTTGGGCCTTCTTGTCCTAGACTCCCCCACCATGGGAAACATCCTTTCCACATCTGCTCTGTCTAGGCCTTTCAACATTCGAAAGGTCAATGAGATCCCCCTCATCCTTCTGAATTCCAGTGAGTACAGACCCAGAGCCATCAAACATTCATCATATGATAACCTTTTCATTCCCAGAATCATCCTAGTGAACTTCCTCTGAACCCTTTCCAATGCAGGCACATATTTTCTTAGATGACATGCATAAAACTGTTCACAATATTGAAGGTGAGGCCTCACTAGTACCTTGTAAACCCTCAGCACCACATCCCTGTTCTTATATTCTAGACCCCTTCAAATGAATGTTAACGTTGTATTTCATTTGCCACATTCTTACCCATTCTCCTAATCTGTCTTAGTTCTTCTGCAGGCGACCTGTTTTCTCAACACTACCTGCCCCTCCACCAATCTTGAGATCATATGCAAACTTGGCAACAAAGCCAACTATTCCATCATCTAAATCATTGGTATGCAGCATAAAAAGAAGCGGCCCCAATGCCAACCCCAGTGGAACACCGCAGCCAACAAGAAAAGGATCCTTTTATTCTCACTCTTTGCCTCCTATCAATCAGCCAATGCTCTAACAATGCCAGTAACTTTCCTATAATACCATGGCTCCTAACTTGGTAAGCAGCCTTGTGTATGGTACCTTGTCAAAGGCCTTCTGAAAGTCCAAATATAGAACATCCACTGCAACCCCTTCACCTATCCTACTTGTAATCTCCACGAAGAATTCCAATAGGTTTGCCAGGCAAGATTTTCCCTGAAGGAAACCATCTTGACTTTGTAATATATTGTCTTGTATCACTCTATACCTCATCCTTAACAATTGACTGCAACATCTTCCCAACCACTGAGGTCAGGCTCATGCCAGAGTCCAATGATTTTGAAAGATCATTACTAATGTCTGCACACTCTCTAACGCTACCTCTTTCAGAACCCTAGGGTGCAGTTCACCTGGTCCAGATGACTTATGTACCCTTAGGTCTTTCAGCTTTTTGAGCACCTTCTCCCTTGTAGTAGTAACTGCACTCACTTCTCTTCCCTCACATCTTTCAACACTTGGCACACTGCTAGTGTCTTCCACAGTATAGACTGATGCAAAATACTCATTTAGTTCATCTGCCATCTCCTTGGCCCTGTTATAATTTCTGCAGCCTAATTTTCTAGCGGTCCTATATCCACTCGTGTCTCTCTTTTACTTTTTGTATACTTGAAAAAGCTTTTACTATAGACTTTGATATTGTTTGCTAGCTTGCTTTCATATTTCATCTTTTCTCTCCTAATGATTCTTTTAGCTGTTCTCTGTAGGTTTTTAAAAGCTTCCTGATCCTCTATCTTCCCTCTAATTTTTGCTTTGTTGTATGCCCTCTCTTTTACTTTTAGATTAGCTTTCACTTCCCTTGCTAGCCACAGTTGTACTATTTTTCCATTTGAGTGTTTCTTCATTTTTGGAATATATCTATTCTCTACCTTCCTCATTTCCCCCAGAAACTCAAGGCATTGCTGCTTTGCTGTCATCCCTGCCAGCATCTCCATTCAATTTACTTTGTCCATCTCCTCTCTCATGCCACTGTAATTTCCTTCACTCCACTGAAATACAGCTACGTCAGACTTTACTTTCTCACTATCAAACGAGTAAATCATGCAGACACTTCAACTTACCTTTTGAGAAGTGGTGCAAATACTAGGGTTCAAAGTCTACACTGTGTTCTTCCTGATTTATTCATGTATATTTACGTTTTTGGTGCTGAAGATATGCCCTATCTCTTCTGGGTGTGAATTGATTCTGCAGGGATTTTGTCACAGACCTTTTGATTTCTGCTGATCTTCCTCCCACCACTCTAATAACAAGAAGATATGTTGGGGCAATTCTTGAGTTCCCCTTGAGAAGTCTGACCTTCATACACATTTAAATGTCTAAGTGGAACTTACATCATTCAGAAATATCTCTGAACATTTTGTAAGCCTCCAATCTTTAGTACTAAACTGGGATGATTGACACCTTAGGGAGTTGATTACATTGTCTGTAGGACAAACTATTTCTGAAACCAAGAAATGAACAAAGGCAACATTTCTCTTGAACCCAGTTGGGTAATATGGGGACCTCAGGCAAAACAGCTGTGGGTTAGAGGAATATGATGTAACTTGATTGGTAGCAACCTTTCCTTTGGGTCAGATGTTTCTCTGTTCAGATCCACTCAAACATGAAAATCTGACGGATGCTCCGGCGGTTTACTGAGTAAGTGCAACATTCTTTTAGATACCTACTCTTAGATGTAATCTCAAGATTCGATGGCGCTACAAAGTACAAAGTTATTATCAAAGTATATATATAATGTCGCCATGACTTTAACATCCCTCTGTTGGTCATCTGAAATATTTAAATACCCCTTTGGGAACATATTTCCATCTGCATGGGGGTAATGAACATTTTCATTAACTGACAAATGGATTCCTGAAAAAATGAAAGCGGATTCAAATGTATAAGAAAAGCAGCTGTTTGTAGATTACAAGATTAAATTTCTATCCAGGAGGGCTTTGTTTTAATACGGGCTTTGCAGTTCCTGGATCTGCTTCCAGCTGACTGGATGCAGCTTGCTAAATTCAGGAGACGGTCTCTTGCATGACAGTTTGTGAACCTAGAGAATCCAGCCAACCAAATATACACTAATGGTGAATTAATGGACTTGTCAGAGCAAGCTGGCGTTTCAATTCACTGGGGAACCAATGACAGATTTATGCTGTATGTTCCAGCTACTCTCTGGAGATGGATATGGCAGATCCAATCATTGCCAAGATTGGCCTCAGTTTCATTCTGGGCTCCCTCGAGAGACATCAACAGTATCAATTGCACTACAGGTAGAAAGAAAATTGATGTGTACCCTACAAAGCGAACAATTTCTTCACTTTCTTAAATCATGGCAAATGAGCATTTTCTCCAAATTGTCAGGGTGTAAATGACTCCACAAAATATGCCCCATGAACAATAGTAGAGGCATCATGAATTGCAGCAGCATTTCCCCCCACTCCACCAATGTGTAGATATTCTGTGATCAACTGCATGGAGGAGGGGTCAAAGCTGCTTAGAAAAGGGCAAATATTGTTTTCCTAAGGAAGGGTGCAGCTGAGAATAGAGGTAGTGAACATTTTTTTTCAAGTGTGGAGTACTCTTGCTATCCTGGATCCACAGTTACCTTAGCGAAGGGGCTGAGTGTCAGTTGGGATCAGATTGCGTTCTGTGAGCTGAATGCAGATCTTGCTTTACATGTATACTTCTAAGATCTAAATGCATCAGAATCAGAATCAAGTTTATTATCACTGACATATATGTTGTGAAAGTTCTTGTTTTATGGCAGCAGTACAGTGCGAGGACTGGTGTTGATCTACAGAGGCACTCAAACTGTGGTTCTGCACAGCGATGTATTCCAGTTCTTAGAATTTGTTGATCAGCCACTTTTCCGTAAGTCCAGAATCAGTTTGAGGTCGGGTGCCTTCGGGGTATGGCCTAGCGCAGCCCTGAGAACATGAATTCTTGCAGGCGTCACGAGATGAAGTGCAGTGGGAGCGGAACGTCGACGACGGTGAGAGCGGCTCTCAGAGGGCTCTCCATTCCGAGATCGATCACTCCCTCCCTCTCTCGACGGTGAGGGAGTTTGTTGATGATTCTTGAGTCAGGGAACTCAAGATAAAAAGCAATGCTTCAGACTGATTGTAAGAGCGGAAAAGTGACTGTTGTCTCCCCTCTCGCTGTGGAAGGAGCAATATCTGTCTCTCCCTTGTTACCGAGAGAGAGAGCCAGTGCAATGCTGAAGGGTTGGACTGAACAGTTAAGTTTTTGATGTACTGTGGACTATGGTCTCTCTTTGGGGGCTTTGCTGTTGCTGGCATGGTGGGTGGTGGGAATGCTGATGCTTTCTGCTGGAATAAGTGGTGGGAGGGTTGATGTTACTTGCTGCAGCTTGAGCGTGGGGGGGGGGTAGGGGACTATGGAGTTCTTACACTTTTTCTGTCATCATTCTTTGGGGTTTTTCTTCTGTTTTGAGGATGTCTGTGGTGAGTAGGAATTTCACCTTTTATATTGTATACATTCTCTGATATTAAGTGGAACCATTGAACCATTGAAATAGAAATTACTGTGTTATGAATGTAAATAACTAATAAGTGCAAAAAATAATTATCATGGATTCATGGACTGTTCAGAAATCTGACAGCAGAAGGGAAGAAGCTGTTCCTAAAATATTGAGTGTGGTATATGGAGTGGCCAGGGATACATTGTTGCATTAATCACTGCTGTAAATCAGGCGCAGTTAGCCATCAACTGATCAGAGGCTAGGAGATCTAACGTGCTGACTGGTCTTTCCAGTCAGCACATGTGCAATGCCAGCAATGGGTTTGAGATATTGTTGCTGGGGATGTAAGGTGGTAATTTCCCATGCACTGATCTAAGGAAAAGAAACCAGGATTCTCTAAATATGATGATACGTAATGATTGCAGTTAGTGGATGATCCAACGACTTGATGAGCTGGAAAGGGTACACGAGGTCACTGCCATTTTCTCTGACCATGCCACCAGCAAAGAAATTCCTGACAGCAAAAGATATCACAATGTTACAATATATGGTATTTCTGTTTTTGCACATTTTTAAACAATCTATTCAATTTACTTGTTTATTATTATGTTTTATCTTATTTATTATTACTATTTTTTCTGTCTCTGCTAGATTGTGTATTTCATTGAACTGCTGCTGCTAAGTTAACAAATTTCACGTCACATGCCGGTGATAATAAACCTGACTCTGATTCTGATTCAGGGAGAGAACAGAGCATTATAGCCATACATGAAGAGAGGAAGGCAATGCCAATAATAGGACTGGAGGTAAGCCTAGCTCATGGGTAAGGTGAAGATTTTGATGGCACATTTTAATTCATTGCTGCCGCACATTTTTGTGATGTACACTAGCAAATGTACCAATAAGGGCAAGTTTGGAAAATGGCATTGATGGTTGTGACACAATTGTAATCCAGAGAGAAGCATGAAGTGCAGGCCACAAGTAAGCCTACTGGCATTTTAATAGTGGAGTTGTCTTCTTTAGGCTGAGTCACATACGTTGTACAAGCATCTCTGGTGGGGAATCTGTAGGTCTTGTTAATGCCAAAGTCAGGAAGATTGAAAGTCATGTAGGTGGAAATGGAAGGAGGCCTTGTAGCAGTTATTATGGAAGCTACCCACCCTAACTGGTCTGTTCATGGTCGCTAAGTGTTTCTATTGCTATTGGAGAGGGTACATCAAGGGTCTGTTTGTAAAGCTGGTCATCCTCATTTCCCATGAGTGCATGAGGGCAAAGTTCCAATGGAGTATCATTCATGAAATAAAATCTGAGCGTTATGAGGTAGAGTAGGGCATGTAGTGGAATTTAATGTACAGCTGCTGAAGGAGCTAATAACAATAAGCTGGTAGCCTTCATATCAATTGAAGAGACAGCAGTATTTTTTTTGCATCATCACTGCTACAAACCAATAAATTATGGAATTATTATCTGAAGCACTTGCTGCTAAGACAAAATAAACAGATGCTAAGCTCCTATTGACACAAATATAGATTTTGCTACAGGGTCAGTGTGCCCATGCAGGAGGGCTGTGCAAAAGGTTCAGCATTCGTACACATTACGATGCACGTTCCAGCTAATTACTGTCTCATTATGGTCATATTTAACACCCTTATTTTCGTTCTAGTCTTGTTGATACTTCACCAAATGCACAGGAATGTTTATACTCTTTGCTTACCTTCATCGTTGTCCAGAAAGAGGACTACTGTTTTGCCAGACGCTGTGAGGAGCTGTTTGTACGTGTTATTCAGCGATTGCTTTCAGCTGCAGTGTTGGCATTTAACTTTCACTTTGAGAGTTTTTGTAAACAGCCTTGTTGGCCTAGCATTTATTGTTTTCCTTCTCCTTTAAATTCTCCCACTTACTAAAGTCAGTGAACTGTTGACCCACTTCAATGTCTCTCTCTCCGCACTTGGGCCATATCTAAACATTTTAACACCTTTTTTTGGAGGAACTTCAGCTTACTATTGGCTGGGGTCATAGACAGATGGGTCCAGTTTCCTGTCATGGTTACGAAGCAGAACTATATAGCTGGGATCACATGCATCAATTTGAACCAATGGGCATTAACATAGAACAAATTGGACAATGATGAGATCCAGGAACCATTATCTGGTGCCCCAACCCTGCCCAAGAAGAACACTAGCTGGAGAGGCTCCAGAAATCTTGAGCTCACAGATACAGTCACACTTTTATACCAAGGGGAAGATACAGAATCAGAAATTCGGAGCCACTGTTCCACTGTCTGGGAAGAGGACCATCACAGGGAATCTCTCCACAAAATAAATGCAGTAATCATGGTCCAGCTGGCAAAGCACTGGCACTGGTCATGTGGTATCTAAGGAGAGCCCATCTTTTGCTAAGTACATGGGTTTGGCCTTCAGTCAAGAGTCCAGAGAAGAAGGAGACTTGGTTCAGTTGAAGCTCTTGTTTGATTTATTATTATTGTCACATGTACCAAGGTACAATGAAAATCTTGCAAAAAGTTTGCACCCACAAAAGGTCACTGAAAGATTCAATAACCCAGAGCTCTCTTAAATACTGTATACCATTTTGGTAGGAGAATCTGTCCAGGTCTTAGAAAAGGGCATCATCGTCTGTAATACAGTGGCTGTGCTTGGAGCTGCTAAGTAGTATGAATCTGGCTCATATTGAGCTGAATGCCCTTAGAAAGAGTTATGTTCCTGTGTGCAGCTAAGCTAAAGAGCCTGAAGATCCCAGGCACAGTGTCACCTCAGGTCTGGATGTTGCGTTGCCACCTCAGTACACTATGGTTTAAGTGCACAGGCTGAGAACCACAGTGGCTCAGTGGGAAGGTCAGAAGCAAACACTTGTGTTTATTTATTTATTTGAAGATGGATACATACATGCAGAATAGCCCTTCTGGCCCGTTGAGTCACGCCACCAGGAACCCATCTATTTAACCCTAGCCTATTCACGGGAAAATCTACAATGACCAATTAGCCTAATAACCAGTACGTCTTTCGACTTTGGGAGGAATCTGGAGCACCAGAGGAAATCTACACATTGCATGAGTAGGATGCACAAACTCCTTAAAGAGGATGTGGAACTAAACTCTGAACTCCAACACCCTGAGCTGTAATAGTGTTGCACTAACCACTGTGACCTCCCTGTAATGTTGATAGGATAAGCAGAGAAAAGAAGAAGAATTTCAGAGTCGTATACTTTAATAATAAATGAACCTTTGAACCTTTGAAACGAGAATGTCCAGTGCTCATGGAGAGCCACAGTGGGAGTCATGATCAGAAGAAGAAAATGGGAAGCATAAAAAAGAGCTATTATTGGATTTATGAACTGTGGAACATCTTGAAAAGTATAATTACAAATTCTCCATCTATCAGTGGGATATTGATCTATATTTAGATCAATAATGTTGAGAAATATATCTCATTTATTCACTACATATAATTAAAGATTTTGATGTGAAATTTGTTACATGCAAAGGGTACTGTAGAAGCCATCTATTATGTTTATTGGTGTCAAGAGAACATACTGTTGAGCTGTTAAGTCTAGTTTATATAGTGGAGAAGATTACAAAAGAAATGTTCAGCCAGATTTAAAGCTGTAGACTATGTACATACATATTTTATAAAAAATACATCAGTTTTTATGTTTTTGCACTTTGGTAGCAAGAATACTATGGATGATTGTTATATGACTGTCTATACAGCAATAACTATAAATGACATATGCAGAATAACTGATCCAATACTGAAAGCTTGTCTGCTATTGCTAAATCTCAGCCTGCATGCTCTGCTTATCCAACTACAATCACTTCTGCAGCCAATTAACAACCTACAAAGTTAAAGGCTATTTGCTCATCTCATATATTGTTTACATGGGGGAGTGAACAAGAAAAATACCCTCAGTTGCCACTTTACTAGGTACGCCTGTATACCTGCTCATTAATGCAAATATCTAAATCAGCCAATCATACGGCTGCATAAAAGCATGCAGACATGGTCAAGAGATTTAGTTGTTATTCAGACCAAACATCAGAAAGGGGAAGAAATGTGCTCCAAGTGACGTTTACTGTGAAATGATTGTTAGTGCCAGACGGGGTGATTAGAGCATCTCAGAAACAGCTGATCACCTGAGATTTTTACGTACCACAGTCTCTAGAGCTTACAGAGGATAGTGTGAAGAGCAAAAAAAATCCAGTGACTAGCAATTCTGTGGGTGAAAACATCTTAAACATCTTGTTATGAGAGATGTCAGAGGAAAATGGCCAGACTGGATCAAGCTGACAGGAAGGTGACAGTTTCCTAAATAACCACATATTACCATAACTACAGTGGTGTGCAGAAAAGCACCTCTGACAGCTGCAAAGGACCATGAACCTACATTCAGTGCCCACTTTACTAGGTACAGTAAGTAGCCACTGAGTGAATACTTGCTGTAGTTAAAATCATTCTAAAACAAAACCACTTGCACTCAGTCTCAGCCAACAACCCGCAGAAATCTGTACTTTGGGTATTAGAAATAAAGGGAAAAGTCATTGCTGTGAAAATAGTTGCAAAGTGGAACAGATTCAGTCTTCCAACTAGCCTGCTATTCTCAGTTTAGTAACAGCCAAGCTCATTATTAATATTCATTCAGAGTTTCAGTGGCAATTTGATCACCTGCGTTGTACTTTTGAATACTTGCAGCATTTGACAGTGTTTGCCTGCTTGCACGAAAAGCAGAGACCTGTCACTTGTGAAATGCAATAGCTGACACTCCATCACACACTACGTTATCCAGCTAGACCATCCTCACTTGGGCCTGATTGGCTGAACATTACATATCCAAAAACACAGGTATTAGTAATGACAAGTAGCACACACAAATCATGTTTAACTCAGTAGAAACACTGCAATGTCCCTTAGAGGAATATTAACAAAAATACATCATAAAATGAGTTTCATTTAAAGTGAATGAACATTATGATCATCAGTGTACTGAAATCTTAATATACTGCATAACATTGAACATTAACATATTTATATAGCTTCACTGAATTGCATTTAGTGAAACAACTGTAAAGGGAGTTTGATGAATTGGTACTAACTGAGTAAATAACAAGAAATACAAATTTTGAGTAGTTCACATTCACGTATTTGACTTTTTTTAGTTAACAAGCAAGCCCTTTTAACTTGAAATAGCACAGACTGAAAAGCACCTGGCAAGGTTGTGGCAGAAAACTGAGTCTTATTTACACATCAGTGGAATTACCTTTTGAGTAATGCATCTGCTTGGCTTGTTTAATCTCATCAGAAATAGACTCTGCTCTGATTGACAACCATCTTGTTATGTGTTGTTAGGATGAATAATTTGTCAGCCCCTGAGTGACTAAAACTGCCCATGCACAAAGACATAAGAGGATTGGTAAAGACGTGTCTCAAGTTTCATTTTAGCCTTGCATGCCTCAGCCTGTGTCCCTCTTGCCCTGCGTGTGGAAGATGAGAAACACTCGACTTCACTTTGCGATTGACTGTTGAATGGACTTAGCCAAATAGCTTTATCAGAGAGTCCAGGACCAACTTAACACCCTGTCAAGAACATAAACATGTTTGTTCAGGAATTATGTCAATAAAGAAATGAAGAATTTGTTCCCCCTTGTGGACTGATTCTTTTATTTTGTTCTTGCTCTTGACACTGTCTGGATATAAGGTGAATTGTCAACCTTCTTCAAAAAAATAGAAAGTTTTAATAATGAGAATATAAAAAAAGAGTTATATAAGTTAAGTTACATTAAGGAAGTGCAGTAATGAGCAGCATGACAGAGCTTTTGAAATGTTTTGGAATAAGTACAATTGAACAAGCTTCCACTCCTTTAACTCACTTACCATGTGTTAAGATTCTGATGTCAGCATTGAACACCATGCAAAATGTCCAGTGGCCAAAGTACCTTTGACCGAGGTGGGAATAGAGGATAGATGGGAGAATCAAATTGCAAGGCATTCTTTCCCACTTTTAAGCACTTGACTCAAGAGGAGCATTGACACCTGTCTGTGAATGGCATTTTAATTCAAAAGACAGAAGCTACTACAAAATGGCATAGATTTTGCCACAAAGTGCTAGTGGTTCTGTCATTTAGTTACTGGCCGAGTTCTGCCAGAAACTGCATTGCAATATTTGACTATTATTTTGGTGGACTCAAAACAATGCAGCACCAGTGCTGGAAGTTGTTGAGATTCCCCTGCACACCCTCTTTCTGAACCTGCAGCAGATTAAGGTGGGTTCAATGGCAATTCTAAATTTAGGAGGAGTGCAGAATGGAGATTAAAAGATATGTAACTTATTTTAATCATTTGTATTTAATCTTTTAATGTTTTAATAATTGTAATGTGTTTCAAATGCCATTTGTTGATTTTATTTTGCTTGTTTAAAACATTCATTTCAAGATATTTTTCATTTTCCCATTTCTTTTTTTAACAGCATTTAAACATTTCAGACATTCATAACTATTGACAAATATTGGCAGATTTAATAGGTGGTAACATTGGGAATAGGGCTTTGCCCTCTATTAAAGGTTTTGACAGGCAAAACTTGTCCTGGTGCATCATGTCACTCAATTACATTGTTCGCAGATTTAAAATTGTCAGTTGCATACCAGGCCTTGTGAGAAGTAGATCTACAAGCAAAGGATGGTATAAATGAAGAACTCTTCTCCAAATGGCAAACAAGCCGAAGATCTTTTGTATTGTATGCAATGTTCTTGCAGTAGTCTCAACAAATACTCAATGCAGCTTAAGCATAACATCCCCATCTTCATATAAAATTCCCCTTGCAATAAATAATAACACTTTGTTAGCTCTCCTGCTTACTTGTATCTGCACACTAGACTTATGTCAATCATGCACTTGAACACACAGAACTCTCCACTCAAAGCTCTGCAGCCTCTCTCTATTTAGAATAATATGTCTCGTTTTCCTGTTAAAAAAAGATATTTTCACATTTTCCCAAATAATGCTCTATGTACTTTGCCCATCCAATAATCTATCCATTTTCAGCCTCCTTATAGCTTGTTCATTGTGTATTTTTCTGTATATCTTTAGTACCTTTATTCAAGTCATATATGTGAATTGTAAAATGCTGATTCCCCAGCACTAGTGAATATAACACTGTAGAACCTTGCATCATAATCTTAATACCTTTGACTACCAAAATTATTCAATCCTGGATTTAAAATTATTTATGCAATTTGTCAATATGTCCTTAATTTTAACCATTCTTTGCATGTAGAATTACTTCTGAACTTCCTTCTTGATAGGCCTGGCTCTAATTTTTAGACATTTTCACCTTGTATTCTCCAACAAGAATCTACCTTACCCCAGATACTCCAACAAGCATCCATCTTACCTGTTTTCCACAATGATTTGAAATTTTCAATAAAATGAACTCTAAGCTGTGTGAAGCATCAGGAACAGTGAATCCAGTTTCAGCAATCTCTCCTTATAATGTAACAGACTTCCATCCCAGCAAGGATAATACTTCCTTCCTAAAATGTGGTGCCTATAATTGTTTGTAGTATTCTGAGAGTGCAGCTAACTTCTATTCCCTTGAATCTAGTCCCTGAGATAGAAAGAGCAGCATTCCATTAATCTTTTGGGTTATACTCCATTCCTATGTCACAATCTTAATCTATACACATGGGCAGAAGTTTCTTAGAACCTGTAATGCTCCTGGTGTTCAGTATTTAGAAAGTGCTTCTTTCTTTCCTCTTTAGATCAAAACTTTTAGGTAACATTTGCCTTCTCTGAAACCCACTCACAACGGTTTTGTCTATTTACATATCTGTTGGAAACTAACAGTACCATCTACATAGCTTAATGTTCTACTTATTTCCGTAACTCTCACAAACATATATCTGTGGCTTTCTGTTCCATCATTCAAGTCATTTATAAACAAGGTGAATGGTTACAGCCCCATGAAAATAACAGTGCAATAACAACAGGGTTGTTTTAATTTTAATTTCCCCAATATTGATTGGCATCTCCTTAGAGCAAGGGGTTTAGATGGGGTGGAGTTTGTTAGGTATGTTCAGGAAGGTTTCCTGACACAATATGTAGATAAGCCTACACGAGGAAAGGCTGTACTTGATCTGGTATTGGAAAATGAACCTGGTCAGGTGTCAGGTC
Organism: Hemitrygon akajei; assembly: GCF_048418815.1. Taxonomy (NCBI): domain Eukaryota; kingdom Metazoa; phylum Chordata; class Chondrichthyes; order Myliobatiformes; family Dasyatidae; genus Hemitrygon; species Hemitrygon akajei. The sequence continues at coordinate 38,931,454 of NC_133130.1, forward strand.
TCTCAGTGGGAGAGCATTTTGGAGATAGTGATCACAATTCTATCTCCTTTACAATAGCATTGGAGAGGGGTAGGAACAGACAAGTTAGGAAAGCATTTAATTGGCATAAGGGGAAGTATGAAGCTATCACTCAGGAACACAGGAGCATAAATTGGGAACAGATGTTCTCAGGGAAATGTACAGCAGAAATGTGGCACATGTTCAGGGGATATTTGCATGGCGTTCTGCTTAGGTATGTTGCAATGAGACAGGGAAACGATGGTAGGGTACAGGATCTATGGTGTACAAAGGCTGTTGAAAATCTAGTCAAGAAGAAAAGAAAAGCTTATGAAAGTTTAAAAAAACTAGGTAATCATAGAGATCTAGAAAATTAAAAGGCTAGCAGGAAGGAGCTTAAGAATGAATTTAGGAGAGCCAGAAGGGGACATGAGAAGGCCTTGGCAGGATTAAAGAAAACCTCAAGGCATTCTACAAGTATGTGAAGAGCAAGAGAATAATACGTGATAGAAGAGGACCAATGAAGTGTGACATGGAAAAGTGTGTATCGAACTGCAGGAGATAGCGGAGGTACTTAATGAATACTTTGCTTCAGTATTCAGTACGGAAAAGGACCTTAGTGATTGTTGGGATGACTGGCAGTAGACTGAAAAGCTTCAGCATATAGATATTAAGAAAGAGAATGTGCTGGAGCTTTTGGAAATCATCTAGTTGGATAAGTCACCGGGACCAGACGAAATGTACCCCAGGCTACTGTGGGAGGCGAGGGAGGAGATTGCTGAGCCTCTGGCGATGATCTTTGCATCATCAATGAGGACGGGAGATGTTCCAGAGCATTGGAAGGGTTGCGGATGTTGTTCCATTATTCAAGAAAGGGAATAGAGATAGCCCAGGAAATTATAGACCAGTGAGTCTTACTTCAGTGGTGCATAAGTTGATAGAGAAGATCCTGAGAGGCAGGATATATGAACATTTGAAGAGGCATAATATAATTAGGAATAGTCAGGTAAAATGTTTTGCAAGTCATAAATCATAGGCAAGCAATTACTAAAAGCTTTATTGCTAAACTAGATCATATATGACTAGACCGTATATTGAGCATCCCCGAAACTTGATAAACAAATGAGTGGTACTTAAGATGGAATACTATGATGGCATAATATGATTCCGAGTAGTCAGCATGGCTTTGTAAAAGGAAGGTCATGCCTTATGAGCCTGATTGAATTCTTTGAGGATGTGACTAAACACATTGATGAAGGTAGAGCAGGAGATATAGTGTATATGGATTTTAGCAAGGCATTTAATAAGGTACCCCATGCAAGGCTTATTGAGAAAGTAAGGAGGCATGGGATCCAAGGGGATATTGCTTTGTGGATCCAGAATTGGCTTGTCCACAGAAGGCACAGAATGGTTGTAGACGGCTCATATTCTGCATGGAGTTTGGTGACCAATGGTGTATCTCAGTGTTCTGTTCTGGGACCCCTTCTCTTCATGATTTTTATAAATGACCTGGATGAGGAAGTGGAGGGATGGGTTAATACATTTTCTGATGATACAAAGGTTGGGATGTGTTGTGGATAGTGTGGAGGGCTATCAGAGGTTACAGCGGGACATCGATAGGCTGCAAAACTGGGCTGAGAAGTGGCAGATGGAGTTCAACCCAGATACGTGTGAGGTGGTTCATTTTGGTAGGTCAAATATGATGGCAGAATATAATATTAATGGTAAGACTCTTGGCAATGTGGAGGATCAAAGGGATCTTGGGGTCCGAGACTACAGGGCAATCAAAGCTGCTGTGCAGGTTGACTCTGTGGTCAAGAAGGCATACGGTGCATTGGCCTTCATCAATCAATGAGTTCAAACGCTGTGTTAATTTTATAGCTGTATAGGACCCTGGTCAGACCCCACTTGGAGTACTGTGCTCAGTTCTGGTCATCTCACTACAGGAAGGATGTGGTAACTATGGAAAATGTGCAGAAGAGATTTACAAGGATGTTGCCTGGATTGGGGAGCATACCTTACGAGAATAGATTGAGTGAACTTGGCCTTTTCTCTTTGGAGCGACGGAGGATAAGAGGTGACCTGATAGATGTGTATAAGATGATGAGAGACAGTGATTGTGTGGATAGTCAGAGGCTTTTTCCCAGGGCTGAAATGGCTAACACAAGGGGGCACAGTTTTAAGGTGCTTGGAAGTAGGTAGAGAGGAGATTTCAGGGGTAAGTTTTCTATGTAGAGAGTGGTGAGTGTGTGGAATGGGCTGCCGGCGACTGTGGTGGAGGCGAATACAATAGAGTCTTTTAAGAGACACCTGAATAGGTACATGGAGCTTAGAACAATTGAGGGCTATGGGTAACATAGAAAGAGGGCTAAGGTAAGGACATGTTCAGCACAGCTTTGTGGACTGAAGGGCCTGTATTGTGCTGTAGGTTTTCTATATTTCTATATCTTTGTAGAACCTCTGCTGATTTTGTTTTAGCATTATGCTTTGATAGCGTATATCCTTTTTAATACACTGCATGCTTCTTCTTTACTAAGCATGCCCAGTGTCGCAGGTGTGGCAAGCAAGAAAGTATGGTTTTGCATTGTTCCTCAGTCATGAATTGGTATAATTAGCCACAGATACCAGGGTCAAACTGTTGTAATTTATCCTGCCAATGAGAATGAAAAACCTGGGTTGCGGTTTTTGTTAGTCTGAACATTTTATGTGTGCATGTCACTTAAAATGGACTTTTTGCTGTTAAGTTTTGATCCTGCATGTAGGATTTCTTGCAGCTGTATCTGTAAATGAGCCACCCTGTTGTTTAATTCTGCAGCTGCTGAGGATACAATAAATTCTCGCACCTCATCTCATTAAACCAAGGGCAATTGGAAAGCAGAACACAGGAACACACAAGAACACAAGAAAATAGGAGGACGAGAAGACCACCAGGCCGCCAAATCTGCCCTGCCATTCAATATAATCCTGACTGATGTATGCCTCAACTTCACTTCTGTGCTGGCTCTGCATAATCTTCAATATGTCAAACATTTATCTGTCTCCACCTTAAATATATCTAATGATCTAGCCTCCACCACTGTATGGGGCAGAGAACTCCAGAGGTTCACTACCTTCTGAGAGAAGAAAAATTCTACACACCTCTGTTTCAAATGACAGGCCCCTTGTGTTATAGCTATGTCCTCGTATTTGTGGTTCTGCCACAAGTGAATACATCTCAACATCAACCCTCTCAAGCCCAGTCACAGCTCACTTTTGTACACTTTAAGGAGTACGTACACAAATGCTATGTAGACAAACGAGACTGCAGGTGCTGAAATCTTAAACCAAAAAAAAACAGAACACTGGAAGGGATCAGTGGGTCAAGCAGCACTGGTGGAAGCAAATGGTGTTAAGTCGATGTTTTGTCTCAACTCTGTTGATAGTACCACCTTCTCATCCCCGGAATTTTACATACAGCGTGGAATAGGCCCTTCTGGCCCTCTGAGCCACACTGCCCAGGCATCCCCCAATTTAATTCTAGCCTAATCAGGAGACAATTTACAATGACCAATTCACCTACCAACCTATCCATCTTTGGACTCTTGGAGGAAACCAGAGCACCCAGAGGAAACCCATATGGTCACGGGAAGAGCGTAGAAACTCTTAACCTTATGAATTTTTCTTGGACTGCCTTGACATTACTATATCCTTTTTATAGGTAAGGGGACCCAATTTGTGCACAGAATTCCAAGAGTGACCTCCTCAACCAATCTGTTCATTTGGAACAACACCTCCCTATTCTTGAATTCCAATCCCTTTACAACAAGAGTCACATTGCCTTCTGAACTAACTTTTGGACTCTCCCTGTGATTCATGAACTGCAACACATGAATCCTTCTATACTTCACTCATTTTCAGTTGCTCTCCATTTTGATATTACCCACTTTTTGATTCCTCTGGTTGAGGCGAATGACTTCACACCTTCCCATATTAAATCCCCTTTGCCAGATCTTCACCCTATCACAGCATGCCCTACCATTTTGTTTTTGTATTATCAAAAACGCTTTCTTGTCTTTCATGTATACTCACTTTCTCACTGCCCATTCAAAAGTATGTGCAGGAGGCATGACATCTGCTCTTTTTACCTTTTCTCTTACTCCCCCCAACTTCTTCCAAGTTACTGTACCACATCCTGTTCTGATGTTGTTGTCCAATTCTATTGATTTGACCATTCCTCTTCTTCCACAATGCTGCTTGACCCACTGAGTTAAACGCAGAACATGGAAGAGTACAGTATGGGCCCTTCAGAGTTCCTCCAGCATTTTCTTTTTTTAAATTCAAGAATCCAGCATCAGCAGTCTCTCATGACTCCGTTGGTACCTGCAAATGGGATACCCTCAAGATCAAAGAAACAACGCAATCCCAGCTAATGTAACATCAAAACCCTTATATAGAACATTCTGTAGAACACAGAACACTCCAGCACTGACCTTTTAAACAACTCTAAGACCAATCTAACCTTTCCCTCCTACATAGCCCTCCATTTTTTGATCATCCATGTACCTACCTAAGAGTTTCTTAAATGTCCTTGATGTATCTGTCTCTACCACCACCCTTGGCAGAGTGTTCCACACACTCACCTCTGTGTAACAAACTTCCCTCTGACATACCCCATAAACTTTCACCAATCACCTTAAAATTATGCCTCCTGGTATTAGCCTTTTCCACTCTGAGAAAAAGCTTTTGTCTATCCATTTGATCTATGTCTCTTATTACTTTGTACAGGTCACCTCTCATCGTGCTTCGATCCAAAGAGAAAAGCCCCAACTCGTTCAATCTACCCTCATAAGCCATGCTCTCTCATACAGGCAGCATCTTGGTAAAACTTCAGCACCCTCTCAACAGCTGGAAATCACCAAGCGTTATCCAGAGTGCTGATAGATTTCCTCAGCTTTCCACATACCTGAAAAACTTTGAAACAAAATGATAGAAAAATTAACAATGTCAGGATTTTCTTTATGTTGGAGGTGTGGTAGCTATTAATTTTATATATTGTGCAATTTTATTCTTTTTAGGAATGTGACATCTTTCTTAAAAAGTTGAGGCTGGCATATATAACAATGAGGCTTAGGAGCAGAATTAGGCCACTTAGCCCATCAGGTCTGCTGCACCATTCTATCATGGCTGATTTATTATCACTCTCAACCCCATTCTCCTGCCTTCTCCCCATAACGTTTGACACTCTGACTAATCAACAACCTATCAACCTCCTCTTTAAATATACTCAATGACTTGACCTCCACAGCTGTCTGCAGCAATGAATCCTGGGTGTGGCAACAGAGAAAATTGGCTTTGTTTACATTCGGCTCAGCAAATAAATTCATTGCAGTTCACATGACTTACTGGTCTCACCCTTCTTAAAAGGGGCTTTGCCCTCTTCACCGCTGTCTGCCTCTCTCTTAACAATCATAAACAATCATAAATTTGCCTTTAATGCGAGCTAAACCGCTCTCTGGGCAACCACTGTAGTCTCCACAGTAGGTTCATCAGTAATGGCCTCTGCTTTATAAATCCATGTTGCCTCTCTGACAACTAAAACATTCAACATGTTCAGTTAATCTGTGGTTAAGTAACTGCCCAGCAATGTGTGCATAATATACATCCCTGATGAGTTCAATCTCTTTCATGCACACTTTAATAGGGAAAACTACAACACATCCACATGAGCCCCCACATCTCCGGACAACTCTGTAATTTCATTCGCTGAGGCCCACCTCTGGGCATCCTTCAAGAAGGTGAATTCACAAATGGCATCTGGTCCACTCAGCGTACCTGACCAAGTACTAAAGATGTGTACAGACAAGAATAGTAACTTCCCTTCAACCATTCAATTCTTGAACCAACTGACAAACAAACCCCTAAACCACTTTGAACTAAAATGAAATTTTTTTTTGTTCTAATTACAGTTTATTTAATTTGCGTTTTTCTTGTGAATGCAGCTTATATGACTCTACGTGCCTGTGATGCTTCTGCAAATAAGTTTTTCTTTGCATCAGTGTATACATGTACTTGTGTATATGACAAAAAGCTCAACTTTGAACTTACATCTATCTCTTATACATAGCAGAATGAAATGGACAATTAAGAAACCAGTTCCTAGATGAGAGAATATTTGGAAAACTATAGTTAGGGCATTTACAATGCTCCTCCCTACATTCTTTAAACCATTTCTTAGGGTTTTAACAATCCATTCCAGATTTGTTATTCCACATTGTTCTCTTTATCTTTACATTAAAGTTAATTTTGGTGAGTCCTTGCTTCTGAATCAATATAAGTTTTGTTGTGTGATCTGTGATTTCTTTTACTCAATTGTAAATATCAACACTGGATTGCGATTTAACATGCATGCTATTTTTTACATCCGTTTATAATAGCACAGTTGTCTGTTCTGACCACGGTCCATTATATTTTGAAACATATGGAACCAAACTCTATAACTCTAAATTTAAGAAATGTTGCTATTATAATACACTTTTACCGTTAACGACTAGGGATGATTTTCTGGATGCTGCGTATAGTCTGATATTTTCTAGGAAATAATATCCCTGCGGTGTGGAAAAACTCTGAAGTGCAATTGTCCTCTTCATGCAGCATGATATATTGTGTGACGAATTGATGTGTTTTATTTGATTGTCTTTAGCATTACAGTTTTTTTTCCCAAATTGTTTCACCCTAGAACATTTAAATATATGGCATTTTGGGCAGCTTTTGATCTCAAACCCAAAGGGGTGGTCTATTGCTCCCTAGAGTTTAAACAAGGGGAAACAACCAAATCACAGGGATTGTGATTTATTGAAACAAAGCTTTTAAATGCTAAATAATTCATCAAGGGACACATGAGTTATGACAAAATGAGTATTTTGATTTTTGGTTAGATTTAAAGAAATTGGATCTCTTTCATCATACTGAACTATATTTATTACCTTTCAATTTTTAGAGCTCACTTAAATGCAAATCATCTGTCTCAAATTTGAAGCTTCCAGGACATTTAGCTGAAAAAGAGCCCATTCTATTAATGAGTAATTGAGATGTTTCACAGTTTTATATCAGTAAAAAAAAGTTGAAGTAGCTGCTTGCTATTACAGTGAATAGAGTACAATATGTTGTGTGGAAGCAGCAGGTTCAGTCTCCTACTCTAATAAATTCCTGATCTATCTGCTCTGCTTGAGGAAATGCCAAGTGAAGATCAGGTGCTTTCCGGAGGAGGAGGGGCGGAAGATGAGAGAGGGTAGGAAGTAGAGAAAGAAAGCCCCCTTGGGCCTATGTCACATACCTCCGGACAATGACCCGGAAGTAACTTTCTACTTCATCTGCCCTTTCAGACCCAATGTGTGACCCGGGCACCTAGGTACACAAAACAGTTTCCCTTTCCATTTTTTTTGAGGGGCAGTTTTACTTTATAGTTGTCATTAGGATCAGGAAAAAATAAGATGAACTTAAATATTCCTTTGTTTCGGTGAAGTTGTCTTTTTCATTTGACAAGATAAATTGACATTAACATAAATTAATTCAAAATCTAGACTTTCAAGATGCAGTATATATTTTCATGGATTCCAGGAGCTAAACTGTTGCTGCGTACAGTTACTAGTTCAATTAATCATTTCAGGCAATTAGGTACATTGTGATTTTGTTTTGGATAACACAAGCCAAAGCTGTTGCCACATTACTAGTGTGTTATGTAGCTTTAATATTATAGAATTAGCTTTTGAATTTAGTTATAAATAAAGATAACACAGACAATATAAACAATGAATTTGGAGGATCAACAGACATTTAAATTTACTTTTGCAGTGATATTTTTTATTTCTTATCCAGTCACTCACAATGCTGATAATTACATCAATTATCAATGCTCCCGAGGAACAGTATAGTCATAGCAATAGTCCGCTATGCACATGTTCCGTCCCAACACATCAATAGATGTACTCAACTGGATAGAGAAGTTTAATCTAGTATAGCTAAGTATATTTTGAACCATACATAATCTATGAGGAGATTCCTTTCAGTTAAAAAGGATGGTGCTACAACTAGTATTGAGGGTGGCTTGGGGCATTAAACTTCACAGTTCAGTCAAGCACTAGGAAGGCCCCTATTACATACAGAGTGATCAAACCCAGATGCTGACAAGCAGTGACCTCCTTGACCATGACTTAGCTACATGCTGAATGGCAGACAGCTGGTCAGTAGTGGGTGAAGCTATGTTATACTGATGGGGTGTAAATTTATATACAATTTACAGAATGTGACTGACACTGAACAAACAATGGCTTAAGTGATGAATCAGAAGTTTTACCATTTGCACTGGGTTTTATCTGTACGAGAGAACGTTTTTGAGATGAAAGTTTTAAGAATCTGAAGAAATATAACTGGAATTTTTTCTTTAAATTTGATGTACATTTTATATTTATGTCAAGTTCTCAGTAGTTCTGAACAAAATACTAGAAGCAGAACTTGTTTTTCCTTCTTCCTGTGAGATCAAATTTCTTTTAAAGCCATCAGCTGAGCACAGTATTAGTCAGGGTTGATCAATGGCAGGAAACCAGGGATCATGTGTTAATAAATCAGAAATAGATACCACAGTTGAGCAGAAATATGTCACTAAACTGATAATAAGGGCAAGTTATTTGACAAGTTTTTGATTTACTTCAACAGGAAGCTGTGCAATAAACAGCTTTCTTTTTAAGACTGGGAGGATGCAGTTCTCCTGCCCATGGTAACCATGTGCTTGTGTGAAAAAAGACTATGTTAAATCAAATCAGAAATTCCTGCTAGGCCAGCAGGACAGCATTTCCTCTCCTTCCTATTCTCTCATTCCTCAATCTATCACCTAATTAAGAACAGTAAGGGATCATCTTCACTGGATTAACCTTAACTAAATTGTATTCATTCAACATGTGCCCTTTTGATTATCTAGACCCCGAGCTGCTGCCTGCGGTAAACTTTGTCTTTGTCAACTCAACCCTATGGAGTTAATTAATTTCAGATGAGTAGAAAGGGGTGGTTAAATTAAACTTTCTGCAATACTGTTGCTAGCATTTATTGTTTATTTTATTAACAAATATTCTAATTTGATGTTCTGCAAGCACACAAATATACATACCTGCTTCTTTTGTTCATATTTATTCTTGATGTAATGCAAGTTATGTGTCTTAGTGGAAAGTTTTTATTCTTAAATGTTTACCAATATGATCCTCTTTCAATGATGTCTGGTTTAGAATGTGAATTCAGCTTTTACTTCCAGTATCAGGCAGCAGTTTAACAGTTGATACCTGTTCAGTAATTTACTACACTTCATCTGCCAAATCCCATGAACAAGAAAGATCTAATCGACTTTTCAGCAACATCACTTCCATGTACCAGGATCATGTCAGAAAAGGTTCTGTTAATCTTTTCCAGTAGTATAAGTCTTTGACTCCTAGTGCTGAAATTTACTATGTCTTACCCATTGATATGATGTGAATAACTTGAGGCAGTTGCAACTACATCAGCAGAAATTAAAATATTACATTGTGGAAATATAGAATTGCACAGGAATACCTACAGTTTCTACTGCCACCCCTCAGTCTTCATCCTACCTCCTCAAAGCAGCGAGATTTTCTGATTTTCTTTAATAAACGCAATTCTCCCACCCAGCAATCTGCAGGATGAACTCAATAGGATAAGCAGCACGTGTGGGGGCAGAAGAAACGAACAGATTCCGGGTTCCAACCCAAAACGTGATGACTCCTTTCCCCTCCACCGCTGCTGCTTCACCCACTGAGCTGCTCCAGATTCTAGCATCTGCACTCTCTCATGTCTACAATGTTCCCATCTTTTTTTTATCTTGCATCTTTTTTTCTGATATAACTGGAATATTTCAGGTTCTTTTTTACTTAAGGCAATTCACTTAAGAGATGTTAAAGGAACTGCCTGTAGGGATGATTGAAAATCTAATTTTACTTGAGAGCTGTTGAAATGGAGCAGCTTTCAGATGAGTTTGAAAAAGACTGTGATTTGGATTGGTTTTAGTTTCTGACTTAACCATCAGTCGCTGCACTGTAGGTACAGGAATTGGATCTGTATCCACTTAACCAGAACGCTGGAAAAATTTTCATCTCTGCTGATGGGGCTTAGTGACTGCATTGAGAACATAAGTTTCATGGAGGGGGGAGAGGAGAGGAAGCAAATGATGCACCTTTGGAAATATTCTTTCATTATTTTTGAGGGGAAATATTCAAATACCAATTTTCTTTGTTAGTATGCTTTCTCAGTATCTACTTTTGTTGTTAAATAAACATAATCAAGGTTTTTAACTTGAATAAAGTGGGGGCTGCACCCAGAGAACACAAGCATAACTAGCATTGATTCAAGGAATGGTCTGGCTTATCAACCGAGCATTTGGTTCTGATGAAGGTTCTTGACTCACAACATTATTTTTACTTCCCCTTCCACAGATGCTGAATGCCTTGCTGTGTTTCCAGCAGATTCTCTTTTTGTTTCTGATTTTCAGCATCTAGAGTTCTATTTCATGTAAAAGGGCATTTGTTATTTTTTTCCCCAGTATACAGGTTACTTTACCTTTTATTTCTGTTGGACGTGCATCAACAGGAATCTGTTTACTGGTCATTGGTTTACTGTTTATTGGTCAGAAGAGTGGAATCAGAGTTCCAAGTTTGAAACGGTATTAGAACATTATAAATAAAAACAACAGGAGATATTTATCCCCTTAAGTCAACTCTTCCATTCAAGAAGATCATAGTTGGCCTCAACTTTACCTGGCTATCTGATCCCCTAGCCTTTGATTCTCGTTATAGTGCAAAAATGTAACCTTGAATATAATTAAATCTGTCAGTTCCCACAGCTCTTTGGGATAGCAAAATCCTCAGAAGCATCGTCCTTAGAAGAATTCCTCCTCATTTTGGTCTTAATTGCCTAACATCTTTATCTTGATGTTACTTATCTTCTTGTTCTGGATTTGCTCATCACAGCATTTACTTCGGTAATACAGAAGCGGTGTGTGGAGTTTGTTTCAGTTAAGCAATGGCATCCAAATGACCATCTGTGGAGCAGACTCCAGGGGAAAGTGAGAGCATTAATTACTTCAAATACAGATCAGAGTTAATTCAGAAAATAATGTTCTGTGATATGGTATACACTTACACATCATTTCTTGTTTATTCAGTATAATTATCTTGGGAGAAACAGTTGAGTTGAAGCTGTGGTTCATAGAGTTTTCTACCACTGTGCTTTGCCTCACTTTGAATGATGGAGTCAGACTCATAAAGATTGATTGCTCTCCAGAGCTATATGATGTCGGGTGGAAGAAGATGATTTCATCCCCAGCTATTTTTCTATTCCTATATACGCAACGGTGAGATATAAGGTAAGAAGAGGAAGTACCCCTGCAAAACTTGATCCAATATCCAGAAGTATTCACATTTCGAGCAGGTGCTATTCTACTAATCATGAAGGAAGTCTTATTTATTTTTCTGCTGCTGCAGGAACGTTAATGCCAAAAGTAGCTTCCCTATTGCACCACAGCAAAGTTTATCTAAGTCAAGACATCAGTCATCAGGTTTAAAACAGTGCTGAACTGTTGGGTACCCCCTCAACTCAATCAAAAGCTTTCAGTATTTTAACAAGCTGTTATTTGCAACTGATGTATAAACATAGATGGATTTAATCACAAGCTTGCCACAGTGAGTAGGCACAACCAAATTCAGTTGCTTCAACAATGACCTTCCTTCCATCATAAGGTCACCAGTGGAAATGTTTGCAGATGATTGCCCGATTACCCATTCCATTCACAACTCAGCAAATGCACTAGTTGATTGCTGCATGAAGCAAGATCGAGACAACATTCGGATATGGACTGATAAGATTTTTGCACAAAACTGACAAACAATAACTGGCTCCAATGAAAGAGTTTAATCACCTATGCTTCACATTCAAAGGAATTTAATGGTGGAAGGCTTGGCACTATCATCATTGACTAACCACATAAAGAAAAGCCAGACTGTAAGAATAATGTCAGGGATGGAGTGTTCTGATGAAAAATTACTGACCTGAAATATTAACTCTCTTTCTTCCTGCACAGATGCTACCTGGCCTGCAATGTATCCATCCTTGTCTATTTTTACTTCAGAGTTCTAAAATTCAACATTCAAAGTAAATTTGTTACCAAAGTACATATATGTCACCATTTTCAGCCCTGGGATTTGTTTCCTTGCGGGCATATTCAATAAATCTATGAATTATAATACAATCAATGAAAGACTGTACCCAAAAGGGCACACAAGTGATAACAATAATAATAATAAATACACTTTAAATATAGAGAACATGAGATAAAGAGTCCTTGAAAGTAAGTATCCTGCAACCACTGATTCACTTTCTGATAACTGAAAGCCTTTTCACCATACATTATGAGCAAGTCTATGACACAATGGAATAACCTTCTGAATAAAATTCGGGGTTATTAAAAGATTAGTATAAATGATTGACAGTTGGTACACCCTCTTGAGGATTGAAGGCCTTTTTTTGGGATGCAACATCATGCTGATTCAGAAATATATTGCTGGTAATAATCAATGCCTGGTCTAAGTCCTGGAAATCTTTCCAATCTGCATTTACGATGAACCTTCTCCAGAGGGACAACAGATGGCACATCACCACCTTCTCAAAGGCAATCATGGATGCCCAAGGGATACCTGCCTTGCTAGTCATGTCTAGACCCCAAAAGATAAAAGAAATAACATGTAATCATATGCTTCCCTGTTAAAACATTTGAAAAGGGAAGGGAGTTAAGATGAATAAATGTGGAATAGTTTGCCCTTTATCATTGACCAGAGTGAGGACAGAGGTTGAGGGAATCAGCAATGATATCAGTAACACATCTGCACCTATACCATTACTCCTGAAGTAACAAAACAGCTGAAGAATGCAGCTGCTCAGTCTCTTCTAACGTTTATGCAAGTACCAACGGGCAGAATTTTGCTAGGTCATGAATGTGAGCGGGGTTCCTGTTAAATCTCCACCTATGTTACAGCAGAGAAAGACCATTACTTCTCTAGGTATTTCTCAGACTTCCTGGCCAGGTTCTAGCAGGCAACCATGCGTTACAGCCCACTACCTCCAGATAAACACCCAATAAGCTGATTAAAGGTGACACCACTTCTATCCCAGTCACACAGTTCGAACAAGTAAACCCTCATCCACACTGTCCCTTGCCCAACACCCGCCCAGTTCAGGTTTCTGCTTGTTCTGTTAATGCAGGTGTTTTACCTTACATTTCAAGAAGAACTAGAGAGCATAGGTTTAAGATGAGAGGGGAAGTATTTAATAAGAACTTGAGGGGCAACTCCTTCACACAGAGGGCGGTACACGAATAGATTGAATTGTCAGAGGAAGTGGTTGAGGCAGGAATAAAAACAACATCTGGACAGGTACATGGAAACGGTTAGAAGGTTATCCACCAATCACGGAAAGCATTCTGTCTGGATGCATAACGGCTTGGTATGGCTACTGCTCTGCAAAATGCACCACAGAAACGCGGTGAGTTGTGGACACAACTCACTACATCACAGTAATCCCTATGAACCTTGTCTATGCTTCTTGCTGCCTCAGTAAGGTGACCAGCATAATCAAACCCCAACCACCCCAGTCATTCTTTCTTCTCCCCTCTCCCATCATGCAGAAGATAAATGTACCACCAGGCTCAAGGACATCTTCTATCCCACTGTTATCAAATTTTTGAATAGACCTCTTGTACAATAAGTGGACATTTGGCCTCACAATCTACCTTGTTATAATCTTGCACTTTATTGTTTATCTGCATTGCATTTTTTGGTCATTTTTACACTCTAGTCTGCATTGTTTTACCTTATTCTAGCTCAATGCACTGTGGAATAGTTTGATTTGCATAAATAGTATGCAAAACAAACTTTTTTTACTGTGTCTTGGTACATGTGAGAATAGCTAACCAATACCAATAGCAAATGAACTAGGTCAGCATGGACCAGTTGGGTCGAAGGGCCTGTTCCAAGCTGTACGAGTCTATTATTCTAGAAGTGGGCTTGAGGGCAAAGGGTCACAACCAGTGTTGAATTTTGTCAGAAAATAGTAACACTGATTGTATCCAGTCCCTGAGTATGAGCATATATCCTTTTAACTTCGGTAACCTTGTGAATATCCTACCTCATTGTTTACCACCACTAAAGACAGACACCCTAAATAATGTGTTTCCTAAACCTTACCCCTAACTATCTATTGCCACAACTTCAAAAGGCTCCGTAAAATCTTCAGTTTTGGACACATCTTCCCCAGACCCAATTCCTAGAGCATTTCCTGCTTTCTGGTCTTTGGTCTCCTCAATGAAGTCCTATGAGATGTTGTTACGTGAAAGATGTTCTCTACATGCGAGCTATGACCACAGACACACCGTGAAGAAAGCCACAGATGCAAGCTCAGGTCATGTGCTGTGGCTCTAATATTTATCGTAGTCATGTTGCCTGATGCAAAAGCCTGCAATTCGATCTCGGGGCTGAGCTTCATTCACATAATTTATGACATCAGCTGGGCCCTTCAATTAAATTACTGCCGTGTTACTGACTCTCAGTTGTGGGATATTCTATATACGTTTGATTTGTTTAGCACCACACTGGGAAAGTTATGGCAACCGTAGTCTTTCTTAGTCAGTGTGATTTAATAGCATCACTATATGGAGCAAATTAGGTCATTACATGAGAGATTTGAAATTATTCATGAGGTGAACTATGATTTTTGCCTTTTGGTTTTCATTAATTTGGACAGCTAATTGGAGTCAAAACTAGTAACTGGACTCTGGTAATTTCTGCATCCAGTATAAGGGCTACTTGACCATGAGTCCTTCTACAAGCAGGGGGTAAATAATATTCTTCATGGTGTTGACATTTTATTTAGAGGATAAGTAATTGTGAACATGATTCAGCAATTAAGGTGACACAAAACAGGCCTCATTTTACATATCCTGATATGCCGGAGTTTTACCAACTGCCTAAAATTCTTTAAAGGGTTTTCAGATTAATTACAGCCTAACAGGGAACATAAACACAAACATGCACACAAACATGCCTGCAAGCACACACATGGCACATAATGAAAAATAATCAGACGCGTTAGTTGCACTAATTTATTAACAAGCTCTATCAATTTTTCCCTGAAACCTTTTGTCTTATGCCAAGAAAATAGAATATTCTCTTTTCTTTCCCAGTTTTCTGCACCAAATTTTCCCCATGGCGATTTTCCGACAGGCTGGGTACAATTCCATAGTTGTCCTCTCCCAGGTGACTAGTACATAAGTATGAGGCTTGATAATCATTATCGCGGGCTCATCAATCATAAGAGGCTGCACAACAGAAGCTATCTTCACCTATGTCTGTACATGCACCCACAGCAGGCGTTGCTGGGTAATAAACTAGGACTGATGACCTGGCTGATTTTCCCCTTCATAACCCCAGGGGTATTTAAGCCAATTACAGTGTTTAACTGCCACCCAGGTTGAGATCAGTTAACTGAACACAGACAGGGGATCCATGTTTGGGACCTTCCTCTGAGAATGGTCTGGATAGCTGAACTGTACACTCGATATACTTGTGGAGTTAAAAATGGAGCTACGGAAAACCCTCCCTTACAAGTTGTCTGATGTATAAATATTGCAAATTTATTGTTTCCCAATACATCATCAATATTTTATTTTCATGTTTCTTTTAAATTCAGTGGCGTATTTCTATGTATTTCTGAACTTGATACTAAGTGTATTTTACTTTATTCATCTTCTCTCAGTTTGATCTTCCAGTGAATTTGTTCCCTTCATTTCATCTTCAGGAATTTTTTTTTGTGTGTATGATAGTAAATGCGGCATCAGAGGCAAAACCTGAAACAAATTCAAAATTGTGCCACTGCCACAAAACGTGAAATCTAACTGAGTTTACAACTTAATTTGTTCTGGCACATTCTCACTTTATTGATAAAAATGCGACTTTGCTTAATGTGTAACACAGGACACAGGTGAGGCATGTCTAGTGAAAAGAAATTTGCAAGCCATGTGCAAGTGGGCAATATGCCATTAAGAACAATATTGCATTTGTTGTTTCACTGCAGTGTATGGCCTAAAAGCAACCAAAGCAAAGTATCTGCTTTTTTCCTTTAGACACAACTGATGGACTAACAGGCAGTAAAGAAAAATGTTCTGATTTCTGTTCATTTTGCAGTCTGCATGTATTCCATTGCTAGAAGTCTGGGTGTGTGTGGGGGTTGGGTTGGGAGGACGGCGAGACCATGCTTCACTCCTGTGTGGTCTACTGGTGAGTTTGATGTCTAGAGGTTTAGTGTGTTAAAGGTGAGGTAGGATTTTTTTTTAGTGCTCCTGGTAGTTTAGTGACAGTCAAATTCCGACTTCAAACCACCCCCCTCCCAACCCGCCATCCCACCAGTTTTGGATCAAGTGAAGCCTGAATATTTCAGAAAATTCCTTAGTGCCCTGCCTTATATCTAGAAGTATCTGTTGGATAAAAAACAGAAGTGAACAGTCTTGCTGCTGACAAAGCACCATGATTGCATTTCATTGCTGATGTCATTTCTAATCTGAATAGGGTGAAGGTGGGGTATTAGGGTGAAGACATATAATGTTTAGATTTTACATGTTGTGGAAGGGCTTTGAGGACCTAATTATGTATAAAGGTGGAAATGTCTGTTGATAAAATCAAATGTGAATTGTACTCATGCAACTTCTGTTCACTGATGGAAACATCAGCACGATTAAAATTAACGAGTAAATGCACTATTAAAGCAGGGATCTGCTCAGATAGAAAGTTAAGATGTGACCTGATCCAACTACAGCCAATCTGACCCTGACAGTTAACCACCCAAACTCAACAGATCCTTCCTGGATGATCTGAGCAAGCAAAGCTCCAACTAGCCATCTGAGCCATAGTGCAATTATTTAAATATAGGAATCCAACACAATCCCTATAAGATAATAGGCCATAGGAGCAGAATGAGGCCCTTTGGCCCATCGAGCCTTCTCCACCATTTGATTATTTGTCCTTGCATCCATTTCTCCTGCCTTCTCCTCATAACCTTTGATGCCCTTACCTCAGACCTATCAACTTCCACTTTAAACATACCCAATGACTTGGCCTCACAACCATCTATTGCAATGAATTCCATAAATTCACCACACTCTAGCTAAAGAAATTCTCCTAATTTATAATTGGATGATCAGTTTTGATTCTAAAGTAGCCAACAGAGGGGCAATTTGCAAAATAAAAATAGTCTATGCTGATTTATAACAATGGGTTAGGCAGATACATATGGATATGGGAATAAAGAGGACTGTCGGCAGGCTAAACACTCCTCTTCAGTTATTGATGCACCATCAATAACTCTGAGACATGGGTAAAGGTAGGCTTTTATTGGCTGGAAGAAAGCACAAGCAGCAAGTGACCATCACACAACATCCTGGAGACTGAGGAAGGGTCTGTGGCTCCAATTGCCTTTATACCGGGGTCTGTGGGAGGAGCCACAGGAGCAGTCAGCGGGGGCCCGTGTCCAGACAAGTATATGTAGTTCACCACAGTTGTTGCCAGTTGCAGAGGCTCGGTTGGCTGCATTCTTGCCCCATAATCAAAATGTTGTATTTTCAAAAGTGCTCTAGAGATGTTGTCCCAGTGTGATATTGTGGGGTTCTGCATTTTCAAAGTTGCTGCATTTTGGAGAAGGTGTTGACCTGAAGCCTTTTATTCTCTCTAAAGTAGATGTGTGACTAAGCAGAGCTCCAATGCCACATTCAAGTTTGCTGATGAAACACCACTGCCTTAGGCTGGATCAAAGGTGGCAATGAATCAGCATATAGGAGGGAAATCTAACTAAATGGTGTCATAACAACAACTTCTCATTCAATGTTAGCAAGAGCAAGGACCTATTTATAGATTTCAGGAGAAGGAAATGATCAGAGGTGGAGCAGTTTAGCAACTTTAAATTCCTAGGTATTATTATTTCAGAGGACCTTTTGTGGGCCCAGCACATACGTGAAGAAGGAATGGCAGCACTCTACTTCCTTGGGAGTTTGCAGAGATTCATCTTAAACTTTAACAAACTTTTATAGGTGTGTAGTGGAGATTCTATTGACTGGCTGCATCGCAGCTATGATGAAACACCTATGCCCTTGAATTAAAAATTTTACAAAAAGTAGTGGATATAAGCCAGTCCATTATGGGTAAAACCCTCCCAATTGTTGAGCACTTCTATAAGAAAGCAGCATCCATTGTTAGGGACCTCCACCAACCAAGACATGCTCTTTTCTCACTGCTGCCATCAGGAAGAAAGTACAAGAGCCTCAGGACCCACACCACCAAGTTCAGGAATAGTCGCTACCCGTCAACCATCAGGATCTTGAGGCAAAGGGGATAATTTCACTTGGGTGGTCCTTCATTGATCTAGTTATAGTTATTATTCTATAGATTTGTTGAGTATGCCCCACAAGAAAATGAATCTCAGGGTTGTATATGATGACATTTATAGTAGGTACTTTGAACATAAAGTTACTTTGAACTTTCTGAACTTCAAACTTTAAGAGTCTATGGTACAATATCAAAAATGATTTAGTGGGAGTGAAGGGAATATCCACATTATTGTCATTCAACAGTATTGTAACGCTGTTATTGATGGCAATGTAGTATACAGAAAGTTACATTAAGCTTACAGAGCACTTTAAAGCATGATGTAAGTTATTATATTAATCTACCATCTTTATCAAAACTGCCACATGAAAGACATCAGAAAGTTGTGTCAGTATACCTCTCACCCTTTCCCCAAGTACCTCAAAGAGAACACACATAACTATTCTTCTTTATTAATTCATGATGTGGACCTCACTTTTTGGATGACTGCAGTTTTTCATCGAAGGTCAAAATTCAAAGCAAATTTATTATCAAAGTATATATACAGAATGTCACAATATACAACCCTGAGATTCACTTTCTTGCAAGCATTCACAGTAAATACAATAAACAGAAAAGGATAGAAATAGGATAGGATAGAAAGATTGCACCCAACAAGACAAACAACCAATGCGCAAAAGACAACAAATTGTGCAAGTACAAAAAGAAACAAAAAGATGTAATAATAATAATAATAATAATAATAATAATAATAATAATAATAATAATAATAATAATAATAAATAAATTTTGAGAACATAAGATGAACATGATACTATAGGTTATGGGAACAGTTCAGTGATCAGGTGAATGAAGTTGAGTGAAGTTATCTCCCCAGTTCAAGAGTCTGATGGCTGAGGGGTAACCTGGTGGTGTGGGTCCTGAGGCTCCTACACCTTCTTCCTGATGGCAGCAGTGAGAAGTGAGCCAGGATGATGTAGGTCCTTGTTGATGGATGCTGCTTTCCTGCAACAGTGCTCCATGTCAATGTGGTCAATGCTGGGGAGGGCTTTATCTTTTATGGACTGGGCCATATCCATGACTTTTCATTCAAAGGCATTGGTGTTTCCAGACCAGGCTGTGATACAACCAGTCAACAATACACATCCATCGAATTTTGTTAAAGTTTCAGATGACATGCTGAATCCACTGAAGTGATAATACCAAGGAATTTAAAGTTGCAGACCCTCTTCATGTCTCATCCCCCAATGAAGACAGTTCATGAATTTTGCCAGTTTCCTCCTCTTGAAGCCAGTAATCAGCTCCTTGTTCTTGCTGACTTTGTGAGAGGTTGCTGTGTGTCACCACTCAGACAGATTTTCAGTCTCCCTTCTACTTACTGATTCTTCACCACTTTGATTTGGCCAAAGACAATGCTACCTTCAGCAAACTTCAATATGGCAAAGGAGCAGTGCTTAGCTACACGGTCATAAGTGTAAAGTGAATAGAGCAGGGGCCTAAGCACACAGCCTCATGGTGCACCTGTGCTGATAGAGATTGTGAAGATGTTGTTGCCAATCTGAACTGACTGGGATCTGCAAGTGAGGAAATCATGGATCTAGTTGAACAAAGAGGTATTAAGGCCAAGCTTGTTGATTAGTTTCAAGGGGATAATGGTTCTGAATGCTAAGCTATAGTCAAGAGTGAAGAGCCAATAAAATGGCTTCTACTGTTGACATGTTTTGACAGTAGGCAATTTGGAGCAGATCCAAGTTGATATGTTTCAACACCAACCTATCAAAGCACTTCATTAGAGTGGATGCAAGTGCTACTGGACAATAGCCACTAAGGCAGGATACCAACTTTTTCTCAGGTACTGGTATAATTGAAGCCTCATGATTAAACTAGATAATTATAGTGCAAGGGGGATAATTTTCAGAATTTAGAACTAATGATATTGAAGGAATGAGAATAAGCTTAAAAAGTTTTATTATCTACAAGGCACATATCTGGAATATGATGGAATAGTTTCTACTTGCCTGGATGAGTTCAACTCCAACAAATCTGAAGAATCTTGATACCTTCCACAACAAAGCAGCCAACTCCTTTGGCCTTTTTCTAGGCAACATTGTTGAGATTCCATAGCCAATGCTACCAGCAAGAACTTTATAAAGTTGTTTTGTGCTCAGGATTCAGTCCAGTCCTGCCTCTCCAAGGCTAAGCCATTGTAGAGCATAAAAGTTCCAGTATACTCTGTTACCTTGCCAAAGAAAAGGCAGAGGAAAAGAAAAGAATTAATAATTAGAAAATTATTATTGAATTAATTACTGAATTAAAATGTTTTGAAAAAAATGTTGCATTTATTGTTATATCTTCAGTCATAATTTTAATCCATGATCTGGTTACAAATTAAGTAATTAAAAGTTGTACTAGTCTTTCTGTGCATATAAACCTAAAAATGAGCACATCTACAAATCCAAACGTATAGAAGTTTATGCCCGAGAACAGTAATCCATTTTTAAAACTTCATTTCTCTGCTTCATATACTATATCATCTTTTTAATAGTTTTTTGTTCATTTAATTCCCTCCTTCCCAAATCATGTATCTCTGGTAATTTAATTCATCCTAAAATGTGTGAGGTTTAGTGTTTTTGTTCCCCACTCACCCAAGAAACAGTGATTGGTGATAGAAGCTTTCACAATCTCTGTAATTGGCTAGATATTCAGTGTGTGCACAGTGACCCAATACAGTTGGCCTTATTTAAGGAGCACAATCACTAATTCAAGGCATGTGTCCATCAGTAAGTAGTCACAGCTAATGCTCAGCAACCCACTCTGACAGGACAGAGAAACTGGATTTATGTGGTGATCTTTCAGCTGATGTGTGTTCCTGAAGGCTTCACAACCCACCAATAGCTGCAGGAATGCAGCAATAAGCATGCAAGTAATAGAAATTAAAACAGAGGTTGTCTGACTTGCTGAGTACATCCAGCATCTTCTTGTTCTGCTGTATTTTCCTTAAAGTTAGAAGATGTGTAACAATACAATGTTTATTGTTGAAGGAGAACACAATTTTATCTTCACACACTTCCATTCCCTTAAATTCCAATGGAGCAAGTGTTTGGTAATTCCAGCTGCCTCGTTTGTGATGAGATTGTTTTTGCAGAGGGAGAAGGTACTTTCATTTTGCTATTGATTCAAGCAAATAATGCAAGATATTGCTGCATTTACTTATATCATTATAGAATTCAAAGTCAGAGAATTTGGCCCTGTAGATCGCTAGTAAAGTCCTCCCAAACATTGAGCACATCTACATGAAAAACCGTCATAGGAAAGCAGTATCCATCATCTGAGATCCTCACCACCCGGGTCATGCTCTCTTCATCATCTAGAAGGTACAAGAGTCTCAGGTGGTCTTGAATCACCAGGACAGTTACTACCCCTTAACCATCAGGCTCCTGAATAAAAGGGGATAACTACACTCACTTGCCTCATCATTAAAATGCTCCTACAGCCATTATCTCATTTTAAAGACTCTTTATCTCATTATCTCATGTTCTTGTTATTATTGCTATTTATTTGTACTTGAATTTACAAGGAATGTTGTCTCCTGCACTCTGGTTGATCTTCCATTGATCCTGTTATAGTTACTATTCTATAGATTTGTTGAATATCCTGCGCACAAGAGAATGGATCTCAGGTATGTATGTGGTGACATACATGTACTTTGATAACAACATTTATTTTGAACTTTGATTATGAGGAAGTTACAGCAGTGTAAAAGGCAATTTATCCTAATTTATCTCTGTTTAAAATTAGAAAGAAAATTATGCATGAAAATCCTGCAGTACTGTATTACTTAGTTACAAGTTTTTGGGGCAACAGATATATAGGAGTTACCTTTATCTTTCCCTATCAATTTCTCCTTCACTTCATTTCTCCCTAGTTATAACTATACTGTCACATTAACTATCCCTCCTGGCAGCAAGTTTCATCTTCAAATACCTGTCTGAATAAATAAATTTCTCCTGAATTTCCACTGTATTAATACAGTTATATTTGGTATTGGTATTTATTATTGTCACGTATACTGAGATACAGTGAAAAGATTTGGTTTTGCATGCCATGCTGACAGATCATGCTATACATGATTACCTGAGGTAGTAAAAATAAAACAGACTACAGAATATAGTATTTCAGTTACAGATAAAGTGCAGTGTAGGTAGATAAACAAAATGCAAGGGCCACAATGAAGTAGACTAAGATATTAAGAACTCAAGAGTTCACTTTTTTGCATATGAGAAGCCCATTCAACTGACCCTTAACAGTGGGATAGAAGCAGTCCTTGAGTCTGATAGTTTGTACTCTCAGGCTTTTGAATCTTATGCTTGATGGAAGAGGGAAGAAGAGAGAATGACAAGAGTGGAATGGGTCCTTAATTATGTTTGCTATTATCCCAAGGCAGCAAGACTGCAGATAGGGTGAATGGAGGGAAGGTAGATTTGTGTGATGGTCTGGGATATGTTCACAACTCTACTATTTCTTGTGATGTTGAGAGTAGTTGTTATACAAAACTGCAATTCATTCAGATGGCTTTTCCCATACTATATGGATAAAAATCCGTAGGGAGAAGCTGAATTTGCTTAGGCTTCTGAGGAAGTAGAGGCTTTTTTGGTCACACCATCAATGTGGCAGGACCAAGACAAACCTTTGAAGATATTCACACACCAAGGAGCTTGAAGCTCTCAACCATTCAACTGTTCAACCAATAAAGGTTTCAGCTCTGCTCTCTCTCTAAACTGGAAACATTTTCTTTATGTTTATACAGTATATTAAAAGTAAAGATGAAGATTAGCTTTATTTGTCACATATACATTGAAACATCAAAACATACATCACTTGTATCAGATTAAATCACTAAGGATTATGTTGGGCCGCTGGAAAGTGTGGTCGAGTTTCTGGTACCAACATAGCCTGCCCACAGCTCACTAACTCTATCCATTAGTCTTTGGAAAGTGGGAGGAAACCAGAGCACCCAGAGGAAACCTACACAGCTGCAGGGAGAATGTACAAACTCCTTACAGGCAGCGGCAGGAACTGAACTCCAATCGGGGATCACCGGCACTGTAAAGCAATGTGCTAACCACTGCACTACCTTGCTGCTCTTTTATAATGTTAATATTCATACCTTTTGTAATGTTAAAATCTTAATACTGTTCCCAAGTTGATCTTATTGATGTGTATAATATTCATTTGTGATTTACAGGGTTTATGCTTACAAGCTGCTGTGTCTATCTGGAGACTCAAGAGAATGAGGCATGATCTCAAGAGAAAGGTCAGATACTTAAGATTGAGATGAGGAGAAAATTATTCAGTGTGCTGAATCTTCAGAAATCTCTACCCCATAGGAGTCTAAATGATCTGTTATTAAATATATACAAAACTCTGATAGATATATTTTGATTTATGTGGGCATCAGGTAGGATCAAGCAGAGGATAAGGCATAGAATTTAATCTGAACAAGTATGAGGTGATGAATTTTGGAGTCAAATGGCAGGAGCAGTGATGTACAAAGGGATCCTGGGATGCAACCCCATAGCTCATGAGTGGATAGTGTGGTAATCAAGGTGTAAAGCATGCTTGCCTTCTCATTGGTTGGGATGCTGTAGGAAAGCTGGCAAATCACCTTGCTGCTGTATCAAACTTTGGTCAGGCCACATTTGAAGTATCCTGTCCAGTTTTGGTTGTCACACTACTGGTAGGATATGGAATCTTCAGAAAGGGTGCAGAAAATGTTCAGCTGGATTGCAGTGTGTTAGCTAAAAGGAGTTTGGAAAAAATTCGTAGCTAATTTGCAAATGGTTCCTCTGCTTTGAATGGAGTTTTCACCACAATGGCCTCATTTGAGTTAACCATACAATGGTAATCTGAACAAAGATATTACTGGCCAAGAGAATAGACCATTGAACCAATTGCTCTTTGGACTCTTCAAGACCATCTGAACTAGCTTGCCCACCTGCAGACGTGACTATGTATGCATACAAATACATCTCTATGGGCAATGATCATGTACCTGAACAGGCCGTCCAAGTAACATCTTTATCTACTGTATCAGCTTTCTTAATCCCAGAGTAGTGTAAAACTAATGAAGTTTTTTGTAGTGTAATCTGTGTTTCAAACACAGTAGCCAATTTGCACACTGCAATGTCCTGCAGGCAGCAAAATGATAATGACCAGATAATCTGTTTTCATAATGCTAATTGAGAGATAAATATCAGCCAGCAACAATAATTGATAAATGAACCAAGGGAAGAACCTAAGAACTGCGGGTCATCCGTAGGTTTCCCGAGGAACTGTCATGAGCCCTGCTGCTTGCCGTAGCTGGCTGAGCATCTAGGGTTCTTGAGCATCTGTATTTACTAATCATCATCTTAGCCAGAGCTGTGAAACCCTAATGCTTTTGGTTTAATCTTGACAAGTTAATTGTGACTGGCACATTTCCTGCATTCTGTGATTATTTAAAGAGGACTCTCATTCGTTGTGTTGGCGGAATGAATTGTCTCATAGTGTCGTTCAGTCGCTCTGCTGATATTCCCATGTCTAACCTCTTTTTTCTGCTTCCTCATGGTGAATCTGTCACCCTCCATTCTTGGGTCGAGTCATGAGCCTACCGTCCTCCGCTCCTGGGCACGAATCATTGTCAGTGCTTCCTATGATTGAGAGCCTGCCATTCCTCCACACTTGGGTCCAGCCCTGTCCTACAAGAATACACTGTGACAGGAACTACATAATCCAGATTTTCTTGTGCCTATTGTTGATCAATAAAAGTAAGAAAGAATCATGAAGCAGTGAAAATAATTTATGTACGTTATCACAGTCAAAAAATAAACCACAATCTTCTGTCCATGGAAACGCCATTTAAGTAGAATTTTTTGAGAAACCAGCTTGATTGGGCAAAAATATAGGTCAGTATAAAACACGAGCAAAAACTAAGCAAACAGGAACAGTGATTAAGTGACACAGAGCTGGCTTTTAATAGCCAGAAGAGTTTAAGAATTTTTTTTTGTTAGGCACTTCTGAACTGTGCCAACAAATTCTAATCAACGCTGGTGTAACTCAGGGCTCTGCTCCATATCTTTGGCTTCATCCAGAGTTTAAGAAAGGTTCCGTGTCACGCTGACACATCGCTGTAGGCCTACACTTGCTGCCCGCTGTTTGTGTTGCTTTCATGAACTGGCATCCATCTGCAGCTGTTTAGTGCTTTGCTGGTGGTCTCCAGCGGTTGGCGCGTCAACAGGGGCAAGTGTTGTGCTGCATCTGTGGCAAGTATGAACGAAGGCAATAAACATGAATTTCTGTTCACCTAAGAAGCAACATTTAAATTACCCCTGAACTAAGGGAAGTCTGATTCCTAATTCCTCACAGCTAGGGAAGAATGCTTACTTCGATCTAAATTAGGAATCATTACTGTCTAGTGTTCTAAAAAGAAGTTAACTTAAATAAGTGTTAACTACAAAGGATATTTGAAACAAAAATGTTCTCTGATTTTTTTTATTACAAAACACTGTACAATGTTGGAATGAAGCAAACTATGATATTAAGCGTGGAACACATTAAATTCTGCTGCAAATGATCTTATTTAATTTAGTTTAATGAGATGTGATGTACCCTCGTTAAAAGGCCTAATGGAAGATTAAGTAAGGAACAGGCAGTACAAAACTCTCTTAAAATGAGAATTCTGGAAATGTTTTCTATTACTCTGTCTCCAGTAATTTTGACCTGCTACACCAGAGATCAGAATGAAATAGTTGTGCATCAAGGCTTCCAGACTCTTTAAAAGGATTTTCTTTTAACCTTTTCAGCCCCAGGTTACATTGAAATTTCATTGTAAATCATTTATTTATTTATTTTCTTGTCTTTCTTTTAAACCTGACCTAACATCAATATTTCAAATATATGTCTGCTTTAGCACTCTGCATATTAACCAATGTTGTGAAGGCTTTATAACAACTTTGTTGCCTGTTTTGCTTTGAAACCATGAATGATGTGTGTGGACAAATGATCATTGCCCCACCTGATATAGTTCTCCCAAGTTATGAAAGTAGGAAACTAAACAGCAGGACTTCCAGCAAAAGTCAAGCTTTCCTTTTGAATTTCTTCTTACTTGTATTCAGTGGCAGCACAAATAAAACTGAAAAGTGAATGAACCAAATCCAAAATGCTGAACTGATACTGGAATAATTGTGAGGTTGTTGCCTAAACTGAGATTAAGTAATATCATCAGCTGATGGAGCTTTGCAATTGCATGCAACCTATTTATTAACACCTTGTGATCAAGTCCCAAATTCCATTATTCTATTAGTCAAATTAGTCTCTGACTAATTTATTGCTTTAGAACTACCCCAGCCACCCATCACTAAGACAAGGATTTTCTGTTACATTTGGTTGTTGTCATTTTAAGACCATGAGACCATAAGATATACGTACAGAATTAGGCCATTTGGCCCATCGAGTCTGCTGTGCCATTTCATCATGGCTGATCCAATTTTCCTCTCGGCCCCAATCTGCTGCTTTGTCCCTGTATCCCTTCAGCCCTGACCAATCAAGAATTTATCCGCCTTAAATATACATAAAGATCTAGTCTCCACAGCTGCCTGTGCAACAAATTCCACTCTCTGGCTAAAAAAAAAATTCCTCATCTCTGTTCTAAAAGGACACCCCCCTATTCTGAGGCTGTGCCTCTGGTCCTAGACTCTCCCACCATAACAAATTTATGATGTTTGTGTAAATGTTGTGGTATAGCAACAGCTCCAATATCAAACAAAGCAGCCAGAATTATTTTCAGCCAGACCCTGATGCCAAGGTGAACCTTAAATCTATTCCTTTGTCAAAATATTGTCATAGAATTATTAGAGTTCTATTTTCATGAGATTTATCAACAACACTGATTGTCAGAAATTAGCTGGGAATTTCGCAGACTGATCAATGAGGAGCAAGATCAGGTGACGCTGCAATTCACAGCCATGAGGCCCAAATAGTTCATTCAGCTGAAGCAGTATCTTCAATCAACTATTTTTCTGTTACAGTAATGAATGTATTTCTTGCTGTTTCCTGCATTCACCTAGATCTCAAGAATTTCATTCCCTTTACTGCTAATTTTAACCCTGTTCTCAGTTTTACATGCTCCTTTTTGACTCAACTCTTTTTTAAACATGTTCACCTCTGTCTAGGGTGATTTGTCAATGACCATATACATTATAAACTCACCCTCGCCCACAGCAATCTTGATTTCACTTCCTACCACACTGCTTCCATTCCATTCTTCTAATTTCTTCAACCGTCTTATCTGCTGTAATGATGAGGCTTTCCTTAATAATGCTTTGATCTGTCATCCCTTTTTCTTAATTTTGGCTTCCTCTCCAAAATAGTTGTCTCCTCTATTTCCTGCTTCTGGTCTCAACCTTTTTCCTTCCACTTGGAACAAGATTAGGGTTTCCTTTGCCTTCGCTTTCCACTATGCCAGTTTCCACATTCAATGGATCATCTTCCATAATGTCTGATATCACCAAAAGGAATCTATATTCGACATACACTCCCAACCCTCCCCTTTCGGTTTTCCAAAGGCACCATTCTCTCCACTTGCCATGGTTTGATTTGCCATCTCCACCAACCAATCCCTTTTCACACCTCTTTCCCATGCATCTGTTGCCCATTTACTTCTTTGCTTTCCGCTATCCAAGAAGAATTCACTTGCACTTTTTCCAATTGAATGGATTGCATTCATTGCTCACATTATGGTCCCCCTACACTTGAGAAACCAAATGTGCATTGGCTGACTGTTCTGCACAATGTTTCGGTTCAATCCTAAAAATGACCTTGAACTTTCAATTCCAATTCATTATACTTCCCTTTTCCACTGATCGCTTTAATTTTAACCTCCTAAGCTTGAGAAACAGCAGCTCATTGGATACACTGCATTTCTACTTGAACATAACTACTTCAGGAGATGGTTTTCTTTTCCCCCTTCCTGCACATTCTGGCTGCACCTTTCAGTTGGTTTCTGTTTTCTTCCACTGGACGTTTTTTAACAATTCAGACTGTACCTTTTTGTACCCTTCACTATTCCCTCTCTCCTTCTTTAAAGCAGGCTTGTTTTCTCACACCTCTGGTGAAGAGTCCATTGCTTGAAACTTTGTCCTGTTTCACTCCCCACAGCCATTTCCTGATCTTCTGAGCATTTCTGCTGCTTGTTGGTTTTAGATATGTTTCAATCCTGGTGAGTAACCACAATGAAAGTTGGGTCTTTTGGCTATGTTGGAGGGTATATCTATCGAACTGGCAAAAAAATAATCATTTTGAGCAAAGCACTTAACCATACATTGCTCTGTGACGACACCGGTGCCAAGCTGTATCGGCCCTTGCTCTTCCCTTGGACAACATCGGTGGCATGTAGAGGGGAGACTTGCAGCAACTGCCGGTCTCCTATACAACCCTGCTCATGCCTGCACCCTGGAAACTTTCCAAGGTGCAAATCCATGGTCTCTCGAGACTAATGGATGCCTATTTAAATAATCATTTCACCATAGTGCTATTGTTATAGACTGTAATGAAGATCCTTATTTATTATTTGTGATTAGCAATCATCCAAGCAAGTTTTATTTCATTTGTGTTCAAGAAGAATATTAATACAAAGTTTATTACCATCTTTTGAACCCTATCACACATTTTTGAAATATCCAAAGTTGAACAAATTATCAATCCTCATCAATATGTTATGCTTCTTGGCATTCATTAACATGGTTGTGAAATTAATGCCACCTTTTAATTTAACAGTAACTAAACTGGAAAAAGATTCTATTTGAACACACATTTTACCCGCTTTGATAGAAAGAGATTGGAATTCAGAATCAACTAAAATGAAAGCAAATATGTCCTGTTTATTTGGCTAATTAGTTGTCTGGCCACCACACAGCAACAATATATATAACACAAAATGGTTGCCTGGATTGCTGCCAGTATTGCAAGAGAGTGCAAGAGTGCATTTACTGAGATTCCATTTGGCCTGTTTTCTGAGAAAAGAGAACACGGTTCAGATTTTAAAAACCAGCAACCCTCAAACAGTTGGTTTCAGATAAACTAAAAACTGAAAAAATGTATTTGAATTTGATTTGTATCCCATGGCTAAACATGGTGAGCAGCAATCAAGAGTAATTACAGGGTGCTTAGCTGGTTTATTTAAATAACATGAAGTATCAGGAAACATTGACAATTAGTCTCAAAGTAGTTCTTGTTTTGGTTAGTAATTTTAAATATGAATGTTTTTTAAGAATTTAAGTTTATTAAAACAAGGAACTGATGCAAAACAGAACACCTTAAAGTTTGGATGACGGCCTAGTTAATGATAATCAACCTGCTATCAAGGGAGGTATGCACACATGGCCCAGTTTATTTAAAGTGCATTTAATCCCTACTGCGGGTAGCATCAACCCTCTAGTGGACACTCTGGGCAAAGCAGAACGAAATGTTACTTTCAACATCGACTTTGACATTGAGACTGAAAGCATTGCTTTCATTTCACTTTTCCATTTTACATTTGCTTTTTTTTGTCATAATTCATGTCACTTACTTGATTTGATAAGGGTTACATATAGCACCCGGGTAGAATCATTGGTAAAAATCAAGCTTTGTTTAGTTCTCCTTCTCAACGAAGGGTTATAAACATGACAGCTAGATTGAATGCTATTTTTGTCATTTCAAGTGGGTTTACTCACTACAAAGAGGAGATCAAATAGGTAATAGCTATATTTTCTTCTGCAAGGTTTCTCCAAGTAAACTTGGCTGGGGGTGGCAAAGGGGTTTTGATGCTGCTATGCTGGGGGTGGGGGCAGGGGGTTTGTTGGTGGGATGGTGGTGGTCGAGGGGGCGGGTGAAGAGGCACACTTTGAATTTGACAGCTTGCCAAAGCTAGGAAATGTACAGGGCAGCCAGTCCCTTCAGACAGCTGCAATGTTTCATGGCACCATGTCAGTGAATTTCTACAAGCCATACTGCCAGAGACCACAAGATGGTTTCGAACAACGGTTCAGTTCATGAAATTCTTGTTTTTTAAAAAAAAAGGTTCTACTGCTGAGTGGGCAGTATGCATTGAATTAACAGATTAATGAAAATGCTTCACTTGCATAAGATTTGATTGCTCCTTCATGCAAAATTGCTTGCAGATTGAAAAACAGTGAGATTTGTTTCACGCTCTCCAGCTCATTCCACATTAGCACTTGTCAGTGCAGCCATTAAACAAAGTCAGTGGAGAAATTTAATTACAAAACCATTTATTTTATTGGAATGAAAATAAATGAAAGCTACCTCAAATGCATTAGGTGGGTACAAAGCATGTTCGCCGGATAACACCCAAGGGTAGTGAGACTGCTGTAAGAATAATGTCCCTTTCATGTGCAGGGAAAACCTATATTAGAAACAGCTGCCTTTAAGTCACTCTTTATTTAAGTTCAATTATAAATTAAAGAACAACCGCTTTAATGAAGGGGCTATTTATATTTGAAGTTACTCAGCTGTGGTGTTCAATCCTGGCTTCTTCCTTCACTCAAGTATATTATAAAAATCTGCCTGTTTGCCTGTAACTGTCTGAGAGAGCTTAACAGATAGCACAGTGCTGGCGAAGCTGTGCTCCTCAAATGGGGCCTTCTCTGTGGAATCAGAATAGGCTCTTCATTTACACTCACTGAAGATCTCATCTCATCTGTCTAAGTCGCATATAAAGAGTAGATGAGAGGACTTTATTTTTCAAACACGTCAGTAGTCTTTCAGTAGCAGATAACTTCAAAAGAAAGCTCTCCCCTTTTCCCCATTCCTATATATCGCTCCATGGCCTCCTCTGCTGCCATGATGAAGCCACTCTCAGGTTGCAGGGGCAACACCTCATATTCTGTCTGGGTACCAACCCCCCCCACCCCCATCCTGAGGGTATGAACAATGATTTCTCTAACTTCCAGCAGTTGTTCCCCCTCCCCCTTCCCTCTTCTAATGTCTCCCACTCTGGCTCCTCTCTCACCTCTCCTCTACTCCTAATCTGCCCATCTTCTCCCCCGGGGGTGCCCCTACTTCTTCCCATTCTCCCATGGTCCACTCTCCTCTCCTTTCAGATTCATTCTTCTCCAGCCCTTTACCTTTCCCACCTATCACCTCCCTGCTTCTTTCATCCTCCCCTACCCACCTGGCTTCACTTATCACCTTCTAGTTTGTACCCCTTCCCCTCCCCCGCACCACCTTGTTCTGGTTTATTTCCCCCTTTCTTTCCACTCCTGATGAAGGGTCTCGGCCTGATGATTTATTCACTTCTATAGATGTTGAGTTCCTCCAGCATTACGTGTGTTGTCCTTTCCTTTTTGCTTTACTCAGGGAAATAAAGATTGGGGTTTGGAATAGGAGGTGTCTTCAACTGGCACGTTGCAGCGTTCAAGCAGAATATTTTGCCCAGTTGCACATAGCTGTGGCAGGCAACAAGCAGATACACTGCACATTTAATCTATATATTCTATGAATAAACTGTACGCATAACATTGTAACTAGATTACTGTGATTGAACCTGCAGTTTAAACTTTATGCTTGTCATAGACATGTTAAAACTTCAATAGACATATCAAGGTGCAATGACTATTTACATTACAATGCAAAAACCCCAAAATCAGAGATAACCTGGCGTATGCAGTAAACTCATAATATTGGTTAAAAATTAATATTAGTAGTTGAACTCCTGACATGTCTATATGATATCCAGTGGCTAGCATGTTCATATCTTATTCATTTGCCTGCTGCTTTAATAGAGATATTTTCTCATTTAATGAAACAGGGTAGCATCTGCAGCAAAAAGGCGGATGACAGATTGTTAGTGTCTGTAGGGTGGTTACACCCTCACAAGTCATTGCAAATAGCATTGCGCTACACAAATTTAAAAGAACAGGAAAAAATGATAGAAATGCTCAACAATATCTGCAGAAAGAGAAACAGCATTAATGTTTCAAGTCAGGGTTTCTTCATCAAAGCTACATCAGCGCTTATTTTTTCTGATATCCTCCCATATTAAAGTGATGTGCAGGTCAATAGGTTAATTGACCACTGTACACTGTCCCTCATGCTCGGGGGGGGGGGGGGGATAGAACCTGGGTGAGGTTGATAGGATGGCTGGTGTTCAGATTACAGGGAAAAGTACTGGGATGAGTGGGTTTGCTTATGATCCAGAGTAAACCGGATGTGCTAAAATGGTCTCTTACTTCATCATTGGAAAATATGGAATAAAAGGGTGACCTGTCTTCAAACAGAGAAAACAGACGCAAGAAAAACTATCATATCACTTCAAATTTAAGCAACAACTCAAACAAGTGCTTTGTTCGTAGTTCAAAGTATGTATCCATGATACAACCTTGAGATTCATCTCCTAACCGGCAGCCACAAAACCAAGAAACCCAAAAGAACCCATAAACAAAAAGACTGCCAATCACCCAATGTGTAGAAAATAAAAACAAATCATGCAAACAATAAACACAAGCAAATACTGTTCAGAACAGAAGTCCATGGAAAGTTCTTCCCCAGTCCCTTAGTTCAACGCAGAGCCGAGCAGCAAGCTGAACTGGCCCATCCCTCACCTAGGGCCCCAAAACCCTGACCTTTCCAATCTGGCCCAGCCACCTAAGTCATCGTTCAAACATCAGCTTCAGTCACTTTGATATGCTCTGGGGCTTGGACCAACTGCCTCAATTTGGCCTGTACTCAACCTTTCCAATTCAACCTGGCACTTAATTCATCATCCAAACACTGGGTTCTGTCACTTCAATGTGCTCTGGGGCCTGTTTCCCTATCCAAATTGGTTTAATTTCACACATTTGCCTTATATCATCTAAGCCTTTCATATCCATGTATTGTCCAAGTGTCTATTAAATGTGGGTGTGACATGCATTGTCCCATTGACTCTAGGCTAAGATGGTTGGTTAGCTTTAGAGTTTTAGCTGAAAAGATTGTGTAGGCATTAATAATGATCTTTCAAGAATCACTAGACTTTGCAATGGTTCCCGACGACTGGAAAATTGAAAATGTCACCCCGCTCTTTAAGAAGGGAGGGAGGCATAGAAAGGAAATCATAGGCCAGTTAGCCTGACTTCAGAGGCTGGCAAGATGCTGGAGTATATTATTAAGGATGAGGATGTGGGGTACTTGGAGGCACATGATAAAAAGGGCAAAGTCAGCGTGGTTTTCTAAAACGGAAATCTTGCCTGGGAAATCTGTTGGAATTCTTTGAGGAAATAACAGGAGTCAGTGGATGTTGTTCATTTGGATTTTCAGAAGGCCTTTGACAAGGTGCCTCACATGAGGCTGCTTAAGAAGATAACACCCCATGGTATTACAGGAAAGGTACTGACATGAATAGAAGATTGGCTGATTGGCAGGAGGCAAAGAGTGGGAATAAAGGGGGCCTTTTCTGGTTGGCTGTCTTAAGGCACAAACTAACGGAGATGGGAGTAGACTCTCACATGGTGGATTGGATAGCGGACTACTTGACAGATAGACCTCAGTATGTGCGGTTGGGAGACTGTAGGTCTGACACGGTGGTCAGCAGCACAGGAGCGCCGCAGGGAACCGTACTCTCTCCGGTCCTGTTCACCCTGTACACATCAGACTTCCAATATAATTCGGAGTCCTGCCATGTGCAGAAGCTCGTTGATGACACGGCCATAGTGGGGTGTGTCAGGAATGGACAGGAGGAGGAGTATAGGAAACTGATACAGGACTTTGTGATATGGTGCAACTCAAACTACCTGCGTCTCAATATCACCAAGACCAAGGAGATGGTGGTGGACTTTAGGAGATCTAGGCCTCATATGGAGCCAGTGATCATTAATGGAGAATGTGTGGAGCAGGTTAAGACCTAAAAGTATCTGGGAGTACAGTTAGACGAGAAGCTAGACTGGACTGCCAACACAGATGCCTTGTGCAGGAAGGCACAGAGTCGACTGTACTTCCTAAGAAGGTTGGCGTCATTCAATGTCTGTAGTGAGATGCTGAAGATGTTCTATAGGTCAGTTGTGGAGAGCGCCCTCTTCTTTGTGGTGGCGTGTTGGGGAGGAAGCATTAAGAAGAGGGACGCCTCACGTCTTAATAAGCTGGTAAGGAAGGCGGGCTCTGTCGTGGGCAAAGTACTGGAGAGTTTAACATCGGTAGCTGAGCGAAGGGCGCTGAGTAGGCTACGGTCAATTATGGATAACTCTGAACATCCTCTACATAGCACCATCCAGAGACAGAGAAGCAGTTTCAGCGACAGGTTACTATCGATGCAATGCTCCTCAGACAGTATGAAGAGGTCAATACTCCCCAATGCCATTAGGCTTTACAATTCTACCGCCAGGACTTAAGAACTTTTTAAAAGCTATTATTAATGCTTTTTGAGATAGTGATTTAGATGCATATCATATTTTTTACTGAGTTAAGTATTGTATGTAATTAGTTTTGCTACAACAAGTGTATGGGACATTGGAAAAAAAGTTGAATTTCCCCATGGGGATGAATAAAGTATCTATCTATCTATCTATCTATCTATCTATCTATCTAGTGGTGTGCCGCAGGGATTGGTGTTGGGACTGCTTCATTTCACATTATATGTCAATAATTTAGATGAAGAAAATGTTGGTTTTTGGCCAAGTTTGCAGATGATGCAAAGATAGATGGAGGGACAGGTAGTGTTGAGGAAGCAGGGTGTCTGTAGATTGAGGGAATGGACAAAGAAGTGGCAGATGGAAAATAGTGTACGAAATAGTGTATGCACTTTGGCAGAAGGAATAAAGACGTGAACTTTCTTCTAAATGGAGAGAAAATTCAAAAACCTGAGGTGCAAAGGGATTTGGGGTCCTAGTGCTGGATTCCCTAAAGGTTAACTTGAAGGCTAAGTGGTAAGGAAAGCAAATGCAATGTTAGCATTCATTTCAAGAGGACTAAAATATGATAGCAAGGATGTAATGCTGAGGCCTTATTAAGCATTGGTCAGACTGCACTTGGAGTATTGTGAGCAATTTTGGGCCCCTTATCAAAGAAAGGATGTATTAGCATTGGAAAGGATGATCCCAAGAATGAACTGGTTAACATATGAGGAGTGTTTGATGGCCCTGGACCAGTACGCACTGGAGTTTAGAAGAATGAGGGGGATATCATTGAAACCTATCAAATATCGAAAGGCCAAGAGAGAGTGGATGTTAAGAGGACGTTTCCTCTAGTGGAGGAGTCTTGAACACAGAGGGCACAGCCTTAGAACAGAGGCATGTCCATTTATAAAAGAGATGAAGAAAAATGTCTGTAGCCAGAGGGTGGTGAATCTGTGGAATTCATTGCCACAGACAGGTATGCAGGCCAAGTCATGCATATATTTAAGGCAGATGTTAATAAGTTCTTGATTAATCAGGGTGTCAAAGTTTGCGAGGTGAAGCCAGGATAATTGGGTTGAGAGGGATAATAAATCAGCTATGATGGAATGCCAGAGAAGACTCAATGGGCTGAATGGCCTAATTTTGTACCAATATCTTATAGTCGTATGTTCTTTTGCTCAGATAGCTTCTGTTGGCCGGCAATGGCAGTGATACTGGTTGTTCTGTGGCATACATAAAATCCTTGAAATACTAGTAGAAGTAAAACGTATAGAAACTGTAAATGTGCTCAGCACTTGCCCAGTACAAATTCATTATAAACTTAAGCATTACACCAACAGCTGAGAAACCTGCTGCTGGATGTAGATTATCTCACTACTTTGGGTTCAAAGCCCAGCTAGGAATTTCTGCAACAGGGAAGAAAAATATCATGAACTGATTGAAGTCTGCAATTGAAAATTATGAATTTTTCATGCCACTGTACATAATTTTATTTTAAAGTTAGTTTTCAACAGAGGGAATTCCAGTTTCTGATTTTGAGTGTTATGACAACCTCAGTTTAAAAAGTCACTTTCAAAGACAGGGCATGTCACGGTGGTTATCAAGAAAAGACATCATTGGGACAATATTGTTGGGAGAACACTGGTGGTCGATGTCTGGAATGTTCAGCCAGAGGAGGTAAGGGAATAAGATAGAATTATTATATTTAAGTAGCATTTGGATATTTAAATAGGCAAGACATTGAAGGACATTGTCCTAATGTGTGCAAATTGGATTTGTGTAAATGGGCAAAAAAGGTCAGCAAGGGCAAGATGGGCCAAAGGAGGTATTTCCATACTGAAGTTCTTTACAATATTTATATGATGTTTCTACTATATCATGGATTTAACTTATTTAAAACAATCAGGTAAAATTATTGAAATATTACTGCAATCAGTCTATAATTCAAAGCAGTGAAGCTAACAAATCAGGCATTAAAAGGGAAGATGCTTTTTATTGCAACAGTAATCCATGTAATATGCAGTGCTGTCTCACTAAAGCTTACACTAATTGAGGAGCCTCATTGAGAAATCTGCAGTGAGTTGGTTCAAACTCTGTTTCCATTCACTTGATTAAAGTACATAAGAAATAGAAGCAGAACTAGACCACGGGGACTCTAACAGTGCTCCCATGACACTGAACTCAGCGGAGAAAGACCAGTGAAAGCAGAAAATGATTTCCTGGTCAGAGGTTACTGATGACGCAATCCAGCAGCTCTCCAGTAATGGCTAGAGTTAACTAACAAAGTGAACAAAATCTGTCTAAGTCAGCTAAGATTAGAAGGAAAGCATTGATAGAACTGCACCATTGTGATCTGGAAGTCTTCTAGACAGTTTTTTAATGTTGGAAACTAATGCCAACACCTGTCAGAGTAGCCTTCTTGGCAAGCACTGAGTTCAACTACAGTTTAAACCAATTTATATGTCTCAAGGAGTCACAGATGCCATAGAAAAATATTGTTCAGCAGTGCCAACTCCACTGACCAATGGCAGCTAGTGGGGAAGCAACAAAGTTCTATGGAGCTGCT
Organism: Hemitrygon akajei; assembly: GCF_048418815.1. Lineage (NCBI taxonomy): Eukaryota > Metazoa > Chordata > Chondrichthyes > Myliobatiformes > Dasyatidae > Hemitrygon > Hemitrygon akajei. The sequence goes on from NC_133130.1 coordinate 38,968,875, forward strand.
TTTCCCAGAACCATAACATCATGACTACATCTCATCGAACCTCTTAGACTCCCATGCAAGCTATTACCCATACTTTTACACTGCAGACATGGAAACTTTCACGTCCCCAAAAGGTTTCCACCAAAAAGTTTCAGAACTCTTTTATACATTAAGTAGGGTGATGTGGAAGAGTCCAAGAATAAAAGAAATTAGGAAAAGGGACAGACCATCAAGCATTTCAAGCCTGCCCTACCTCTGGATTTTTGCTGACATCAATAATACTTTTGAAAACCAAGGGCTATTTCTAGCTAATCATAATGTAGCTCTGAGTGGCATCTAGAATCCTAATCAATCACACTACTACAATCATAGAGTACTCATGTATCTGGGCAGATGAGGGTCATCCTTTCATACCACCGACAAAACCCTATAATTCCATGAATCATTGCCAAATGCATCATATTGCATTAATTCATGGAAAAAGCCTCATTACCTTGATTCATGTAGACAATGACCAGGTAAGGACAGATCAAGAAAAAGGTGAAATATCACTGAGGAAACAGCAGCATTGTGGAATTCTCCTGAGTCCTTAGAGTGATGTTGTCTTCTGGTCTACCAGGCACATGCAGTAATAACCAATTCGAGAGCAATTTTGATCAGCAGCTGATTTACCTTGTATCATTTTGGTCTAAGTGTTCATAGCAAAATTTATGTCCATATTGCTCCGACAGTGGGAACCTCCTGTTAGACTTTGAGGATTCTTGCCTTTTGTCTATATGGCTACATTTCTAGATGATTAACGAAGGATCATTGGTCAAGATGTTATATTGTATAAAAGCACAGATGCTTAAGAATATTTGCATTGTCCAATTTGGGTTTGAGTATGAACCACTGATGACATAGGCTGAACAAGTCACCAACAGGAAGTGAAGATGGAGAAGTGGTTGTCACAGATGGATTCCACACAGACATTCTTTCCTGACACTCCTGACCAACATAAGTAACAGGGAAGATACTTCCACATCTGCTTTTAGCTGCACACAAATGTTGATAGAGGATGGGGCTCTCCATACCCCTGTCTACTGCTTCAGCTGTCACTAGTCCCATAAACCACCAAAATGATGTTAGAGACCCTCAGTTAGAGGTGAGAAGTCCATTATCCAGTCATCTGCAGAAAATATTATTTCTGGTCTTCAGGCCCTTTTCTGCCCCAAGGATTATTATGGCTGTAGTTAAACAACATTTTAACAATGTATTTTAAATACAATCAGAGTCAAGGACACCTTCTATCCCGCTGTTATAAAACTGTTGAATAGTTTCCTCATACAATAGTATGAACACTCAACCATACAATCTACCTTGTTTTGGCCTTACATTTATTGTCTGCCTGTACTGCACTTTCTCTATAACTGCAACACTTATTCTGCATTCAGTTATTATTTTTCCTTGTACTTCCTCAGCGTACTGATGAGATGAAATGATCTGCAGGGATGGCATGCAAAATAAAGTTTTTCACTGTACCATGCTGCATGTCACAGTCACAAACCAAATTACCATCTACCCAGACCTATGAAGCACAGTCGAAAGACTAAGAGAAGATGATTTTCTTTCTGTGTTGGAATTATTGCAGGAGTCAGTCAAGCAACTTAATGCATTACTGATACAAAGAGGTGGTTGCAGGATGCTTGTGTGGATATGAAAGTCCCTCCCTTCCTTGAGAGAATATCCAGTCCTGCAGATTGCAATATGGCCAGGAACAAAGGAACCGATATGGCCAATGAACCATAGCACGAGGTGACCCAGAATCAACCAAATGTCAAAAGATTCAATCAACATTCAGCAGACAGCTTTTACTTATGGAGGAATATGTAAAAGTTACAGTAGATACTACAGTGCACAGTACAGTTATAGAGCAGAAAAGATTCTTACACCTATTCGTCATTATTTGGTCATTACATTTGGTACCATTTCCACAATGTTTAGAGAGTATTATCTCTGAATTATGTAGAATAAAATATTAGTAGACCAAAGGATCAGCATTCCCAGTTATGAGTTCAGTGCAGGGGACAATATAAGAGGCCCAATGCATCAAGCACAAGTGGATGAACATGCAGTACATAGTTCTTAGCTGAAGCTATTGCCCAGATCTCAGCATGCCTTACCTTTCTTTTGGGTTGCAATGGTACTCAACTGAGAAGTATTCCAATTCATTATGAAGAGTCCTGCTCTATCATGAAGTTCACTTCCTCCATCTGCTTTGTTCTACGTGGTAAAGCATTGGAGAAAATAATAGTCATCTATGAAATCTTGGCGGGGTATGCTATAGAGGCATTGAAATTTATCCAATGCATCTATTGTTACTTCAAGTTCTTCAAAATCTACTGAATAATTATCTAGATGGCTACTTTGCTGAAAATATTTTGTCTGTTTTGTCACACCAGTGTTGAAAGAATAGCCTAGACTTCAAGGATCTAACATCACTGTATAGCCTCCTTCAAGTATTTACAGGGAGATAAATGCCTTGAAGAGAATGGATCACCATTGGTGCGTTGGAAGTGAACATTGATCTACACGATCCTAAGCTGACTACCACCACAATGATCGCAACACAAGAGATGCCAAAATCTGGAGTAAAAATTAGTTGTTGGAGGAACTCAGTAGGTCAGGCAGTATCTGTGGAGGGAAATGGACTGTCTCATTTCTGGTCCAGATGAAGGGTCTCAACCAGAAATGTCAACTGTCCACTTCTCTTCACTGATGCTGCCTGACCAACTGAGTTCCTCCAACAGCTCGTGTTTTTTTTACAGTGTATTGACAGTACTCCTTTTAATATATAAAGGGTGTAGTTTTATGCATACAGACCAGGATGCCACTTGATGTAATTATTACCTCTCTAGATGTTTGTAATTGTGGAAGAATTACAGTGATTTCTCATTATGTTTAAGGATTTCCATGGAGAAAGTGACAGCACTGCAAACATGCGTTACTGCCAGCTAGCTGCAGGTCGACTGATACTGTCACTGTGTACCTCAATGTACTGAAGAAAGATATTCAGGTTTGGTTAATGCTGGACAACCAGTAGCCTAAAGGTGAGGGTTGGCAAATTATTTCCCAGTTGATTGTTTGTACTAATGCTGTTTGAAACAAAACTTGCCAAGGCGGTACTTATTAGACATTTTCATTTTGGTGTGTACATGCAAAACTGTATGGATAAAGTGAAAGGTAGTCAACCTTCAGTTCAATTAACACTAAATGCTGGAGAAACTCAGCAGGTCATGCACCGAAATGGACAGTAAATGTTTCAGGCTGAAGTCCCACACATCAACTGTCCATTTCCCTTTACCTTTACCTTAGCATCACCTATCACCTTCTAGCTAGCCTCCTTCCCCTCCACCCACTTTTTTAATTCTGACACCTTTCCCCATCCATTTCAATCCTAAAGAAGGGTCTTGGCCAGAAACATCGACTGTTTATTCATTTCCATAGATGCTGCCTGACCTGCTGATTTCCTCCGGCATTTTACGTGCATCCCTTCATCAATGCTGCCTGACTTGACCAGCTCCTGTGCTGAAGAATTTCAGCATCTGAAGAATCTCTTATGTTCAGTTCATTTCAGTTGAACCTGGTTTGCCTAATACTTTTCATCTGTTTCCTCCTCATTAGTTTGCTGTGATTTGATAGCAATGTTCAAAATTAGGAAAGAATGGGATTTATATTCTCATTGAATTAAGGAGATTCAAACGAGGAGAGAGAGAGATATAAAATTAATGAAAGAGATTTAGGAGAAGGAACTGGACAGACCACTTATACAAAGGGTCTGTGGAATGCATTACCAGAGCTGGTGAATAGGCTATGTTGCTGGTTGGCTGAAAGGCAGATGAAGGCATATGGGAACTGGGCTGTTCTGTGGGATTAGAACCACTGCTCATATGAAGGATAAACAACATTGCTGACAAAGGCTGTTACTGTGTGCAATTTCTATAAAAAGAGAGGGATATCCAGAGGAATTCTCATATTCCAATTTTTAATCAAAAACGTTGCTGCCAAAAATGTTGGCAAAGAAAGTAAAACAAAAGTTATTTAAAACAAAACCGCTGGTCTCAGCAGGTCCACAGTTGCAACCTTTCAAAAGAGATATGGGGGAGAAATATAAGCGATTCAATTTTAAGCTGCTACCTGCTATACTCACCCTAAAACAATGCCATCTCTACTGAGCACACATCAGCACTGTGAGAAGCTCTGGGAGTCACTGTACTAACATCACCATTCATTTGTGCAAGAGCAGTTTCAAGTTGTCTATAAATAATAAAAATAATATTTTTACTTTTTCTAAGCTCAAGCCGGTAAAACCTGAGGTACTGGCCTAGCTAAACACACACATTTCTCAAGTGCTAGGAACATTCAGACTTTTCTAGTGGTGTTTAGTACTGTGGTTTTCTGGAGATTTACATAAATATTGCTGTGTAACCCCAATTATTGAATTATTACTTTTATTACTGATGCTGGGGCCAGGTGGAGATAAATCCACTGTACAAGGCAGGTAGGGATCCATCATTTTGTATCTCTAGCAGACATCTCCATGTTGTCGGGCATCATTCATGCCTATGACACCCAGCTGTGGAGTGGAAAAATTGAACTTGTATTTCCAAGCTTGCCAGATTTGCTAACACAGCATAATGAATGCAGAAAAGATACGCTATCTCATCTGTGAAGAATATTTTAATATAAATTGCCACATAATCCTTCTGATTGAAGGGTCAATCCCCTAAGAACAGAGAAGGGTTGGGAAGGAGTAAATTTCCTTTGATTATGTTCCATGGCCAAAGGGCGAGGACAGCTAAAAGAATGCAAAAAGCAAGCAGTTTTCTACTCAGCAGAACAAGGTCATAGAGTCATACGGCACAAAAACATTTCCTTTGGCCCTTTATATCCATGCTAGTGACCATTTAATCTAATCACATTTGTCCAATTTTGATATGCATCCTTCTATGCCTTATTTATTTAAATGTTTGTCTAAATACCTTTTGAACATAGTAATTGTATCTGATTCCACCATCTCCTCTGGAGATACCAAGATTATGGATGTTCAACATATTAACCACCCTCTATTAAAATAAAATCCCTGTAATTTCCTTTAAATCTACCTTTCACTTTAAAATTAAGTTCCCTTGATTTTGATACTCCTACCACAACTATGCAACATATGTCTACCTCCTCCAATTGCATATCCTTCTATCAGGTCTGCCCTAACCTCCTTCTCTCCCTGCACTCCTCTTAATGAGCCTAATGTCAACATGTACGAACTTGTGGTCTTTCACTGAACTACTGTCAAAGAGCATTCTAGCAACATGGCAAAAAACAGAGTCTATCTGTCCAGCAACAACACCCTCCGCACAATCCACTCCTCTTGCTATGAACTGAGGCAGTGCAGTATAAACTCCAAAAGAAGAAGCTGTCCTTGCTGAGACTGAACCAAAAGAATTTAGCAAGGTTTTTATATGCATTCGTTACCATGGCCAAGAACAGACAATTGTATCCCTAGTGCTGTCCAAATAAGTTAAAACACTAAAGTTTAAAAGAAATGGGGCAATTGACTAAGCAGTCAGAAAACCACAGGAATTTGATGGGAGTAGCCCATACAAGTAATGCAATAATGTCCTTGAGATAAACATAGTAACAGCTAATATAACCGCCAAGCTGGTCCATAAGAAATCCATAACTATTTATCCATTGCCAAATGTTGTTGTATATAATGCATATCAATGAGGAATGTGAAAGAGGTAACATATCATGACACAATATAACTGCTGAACAATTATAATACAAAATCAGATAGCCAATGCAATTAATGATGATGGGGATGGAGGGTGTCTTGCATCCAAGTTTCTATTGTTGATTTTCTATGAGACACTAGATGGCGAATGTTCTTATTTCCTCCAGTAAGCTATCTTGAGGGCAGATTGCAAGTGGAGCATTTTGACATTTTTTCATTAGATGGCAAAGATTTGATGGAAGAGTTCAGCTGAACAGAAGTTATGATACCCAGGATAGAACAAGGTAGAATTTTGAGCAGAACAGCAGAGGAACAGGCCCTTCAGCCCACAATGATGTGCCAAACTAATTATGTAAATAAGTAATTAAATACCTAACTAACCTAATCCCTTTGGCCTGCACGATGTCTATATCCCTGAATTCTCTGTACATCCATATGTCTACATAAGAGCCTTTTAAACACCTCTATTGTATTTGCCTCCTCTACCAACCCTGGCAGCACATTTCATGCATCCACCATTCTCTGTAGAAAACTTACCCTGCACACCTTGTTTGACATTTGCCCTATTTATACCTTGCATAATTTTGGAAACATCCATCAGATCTCCCGTCAATCTTTTACTTTCCAGAGAATAAACTTCAAACCTTTTCAGCCTTTCCCTATAGCTCAGGTCCTCAAGTCCTAAAACATCCTTGGAAATTTTCTTTTTGCTCCTTCAGTTTTACTTACATCCTTCCTGTAGGTAGGTGATGAACACTGAACAGAAGACTCCAATTTCGGCATCACCAGCATCTTATATAATTTCAACATAGCATCTCAACTCCAGTTCTCAGTACATTGATTTATGAAGGCCAATGTGCCGAATGATTTCTTTGTGACTTTATCTTCCTGTGATGCCATTTTCAAAGAATTATAGATTTGTATTTTCAGATCCTTCTGTTCTCCACATTCCTCAGTGCCCTATCATTGATCATGTAAGACCTACCCTGGATGGTCTTCCCAAAGTGCAACACCTTACACTTGTCTACATCAGATTCTATCTGCCATTTTTCAGCCCAATTTTCAGCTAGTCCAGATCCCTCTGCAAGCTCTGATAGTCTTCCTCGCTGTCCACTACACCCCAATCTTGGTATTATTCAGAAATTTACTAATCTAGTTTAGCACAATATCATCCAGGTTGTTGACATAGATACAACAACAATGAACCCACTGCCAATCCCTGTGGCACACCACTAGTCCCAGCCTCCAGACAAAGAGGCAACCACCTACAACCACTCTCCACGAAGATAATGTCTAATCCAATTTACTACCTCATCTTGTATGCTGAGAAGCTGGACCTTCTTCACCAACCTCCCATGCAGGACCTTGTCAAAGGCCTTGCTGAAGTCCATGTAGACAACATCAACTCTCTTGTCTTCATCAACATTCCTGGTAGCTTCCTTGAAAAACTGTAAGACATGACTTACCATGCAAAAAGTCATATTCATTATCCGTAATCACTCCGTCTATCCAAATGCTCACATATCTAATTCCTTAGAATACCTACCAATACATTTTCCACTACTGATATCAGGCTCACCGGCCTTTAAATTTCCTGGTATATTTTTAGAGCCTTTCTTAAACAGCGGAACAGTATTAGCTATCTTCCAATCCTCTAGCACCTCACCTGTGGCTAAGGATGAATTAAATATCTGTGCTAGGGCCCCTGCAATTTCTGTACTAGCCTCCCAGAGGGACTGAGGGAATAAATTGTCAGGCCATGGGGATTTATCTACCCTAATATATCTCAAGGCAGCAAATACCTCCTTCTGTGTAATCTATTTCGGGTCCATGACCATTGCTATTTTATAGCCTCACATTTATAGACACTGTGCCCATCTCTTGAGTATTTGAATGATGGAATTGAAGGTTTTGTTGCAAAGTTTGCAGATGATACAAAGATAGGTGGAGGGGCGGAAAGTTTTGAGGAAGTAAAGAGGCTACAGAAGGACTTAGAGAAAATACAGAAGATAAGGGGCCTAAAACTGCTCATAATACTCCAAGTGAGGCCTCGCCAGGGCTTTATAAAGTCTCAACATTACATCCTTGCTTTTATATTCTAGTCCTCTTGAAATGAATGCTAACATTGCATTTGCCTTACTCACCTCGGGCTCAACCTGCAAATTAACCTTTAGGGAATCCTGCACAAGGACTCCCAAGATGCATTGTGCCTCAGTTTTTTGTACTTTCTCTCCATTTAAAAATTAGTCAACCCTTTCATTTCCTCTGCCAAAGTGTATGACCATACAATTCCTGACACTGTATTCCATCTATTATTTCTTTGCCCATTCTCCAATCTAAATCCTTCTGTATTCAAAATGAATAATAATAGTTTTGCTTCATGGAGTGAGTCTGTGTTTTGTACTCTTTATTTGGAACCTCAATCAAACCTCTTCCAAAGGTATCAGAGAAAATAGCATGGGAGATGCGAGATCAAGAAGAAAGGATGAGTATGAGAATAAAAGCCGGGGGAAACAAGATTGAGAACAGAACCGAGGAAGGAAAATAGCTGAGGAAAAGGAACAAGGCTAGAAACAGAACAGGGGTGAGAGCAAGTGGCATCTGGTGAGACTAGGGGGTGAAGATGTAGAATCAGTTGGGTGAAACTAAGTGTATTTAGAAACATCAAAAACCGACAGCACAATACAGGCCCTTCGGCCCACAAAGCTGTGCCGAACATGTCCCTACCTTAGAACTACCTAGGCTTACCCATAGTCCTCTATTTTTCGAAGCTCCATGTTCCTGTCCAGGAGTCTCTTAAAAGACCCCATCGTATCCGCCTCCACCACCGCCACCGGCAGCCCATTCCACGCACTCACCACTCTCTGCATAACAAACTTACTCTGACATCTCCTCTGTACCTACCTCCAACCACCTTAAAACTATACCCTCTTGTGCTAGCCATTTCAGCCTTAGGAAAAAGCCTCTGACTATCCACACATTCAATGCCGCTCATTATCTTGTACACCTCTATCAGGTCACCTCTCATCCTCCGTCACTCCAAGGAGAAAAGGCCAAGTTCACTCAACCTCTCCTCATAAGGCATGCTCCCCAATCCAGGCAACATCCTTGTAAATCTCCTCTGCACCCTTTCTATGGCTTCCACATCCTTCCTGCAGTGAGGTGACCAGAACTGAGCACAGTACTCCAAGTGGGGTCTGACCAGGATCCTATAGAGCTGCAATATTACTTCTTGGCTCTTAAACTCAATCCCACGGTTGATATATGCCAATGCACTGTATGCCTTCTTAACCACACAGTTAACCTGCGTAGCAGCTTTGAATGTCCTATGGACTCGGACCCTAAGATCCCTCTGATCCCCCACACTGCCAGGAGTCTTTCCATTGATGCTATATTCAACCGTCATATTTGACCTACCGAAATGAATCACCTCACGCTTATCTGGGTTGAACTCCATCTGCCATTTCTGCCAGTTTTGCATCCTATCAATGTCCCGCTGTAACCTCTGACAGCCCTCCACACTATCCACAACATCCCCAACCTTTGTGTCATCAGAAAATTTACTAACCCATCCCTCCACTTCCTCATCCAGGTCATTTATAAAAATCACGAAGAGTAAGGGTCCCAGAACAGATCCCTTAGGCACACCACTGGTCACCAACCTCCATGCAGTATATGACCTGTCCACAACCATTCTTTGCTTTCTGTGAGCAAGCCAGTTCTGGATCCACAAAGCAATGTCCCCTTGGATCCCATGTCTCCTTACTTTGTCAATAAGCCTTGCATGGGGTACCTTATCAAATGCCTTGCTGAAATCCATACACACTACATCTACTGCTCTTCCTTTATCAATGTGTTTAGTCACATCCTCAAAAAATTCAATCAGGCTCATAAGGCATGACATGCCCTTGACAAAGCCATGCTGACTATTCCTAATCATTTTATTCCTCTCCAAATGTTCATAAATCCTGCCTCTCAGGATCCTCACCATCAACTTTACCAACCACTGAAGTAAGGCTCACTGGTCTATAACTTCCTGGGCTATCTCTACTCCCTTTCTTGAATAAAGGAACAACATCTACAACCCTCCAATCCTCCAGAACCTCTCCTGTCCTCATTGATGATGCAAAGATCATCACCAGAAGCTCAGCAATTTCCTCCCTCACTTCCCACAGTAGACTGGGGTACATCCCATCCGGTCCTGGTGACTTATCCATCTTGATGCTTTCCAAAAGCTCCAGCACATCCTCTTTCTTAATTTCTACATGCTCAGGCTTTGCAGTCAGCTGTAAGTCATCCCTACAATTGCCAAGATCCTTTACCATAGTGAATACTGAAGCAAAGGATTCATTAAGTACCGTATCTCTGCTATCTCCTGAGGGTAGAAAACAGTGCAGGAAGTAGTACAGTAGTTTTTAAATGTAATTTCAACAAGGTATAAATCATAAAATCAGTCAGTCTGTAAAATGGGCAATGCAGAATTCAAGGGAGATTTTAATAGTCATATAGATTTGAGAAACCAAATTTATACGAGTAGTGTGCCTGAATTAGAAATATTCAAGGTAACTCCCTGCATGTCATTGAACAATAGATGGAACAGGTTGTCGTTTTGTGAAGACTTCATTAGCTTAAAGTTTAAAAAAATAGAGACAATATGACATAACTTTATGGAGCACAGGAGACTGAAAATGCTGGAATCCGGAGCAACACAAAAGATGCTGAAGAATTCAGCAAGTCGGGTAACACCTGTAGCCCTCAGGTTCGGCTGACGGCGTTAGTCTAGGGAAGACAGTCTCTGGCCCCACCAAGCATGTGAAATCTGAGGTACAAAACCTCTTGTTTGTGTGGATGCTGTGTGATTTGTTCCCCCGTTACAATTCAGTACCATGAAATGACAGAACACCATATGCAATTAAACGATTTTGCTCTTTAATTCTTAATTTGACTCGAGGGTTAGTAAAGAAAAACAAAAAGAAAAGGGCCCATTTTAATGAAACAGACTAATGTGCACGTTGGAGTTCACAGTTTCCCTTCTGATTGTTCTCCATCGATTTCCTCCGGGCTTCATTGACTCCTGGCCCCACTCCAAGACCACTCCTTTCCAACCTCTCCATTCTGGCATCTTCTCTCTCCTTCTTCCGCTGAACAAAAGACCCAGATCACCTCGGTGACAGGCACACAACAAGAGAAAAACATACCCTTCATTGGGCAGCGCATATTCCAAAGCCCCTGTTATCTCTAGCCATAACCCAAATGCTGCTGCTACAGAAAAACCATTACATTAACAGTGCTTCTACAGAAAGACCATTACTGCAGCAGTGAAACCTTTCCCAGGGTGTTACACACCCTTGGAAGGAAATGACAGCTGACATCTCAAGTCAAGAGCCTTGATCTAAACATACAAAATGCTGGAGGAACTCAATAGGTCAGGCAGCATCTATGAAAATGAATATAAGTTCAGAGCCCTTCTATAAGATTAAAAATGATTGGGAAAGTGAACTTAACCTTACTATCCCTATTGAGAATTGGGGAAAAATTCTTCAATTAGTTAATTCATCATCTATATGTGCTAAACATTCATTAATACAGTTTAAGGTTGTGCATAGGGCTCATATGTCCAAGGATAAATTGGCTCATTTTTATTCCTATATAAATCCTATTTGTGACAGATGTCATTTTGAGATAGCGTCTTTAACTCATATGTTTTGGTCTTGTCCGCTTTTGAAAAAATATTGGAAAGACATTTTTGATATTATTTCCATGGTATTGAACATTGATTTACAACCTCATTCTATTACTGCAATTTTTGGTTTACCAATGATGGACTCAGTCCATTTATCCTCTTCTGCTTGTCGAATGATTGCATTTCTTACATTAATGGCTAGAAGATCTATTTTGTTGAATTGGAAAGAAATTAATCCTCCTACCGTATTTCATTGGTTTTCTCAAACTATGTTATGTCTAAATTTAGAAAAAATTAGAAGTGTTGTATTTGATACTTCTATTAAATTTGAAAAGATATGGAAACCATTTATTCAATATTTTCATATGATGTAATGTGACCCTGTTCCAAGCCTATTTGTTTTTCCAGTTTTGATTTTACATATGTTGAGAGGATCGGAGTTGACGACACTGATGATTTTGTATTTTTGTCAGATATTATAAACAGCCCTTTTATTCATTTTTTTCCCCTTTTTTTCTTTTTCTCTTTTCTGTTTTTTAAAAATATATATTAGGATATACCTAGGTTTGCTTTGTTTATATGTTACTTGTATCGTCCATGATTTGGGAAGACTCATTTATATTGTAACTATTGCTTATGTATTCTTTCATGTTCAGTTGAAATGTGTATGTTTGTAATCCCAATATCTATGTATTAATCTTATTATGTTGATATTAATAATAATAATAATAATAATAATAATAAGATTGAAAAGGAAAGAAAATGAATATAAGAACATAAGAAATAGGAGCAGGAGTAGGCCATCCGGCCCATCGAGCCTGCCCCACCATTCAATAAGATCATGGCTGATCTGTCTATAAACTCAGCTCCATCTACCTGCCTTTTCCCCATGACCCTTAATTCCCTTACTATGTAAAAACCTATCCAACTGTATCTTAAGTACGGTACATTTAGTGAAGAAGCCTGAACTGCTTCCCTGGGCAGGGAATTCAACAGATTCACCACTCTCTGGGAAAAACAGTTTCTCCTCATCTCCATCCTAAATCTTCTCCCCTGAGGCAATGTCTCCTAGTTCTAGTCTCACCTACCAATGGAAACAACTTTCCTACTTCTATCCTTTCTATCCCTTTCAAAATTTTGTATGTATCTATAAGATCCCCTCTCATTCAAATGAATAAACAGTCGACATTTCAGGCTGAGATCTTCCTTCAGGACTTAATGGACATAACTTTATTGATTTTATAAAATTCTATCTTTATCCTAAAAGTAAAGCTTATGTTAGTAGGCAGATAATAACATTGTCTGTTATTAGATAATGTTATTGGACAGATAAAATATGAACTTATGAAAAAGAAATAGCACTAAAAGTTAAGGGGCAACCTGTGATTATTTTATTTATCAAAACAGAAAATGCTGAAAATACTAGTAGGTCAGGCTGCATCTGTGAGAAGAGAAACAGAATTAATGTTTTATATCTAAACTTCTGATGCGGCCTGACCTGCTCAATACTTCCAGCATTTTTCGCTTTTATCTTTGATTTCCCGCATTTGCCTTGTTTATTTCAAGTAATTGTGTATATTGATATTTTAGAAAATTCCTTTACTAATATTTCAGCAGGGATTGAAGATTGATTAATGGATGAATAAAAGGGGGTAGAATGCATGAGTTATTTGTGTTGAAGCCTGTACCTAAAGATTAGGTCATGGCTGCTCCCTGATGGTATTGTTTGATAATGATAAGAAACTGTTTAAGAATGTAGGGTGTAAAGAAGATGCAATGAACTTTCAAATAGATACAGCTAGATTAAAAGAGTGATCCATGTAGAAGGCTGAGTGCTTCATGAAGAATGCTGCATCATGTAGAAAAGAAAAGATACTGAAGTGGACAGAAAATGCAGAAAAGCAGCATATTTTTGAAAGGTGATGTAGTGTGAAAATTTGGTGCTCAGAGTGTCTTGTTCATTCCCTTCTGAAAAGAGAAGATTCTGACAGGGCACAAAGGAATACTGAAAGGTGCACACTACATCACGGCTTGGTATGACTATTGCTCTGCTCGTGATCTCAGTTAACTGTAGAGAACCTGTGAACACTGCCCAGCACATCACAGAAACCAGCTTCCCCTCTATGGACTCCCTCTACAGTTCTTGCTACCAGCCAGCATAACTCCACCTGCCCTGGACATTGTCTTTTCTTCCCCGCTCCAATCAGGCAGAAGATGCAAAAATCTAAAAGCTCATACCACTATGCTCAAAGGCAGCTTCTATCGCACTGTTGTAAACAATTGATGGAATGGTAAAATGGACTTTTGACCTCAGAATCTACTCATCATGGTCTTGCGCCTTATTGTCTGCCAGCAGTTCACATTCTCTTATTGCTTTCCACTTGTACTATTTCCATGCACTGTTGCAATAAAAATAAATCTGTATGAGGCAAGTTCTTCACTGTACTTTGGTACCTGTGACAATAATAAATTAAATTACTCATTTATCTTTGAATTGTTTGATTCTCAATAGCACATAATTGATTTAGCTCTATGTGAATGAATTTCTAGCTTTTCACTTCCATTCTGAATTTGACATTGGAGACAGATGCATCAATGTCCCTTCCTGTTTGAAGTTTTCTTTAGATACATTTCTCATCCTTTTCCTGTGTTTCATACTCCCGCCAGTATTTCCATTTACCTGTTTTCCCACCTAGATGTACTACCAAGCAAAGGAATGGAGAATAAAGCAACAGAATTGAGAAGTCAGAATTAGGTTTAATATTACCGGCATATGCTGTCAAATTTGTTGTCTTTGTGGCAGCAGTACAATGCAATACATAATTATAGAGAAAAAATGTTAATTACAGTTAAATTTCCCAAGAAAGGAAATTATAGACCAGCTAGCCTAACGTCAGTGGTTGGGAAAGCGTTGGAGTCTAATATTAAGGATGAGGTTTTGGGGTACTTGGAGACAAATGATAAAATAAGTCAAAGTCAGGAAGGTTTCATAAAGAGAAGTTTTGCCTGACAAATCTGTTAGAGCTCTTCAAGGAAGTAACAAGCAGGGTGGACAAAGGAGAAGCAGAGAATGTCAAAGGATGTCAGAGGATGTCACTTGGATTTTCAGAAGGCATTTGATAAGGGGCCACATATGAGGCTGCTTAACAAGATAAAAATACTATGGCATTACAGGAAAGGTACTGGCATGGATAGGGGAATGGCTGACAGATAGGAGGCAACAAATGGAATAAAGGGAGCAATTTTCGGGTTGGCTGCCAGTAACTAATGGTGTTACCTGAGGGGTCAGTATTGGGGCCACTACTTTGTCAGTGATTTGGATAATGGAATTGATGGTTTTGTGGCAAAGTTTGCGGGTGATACAAAGATAGGTAGTGCTAGTCCTACAAAGATAAGTAGGGTAGATAGTGCTGAGGAAGCAATGCATTTGTAGCAGGACTTAGACAAATTGAAAGAATGGGCAAAAAAGTGGCAGATGGAATACAATATTGGGAAATGTATGATAATGCATTTTGGTAAAAGGAACAATAGTGCAGACTATTATCTAAACAGGGAGAAAGTTCAAACATCAGAGGTGCAGAAGGACTTAGAAGTCCTCGAGCAAGGCTCCTAGAAGGTTAATTTACAGGTTGAGTCTGTGGTAAAGAAGGCAAATGCAATGTTGGCATTAATGCCAAGGGAATAGAATACAAAAGCAAGGAGATAATGCTAAGGCTTTACAAGGCACTAGTCAGGCCGCACTTGGAGTATTGTCAACAGTTTTGGGCCCCATATCTCAGAAAAGATGTGTTGTCATTGGAAAGAGTCCAGAGGAGGTTCACAAGGATTATTCTGGGAATGAAGGGGTTAACATATGAGGAGTGTTTGACAGCTTTGTGGCTGTACTCACTGGAATTTTGAAGACTGCGTTGAGATCACATTAAAATCTACAGAATGTTGAAAGGACCAGATGCGGTGGATGTGGAGAGGATGTTTCCTATGGTGGGGGTATCCAGAACTAGAGGGCACAGCCTCAAAACTGAGGGGCGACCTTTTAGAACAGAGGTAAGGAGGAATTTTTTTTTTAGCCAGAGATTAGTGAATCTGTGGAATGCTCTGCCACAGACTATGGTGGAGGGGAGGTCGGTGAGTATGTTTAAGGCAGAAGTTGATAGTTTCCTGATTAGTCAGAGCATCAAAGGATATGGTGAGAAGACAGGTATTTGGAGTTGGGTGAGATCCGAAATCAGCTATAATGGAATGACGGAGCAGACTCGGTGGGTTGAATCTGCTCCTATGCTTTATGGTAAATATGTTATAATAACCAGATAAATTAAGTAAATAGTTCAAAAATAAAAATAAAAATAAAAAAATGTAGTGATGTGGTGTACATGGGTTCAATGTCCATTCAGCAATCAGATGGCAGAGGGGAGAATTTGTTCCTGATTCACTAAGTGTGTGCCTTCAGGCTCCTGTGTCTTCTTCCTGATGGTAGCAATGAGAAGAGGGAATGTCTCACTTCAAAATGAAGCCTATTAACTAGGCCACAAAACACAACCTACTCCCCAAAGAGTTAAAATTAAGCCTAAAAATAAGGTCTAAAAATACTAGTTGGATCCTTATAATTACATTAATTACCATTGAGAATAGGACTGCTCATTGGTAGGATTGGGAGATGGAGAGGAGCGACCAGAGGAGAGTGGAACTTCGGATTAGGGAAAGATAGTGTCCCTGGTGGGGAGATGGGGGGTTGGGGGAGTATAAGTTCAAATGAAACATAACTTTACTACTTTGTATGCTTCTATGAAAAGAGTTTGAGTAAGTAACTTTGGCTGTTGAGATGTGGACCCAATGTCATTGTTGATTATTGTGCTAGCATTTCAAATAACTAAGGTCATAACCACCACATCACCTGAAAACCTAGCTAGTTCACTGATGTCCATTAGGAAAAGACATCTGCCATCCTTTCTATTTTAGCTTATATGTGACTCCAGATTCACCAACACCACTGACGTTAACTAGCCTCTCAAACAGCCAAGCAAATACTCAGTTCAAGGGCAATTAGGGATTAGTCTTAAATGCTGATCTTGGCAGTGATGCCCATAGCCTGCGCATGAACAATTCAAGAAAATGGGAGATACAAATAAATAAAAGCAAATGTTTGGAAAGCATGTGAAACACATCATACAGTTTGCTATTTTGATTTAAACAATAAGGAGGAAGTTTGAAGAATTGTGATAAACCACAAGGTCTGGTTCAGTATTCACTAAGACCACTGCCAAATGTATGGCTTAAACCAGATTAAATTGCATTAAACCTGAGGGCATGGTTCAATGTTTAGAGGGATTGTTGCCAAATGCATTCAGTGGGAGCTGTGGTTTTCTGTCTCTTTAATGTAAAAGACATTGTGTCTGATTATAATATACAGTATCCCAAACATACAATTTGCTTTAATCAACCACAGGTTAGTTTTCCATAAACCTGCAGTAATGATGTCACAAGCTTCAGTAATGTTTTTCTGTGAAAGACATAATACATTATTCTAAGTTAGATGTTTATTTCGAAAAGGTCAAAAAGGAGATTTAGGAAATTAATTTCAAACCAACATTTGTTGCTATCCAGCCCAAACAAACTAAGGTGGGGTAAGTGGTGAAGAGTTTGGCTATCCTCTGAATTGGGTTACAAGGTATTCAATGCTGAAATCCTACTGTATATAGAATGCCGGAAGCCCATATTGAGAAGACAATGTAATTAGGAAGTGGGAAATTAGTGGCACCAAGCTCACCTTTCCAAGTATGAGACGACTGGAACAAAGAGAGAAGGGAAGGAAGGAAGGAAGGAAGTGTAATGATCTGCAGTGGCTGTGATCTGCAGGGGGTAAAAAACAAACGGCTAGACTCAACGAATCAGGTGGTACCCGTGAAGGCAGAAAGATGGCTGATATTTCAGGTAGAGACTGTATCAGGGCTGAGAGTGTAGAGGGGAAATAGCCATTCTAGAGAGGTGGGAAGATGGTGTAAGGCAAGAGCTGGCAAACAATGTGAAGAACCAGTTCAGGAAAGTGGAGGGTAGAATTGGGAGACAGCAGCTGGTGGGTTAAAAGGTAGAAACCACCTGCTGTGGATATTAGGTTAAAAAAAAAAGGAGTTCCGCGTTTTAAGAACGAATCCAACAATGTATGAGATAGTTTGATGACTGGAAATTGCAACAGAATAAGGGTTCAGTATGAAGGATTATATGGAATGGCTTAATTTGGATACAAGGACCAAGAAAGGAGCATTGATTGCAAAAGCTACTGAAAGTATTAAGTTATGTCGGAGGGGTTCTTGAACAGGTTCTTGAATTACACGGAATTCACCCAGCATTCTCTTAGCCCTGCATACTTCCTTATAGTATCAATGAAAGTATTCCAAGTAGAATAGGAATAATAACATTCTGAACCAATTGAAATGATCGATTTGAAAAACCAGTCTTGTGATTCACACAATAATTATTATTAATGTAACAACTGAGTAAACCTTTCTTCAAAAGGATTAGCTTTATTTGTCACATTTAATTAAAGTATATGGTGAAGTACATCATGCAGATCAAATCGAATCAGTGAGGATCGTGCTGGGAGCAGACCACAAGAGTTGTCATTCTTCCAGGGCCAACGTAGTATGCCCATAACTTGTTAACCCTGACTGTACTGTGTGCCTTTGAAATGTGGGAGGAAATTGGAGTCCCTAGAAAAGCACACACAGTCATGGGGAGAATGCACAAACTCCTTACAGACAGCGGTGAGTATTGAACCCCGCTGGTGTTGTAAAGCAATTGCCTTAATTCCTGTGCTACTGCGTCACCCTGATTAGGTTACCTCTTTCTAATCAGTCTTTGCTTTTTATTTTCTACATGTAATTATGTGGCATATTTAATTAATCATTGTAAAAATGAAGCACATTTCTTCAAATTAAGCAAATATCTCCACATTTCAGTTATTTACACTCAGTGGCCACGTTATTAGGTACACCTGTACACCTGCTCCTTAACACAAATATGTAATCTGCCAACCAGCAAATATCTAATCAGTCGAACCTTGAAGTGGATGGGCTACAGTGGCAGAAGACCACAAACAGGACGTACCTAATAAAGTGGCCACTGAGAGTATGCGTCCTTGATAGATAGATAGATAGATAGATAGATAGATACTTTATTCATCCCCATGGGGAAATACAACTTTTTTTCCAATGTCCCATACAATGTACGCCTCTAATGTTTAATATTGTCAACTTCTAATCAATTTGAATAATCTCCCAGAATATTATATTTGATTTTGAGTTGCTATGTTTGCTCAAATAGATACCACTTCTGCACTGATGAAGTTTGGGACAAAAAAATATAAGTTTAGTTAGTGGAACTTCCAGCTCCTCTGATTCAGAAGTGGATTTAAGATGTAATCCAAAGGCATTCACAACAATCTAGACTGATATTCCACCTTGATACTTCTGGAGCTGTTACCTTTTAGATGCAGGTTAAATCCCGGTCTTATCCAATGGGGCTGTTTTCAATAAGGAAGAAGAAAGTAATCCCAGTGTCTCAACCAACTCTACCCTGTACAAGATCACTATAATTAATTATCTGGTCATTAGTATTTGAGGAAGCTTGCTGCATGTAAATTATTTATTTTTTCTTAATTACCAGGACAATTCAAAAGTATATTATTGCATTCAAAATTCTTCTGCATGCCTTCCATTCATAAAAGGAGCTTTACAAATGCAAACCATTCGTTACTGAAACTTCTTTGTATGCAAGTTTATACCATAAGATTCAAGCGACCAAGAGCCTGCACTTTAAAAAAAAGCTAATAGCAAATGGATTTACTATTATTATTTTGCATCTCTCAAGTTACAAATGCAGTGAAGATTTATATAACAAATTATAATTGTTTTTGTAATATTTTAATATAACATTTTAAACATTATCTTTTCATTCACTGGTTCTCTTTGTGTCCTGCAGCACACAAAGATTTTTTTCTTTACACATCCTAATTTTACTTTTGCTGCGCAGTTTATTCCCTCCAGAAAGAAAACACAGACATGCTGTATCACATACACTCCCAGTGGAATTGATTCTTTCACTTTGCACTAATGTTGCAAGCACAAGTCAAAAAACTGCACTTGATTGATGCAACGAGCCCAGACGAGACTATGATGTAATCCACAGTCAAGGAGAAGCCATCGTTGACAACATGAGTCATGCGAGTTTGTAGCAAAGGTTCTAGAGGCTGCACTTAAATTTACTAATAACCCTTGGATGGGTAGATATGAGGTCAATAAAAAGCTTTATCTCTGTGTAGTGCTCAGCAGAATTTTGGTACACACTACTGGTCAGAAGTTGATGTTACTAATTATTTAAACATATAATTTAAAGCAGATTTTGCTTTCGTAACCAGATTTTGAAGTTTATGTTTGGGTTACTAATTGAATAAAGAAGAAAAATAAAGGGGTCCTTCAAAATATTACTAGTCATTCACTGTGGAAAAACTAAGTCAAAATAAATAAAATTGTTTTATATATAGAACATGTTTGCAAGGAGGGACGTTTTCCTGGGTTCTCAGGCTAACATGTTTGTTTTCAATTTCCAATCATCTGTAAGAATCCAAAAATCTCTACAGGAAAGAAGAAAAGTCATTCATTCTATTGATCCCTATGCCAGCTCTTGAAAAGCAGATATGAGATATTGGAAATAAAAGTAAAAGGTTCAGAGAAAACAGAAAGAGAAGCAGCAAAAGTTAACTGAACTGAAATATTAACCCTCTCCTCTCTCTCTCTCTCCCTCCCTCCTTCCTTTGATGCTGCCTGATACAATGAACATTTGTGGCTTTTTCTGTTTTCCTTATGTAAAAGAAATTAGCTTAATCAGCAGCTCCTTCCCCAGAATATTAATTTTTTGAAAGAGCTCAGCCAACTCTATTTTGAAAGGCACAGTGCAGTTGTAAGGTTTTGCTGGGGGGATACTTTTTCACGTGCTGTAAATTCACAATACTTCACCCACCAGTTATTTTCCACATGGGCATTTTTTTTGTGACATCTGTGAGCAGTTTAGAATATATTAACATAAAACAGTAGCAATGGATTACAAAACCCCTCAAGCTAGTTGCATTTTTCAATATTATCAATTGATTTGCACTTGACCTCAGCTCCACTTTCCTACCTGGTTCTTGAAACCTTTTACCCCTTTGTAGAGCATAAACATTTCCACCTCAGCCTTGAATATATTCGATGACTCCACACCCAGAACTCCCTGAAGAAATTCCAGGAGAAGAAATTCCTTCTCATTTTGACTTCGATGGACAACCTTTTGTACTGAAGCTATAAACTCTCATTCCAGATTCTCCCACTCTCCCACAAAGAGAAGCATCATCTTAATTCCTACTTTGCCAAGCTCCCTCAGAATCTTGTAAGCATTCATTTTCCTAAACTCCAAAGAATTTATGCTCAACTTCTAATTAAAAGAATGTTCCTTCACACTGATGAAGGAACAATCTAGAATTTCTTCATCCTGATGGGAGGGCTCTTGGTCTGAAATGTCAACTGTACTCGTTTCCATAGATGCTGCCTGGCTTGCTGTGTTCCTCCAGCAATTTGTGTGTTCTGCTATAATTTCTTTAGACTTTTCCTAATGCAAGCATATCCATAAGACCATGAAATATTGGAGAAGAATTTGGCCCATCAGTCCATCGTCTACTCCACCTTCCAATCATGGCTGAATTTTTTTCAACCCTATTCTGATGTCTTCTTCCTGTAACCTTTAATCCCCTTCCCAATCAAGGACCTAACAATCTCTGCCTTATATACATCTAAAGATTGAGCCTCCACAGCTGTCTGAGGCAACTAACTTCACAGTTTCACTACCCGCTAGCTGACAAAATTCCTGCTTATCTTATTTTTTTCTGAGGCTCTGCCTTCAGATCACAGATCCTCCTCTCCACATGTGGAAATGTCCTCTCCACATCCATTCCATTCGGGCCTTTCAGTATCCAATATGTTTCAATGAGATCCCTGCTCATCCTTCTGAACTCCGAAGATTACAGGACAGAGGCATCAAATGTTCTTCATATATTAACCCTGTTATTTATTGTGAACCTCCTCTTGACCCTCAGCACATCCTTCCTTAGACACAGGGCTCAAAGTTGTTCACAGAAGTCCAAATGTGGTCTAACTAATGCAATATTGAGTCACAGCAGTACATCCTTGTTTTATATTCTAGTCTTTTTGAAATGAATACGAAGAAATGTCCTTCCTTAATTCAGGAGAACAGAGTTGTACATAATGCTACCTGTGTGCTCTTAAGAAGGTGGTTAAGAAAGCATATGGCATGCTTGTGGCACTGAGTTTAAAACTCAGGAAGTTATGTTGTAGTTTTATAAAACTCTGGAGTATTGCATACAGTTCTGGTCACTCCATTATAGGAAGGCTGTCAAGGCTTTGGAGAGGGTGCAGAAGAAGTTTACCAAGATGCTACCTGGAATAGAGTTCATGTGCTATAACAAGAGATTGGACAAACATATACAGAAACATAGAAAAGCTATAGCACAATACAGGCCCTTCGGCCCACAAAGTTGTGCTGAACATGTCCCTACCTTAGAAATTATTAGGCTTACCCATAGCCCTCTATTTTTCTAAGTTCCATGTACCTATCTAAAAGTCTCTTAAAAGACCCTATCGTATCCGCCTCCACCACCATTGCTGGCAGCCCATTCCATGCACTCACCACTCTCTGAGTAAAAAACTTACCCTTGACATCTCCTGTGCACCTACTCCCCAGCACCTTAAACCTGTGTCCTCTTGTGGCAACCATTTCAGCCCTGGGAAAAAGCCTCTGACTATCCACACGATCAATGCCTCTCATCAACCTACACACCTCTGTCAGGTCACC
The DNA here is from genome assembly GCF_048418815.1 of Hemitrygon akajei. Taxonomy (NCBI): domain Eukaryota; kingdom Metazoa; phylum Chordata; class Chondrichthyes; order Myliobatiformes; family Dasyatidae; genus Hemitrygon; species Hemitrygon akajei. The sequence goes on from NC_133130.1 coordinate 38,991,206, forward strand.
TCTCATCCTCCATCACTCCAAAGAGAAAAGGCCAAGTTCACTTAACCCGTTTTCATAAGGCATGTTCCCCAACCCAGGCAACCTCCTTGTAAATCTCCTCTGCACCCTTTTTATGGCTTCCGCATCTTTCCTGTAGTGAGGCAACCAGACAACTTAAGTTGTTTTCCCTGAAATGGCAGAGGTTGAGCGGAGATCTGATAATGGTTTCTAAGATTATGAGAGGCATAGACATAGTAGATAGAGAATATTCTTCCCAGGCTTGAAATGTCTGATATCAGAGGGTTATGAAAGAGGGTATAGTAATTTCAATACAGATATGAGGGTCAAGTTTTTTTTTATGCAGAAAGTGGTGGTTACCTGGAATGCACTGCCTTGAATGGTGACAGAGGCTGATACAGTAGGAACTTCTAAGAGGTGTTTGGATATGCACATGAATGTGAGGAAAATTGAAGGATATGGACATTGTGTAGGCAGAAGATAAGTTGAGATGGCCATTTACAATGTTCAGAACAACATTGTAGCCCAAAGGGCCTGTTCCTGTGCTATGTTCTATGTTCTAATAAGGACATAAGACGATAAGACATAGGAGCAGAATTAGGCCATTGAGCCCACTGAGTCTGCTCTGCCATTCAATTGCGGCTGATTCTCTTTTCCTCTCCTCAGCCCCACTCCCTGGCCTTCTCCCCATAATCTTTGATGCCATGTCCAATCAAGAACCTATCAAGCTCTGACTTAAATACACCCAGTGATCTAGCCTCCACAGCTGCCTACAGTAAGTCATTCTACAAATTCACTACCCTCTCCACAATTCTGTTTTAAATGGACGCCCATCTATCCTGAGGCTGTGCCCTCTTGTCCTAGACTCCCCGACAACGGGAAACATCCTTTCTACATCTACTCTATCTAGGCCTTTCAACAATTGAGAGGTTTCAATGAGATTTCCCACTCCCCCCACCCCCATCCTTCTAAATTCCAGTGAGTACAGATCCAGAGCTATTAAATGTTCCTTGTATGTTAACCCTTTCATTCCCAAATCATCCTTGTGTACCTCTTCTGAACCCTCTCCAATGCCAGCACATCTTTTCTTAGATGACGAGCTAAAACTGTTCACAATACTCAAGGTGAGGCCTCACCAGTGCCTTATAAAGCCTCAGCATCACATCTCTGCTCTTGTATTCTAGACCTCTTGAAATGAATGCTAACATTGCATTTGCCTTCCTCACCACCGTCAACCTGCAAGTTAACCTTTAGGTGTTTTGCACAAGGACTTCCAAGACCATTTACATCTCAGATTTTTGGATTTTCTCCCTATTTATTTCTACAACAAAAGTGCATGACCATGGATTTTCAAACATTGTATTTTATTTGCCATTTTCTTGCCCGTTCTCCTAATCTGTCTAAGTTCTTCTGCAACCTACCTGTTTCCTCAACACTACCTGCCCTCCCATCAATTTTCGTATCATCTGTAAACTTGGCAACAAAGCCATCTACCCCATCATCTAAATCATTTATATACGGCATAAAAAAGTGGTCCCAACACCAACTCCTGTGGAACACCACTAATCACTGGCAGCCAACCTGAAAAGAATCCTTTTATTCCCACTCACTGCCTCCTACCAATCAGCCAATGCTCTAACCAAGCCCGTAACTTTCCTGTAACACCAGGGGCTCTTAACTTGGTAAGCAGCCTCATGTGTGGTACCTCGTCAAAAGCCTCCACAATTTCTACTGCTACTTCTTCCAGAACCCTAGGGTGCAGTTCATCTGGTCCGGGTGACTTATGTAACTTTAGATCTTCCAGCTTTTTGAGCACCTTCTACCTTGTAATAGCAACTGCACTCACTTCTCTTCCCTCACACCCTTCGACATCTGGCACACTGCTAGTATCTTCCACAGTGAAGACTGATGCAAAATACGCATTTAGTTTGTCTGCCATGTCCTTGGTATTTTTTCTGCCCTCATTTTCTAGTGGTCTTATATCTCTTTAATTTTTTACATACTTAAAAAAGCTTTTACTATCCTGATGCACCATCAATAACTCACTCTGAGACGTAAGAAGCGAGATATCGGCTTTATTGACTGGAAGAATGAACAACACTACATCCTGGAGAATGAGGCTGGGCTCAGGCCTCAATCGCCTTTATACAGGGGTCTGTGGGAGGAGCCACAGGAGCAGTCCAGACAGGTATATGTAGTTCACCACATATCCACTTTGATATTGTTTGCTAGCTTGCTTTCATATTTCATCTTTTCCCTCCTAATGATTCTTTTAGTTGCTCTCTGTAGGTTTTTCAAAACCTTCCCAATCCTCTATCTTCCTGCTAATTTTTGCTTTGTTGTATGCCCTCTCTTTTGCTTTTACATTAGCTTTGATTTCCCTTGTCAGCCACAGTTGTACAATATTGCCATTTCAGTATTTCTTTATTTTTGGAATACATCTATCCTGCAGCTTTCGCATTTTCCCCAGCAACTCTGAGAGTGGTTGGTGCGTGGAATGCACTGCCTGAGTCAGTGGTGGAGGCAGATACACTAGTGAAATTTAAGAGACTACTAGACAGGTATATGGAGGAATTTAAGGTGGAGGGTTATATGGGAGGCAGAGTTTAAGGGTCGGCACAAGATTGTGGGCCGAAGGGCCTATACTGTGCTGTATTGTTCTATGTCTATGTTAACTCACACCATTGCTGCTCTGCTAGCATTCCTGCCAGCATCTCCTTCCAATTTACTTTGGCCAACCCCTCTCTCATACCACTGTAATTTCCTTTAGTCACTGAAATACTATGTCAGACTTTACCATCTCCCTATCAGATTTCAAGTTGAAATCAATCATATTGTGATCAGTGACTCCTAAGGGTTCTTTTACCTTAAACTCCCTAATCACCTCCAGTTCATTACATAACTCCCAATCCAGTATAGCTGATCCCCTAGCAGGCTCAATGACAAACTGCTCTAAAAAACCATCTCATAGTCATTCAACAAACTCACTCTCTTGAGATCCATTACCAACCTGATTTTCCCAAACAACCTGCATATTGAAATCTCCCATGACTATCATAACATTGTCCTTTTGACATGCCTTTTCTGTTTCCTTTGTAATCTGTGTTCCACCTCCCAGCTACTATTGAGAGGCCTGTGTATAACTGTCATCAATGTCCTTTTACCCTTGTAGTTTCTTAACTCAACCCACATGGATTAACATCTTCCGATCCTATGTCACATCTTTTTACTGATTTGATGCCGTCCTTTACCAGTAGAGCCACACTAAGCCCTCTGCCTACCTTTCTATCCCTCTGATATAACGTGTAACCTTGGACATTCAGCTCCCAACTACAACCATCCTTCAGCCATGATTCAGTGATGACCACAACATTATACCTGATAGTCTGTAACAGTGCAACAAGATCATCCACCTTATTTCTTATACTCTGTGTATTAAGATATAACACTTTGAGTACTGTTTTTGCTACGCTAATGCACTGATCCTCACCCTGCTGCTTGCAATTTTGTCCTATCATCTGCCTTCCCTTCCTAACAGTCTGACTGCATGCTATTTTTGCTTTTTTACCATCCATCCTATCCTGCAACCCTTCACTCTGGTCCCAACCCCCTACCAAATTAGTTTAAGCCCTCACCAACAGCTTTAACAAACTTTCCTGCAAGAATATTGGTTCTCCTCAGGTTCAGGTGACCAGTCACTTTTGTACAGGTCATACCTCCCCCAGAAGAGATCCCAATCATCCAAGAACCTGAAGCCCTGCCCCCTGCACCAGCTTCTCAGCCACGCATTAATCTGCCAAATGATTCTGCTTCTACCCTCACTGGGACAGGGCACAGGCAGAAATTACTACCCTGGATTAATGCCTATGTTCTAATATTCCAATGGGCAAAAAGGCTGGCATGGAAGTGGTGGGCCAAAGGACTTTCTTTTACGCTGTTCAACTCAATGACTCTTGCAGCACATGCAAAACACCAGAGGAACTCAGCAGGTCAGGCAGAATCTATAGAAAAGAAAAAACAGTCGATGTTTTAGGCCGAGGACCTTCATCAGGACAGGGAAAAAAATGAGAAGTTAGGGCAAGAAGGTGGGGTGGGATGGTGGGACGGGGAGTAAGAATTACAATGTGGTATTTGATAGATGGAACTAGGAGGGGGGAGATGTAAAGTAAAGAGCTGGGAAGTTGATTCCTGAAAGAGATAAACGTTAGGAGAAGCAGAAATCTGATAGGAGAGGGTAGAAGATGATGGAAGAAATGGAAGGAGGAGGAGCACCAGAGGGAGGTGATGGACAGGTAGTGAGATAAGGTGAGAAAGGGAAACAGGAATGGGTGAATGGTGAAGGGGTGAAAATTACTGGAAGTTGGAGAAATCAATGTTCATGCCATCAGGTTGGAGGTTACCCAGGCGGAATACAAGGTGTTGCCCTCCCAGCCTGAATGTGGCCTTATCACAGCAGTAGTGGAGACGATGGACTGACATGTTGGAATGGGAATGGGAAGTAGAATTGAAATGGATGGCCACTGGGAGATCCTGCTTTTCCTAGACGCTCAGCAAAGTGGTCTCCCAATCTATGTCAGGTCTCACCGATATACAGGAGGCCACACCAGGAGCATCAGGTGCAGTAGATGACCCTAAAAGACTCAGAGGTGAAGTATCACCTCACCTGGAAGGACTGTTTGGAGCCCTGAATGGTAGTGAGGGTGGAGGTGTAGGGGCAGGTATGACACTTGTTCTGCTTGCAAAGATAAGAACCAGGAGGGAGATCAGTGAGGAGAGACAAACAAACAAGGGAGTTGAGTAGGGAGCAATCCCTGCGGAAAACAGGATGTGGGGTAAAAGGAAAGATGTGCTTAGTTGTGGGATCCTGTTGGAGATGGCATAGGTTCCGGAGACTTAAGTGTTGGATGCAGAGGTTAGTGGGCTGACAGGTGAGGACAAGAGGAACCCTATCCCTGGTATGGTGGCAGGAGGATGGGGTGAGGGCACATGTGCGTGAAATGGGAGAGATGTGGGTGAGGGCAGCGTTGATGGTGGAAGAAGGAAAGCCCCTTTCTTTGAAGAAGGACAACATCTCATTAGTTCTGGAATGAAAAATCTAATCCTGAGAGCTGATGTGGTGGAGCTGGAGGTACTGAGAGAGGTAGATGGCATTTTTATAAGTGACAGGGTGGGAAGAGGTATAATCCAGGTGGCTGTGAAAATCAGTGGGATGACTCTCATGATACTTTTTGCAAAAACTGCCACATGCCATTCATCACCTTCCTTATTTCCTGCTACACCTGGACGTGAACTTGGTTTCACTTATTTTTCTTACCAAAGAAGATAACCTCACATTATCTGACTTCTGCCAAATTTTGCCCCATTTGTTCAATCCATCTATTTCCTTTTGCAAACTGTATCCTCTTTACAAAATACTTCAACACCATTCTTTATCATGTGAGCACATTCATCTATAATGCAATCTTCACCTGAGGCATTAATATAGATTTTAAATGGTTGAGGCTCCAGCAATGATCACTGTGGCAACCCATTAGTTACAGTTTGGCAACTTATTATTTCTAATACTATTTTCAGTTATTTAGCTGATATGCTATTCATGCTGATATATTATTCCCAGCGTCTAACGCTCTTTTCTTGTGTTATAAATTTCATCCATATTGATATATTATTCCCAACAATTAAAGTTCTTTTCTTGTGTCATAAACTTCTGTAGCACTCTGAAATATCTTTTAGAAATCCAGATCTTAATTATGCTTGTCGAACATTGATATCCTTCTCATAAATCCTGATGATTTTCTTTGATTTAACCCAAATTTCTTAAATGTCCTGCAATTACTTTCTAATAACATATTGCTATATTTCCCCAATTACTAATGTTAAATTAATTAGCTTATAGTTCTCTGCTACAAGTTTGCTGAAAGCACTCAGCACTTCATCAGCAAGCAAAGCTGCAGAGTCAATGTTTAGGGTCAAGTGCTCTTCATCACAACTAGAAAAGTGTGTTTCAAGTTGAAAAGGGAGGAGGGAGAGTAATATATGATAGGCTGCAGACCAAAGTTGACAGATTTTAAAAAATACAAAAGCTAGCAGCTGGAGGGAGGAATAGAAATTCACATCTGGGGAGTGAATGGAAAAACTAGTTACTTGAAAATATTAAATTTAGTATTAAGTTTCAAGGGCTTCCATATTCCCAGAGAGAAGAGGAGGTGTTTTTCCTCAACCTACACTGATCATCGTTGAAGTAACACAGAAGACCAACAATAGGAAGGTCAGATTGAGAGTAGAATGGAGAATTAAAATGACAAGCAACTGAAATGCCAGAGTTGTCAAAACAAACTTAACAAAGTGTTTTGTCAAGCACTCATCAAATCATGTTTTCTTTTCTTACTTATGATAATCAATATATAATAAATTGGAAGAAGTTCAAATGAACCTCTTCTTCACCTGGAAAGAATGCCCAGGTTCATAGATGGTGGAAAGAGAAGAGGTTAAAGGGGAGGTGATGTGTCTCATAGGACATCACTGTGAAAAGGAGAGTGGTTGATGGAAACGGAAAAGTGACCACAGAGTCAGGAAAGGATTAGCTTCAGAACGCTGAAAAGCAAGATGAAGGGGAGAAAATATCTGAAGGTGAAACTTCTTTGGAAATGATGGAAGTTATGGGGCTTGATATATTGAATGTGGAGGCTGATGAGGTGGAAGGTAAGAATGAAGGAAATCATATCGATATTCTATCTAGGAGAGGGGAAAAGGTGAGAGCAGAAGTGCTAGAAGTGCAGTAGATGAGACGTAGTTGTAAGGTATGAGAATTGTGTTGGAAAAGCATTGTAAAAACACTAGTGTAGAACCCATCATCATCAGAACAGATATAATGGATGTGGAGAAACTGGGAGAGTGTTTGATATCCTTACAGTAAATAGCCAGGCGATATTGTCAAAATAACTATGGGAATTGATAGGCTTTCTAACCCACAAGATAAAGATGTCAGGGAAAGGGAAATCCTGTATTAGGTTAACCTGTCCTGCCCTCTACTTGATTTCTTACTTTTCCAGTTCTGATAAAGGGTCTGTGAACCACAATGACAATCCTGTTTCTCTCTCTTCTGATGGTGCCTGACCCACTAAGTATTTTTATTTATATTGCTGTGATTCACATTTTCAGCATTTCTTATTCCAATCTGGTATTTTTTTGTTCAGTTACTCTCCTTTCTTGTATAGGGAAGTTGCATCTGCTGTTTGCCAACCCACTGAAAGCTTTCTAGAATCAAGGAAACTTTGGAAGTTCTCTTCAAATGAGTCTACTGCCATTCAGCCACTTTTCAAAATCCTGGGCTGCAGGCCAAATGATACAAATGACTTGGCAGCCTTTATTCTGATTAATTGGCCTGGTAGATATTCTATTATTGGGATGTTTTTATTGTCTTCTGTAGGTAAAATATGTTTCTTTGTTATTCTCTATTTTTCCATTATATATAACTTTGTCTCATCCTGTAAGGGACCTGTGTTTATGTTAGCTACACTTTACATACTTACAGAAACCCGTAATGTCTATCCTTATATTTCTTGTTCTCCTAATTTGTTTTCACCATCGGTTTTTAGTCATCTTTACTGATTGCTGAATTTCCCGGTCTACCAATAATCTTCACAATATTGCCTGCCTTTTTCTTCAGTTCAAAGGTTCAAAGGTCCAATATAATGTCAGAGAAATGTATACAATATACATCCTGAAATGCTTTTTCTTCACAAACATCCACAAAAACAGAGAAGTTGATGCACCATCAATAACTCACTCTGAGACGTAAGAAGCGAGGTATCGGCTTTATTGACTGGAAGAATGAACAACACTACATCCTGGAGAATGAGGCCAGGCATCAGGCCTCAATCGCCTTTATACAGGGGTCTGTGGGAGGAGCCACAGGAGCAGTCAGCAGGGGTCTGTGGGAGGAGCCACAGGAGCAGTCCAGGCAGGTATATGTAGTTCACCACAGAAGTACCCCAAAGAATGAACGACAGTTAAACATAAGAACCCCAAAGTACCCCCCAGCTCCCCTCCCTCCCGCGTGTAAGCGGCAGCGAGCAACAATCGCTCCTCCCCCCACCGGCTAAAGAAGCAAGCATTGGCACCATCACCAAGCATTCAAGCGTGAGCAAAGCAATAGCAAAGACACCGAGTTGCAGTTACCCTAAAGACTTCGTGTTACACCCGGCATTCGACATACCACAGAATCTCTCTCTCTCCCTAATAAGGGAGAAGGAGCTGTCTCCAATTTTTCCCCAGCGAGCAGGGAGACATAACAAACAACTCACTGGTTTACAATGTTAAAAGTATGTTACGTTGCTTTTGGATACTATTTTAACTTTATTTAACCACAGATGGCATTTTTCTTATAGCATCTTTATTTCGCACTGAAGGACACAGTTAAGCAACAGGAAGCATGTCCTTAAATGTCTGCCTGCTTATCTACTGGCTTACCTTTTAACCTCATTTCAGCCAACTCTACCTACATAATAATGCCCTTACTTAAGTTTAAGGCATCAGTTCCAGGCAAGTTTCCTTTTTTCAAACTAAATGTGAAATTCTATCTTGTTGTAATCACTCTTGAGGATACTTTTTATTAGATCATTAAGTAATCCTGACTCAATACCCATGATCAGATTTAAAATAGCCTGGTCCCAGGCTGGTTTCACAACATGTTTTTTCTCTAAGAAACGGCTCAGAATGCAATACCAGCTTTTCTGCAAGGCTACCTTTGGCAATTTAATTTATCCACTCTATAGGAAGATTAAAAACACCCTCTGTTATTTCAGCAACTTTCCAACAAGCCCCCATTATTTCTTCCTTCATGTGGTAACTACACGAGTGCCTATTGATTACCCACAAATGGAATTAATTCCATTTTCTAGTTCTTAAGTTCACACAAACTGATTCTCAATGTCCTGAATCAAAGTTATTTCTCACCATTTCACCAATTCCATTCTGTTTTTCACATCAAGCTACCCAATCTCTTTTTCCTTCCTGTTTCTACTCCTGAAATGTCTTTAAGAATATTCTGTACTCAGCCCTGGCCAATGTGCACCCTCATCTCTGTGAAAGCTCAAGATCACCATTTACTTCTATTTGTGACAACTGTTTTATTACATATATTGTATGCATTCAGGTAATGGGCCTTTAACTTTGACCTTTTTACTAATCTTCCCACGTTCTGATTCCACTTGCAGGTGAGCTATGGCATTTGTAACAAACAAGGGAAAATCTGCAGATGCTCGAAATCCAAGCAACACACACAAAATGCCGGAGGAACTCAGCAGGCCAGGCAGCATCTATGCATCTATGGAAAAAAGTACAGCCAACGTTTCAGGGTCTCAGCCCAAAAAGTCGATGGTACTTTTTTCCATAGATGCTGCCTGGCCTGCTGAGTTCTTCCGGCATAATGTGTGTGTTGTTACATTTGTAAGTTCTGTTGTTCCACATTCTAGTTATAATTTTTTCTGTCTTGCCCTTTCCTTTCTTTTTAATTTATGGAATTTCCCCACACCTCAACCCTCTCTATTTAAAATTAAATCCCTAGTTTGTAATTATTAATGACAATGACCCCAATCAGATTCAAGTTAGGGTGTGTAGAACATAGAACATAGAGCAGGACAGAAAAGGATCAGGCCATTTGCTGCAGAATGTTGTGCCAAGCCAGCTAAAAAGCAAATCAAAAACACCCAAACACTAACCCTTCCTACCTACACCATGTCCACATCCCTCCATCTTCCTTACATCCATGTGCCTATCCAAACGTCTCATAAAAGCCCCTGATATATTCATACCAGTCAATGCATTCCAGATAACCACGACTCTCTGGATAAAAAAACTTACCCTCACATCCTGCTTGAACCTACCCCGTCTCACCTTCAATGCATGCCTGCTGGTATTAGACATTTTGACCCTGGGGAACAGATGCCCTCTGTCCACTCTGTCCATGCTTCTCATAATCTTACAAACATCTATCAGATCTCCCCTCAGCCTCTGGCTCTCCAGAGAAAACAACCTAAGTTTAGACAGCCTCTCGTGATCGCAGATGCCCTCTAAAACCAGGCAGCATTCTGATAAACCTCTTCTACACACACTCCAAAGCCTCAATATCCTACCTATAGTGGGGTGAGTAATCTCCAGATGTGCCCTAACCACAGTTTTATCAAGTTGCAACATAACTTCTTGGCTTTTGAACTCAATGCCTCAACTAATAAAAGCAAACATTCCACAAGCCTTCTTAGCCACCTTATCAACCTGTGCAGCTACTTTCAAGGGGCCGTGAACTTGGATCTCAAGATCTCTCTGCTCAGTAACACTGTTAAGGATCTTGCCCTTAACAGTGTCCTGTCTCCTTGCATTTGCCCTGCCGATGTGCAACACCTCACAATTATCTGGGTTAAACTCCATCTGCCATTTAGGTGTCATAGAAACATAGAAAACCTACAGCACAATACAGGCCCTTCGGTCCACAAATCTGTGCCGAGCATGTCCTTACCTTTGAAATTACCTAGGGTTACCCATGGTCCTCTATTTTTCTGAGCTCCATGTACCTGTCCAGGAGTCTCTTAAAAGACCCTATCATATCCGCCTCCACCACCGTCGCCGGCAGTCCATTCCACGCACTCACCACTCTCTGCGTAAAAAACTTATCCCTGATATGTCCTCTGTACCTGCTTCCAAGCACCTTAAAACTGTGCCCTCTCATGTTAGCCATTCCAGTCCTGGGAAAAAGCCTCTGACTATCCACACAATCAATGCCTTTCATCATCTTATACACCTCTATCAGGTCACCTCTCATCCTCCATCGCTCCAAGGAGAAAAGGCCGAGTTCACTCAACATATTCTCATAAGGCATGCTTCCCACTCCAGGCAACATTCTTGTAAATCTCCTCTGCACCCTTTCTATGGTTTCCTCATCCTTCTATAGTGAGACGACTAGAACTGAGCACAGTACTCCAAGCGGGGTCTGACCAGGGTCCTATATAACTGCAACATTACCTCTCGGCTCCTAAACACAATCTAATGATTGATGAAGGCCAATGCACCACATGCCTTCTTAACCACAGAGTCAACCTGCACAACGGCATTGAGTGTCCTATGGACTTGGACCCCAAGATCCCTCTGATCCTCCACACTGCCAAGAACCTTACCATTAATGCTATATTCTGTCATCATATTTGACCTACCAAAATGAACCACTTCACACTCATCTGGGTTGAACTCCATCTGCCACTTCTCAACCCAGTTTAGCATCCTATCAACGCCCCGCTGTAACCTCTAACAGCCCTCCACACTATCCACAAAACCTCCAACCTTTGTGTCATCAGCAAATTTACTAACCAATCCCTCCATTTCCTCATCCAGGTCATTTATAAAAATCACAAAGAATAGGGGTCCCAGAACAGATCCCTGAGGCACTCCACTGGTGACCGACCTCCATGCAGAATATGACCCGTCTACAACCACACTTTGCCTTCTGTGGACAAGACAGTTTTGGATCCACAAAGCAATTTTCCCTTGGATCCCAATCCTCCTTACTTTCTCAATAAACCTTGCATGGTGTACCTTATCAAATGCCTTGCTGAAAGCCATATACAACACATCTACTGCTCTACCATCATCAATATGTTTAGTCTCATCCTCAAAAAAATTCAGTCAGGCTCGTAAGGCATGACCTGCCTTTCACAAATATTCATAAATCCTGCCTCTTAGGATCTTCTCCATCAACTTACCAACCACTGAAGACTCACTGGTCTATAATTTCCGGGGCTATCTCTACACCCTTCCTTGAATTTTGGAACAACATCTGCAACCCTCCAATCCTCCAGAATTCTCCCATCCCCATTGATGAAGTAAAAATCATTGCCAGAGCCTCAGCAATCTCCTCCCTTGCCTCCCACAGTAGCTTGGGGTACATCCCATCCGGTCCTGGTGACTTAGCCAAATTGATGCTTTCCAAAAGCTCCAACACATCCTCTTACTTAATATCTACATGTTCAAGCTTTTCAATCTGCATTATGTCATCCCTACAATCACCAAGATCCTTTTTCATAGTGAATACTAAAGCAAAGTACTCATTGAGTACCTCTGCTGTCTCCTCTAGTTCCACACATACTTATCCACTGTCACTCTTACCTCACATATTCATATACTCTCACATCTTATCCTTTTGCTCTTTACATACTTGTAGAATGCCTTGGGGTTTTCCTTTCTACCAAGGCCTTCTCATGGCCCCTTCTGGCTCTCCTAATTTCATTCTTAAGCTCCTTCCTGCTAGACTTATAATCTTCTATCACTCTATCATTACCTAGCTTTCTGGACCTTTTGTAAGCTCTTCTTTTCTTCTTGACTAGATTTACAACATCCTTTGTACCTGTACCCTGTCTCTTCTACCATCCTTTCCCTGTCTGATTGGAACGTACCTATGCAGAACTCCACGGAAAATTCCCCTGAACATTTGCCACATTTCTTCCGTACATTTCCCTGAGAACATCTGTTTCCACTTTATGCTTCATAGCCTCATATTTCCCCTTACTCCAATTAAACGCTTTCCTAACTTGTCTGTTCCCATCTCTCTCCAATGCTATGGTAAAGGAGATAGAATTGTGATCACAGTCTCCAAAATGCTCTCCCACTGAGAGACCTGACACCTGGCCAGGTTCATTTTCCAATACCAGATCAAGTACAGCCTCTCTTCTTGTAGGCTTATCTACATATTGTGTCAAGAAACCTTCTTGAACACACCTAACAAACTCCACCCCATCTAAACCCCTCACTCTAGGGACATGCCAATCAATACTTGGGAAATCAAAATCTCCCTCCACGACAACCCTGTTATTATTACACCTTTCCAGAATCTGTCTCCCTATCTGGTCCTCGATGTTGCTGTTACTATTGGGTGGTCTATGAAAAAAAACACCCAGTAAAGTTATTGACCCCTTCCTGTTCCTAACTTCCACCCACAGAGACTCAGTAGACAATCCCTCCATGACTTCCTTCTTTTCTGCAGCTGTGACACTATCTCTGATCATCACGTCCCCACCTCTTTTGCCTCCCTCCCTGTCCTTTCTGAAACATCTAAAGCCTGGCACTCTAAGTAACCATTCCTGCCCCTGAGCCATCAAAGTCTTTATAATGGCAACAACATCATAGCTCCAAGTATTGATCCACGCTCTAAGCACATCCGCTTTGTTCATAATATTCCTTGCATTAAAATAGACACATCTCAAACCATCGATCTGAGCGCGTCCCTTCTCTATCATCTGCCTATCTTCCCTCTCACACTGTCTCCAAGCTTTCTCTATTTGTGAGCCAACCGCCTCTTCCCCAGTCTCTTCAGTTCGGTTCCCAGCCCCCAGCAATTCTAGTTTAAACTTCCCCAATAGCCTTTGCAAACCTCCCCACCAGCATATTGGTCCCTCTGGAATTCAAGTTTAAACTAGAATTCCTTTTTGTATAGCTCACTCCTGCCCCAAAAGAGGTCCCAATGATCCAGAAATCTGAATCTCTGCACCCTGCTCCAATCCCTCCACCTCACTCTATTACTATACTCACTGTTGCGTGGCACAGACAGTAATCCCGAGATGACTACCTTTGTGGTCCTGCTTCTCAACTTCCTTCCTTTCAGGACCTCCTCCCTTTTCCTGCCTATGTTATTGGTAACGATATGTACCACGATCTCTGGCTGTTCGCCTTGCCACTGCAGATTATCATGAACGCAATCAGAAACATCCCGGACCCTGGCACCTGGAGGCAAACTACCATCCATGTTTCTTTCCTGCGTCCACAGAATCACCTGTCTGATCTCCTAACTATAGAGTCCTGTGTCACTGCTGCCATCCTCTTCCTTTCCCTGCCTTTCTGAGCCACAGGGCCAGACTTTGTGCCAGAGGTGTGGCCACTGTTGCTTCCCCCAGATAGGCTGCTCCCCCAGCAGTACTCAAATAAGAGTATTTATTGTTAAGGGGGACAGCCACAGGGGCGCTCTTTAGCCTCTGACTCTTCCCTTCCCTCTCCAGACTGTTACCCACTTATCTGTCTCCCCAGGCCCTGGTGTGACTACCTGCCTATAGCTCCTCCCCCTGACCATGTGGTCGAGCTGTATCTCCAGTTCCCTAACACAGTCCTTAAGGAGCTGCAGCACCACGCACCTGGTGCAGATATGGCCATCCTGGAGGCTGGAGGTCTCCCAGACCTCCCACATCTGACACCAAGCACAGAAAACCGGCCTCACACACATACTTCCTGTCTGTATTCTACTCAGTCACCTACCTCGCCTTGACCCCAGTGTCCAATGAACTTATCCCTATTTAATTGTCCCACAGAAGTCCAGAGTTACACATTCAACTCACTGATCTTACTGACCGTATGTGAACTAACATGCAGTAATCTAGAGCTTTCTATCTTTGTGGTTTAATTTTCTAATTAAATCTTAATTGTTCATATTCCCTCAGAGGAAGTCTTTCTTCATCATATGTTGCGGGTACCAGTGGGAATCAGATTCTTTACACTCCGTTCTTCTGCAGCCCATTAGATAGGTACTGAACCTTGGCAAAAGGTGAATATTATATTGCTTAGGACTCATGCTTATGGCTGCAGAGATCACTATTCATCCTCTAACTAGGTCCCTTATCACTGCTATATTCTTTTTCACTCCATAGAACCATAGAACATTACAGCACAGAAACAGGCCTTTTGGCCCTTCTTGGCTGTGCCGAACCATTTTTCTGCCTAGTTCCACTGACCTGCACCTGGACCATATCCCTCCATATATCTCTCATCCATGTACCTGTCCAAGTTTTTCTTAAATGTTAAAAGTAAGCCCGCATTTACCACTTCATCTGGCAGCCCATTCCGCACTCCCACCACTCTGTGTGAAGAAGCCCCCCTCACTAATATTCCCTTTAAACTTTTCCCCTTTCACCCTTAACCCATGTCCTCCAGCTTTTTTCACCCCTGGCCTCAATGGAAAAAGCCTGCTTGCATTCACTCAATCTATACCCATCATAATTTTATATACCTCTATCAAATCTCCCCTCATTCTTCTACGCTCCAGGGAATAAAGTCCTAATCTATTCAACCTTTCTCTGTAACTCAGTTTCTCAAGTCCTGGCAACATCCTTGTAAACCTTCTCTGCAAACTTTCAACCTTATTAATATCCTTCCTGTAATTCAGTGACCAAAACTGCACACAAGAGTTGATGCTTTCCACCTTGCCACAGTTGATTTGCCCATTTTCCCTATAGTTTTCACTCTTAAATACACAGCCACAAGTATTCTTAAATCTGTCCATCAAACACAATCTAAGGGATATGATTACTTCCTGGAATATCTACATAAATTTCCTCCTTCCTGACGCATCAGAGGGTTTGAAACTCAATCTGCATCTCATCAAAACTACAAACGCCTACTGCAGATGTGACTGTTGAGTGAAGTCCCCATCACTTCCTTTGTGCACCAATCACAATATACACATCGCAGTCTGTCATAATTAATTTTTTAAAAAGCAAAATCTATTCAACAAGCTATTTCTAACAAAATTATTCTTTAGTCTTGTTAAATCTAATTTTAAAAAGCCAATTTTAGTAGCACTTTTTGCACTAGATTATCATTTAGAACTAAACTTTTAAATTTAACAGCTAGAGTCATGTAAAGTACAGCCTTTCGGCCCATCTAGTCTGTCCCAAACCATTTAGATGCCCTAGTCCCATCAATCAGCCCTCCACACCCCTGCCATCCATATACCTCTCCAAATTCCTCTAAACATTGAAATTGAGCCGGTAGCTCATTCCACATTTGCATGAGCTGTAATAATCAAGAGCCAATGACCTTCTTGTCTACTTATGACTTCCGTTGTGATTATTACTTCCCTTTTTTCAGACTCTTAATTTGGGTAGCCATCAATGGTGATTCATGAAAATATATTTCTGATGTTTCTTTAAAATACCAGCAAAACCTTCATTTCTCCACCCACTAAATTTTTCTATTTTGTACTTATTGGCTTCCACTACTTTCTCCATACATTGGCAATATATTTCTGTACTTATACCAACAAAGACATGAAGCAAACCCTGATGCAATGATCATCTTTTAATTATTACTGGTTGACCATCCTGATTAACTGTCCAAATTCCACTAGCAGGAAGGTTAGTTACCACTATTTACGACTGTGAAGGAATTTAAAAGTTCCGGTTAAATTTAGGTTAAATGCACAATACAAAAAATTAACTAAATCGTGGAAAGTGATTAACCCATAAAAATCCATTTTCTGAATTGATACCAATTGCTCTTCACTATTTTGTAGGCGTGTTTTAGAACAAGTTTCACCAAGGAGCAAAACAATATAAAATACTAAATTGCAAGTACCAGATTAGCAGTATGAGGCCTTTGTATTCCAGTGAACCATCTGTGATTTACATTTAGCTAGACATGTTAAGTGGAAAGGAGGCAAGCAAATGCCTTTGGACAAATATCAGTGTGATGTTTCTGCAATGCTGCTTTCTCAATCTCCATATATGTGTCACTCATATTAAGAGCATATATCCACCAATCAGAATTTGAGCTTTCAGACACTGGTTGCCTTTCTAGTTGATGCGGAGTTCACATGGGGCATAAAGTTTCACATGTCCGCAAAATGCAACAGCTGAACACTTGGGAAACCAATAATCTGGGCGAATCCATTGAGATATCTGTTGCTCCAAAGTCAAGGAGAAGGAAAGAAGGAGTTCTCTACTCTGAGCAGAGAGACTCTGTCACAACCCATAACTAGCAGTAAACCATAAACTACTTAACAGCCTGGGACCAGAACTGCACTATTACTTGGAGGCAGATGATAAAATAGGCCAAAGTCAGCAGGGTTTTCTTAAAGGAAAAATCTTTTGGAATTCTTTGAGGAAATAACAAGCAGGATAGACAAAGGATAATTGGTGGATGTTGTGTACTTGGATTTTCAGAAGGCCTTTGACAAGGTGCCACACATGAGGCTACTTAACAGGATAAGAACCCATGGTATTACAGGAGAGATAACAGCATGGATTGAAGATTAGCTGATTAGTAGGATGCGCAGAGTGGGGAAAAAAGGGAACTTTTTCTGGTTGGCTATCGATGACTTGTGGTGTTCCACAGGGTTGGGACTGCTTCTTTTTACACTATAGATCAATGATCTGGATGACAGAATTAATGGTTTTGTAGTCAAGTTTGCAGACAAAACAAAGTTTGGTGGAGGGACAGGTAGTGTTAAGAAGCAGGGAGGCTGCAGAAGGACTTAGACAGATTAGGAGAATGGGCAAAGAAGTGGCAGATGGAATACAGTGTATGGCCATGCACTTTGGTAGAAGGAACAGATTTTGCTAAATGGGAGAAAATCCAAAAATTAGAGGAGCAAAGAGAGTTTGGAGTCCTCATGCAGAATTTCCTGAAATTTAACTTAGAGGTTGAGTCAGCGGTAAGGAAGCCATCTCCTATGGGATCCCACCACCAAACATATCTTTCCCTCTCCTCACTTTATGCTTTCAGCAGGGATTGCTCCCTTAGCAACTCCCTTATCCATTCGTCCCTCCTGGCACTTATCCTTGCAAGCGAACAAGTGCCACACCTGTCCCTACATCTCCTCCCTCACTACCATTCAGGGCCACAAACAGTCCTTCCAGGTGAGGCAGCACTTCACTTGCGAGTCTTGCAAGTATTTACAAGGAGATAGTGCTGAGCCTTTATAAGACACCAGTCAGGCTGCACTGAGCGTATTGTCAACAGTTTGGGCCCCATATCTCAGAAAAGATGCGTTGTCATTAGAGAGAGTCCAGAGGAGGTTCATGAGGATGATTCCAGGAATGAAGTGGTTAACATATGAGGAGCTTTTGGCAGCTTTGGGCCTGTACTCACTAGAATTGAGAAGCATGCAGGGAAATCTCATTGAAACCTACTGAACGTTGAAAGGATTAGATAGGGTCGATGTGGAGTGGATGTTTCCTATGGTGGCAGTATCCAGAACTAGAGGGCACAGCCTCAAAATTGAGGGGCGACCCTTTAGAACAGAGGTAAGGAGGATTTTTTTTTAATCCAGAGAGTAGTAATGTGGAATGCTCTGCCACAGATTGCAGTGAAGGCCAAGTCCGTGCATATATTTAAGGCAGAAGTTGACTATTTCCTGATCGGTCGGGGCATCATAGCATATGGTGAGAAGGCAGATATATGGGGTTGAGTGGGATCCAGGAGCAGGCATGATATAATGGCAGAGCAGCCTCGATAGGATGAATGGCCTCATTCTGCTCCTATGTCTTATGGTCAACTGCTGCGATGAGGCCACACTCAGTTTAGAAGAGCAACATCTTATATTCTGTTTAGGTAGCCTTCAACCTGATGGCATGAACATTGATTTCTCCAACTTTTGGTAATGGTCCCCCTACCCTTCACCATTTCCCATTCCCTCCTCTCTCCTTACTACCCATCACTCCTCCGTCTGGTGCTCCTCCCACTTCCTTTTCTTCCATGGTCTTTTGCCCTCTCCTATCAGATTCCCCCTTCTGCAGCCCCTTATCACTTTCACCAATCAATTGCCTAACTCTTTACCTCACTCCTCCCCCTCTCCCAGTTTCACCCATCACTACTACATTGTGTGTGTGTGTGTGTGTGTGTGTGTGTGTGTGTGTGTGTGTGTGTGTGTGTGTGTGTGTGTGTGTGTGTGTGCGTGTGTGTGTGTGTGTGTTGCTTAGATCTCCAGCATCTGCAGATTTTCTCTTGTTTTTGAGGAAGGCAAATGCAATGTCAGCATTTATTTTGAGAGGACTAGAATACAAAACCAAGGAGGGAATGCTGAAGCTTTATATAAGGCACTGGTGAAGCCTTACTATTTTATTTATTATTTTGAGATACAGTGCAGAATAGGCCCTCCCAGCCCCTTGAGTCATATGATTTAATCCTAGCCTAATCACAGGCCATTTTACAATCACCAATTAACCTCCCAGCAGGACACCTTTGGAGCAAACTGGAGCACCTGGAGGAAACCCACAAAGTCATGGGAAGAACATACAGACTCCTTATAGGCAGCCGCAGGAATTGAACCCAGGTCGATGGCAGTATCAAGTGTCATGCTAACCTTAATGCTACCCCAATTGGAGCACTCTGAGCAGTTTTGGGCCCCTTATCTAAGAAAGGTGTACCGACATTGGAGCGGGTTTAGAGGAGGTTCATGGGAATGATTCTGGGATTGAAGGGGTTATCGTATTAGGAGCATTTGATGGCTCTGGGCCTGTACTTAGTGGAATTTAGAAGAATGAGGGGAATCTTATTGAAACTTATCTAATGTTAAAAGGCCTAGATAGAGACATTTCTTATAGTGGGGGGTTTAGAAGAGAGGGCACGACAACAGAATAGAGGCATGTCCATTTAGACTGGAGATGAGGATGAATTTCTTTAGCTAAAGGGTGGTCAGTCTGTGGAATTTGTTGCCACAGCCGGCTGTGAAGGCCAGGAAATTGGGTGTATTTAAGATGAAGGTTGTTACCTTCTTCATTAGTCAGGACATGGAAGGTTATGTGGAGAAGGTGGGAGAATGGGGTTGAGAGGCAAACTGGATCAGCCATGATGAAATGATGAAGCAGACTTAATGGGCAGAATGGCTTAATTCTGCTCCTAGATCTTATGGTTTAATGATCTCCCATTTCTTATTTCCTAGGTCTCTACCATAATGATAAATCCCTTTCCTCACTGCTTTATCTTCCAGTGGTGCCACCTTCAGAGATCCTCGGGCTAATATATCATGATCCTCCTCTGTTACCCAATACTCTCTGGGACACTCATTCTGTATATCCGACTCAAAGTTTGTCACCTCTCATTTTTCGGGATAAGTTCTTTGCTCTGCCTATCTTATCCAGTGATCAATATCATCCTGTAGCCTGTGAATATCCTTTTCACTATCAGTACAGAACCAATTTTTGTGTCAGCTGCAAACTACACCATCCATACGAGAAACAACGTTGAAGTGTTTTTTCAGGCACACAGCTAACGTTTTGAAATGATTAATGGACTAAACCCTGTGCATATTGTCTGCATTTTTTGACCTATGGTTTTTTTCAAATGATTCCCCACTAGCAGCAATAAAACGCTTATCAGAAAAATTCTTTGATTCTTGATGGGATTTTTTTTTTCTTATTTATATAAGCTAAGTAAATTAATTAAAGTTCTTTTCAACAAGATAAATGACTGCAAGGACTCTTAGCAAAATAACATGGTCAATTACAACTTTGTGGAAGAAACTGATAACAGTTGCAATGATAATATGACTGTCGCCAATATTTCTGCAAATAAATACTGACAGTTTCACACCTCTGTGACTGAAAGGAAGTTTAAGACTCATATGCATGGGTTGTGAACACACTGGTCTCAAATTCCCTTACAGCTGGTTGCCACCTACTATGACAGCACTTCAATATTGGATTCCATGCTAAAGCCCAACTTCCCTGCAGTTCCTCAGCAATCTTTCCGGGAAATCTGCTGGGCATTCCTGATGATAGCCACCAATTCCATTCACTCAATGGAAAGGAATGGTGATGAGGGAGAGGAGGAAAGTTCAAATTTAAATGTGATCAAATTGTGTTAATATAAGTGCAGTTAATTGCCCCTTTTCTCATGTTTTGAGTTTTAATTAGATTTCCAAATATTTGACCTGTTTTAATAAAATGTTCAACAGGTGTTAGCTTTTGAATATTTGAGAAAATCAGAGGTACTCACAAACTTACAAGCTTTTTGTCAGCCAGTCCATAGGTGAGATAAGGCTCACGATGTAGAACTTTGTCCATCAGATCAAGGGGCAACTTTGAGATTTAGATTTCCACTGGGAGAAATGCTCAAGGTAGCTACTGATTTCATGGGGAGAAGGATACAGGCAGCTTGCTTCTCCAAGGAAATTAGAGGCAAGTGGAAAAATAAAGGAAGAACGTAGCATGCAAGGACATAACCTACTCCATACCAACTTGAATATGTTAAGGAATTTTCTGCATTTCAAAAAAGTATAAAAATATACTCAGACCGAAGGATTGAGCTGTGTCTAGTTTAATGCAAGGAGTGGTGTGAACAAAGTGGATGTGCTTAGAGCGTGGATCAGTACTTGGAGATATGATGTGGTGGCCATTACAGAGACTTGGATGGGTCAAGGACAGGAATGGTTACTTCAAGTGCCGGATTTTGGATTAGAGAGGGAGGCAAAAGAGGAGGGGGAGTGGCACTGTTGATCAGAGATAGTGTCACGGCTGCAGAAA
The DNA here is from genome assembly GCF_048418815.1 of Hemitrygon akajei. Classification (NCBI taxonomy): domain Eukaryota; kingdom Metazoa; phylum Chordata; class Chondrichthyes; order Myliobatiformes; family Dasyatidae; genus Hemitrygon; species Hemitrygon akajei. Next base: position 39,012,478 of record NC_133130.1, read on the forward strand.
AGGTGGACGCCATGGAGGGATTGTCTACAGAGTCTCTGTGGGTGGAGGTTAGGAACAGCAAGGGGTCAATTACATTACTGGGTATTTTTAAATAAGCCACTCAACAGTAATAGGGATATCAAGGAGCAGATAGGGAAACAGATCCTGGAAAGGTGTAATAATAACAGGGTTGACGTGATGGGAGATTTTAATTTCCCAGATATCGATTGGCATCTCTCTAGAGCGAGGGGTTTAGATGGAAGGAGTTTGTTAAGTGTGTTCAAGAAGGTTTCTTGACACAATATGTAGATAATCCTACAAGAGGAGAGGCTGTACTTGATTTGGAAATGAACCTGGTCAGGTGTCAGATCTCCTAGCATTTTGGAGATAGTGATCACAATTCTATCTCCTTTATAATAGCATTGGAGAGAGATAGGAACAGACAAGTTAGAAAAGCATTTAATTGGAGTAAGGGGAATTATGAGGCCATCAGGCAGGAAATTAGAAGCTTAAATTGGAAACAGATGTTCTCAGGGAGAAGTACAGAAGAAATGTAGCAAATGTTCAGGGGATATTTGAGTGAAATTCTGCATAGGTGCATTCCAATGAGACAGGGAAGTTATGGTAGGGTACAGGAACTGTGGTGTACAAAGGCTGTAATAAATCTAGTCGAGGAAAAGAAAAGCTTACAAAAGGTTCAGAGAGCTAGGTAATTTTAGAGATCTAGAAGATTATAAGGCTAAAAGGAAGGAGCTTAAGAATGAAATTAGAAGAGCCAGAAGGGGCCATGAGAAGGCCTTGGTGGGCAGGATTAAGGAAAACCCCAAGGCATTCTACAAGTATGTGAAGAGCAAGAGGATAAGACATGGAAGAATAGGACCTATCAAGTGTGACAGTGGGAAAGTGTGTATGGAACTGGAGGAAATAGGAGAGGTACTTAATGAATACTTTACTTCAGTATTCACTATGGAAAAGGTGATTGTAGTGATGACTTGCAGCAGACTGAAAAGCTTGAGCATGTAGATATTAAGAAAGAGGATGTGCTGGAGCATTTGGAAAGCATCAAGTTGGATAAGTCGCTGGGACCAGATGAGATGTACCCCAGGCTACTGTGGGAGGTGAGGGAGGAGATTGCTGAGCCTCTGGCAATGATCTTTGCATCATTAATGGGGACGGGAGAAGTTCTGGAGGATTGGAGGGTTGTGGACGTTGTTCCTTTATTCAAGAAAGGGAGTAGAGATAGCCCAGGAAACTATAGACCAGTGATACTTACCTCAGTGGTGTCTAAATTGATGGAGAAAATCTTGAGAGGCAGGATGTATGAACATTTGGAGAGCTATAATATGATTAGGAGTAGTCAGCATGGCTTTGTCAAGGGCAGGTCCTGCCTTACAAGCCTGATCGAATTTTTTGAGGATGTGACTAAACACATTGATGAAGGAAGAACAGAAGATGTGGTGTTTATGGATTTCAGCAAGGCATTTGATAAGGTACCCCATCCAAGGCTTATTGAGAAAGTAAGGAGGCATGGGATCCAAGGATATATTGCTTTGTGGATCCAAAACTGTCTTGCCCACAGAAGGTAAAGTGTGGTTGTAGACGGGTCATGTTCTGCATGGAGGTCGGTCACCAGTGGAGTGCCTCAGGGATCTGTTCTGGGACCCCTATTCTTTGTGATTTTTATAAATGACCTGGATGAGGAAATGGAGGGATGGGTTAGTAAATTTGCTGATGACACAAAGGTTGGAGGTTTTGTGGATAGTGTGGAGGGCTGTTAGAGGTTACAGCGGGGCATTGATAGGATACTAAACTGGGTTGAGAAGTGGCAGATGGAGTTCAACCCAGATGAGTGTGAAGTGGCTCATTTTGGTAGGTCAAATATGATGGCAGAATATAACATTAATGGTAAGACTCTTGGCAGTGTGGAGTATCAGAGGGATCTTGATGTCCAAGTCCATAGGATGCTCAAAGCAGCTGCATAGGTTGACTCTGTGTTAAGAAAGTGTATGGTGTATTGGCCTTCATCAATCGTGGAACTGAATTTAGGAGCCGAGAGGTAATGTTGCAGCTATATAGGACCCTGGTCAGACCCCACTTGGAGTACTGTGCTCAGTTGTAGCCGCCTCACTACGGGAAGGATGTGGAAGCCATAGAATGGGTGCAGAGGAGAATTACCAGGATGTTGCCTGGATTAGGGAGCATGCCTTATGAGAATAGGTTGAGTGAACTCGGCCTTTTTAACTTGGAGCAACGGAGGGTGAGAGGTGACCTGATGGAGGTGTATAAGATGATGAGAGGCATTGATCCTCTGGATAGTCAGAGGCTTTTTCCCCAGGGCTGAAATGGTTGCCACAAGAGGACACAGGTTTAAGGTGCTGGGGAGTAGGTACAGAGGAGATGTCAGGGGAACGTTTTTTACTCAGAATGGTGAGTGCGTGGAATGGGCTGCCAGCAATGGTAGTGGAGGTGAATATGATAGGGTCTTTTAAGAGACTTTGGATAGGTACATGGAGCTTAGAAAAATAGAGGGCTATGTGTAAGCCTAGTAATTTCTAAGGTAGGGATATGTTCAGCACAACTTTGTGGGCCGAAGGGCCTGTATTGTGCAGTAGGTTTTCTGTGGTTCTATGCTTCTATAAACAGTGAACTTCTTCAAAGCATAGTTAACAGAGTGACACTCAATGATGGTATCATATTTTCCTTACTTTCTTATGGCCACAAAGGAGGCCATTAGGCCCACTGTGATTTTGCTGTTCCCATCGATCTCATTGCTCCATTAACTTCATAGTAACTAATCTATCTCGCAGTGACATCAACTCCACCCAAACTTTCCTATCGCAAGCTACAATAAAGTCAATTTACAGATGCAAATTAAGTTTTTCAACCAACACATCTTTGTGATGAAGGAAAAACTGAGAGCACTCAGGGTGAAATTGTGGTCATAGAAAGAAAGAATTCCGGGCGGAAGGTCTGGATCAAAGCCAGGTTGATGGTGTTGTGAAACAGCAACACTCTTGCACCGTCTGCGATTAGCAATGTTTTTCAAAAGTTGCTCATCTGAAAAGCAGATTTGTGTTCCAAGCAGCAGGCAGTTTGCAGAATGTATACAGTCATACTTTATATTGAATATAATGTAGAAAGTTTGGAGAGCCAGAGGCTGACCACTTAGATTTAGAACATAGAACACTGCAACACAGGAACAGGTCCACAATGTTTGAGCTGATCATGTTCATTTTAATTAATTCCTTTACAGGCACCGAGTCTTTATTCCTGCATTCCCTGGCTGTTCATATACAGTACCTGTCTAAATGCCTCTTAAACATAGTTACCCCGGTAATCAATAACAATGCATCCAGTTCCCAGTCCACTAATACTGGTTTCAGCAGCTAAAAGGCAAGTTTCTACAAATGCCTTTGGACAAATGCCGGTGTGATGTTTCTGCAATGCTGCTTTCTCGATCTTCATACGTGTGTCACTCATATTAAGAGCATCTTATCCACCAACCTGATTTTGAGCTACAGTTTTACAGTGACGTTGTAGGTTTGTCTCCAAGAGGACCAAAACCTTGTCGTAGGGTTTGGAGTCTTATGTGCCTCGATGACCGTGGAGCTGTGGTGGCTAGAGTCAGGGCCTTGTGCTTTGGCTCTCGGTAGGGTCACTCATTCCAAACAGGTCAAAGGGTAGAGGCCAGACTAAGAGTGCTCCACCGGTCTTCCAGGTTCTGGGATTCAGCTCGGGGCTAACAACCCTGACTGGTGAAAAAAAATTGTTACAGAGACAGTAATGAAGAATCCTCCGATATCTGTGTGTGATCTGCATGGACAGACAGAGATGGAGGACCTTCATTGCTGCCCTAAACGCCAGCATCAGAACGGGCAGTAAAAATGCTGCAGGGTCGGGCCTGCTGTAGGAACTCAGATAAGAAAGAAAACATGGACCTGTAGGTTGCACACTCAGGAATGGTTTGATCAATCAGAAGCAGATTTGTCTTTGCCTGGACTTAAACTATAATTGTCTACTTGTTACACAGGTAAAAAAAAAACAAATTATGGGCACTCCCCTGGTAGCCTCAAGTAAATGATTATGTGGAATCTTTTCCCTTGGCGGTAAGTAACAGATAACCAGCAGTATAACTGTAATCTGCAAAGTCCCTTGCAATTCTCAGCAGGTGACAATTGTAAATCATGCCTGTAATATAATGACACCATTAGGGACCAGTTTTTAGAGCACTGGTAATTCGTGGGGGTATTTATGGAAATTACTTTGCTCTATAAATAAATCAAAGCCAACCACTCAAGATTTAAAGGAGCTGTGAGGTTTTCAAGAAAGAGGATTTTAGTAGCAAGGAACTACATAGTCAGAGAGTGCTTTCAAAAGTTTCACTCTGCTCTTTCTATCTTCTGTGACCTCGCTTTTCTACCAGCTTTTTATTGTGTAACATTCAAAAGATATGCTGGAGCAGAGCCAGAATGACATTTCCCTGAGCCATGTAAGGTCCTCTGGTGTTGCAGTGACAGCTGGCACACTGACTAAATGGAGACAAAGAGTTCTGCACAAGTTTCCCACCAGTAGTGTTAGAGGTGAAAGTTAGTGCAACCGAAGGACTCACTTTCAAGGACTCTGTAACTCATGTTCAAAGTATTATTTTTGCACTTATTTTTTTAAATTTGCATACAGTTGGCCCTCCTTATCCGCGGGGGGCTCCTGGAACAAATCCCCCGTGGATACCAAAAAACACGGATGCTCAAGTCCCTTATATAAAGTGGCGTAGTATTTGCATTTAACCTACGCACATTCTCCCGTATACTTTAAAATCATCTCTGGATTACTTATAATACCTAATACAATGTAAATGCTATATAAATAGTTGTTATACTGTATTGTTTAGGGAATAATGGCAAGAAAAAAAAGTTTGTACATGAGATGCGAGGTGAACAATCCTCAAACAACGAGTGCTGGAAAGAGAACTTCCTGGTTTTCCCGATCCACGACTAGTTGAATCCCTGCATGCGGAACCCGCAGATAAGGAGGGCCGACTGTAATTTGTCTTTGTCTGCTCATTGGTTGTTTGCCAGCCTTTATCTGTGAGTAGTTTTTCATTAATTCAAATTGTTTAATATCAGGGAATGTATACACTATACAGCCTGAAGTTCTTACTCTTCACAGACATCCACAAAACAAGAAACCACATAGAATGAATGATAGAAACATCAGAACCCTAAAGGTCCCAATACACGAGCAGCAGCAGAAGCATCAACTGTCCCCCACTAGCACCCCCTCACCATGCAGCAATAGCAAAACATCCTCAAAGAGACCTGATTCAGGGTTCATCAAAAACCTCAGTCCATATACCAGTACTTCAGCAAGAGAGAGAGAGAGAGATTGATTTGCAACAATGAGAGCGAAACCAGCAACTCACTGAGTGGGGATGGAAGCTGATGGTGGATAGCTGAGGCTAAAGGGAAGGGAGGGAAATGCACACACATGCAAAGGAGAAAAATATTCCTAAGTATAAAAATATATCAGGAGGTGATGATAAGCATTATTAGCATATTAAAGAGGCAGAGTGACAGGGAAATAGCAATAAAATAAATTAAAGACATTTATTCACTGTTACAATGTTGACATCCACTTGAGTATGTGGAAAATTGTCCAAGTATATCCTATACACTAAAATCAGGACAAATCCAGTCCAACTAATTGCTGTTCAGTCAAGCTACTCTTAATTGTCAGGAGACAAAATGGAAGTGAGGAGGAGAAGGAGAAGCAGAGAAGCTTCAGGTTTGACCTGGGCAATTTGTTGGAGTGGGCTAGTACATTCCACATGCATGTAGATAAATGTAAGGCTACCCACTTGAAAAGTGATAACAGGAAAGTGATGAATCAGGAAAGGGAAAGGTGTCTTGGTTTAACACAGAGAAGAATTGTGGCCTTTTGAGGTCAGAGGATTTGAGTACAGAACTGGGAAGTCTTCCTGTAATCATACAGCATCATGATGAGACCACACCTTGAACATTGTGTATAGTCATATTTAACAAGATCATTCCTCCTTATCTGGGAATAGGAAGGGCTGTTCTTGCTAACCACAATTATACACAAGGGTTCACTAAATTGATCCTTCAGATGCTACACTGTCCTCTGATGTAAGATTGAGTTCATTAGGTATAAAAATTACCTAGTAATTAAACTAGAATTTAAAATAATGAAAAGGGGTCTCATTATCATCAGAATCTTCAAAATACTAACGGGACTATACAGATTAGGGAGGATATTCCCAGTGACCATGAGACCATAACCAGTGAAGGTCCCATAAGATGGCAGTGCACTCGGATGCAACAGCCACTCCAGGTCCAACTAAAGTTTCATCCTTTATGTCTTCCCAACAATCTCAAGACATCGGTTGATATTCAGAACATCAAGAACTGCAGGTCTACCTCATCAGCGAGTTGCTCAATAGTGATGGAGCTAGACTTACCGCCTACCATTGTTGTGTTGTCACTGGACTTGTTGCGTGCTGTTGCTGCAGCCGCCCAGGAGAGGAGATGCCGAGGTGGTGTGGGAGAGAGCAGATATGCCAGGCATGCTGGAGTCCGTGCTGGATTGGGAGTTGGCTCCTCCTGTCATTGTTGCTCTTCAGTGTTCACTCAGTGGAAGAGCAAGCTGGATCAATAGAACATTCATGCACCATCTTTCTACAGGTCATGCCATTCAAGGACTTGGGCTATATATATTTTTTTGAATTTATATTTTCGGCTATCATAACCATATGTGCTATGTGTTGGAAATGTGTTTTGCACATTTGCTCTGGAGAAACGCTGTTTCATTTGGCTTCATCATGTATGGTTGAATGATAATTAAAATTGAACACGAGCAATCTTAATGATAAAGGATAATCCCTTTAAGACTGAGATGAGAAGAAATTTCTTCTTCCAAAGAATGCTGAACCTATGGAGTTCTCTGCCACAGAAAGCAGTAGTAGCCAAGCCTTAAAATACATTCACGAAGGAATGAGGTATTTTTCTTAGGGATCAAGGGATCAGGGGAATGGGGAGAAAGCTGGAACATGGTACTGAATTTTTATGATTAGCCATGATTATGTTGGCCAGCAGAACAAGCTATAAGGTTTGAATTTCCCACTCTTGCTCCTATTTTCTTAGTTCTATTTAAAAGTGATTAAAAGTGTTCTCAGCAATACTATCAAATGGCACTTACTCACCAGTAGCCTCATCACTGATCCCAAGTTTGGGATTTTCCAGGATCATATGGTTCCAAAATTCATCACAGCCTTGACCCAAACAATGACCAAAGTGTGAAACATCCCTTGTGTAACACTTACCCAAAAGGCTGGTATATGTCTAGGGGAAAAGGAGATCCAGCCACTCACCAACCCACCTCCCGTACACGCAGGTGCTGTGAGAATCGAGTTTATGCCTCGCGCCCGCCAACAGTATCAAACCCACAACAAATACCGTTATGAAATACACTTTAAAGAGTTTACTAAAATTAAAAGAGTATTAGGCAATACAATATATATATACAAGGAAAAAAACAAAAGGCGCCAACTTATCAAAGTTCAGTCAGTTTAGTGCACTCATTGGAGCTCAACCATCGAACCATTCGACCCCTCGTCGCTTGCCTCCGACTTCCACGTCTTCCACCTCGGACTCCCCGGTGGTCTTCCGAGCGCTCGTCCTCCTTCCTCGGTGTCTCCCTCCCGACTCCCTTCACACCACAAGCCCGCGCAACCCCTCCCCCAAGTTCTCAGCCTCACAAAACACAATAACATTCCCCATTGATTAACAAATGAATACAATTACCATATCAGCCATTCTAAAGTGAAACAACGGCGAGAGAAACACTTATCAGACAAAGAAGCATTCCTACTCGTAACAAACCAAAGAAGCCATTTTGAGTAACATACACAGGACATTGTACACTTGTTATCAAGACAACCCTTGACTGATCATTGTATCAAAGAATATAGGCATAACTGAGGTCAAAGGGTATCAAGGAGAAATACTCCAATGATATTTCACACATTGGATGGTGATTGTGGTGATTGGAGAGCGATCATCCCAGCCCTAAGGCATTATTGGAGGAGTGCCTCAAGGCAGCGTCCAACTCCCATCATCTTCAGCTACTTCCTCAGTGGCCTTTCATTCTTCATGAGGTCAAAAGGGGGCTAGTTGATGACTACACCATGTTATCACCATTGTTCATATCATTATGGTCTTTCCTCCATCATCAGATTTGAATATTTCCACAAGTGATGCTATTGTCCCAGCCAATTACAACTCCTCAGTAATTGAAACAGTCCATGTCTTAGAATGCATACACAATTTCCAGGCAATGACCACTTACCAAAAGCCATAATGGCATTTTGGCATTGTCAAGAGTGAATCCTCATCATCTCCACCTAAGGGGGGAGGGGGAGAGGAGGGATGGAGAAGAGCTGAGTGGTTTGGAATGTTCATCTGTTGACCAGACACTTAATTAGACCATAAGATTTGAGAGCAGAATTAGTCCATTTGGCCCATTGAGTTGACTCTGCCATTTCATCACAGCTGATCTAATCTTCCTCTCAACCCCAATCTCCTGCTTTCTCCCCATATCCCTTCATGCACTGGCCAATCAAGAATCTATCATCCTCTGCCTTAAATATACATAAAGAATAGGCCTCCACACCTGCCAGTGGCGAAGAATTCCACAAATTCACCCCTCTCTGGCTAACAAAATTACTCCTCATCTCCGTTCCAAAAGAACGCCCTCCATTCTGAGGCTGCGTCCTCTACTCTTAGACTCTCCCACCGTAGGAAACATCCTTTCCACATCCACTCTATCAAGGGCATTAAATAGGTTTCAATGAGGTCACCACTCATTCCTCTGAATTCCAGGAAATCCAGGCCCAGAGCCATCAAACACTCCTGATATAATATCACCTCACATTTTATGTCAATCTATCAATTTTCAGGCCACGCCATTGAAAGATTTGCGCTAATATTACTTTGTGGCCGTCTGTTCTGGATTGTAACTATATGTGCTGTATATGACTGTAGGTACTGTGTTTTGCACCTTGGACCCAGAAGAATACTGTTTCGTTTAGCTGTATACATATGAATAAAAACAAACTCGAACTTGAACCACTGTGGTGAATACCTCTTATAAGGTGAAAAGCACGAAGGCCACTTTAATGGGATCTCCCAAACCCTTGCACTCCATTACTTGGAAGAGAAAGGGCGACAGAAAAATGGAAAGATTTCTATCTTCAAGCTATCTTTCAAGTCATAAGTCATCCTAACAGGAAATAAATTGCTATTCCTTCATCACTGTCATCCATTCCCACCCATTGGATGCTGTTCCTCTCCATATCTTGTGGTGCATTGGGCGGCAACCTTGCCGCTTTTTAGCATTTGTCTGTTTTTTTTTAAATGAGGCTGAGTTGCTCAACCCAGCATGGATGGAAAGCATACAAGGAGCCGGCTGGATTTAAACCCAGTACTACTTGCCCCGAAGTCCGACGCAGATGCCATTACACCACTGGCCGGCAGTACCCATTGGTACTTTGGGATTATTTCACTGCATGAACAATGATGACTACAGAAGGGTCAAAAACAAAGGAATTGATAGGTGGATTAAGGGGAGATGAGAAAGCTTTTTTCTGCTCACTTAGCGGGGGGTAAAGATTTGAAAGTCATTTCTGAAATGGTGGTAGAGGCAGAAACACCCATCCCAATTAAAAAGGACATGGATGCTTGGGCTTGAAACACCATGAATGCAATGCTTCTCTGCTGGATGCTGGTATTTTGAGCAGCAGTTCTTGAATGAGACGGACCCAATGGGCTGAATAGTTTCTTTCTGCATTGTACTTATTTACTTTCTACGATTCTGAGGCAGTTCACCACCACATTTCCATGGACAATAAGTTCTGAGTTAGCCAATGCCCAAAAACTGTGAAAAGAAAATTAGAAACATGTGGCTCGCTTCTCTAAGTTACAGGACACGGCCTGGATATACCCTATCAGTTGCTTCTTAACGACATAACGCTGCCCAAAGTTGAGCCATAGAAACAACGTCATTCTACTTGTGCAATTCTAAAGCAACTTTCTTTGAAGTATTTCAAGGTAAACTTGAAGACCACTCTCCCAAGTACAGCATCATCTTCTACATTCCCTACAGACATAGGGAGTAAGATAGAGATGTATGAACAAATAATCATTCTGTTTGGAAGAAATCCAGATAAATGTATCTTATTGCAAGCATCTGATTAATGTTTGATGACTGTAAGCCAAAACATGGTATCAAAGGGTTAAGATGGGACTTTGGGACTTTGAGTTTGCTGAAAATTTGGAGCTGGAAACCTTCCTCCGTAGGGTGACCTTTCAGCAACCAGCAGATTAAATGCATAGACCAATATAGCACAACTCCTAAATAATTTACTGTCACTCACTTGTAATGTGATCATGCCTCTTATCAATACTGGGACCATTTTATGGCCATGCAGTGAAATGCATGATAGATGGACAGATATTGTGGTCTACATGCTGGTCGAATTTAGTGCAAACTATAGTTTGAAATTTCTAGTTAGCAAGTCAGCCTATTAGAGGTAATTTTCCAACACCAGCTGCACACAATTTTCCATCCTCTAATGTTACTGCCATGTGGATCTTATATGGCACACAACAATTCAGACCATGCTTCTCACCAGCAGGATGAGAAAGTGAAAAAAATATTCTTAATTCCTTCATATTTTATTCTTGGCCACACAATACCTTGTGATTATCCTTGACTAACATAAATACATTTTTGATCACTTAGAACAAAGTTTATAATGTGCAGAATTAACAGCTTGAAAGATTGATTGACAGTAATCTTGCAATAAAGCAATTCCTCACTCATGTAAAGAATATTAACTGAGTTATTTCATGATTTGAGTAATGCTTTTATAGTAATGGGGTGCTCTTACGGAAATTCTATCAGCCTAACGTAGAAAGATAATTTTTTAACAAGCAAAAATCTGTCATTATCACTTGAAATAGCATAAAGAAATGTTACATTTCTTCAATATTACTTCACTCATCATAACTTTTTTAAAATCTGTCTTGTTATTGAAAACCTCGTAAAGAGTGATTATTTTAATCTTGGGACTGAGCTTCACACTCTCGGCTCCATGTTGAATTTGGAAAAGTGCAGCATTTGAATGAATATCAGAAGGGAGGTGATTGTTTGGCATGAAGAATTATAATGGAGAATGTTGGAATTCTGAAGAGATAAAAAGATACACAAAGTCATCATAGAAACCATATGAGTTAGTAATAGGTCCACACTACAGATGAACCCATCATGTGGTGCATTTAGTATGAATGTAGATGTACAACATTTCCATCAAAGCAAAATTCTGCAAGACTGCAAATGCTGGAATCTGGAGGGAAAAAAACAAAATGCTGAAGGAAGGAAAGGCAACTTTTGTGGAGGGAAATGGACCGTCAGCCTTTTCAGTCGAGATCCTTCATCTGGTCCATTTCATTGGCAGCTTGTGGCTAATGATTACTGAAACTGAAAATCTATTTGTTAACAGAGTTTTCTCTGGCTTTCCATTTCTTCATTTAAAGTTATCAATTTGTACACACAGCTTTCAAATCATTAACTTGTAATCCATCAGATATTTGGCTGGGGATTTAATTGGCACAAAGCGATTTGCCTTAGGACATTTAACACTAAGATATGATTTGTCGGCAGATGCTCCTTTAAAGGGAGTACATTGTGGTGACTGTTAATGGAGTGTAGTTTGAAAGGACAGAAAATGCTCAGAAATTTCACTCAGTCAGTAGCACTAAACGCACAATATAGTGGTGACAGAACCTTGCATTCCAGTTTTGAAATTTAGTCCCTTTGAAGACAACAAAACCAAATCTGAGAAGTGGAGCGGAAAATGATACCCCCAGTAGGAAGCACATAGTGAAGGGGATGGAAACACTCAACAGGATCCCATTCATTTTAATTCCATTCTTCATCTTGATTCACACTCATTCTAACTCCTCTTTATTCTCTTTATTCTCTTTTCTCTGATCATTGCCATTTATCTGAGAAAATCTACAAATGGAGAGAGTAGAATAAATGGTACATACAGAGATGCCAGCTGAAATCCAGAAACCTAGATTTGGTAACAATCGAAAAGCCTGGCCCAAGGCAAGATCTCATTTTGAATGCCTTGTTGAAAGTACTCTCTCAACAATGTACTGCCATGCAAGTATTAACACCTGCGCACTTAACTTATTTAGCAATACAGTGTGGAGTAGGCCCTTGCAGCCCTTTGAGCCATGTTGCCCAGGCAACCACACAACCCCGATTAACCCTAACCTAATCATGGGACCATTTGCAATAATCAATGAACCTGCCCAATACAGTCTTGGACTGCAAGGGGAAACCGAAGGACCTGGAGAAGAACCACACATTCCACAAGGAGGACGTATAGAGACTCCTTACAGGATGATACCGGATCTGTACTCTAAACTCCAGAATGCTCCAAGCTGTGATAGCGTTGCTCTAACCGCTACGCTACCACGGGACACGTTATCAACTGGAAATTCAGGATCTTTCTAAGAGATGTGGAATAAACATGGGAACAACTTTCTCTCTGGATGCCCAAATCAATTTCATCACACTTCCACATTGTTGCTATGTGCTATTTCTGTTCTACGTCCAAACCATGGAAAATGGCATAGAATTGTTTGACCTCTTCAAAAATAGTTGAAAAGGGAATTAGCTGTACTGCCAATTAAAGTAGGTTTGTGAGGCTTTTAGGGACCAGAAATGTTTCTGCCCTCAGACATACGTATCATATGACAAAATTACTTGCAGCACATAATGAACCACATATATCATACAATGAAAAACATACACAATTAAATGGAAAGCTATAGGATGAAACAAGCAATATGTACTTGCACAGAAAAAAAATGTATCAGGAAAAAATGTTAAACATTTTGAATTGGAAACAGTTATGGATTACTTAAACATTTTTGTTTGTATAAATAGAGAATGCTGATGACATAATTGAGTGAATTAGCTAAAAAGGGTTCTCTTACTGGAGATGATAAAGCAGCCAGTGACATTGACCCTGACCCTGATTGTTGCCAAGAGCAGATTGAAGAATTGTATATATTATCCTAATAGAATAATCAGTAATTCACAAAGTTCCTACAAGTTAATGCATACTGTAACTCAGGCTGAGAAATGATTTTACATCTGCAGCAACACACACAAAATGCTGAAGAAACTCAGCAGGCCAGGCAGCATCTACGGAAAAGAGTAAACAGTTGATGTTTCAGGGTGAGATCCTTCATCAGGATTGCAGAAGAAAAGAACAGGAATAAGAAAGAAGGTGGGGAAAGAGGAGGAACAAACAACCTTGTGTTCGCATTTACTCTATCCGTGCTCCTTGTGACTCTATACAGCTCTGTAAGATCACATTCTCCTATATTGCAAAGAATAACTGCTCAATTTCTCACTATAATTTAAGCTCCTGGGCTTTGTTAGTGTCCTTATTATTCTTATGGGCAATCTTCCCAGCTTAATATCATCTTTCCTTTTGCAGGGCAATCAAAATTGAACCAAGTGCAGCCTCGGTAGTGCCCTGTACAACTGCAGTGTAGCATCCCGTTTTCATTATTATCAAAACTTTAGTGACCAGCTGCTTCGCTGTTGCCCTAATACACATACTTAGATCTTGTCTATGGAGGGACAAGTACTAGTTGAAGCTAGCCACCACTGATCAATGCCATTCTGGCACCTCTTAACTTTGTGGCTACAACCAGTGCTGAGGGAATTCTGTGGCTTCAGAGAGCTTGCTGGAATCTATTTGCTAATCATTGGATCACTCTTGATTTCCATTGTAACTCAAAGGTCAAAGTAAATTCAGTATCAAAGTACATATATGTTGGCTTATACAAATCTGAGATTCATTTTATTGTGGGCATACTCAATAAATCCATAATAGAAAAATAACCATTATAGGTGTAAGACAGTGCCAACTCTGGCATTCAATCAGTGTGCAAAAGACAACAAATGGTGCAAATACCAAAAGAAGGAAATAATAATTATAAACAAATAAGCGATAAATACTGTATCAAGAACGGGAGATGAAGAGCCTTTGAAAGTGAGTCCACAGGTTGTGGGAGCAGTTCTATGATGGGGCAAGTGAAGATGAGTGAAGTTATCCCTTTTGGTTCAAGAGGCTGATGGTCGAGGGGTAAGAACTGTTCCTGAGCCTTCTTCCTGATGGCAGCTGGCGGAATTGGTCAAGAAGAGAGAAGGAGGGGGATTCTCTACCAAAAGACATCCAGGCAGATAGTCAAGTGGCAATAACAGGAGGCAGCAATCAAACTTAACACTGGGAGCCAATTCCCAACTGGGAGTTAAGTCCATTAGAAATTTGATGATCTTGATGATCATGTGAATCATGAAAGGAAGCCTGTCATTCTTACCTACACATTGTTTTGAACCTTGCTCTGCTCTCTGAAATGGTGCAGAAGGCCAATTAATTCAGGAAAAAATAGGCAATGTGTATCAATATCAGCTTTATCAGCAATACCAATACCCCATGATTAAATTAAGAAAGGTCAGTATAACTTTCTTCAAATTTCTCGCCCTTCAAACGCACCAGACGATATGCATGTTACATGTGACCCTCATTCACCAACACAAATCTCTATCAAGCTGTACTCCAAACACATTGGCATTGCCCGCACAGGTCACAGTCAGTTATTCAGCCACGGAAGGCACTTCACAGAACACTTGCAAATACACTTCCTCCTATCCTATAGGCAAAGAAAGCACATGAGCATCAACAGATAAAATTTCTGACCACTATTTGAGAAACTAACTATATTCCATAGCCAATGATAGCACAGACACCACCACAGGTGACACTAACTAATCTCCTTCACACATCCAATTCCAGCTAAAATTTCTTCTGTGTTACAAGCATCTTTTTACTTACCCACTTCCCCCTCAACATTTCCCCACTCTTACCCATCTGGTAGTAGAAAAGAACAAAAAACACATCTGGCCAAGTGCCCCATCTTTCCATCTGACACTGGAAACCACAAGCTCAGATACAGAGATTGCATACAACAGGGATTAGCAAACTCTGCACAAGGTCCAAAACTCCACTAGAGGTGCTGACAGCTGCTCTCACAAGGCAGAGAACCTCCTCTACATCCCTAGAGTAGCAGCTGCTGAAAATTGGCGTATGTTTTTCAAGAGTCCGGCAGCACATCATGAAGAGCCAATGAAATTTGGTTTGGCAGTAACTTTCACCGCCACAGGCAAGGTGGTCCTGGTTCTGCTGCAAGACTGCAAGCGTGGCTGCTGGTGTAACTGGCCCTGATGGGAAATTCTTTGCAGTGTCTGCATAATAAACTGAAGGGCAAAATAGGCCAAAGTCAGCATGGCTTCCTTATTTATCCTGCCTTTCAAATCTGTTCGAATTCTTTGAGGAAATCTCTGGCAGGATAGACAAGAGAGGGTCAGTGGATGTTGATTTTCATCAGGTTTTTGACAAGGAGCCACACATGAGGCTGCCAACCATGATAATAGCCCACAGTATTCCAGCATGGACAAAAGATTAGCAAGCTGGCATAAGACAAAAATTGGAATAAAAGGGGCTCCTCTGGTTGGCTGATGGCGATTAGTAGTGTTCCACTGGGGCCGGTGTTGGGTCTGCTTCTTTTCATGTTATATGTTAATGACCTGGATGACAGAACTGATGGCTTTGTGGTCAACTTTGCAAAAGATACTAAGACAGGTGGAGGAGCAGGTAGTGTTCAAGAAACAGGGAGTCTACAGGAAGACTTTACTTTAACTTGGACAGCTTAGGAGAATGGGCAAAGAAGTGGCAGATGGAATGCAGTGCAGAGTAGCGCATATTTATGCACTTTGGTAGAAGGAATAAAGGCACAGAATATTTTCTAAATAGGGACTGAATTTAGAAAACATAGCTGCAAAAGGTCTTGGGAGTCTTGGTGCAGGATTCTAAGCCGATCATAAGCAAGGCAAATGCCATGTTAGCATTAATTTCCAGAGGACTAGAGTATAAAAGCAAGGACGTAATGCAGAGGCTTCATAAGGTATTGGTCAGACCACATTTAGAGTACTGTGAGCAATTTGAGCATCATACCTATGAAGGGATGTGCTGGCATGGGAGAGATGCCAGAGAAGAATTACAAGAATGATCCTGAGGATGAAAGGGTTAAAATATGATTTGTGTTTAATGTAGTGGCTGGAGTTTAGAAGTGGTGGTGGGGGTGGATAATCTCATCAAAACCTAGACAGAGTGGGCATTGAGAGTGGGAGAGTCTAGGACAAAAGGATGCAGAGGGACTTCTCTTTAGCAGTAGAATTAAGGAGGAATCTTTAGCCAGCAGGTGATGAAACTGTGGACTTCATTGCCACAGACTGCAGTGTAGGCCAAATCATGAGAATATTTAAAGCAAAGGTAGAAATGTTTCTGATTAGTAAAGGTGTCAAAGATTATAAGCAGAAGGCTGGAAAATGGAGTTGAGAAGGAAAATAAATCAGCCATGATCGAACGGCAGAGCAGCTTGATTAGCCCAATGGTTTTGAGGCAATGTTTTTTGGCCTGGTTGATGTAGTTAATACAATTTAAGAAAACCTTGTAGACTGTGTATCCTGCCAAGACTCTCTCTCTCCCACCTATTCTGACACTTTGCCCTGCATTTGGGATCCTGTTCTTCACTACCATTAACACCATGCTGCTTAAGCATTGCTCTCCCAATTTCCACAGACCTACTTTGGAAATTGTGAAGCCAATCTTTACAGACTCTACCCTCCTTTGTTACGCCTGTGCCCCAACTCTGAGGGGCCGAAGGGTACAAAGTAGCCCCCTCCTTTTTGAGAATCGCAAGATCGCTATTAATTCAGGTCAGGAGACCCAGGAAATGAGAGGGAGACGCAGAATCCACAAGGGGTTTGGAACGTCCTGGCCCCTCAGCGATACAAAGCCACGGGAAACGGCCATTGTTTCTTGGAGACGGAATTGTGTATTGAGCACTGTGCTATTCATCGAAGCCCTCAAGGAATGAGCAATGTGGGCTGGTTGGGGGATGGCATCATCCCAACCTGATTGACATCTGAGACCCCGTGAGTAAGGATAAAAGAGGGTCTGGGGAACAACCCCTTTAGACGCACCAGGAGAAACGCTAGAAATCCCGTGACAGCGTTTAATAGCGACAGCCAGTGGAAGGCCCATGTGTGTCCTTTCCCGTTGCCTGGGATTGAGGCCTTACCACGGAAGACGGCTTAGCTAAAGAAGAGATCACCACCGATGACATTTTGAAGGATCGACATCATAAAAAGGAAAACGGGCAAGTTCTAAAAAAAATCGTCTCTCTCTCCAACCAAAAGCTGCAGCCTGAATGAACTTGAGTGACTTTTATATTTCCATCGGACAATACATTATCCCCTAGACAACGATAGAGCTATTTCTTGTTGATTATTATTATACCCGCGCTTTTAGATTTAGTATTGACGACGTATATTATCTGTATGTTTGCATTGATATTATTTTTGTGTATTTTTATCAATAAATACTGTTAAAAATAGTACCATCAGACTTCAACAGACCTCTCCATCTTTGCTGGTAAGTGACCCAGTTACGGGGTACGTAACAACTTGGGGTTCTCGTCTCGGGATTTGACACCAAATTGGGAGGCCAGTGAATCGGGCTTGTAAGTCCAAACTTGGATCTGGTATGCGGGTAGCCAGACCGGAAACCAGCAAAGATGGACGTGGATGAATTTATAGAAAACCCGACTCTGGAGGCGCTAGAGGCGGCCACCAAATCGGACTTGATAAATATGGCGAAGGGACTAAACCTCGCAGAGGTGAGGTTGTCAATGAAAAATTGGGAGGTGCGAAGGGCCATAACTCAGTATTATATTGAGAAGAATGTGTTTGCAGCTGAGGTATTGGAAAATATCCCTGAAAAGGTACCAGCTAGTGGGACGGCTCAGTTAGAGTTGGAGAAATTAAGGTTGGAACATGAAATTAAATTAAAGCAGCTGGAAGCAGCTGAGAAAGCAAAAGACAGGGCCGAAAAGGAAAAAGAGCAGGACAGAGCTGAGAAACAAAGGGAGCATGAAATGCAGTTAAAACAGCTGGAAGCAGCTGAGAAGGAGAAAGAAAGGGCCGACAAGCAAAGGGAGCATGAGCTCCAGCTAAAGGAGTTGGAGGTGAAAAGGGAGCAGGACAGGGCTGAGAAACAAAGAGAGCATGAAATTCAGTTATAACAGCTGGAAGCAGCTGAAAAAGAGAGGGAAAGAGCCAAGAAGGAAAGGGAGGCAGAGAAACAGAGACAACATGACTTGGATATGGAGAAGTTAAGGCAAGAGCGAAGAGCTCAAGGGTCAGACCGAGAGGAGCGGTTTAATGTTAGTCGGGAGTTGAGGGTAGTACCTTTGTTCGAGGAGACGGATGTTGATAGTTATTTCTTGCTTTTTGAGAAGGTGGCAGTGAATCAGAAGTGGCCCAAAGAGCAGTGGGTGGCGCTGTTACAAAGTGTGTTAAAAGGGAAGGCACAACGGGCATATGCGGCGGAGGCGGAGAATTATGCCAAAGTAAAGGAGGCCATTCTCCGGACTTACGAATTGGTACCTGAAGCGTATAGACAAAAGTTCAGAAATTTAAAGAAAGGGTGGAATCAGACATATACCGAGTTTGCCTATGAGAAGGGTGTGCTCTTGAATCGTTGGTGTACAGCAGAAACAGTGGAAGAGGATTTTTGGCATCTCGGAGTTAATTCTGATTGAGGAATTTAAAGGTTGTGTTTCGGAGGATATCCAGATGTATTTGAATGAGAAGCCGAATAAGTCCATCTCCGAATTTGCTAGGTTCACAGATGAATATGCCCTAACCCACAAGACAAAGTTTTCCTCAAATAAAAGTTACCAGAGAGACCGTGGGAACGATTGAGAAAGCCCGCCGGCTGAGACAGAGGTCCCATCGGGAGCTAGTGGTAAGATTGGGGAGGAGAGGCAAGATGGCCAGAGATTTCCCGGCTTGACCTATTTTAATTGTGGAAAGGGGGGACATATTGCGTCTCGGTGCTTTGCTCTGAGGAAGGAGACAGGAAAATGGAAAGCAGCCATCCCTATAGGATGTGCCGTGGTAATCAGTAAATCGACAAGAGAGCCCTGGGTAGACAGAGTACGAGAAGGGTCTGAGACTTGTATGTCAAACGGAACCATGTCTGTGAGAGAGGGAGACCCACCAGTTCCCGTGCGGATATGGAGAGACACAGGAGCTGAACTGTCATTGATTAGCAGTAAGGTACTAGATTTTGGTCGCAAGACGGGAATGGTAGCTGTGAAAGGAATAGGCAAAGGGACAGAAACGGTGCCCTTGCATAGGATCATTATGAATTGTGAGCTGGTATCTGGACCAGTTGAAATGGGGGTGCGATCAGAATTCCCGAGAACTGACGTGGACGTCCTTCTGGGTAATGATTTAGCCAGTGGTAAGGTTTGGTGAGCAATGAAGCTGACGAGACAGCCGGTGGAAGTCCCGCCCCTAGATTCCAAGATCTATCCCACATGCGCGATCACTCGCAGCATGTCGAGAAAGGCAGCTGAGAACAAGAGCAGTTTAAATCCGGCCAGTATCGATTTGGCCGAGACGTTTTTACCGACCCTGTACCACGAGGGTTTAGAGGGGGGTAAAACGGAGAGTAGTAAAGTGAAAGAGAGTAAGGGTGAGGAGGTAGTCCTGCCCTTAGCCAGAAGAAAATTTATAGAGGCACGAAGTAAAGATGAGAAACAGGAAAAGCTGTTAAAGGGTCCAGAGTTGGACATGGATGATCTGTCTGGTTTGGCAGAACTGTTTGAAGAAGTTGAAAATTCTAAAGGTGTTCCCGATAATGAAATGAGGGCAGTCCTAGATGAAAAGGGTGCCCTTACCTTGAAGAAGTCTGCTGGGTTGGCAGATGAGGTTGTTTCAGCCCGCGGGGTTGAGTTTACTCCGGAAGGGAGTTGCCCAGAGAGTAGCTGGGAGGATCAGGGGAATTTAGAATTTGAACAGGGTTCAGGTGTTGAAAGCCTGGAAGAAGCAAATGTCCCGTTTGAGTGTGTCCAAGATGTGGATGCACGTGGTACTGAACCTAGCAATGGAGCTCAGAAAAAGTCTGAGGTAATTGATTCAGTTGAAAAGGAATGCAGTCCTTGTGGGTCAGATGGACTTGGTTCAGTGAAGGAAAGTTAACCTCGGTAATAGTGGGAAGTGAGAGTTCCCAGGTGTTTGTGCTCGAAGGTGTGTTAAAAGTTAGTGAGGAGATAACAGGTGGTAAGGTGAATATTATTATTGAAGGAAAAGGGAAAAGTGTAGTTTCCAAATCGAATGAAGAAAATTTAAAGTCTGAATTGATGTCAAATGCAGCAACCAGGCTACCGAGACAATGGCTTGGTACCACAAAGCCTGTGAATCAATTACAGGTTGAGTTGGAAGGTAAAGGGGCCCCACACGCTATTGTTATTCCAGAGTGTGGTGTGAAACCGCAGAATTCGAAATGCTGTTTGAACAAAGAGGCATTGAGACCTAATCGCCTGAAGGGTCCTGAAGAGAAAACTAGCAACTTGCGTAAAATTAAAGAATTGTGTGAAAATCTGGGAAATGGTCTAAGTTTGGAACACATTGTTGATAAAATAACTCCTATGAAAGGAGTGGGCGAAAGCCTATTTCACCAGGGTGCACAAGCTCACCACGTGGGAATTAACCGGAAAAGAGGCGAGGGTTAATGGGACGCCATTTTTAAATAGCAGAAGCCGGTTTTACGGGATTTTGACAAAGCATGTGAATAATAAAGACAAACCCCATGGAAGCCTGACTGTTAAGTTTGAAAGTAACATAAAGATTAGTATTTGCATGAACTTTTGTAGTATACCCGTAAGCTAAAATCACAACTCTTTAGTTTTTGTTTGCTAAAGAAAATAAGAAATAAAAATAGGTGGTTATTAAATTGGAGTCTGATGCTACAAGACTTTAGTAAGGTACAAGATGTTAAGATATTAAAGGAAGTGACAATGTAATCGGTAACTGTTTAGATGCTGAATTGAATGTATAACTGTATTACTCTGTAGAAAAAAAAACTTTTTGTATTGTGTTAGATTCTAAAATCCTGTAAGACACTGTATTACTTCGTTTTTTACCGATGGTAAAAAACGCATTGAAGAAAGGGGGTGTTACACCTGTGCCCCAACTCTTGAGGGGCTGAAGGGTACAAAGTAGCCCCCTCCTTTTTGAGAATCACAAGATTGCTATTAATTCAGGTCAGGAGACCCGGGAAATGAGAGAGAGATGCAGAATCCACAAGGGGTTTGGAACGTCCTGGCCCCTCAGCGATACAAAGTCACGGGAAACGGCCATTGTCTCTTGGAGACGGAATTGTGTATTGAGCACTGTGCTATTCATCGAAGCCCTCAAGGAATGAGCAATGTGGGCTGGTTGGGGGATGGCTCATCCCAACCTGATTGACATCTGAGACCCCGTGAGTAAGGATAAAAGAGGGTCTGGGGAACAACCCCTTTAGACGCACCAGGAGAAACGCTAGAAATCCCGTGACAGCGTTTAATAGCGATAGCCGGTGGAAGGCCCACGTGTGTCCTTTCCCGTTGCCCGGGATTGAGGCCTTACCACGGAAGACGGCTTAGCTAAAGAAGAGATCACCACCGACGACATTTCGAAGGATCGACATCATACAAAGGAAAACGGGCAAGTTCTAAAAAAAATCATCTCTCTCTCCAACCAAAAGCTGCAGCCTGAATGAACTTGAGTGACTTTTATATTTCCATCGGACAATACATTATCCCCTAGACAACGATAGAGCTATTTCTTGTTGATTATTATCATACCCGCGCTTTTAGATTTAGTATTGACAACGTATGTTATCTGTATGTTTGCATTGATATTATTTTTGTGTATTTTTATCAATAAATACTGTTAAAAATAGTACCATCAAACTTCAACAGACCTCTCTATCTTTGCTGGTAAGTGACCCAGTTACGGGGTACGTAACACCTTCCACACACCTTCAAAGCACATGATTCTTCAATTTGATGGACAGCAAAAGCCACCGTAAGGACACACAGATGAGCCATTCAAAATGTTTGAGCCAAACTGGCATCCATAGCATTAAAACTATGGATGTCCTGGAGAACAATTTTGCAAAACAAGCTGCTGCCTGAAAGCTGGGACAGATCTCTACCCGGTCGGACTGTCCATAGTGTCCACATTGCCCTCTGCCCTCAGATAGACCACCCTCACTGCCCAAGTTGTTAGTTCATGCTGGCCACTCAGTGCCCACCAGCCCTCCACCCAGACTAACCTCTTCCAGATGTCTGGGTTACGGCTGCAAGAGGCTTCAATCAAAAGCTCTGTACTGTTTCATAATGCCAATGATGATTTGGAGACATTTAGAAACTTTAAATAGACTTCAGTTCAGTATCTACAGGCAAATAGAGACAATAGAGGAAAAATCTATCCACAATTCAATTACATTTTACTACAGGGTGGACAAGTGCACACAAATAAATGGGATCACAATTCCCCTCAGCAGCAGTCCTTGCAATAAAGATGAGGCTCTAATCTGAAATGCTTTCTGCCCCTCTCCTGAGTGCAGCAACATTGATTTTAGATCTGGACAAAAGGTGAGAGTTACCCTGTGATGTTTTTATATTCATGCAAAGAAATTAATTTGTTACTACAGCAAATGTAAATCTTTCAGACACATCCATGGAGATATGTGCTGAACATTAACACCTTCAGCTGTATTGTTGCAAATCACAAACTTAAAATTGTTGAAGGAGATGTCTGGTCATATGATTTGCATGGTGTGAATTTGCATTGAGTTCTGTGGTGTATGTTGGAAACCCAAAAGTTCAATGAAGTAGACTGCTTAAAGTTTGTTTGTTGTCAGTAATCACTCAGCTTTCTTGAGAATCTGCAATTTCCCAAAGCAGTTTTAGCCATCGTTGTTCTATGTCAGCTGGATATGATTCACTATTTACAGAACCGGAGCAGCTGAATGTTTGTAAAGGTATTGCAGTTATTCATATCAGACACCCTGACACAGCCAAAAAGGTACTTCAAATGTTTTACCTTCCCTCAGAGAGATGGAATGGTGAATCTCAAATCCAGCCGGAAATTCCAACAAAATGCCTTGCTCACTGGTGTTTCTGCACCAGAATTGTGAAAAGGATAAATCTTCAATGATTATGTACTCTGATTCTGTGAAGAAAGACAGAACAGTAAAACCAATATATGATCACTGAAGGGAGCTGCTTTATTGATTATTTGCAATAATGATAGCTAGTTTCCTATTCCTGTCAGACTCCATCACTAAAATAAGATGGAATGGTCGCTACCACCTGGGAATCATAAGATACAAAAAGAAACATTTGAAGAATTAATCTAACCGGTGCCTTGGACAGTACTTCTTTAAAGTGGCTCCAAGAAAGACCATAAATTACTTTCTCCTGCTAAGTATCAAAATATGATTGAGTTTTTGATGTTTTTTTAAGGTTTTCATTGATCCTGTAACTGAACATATGTTACATGGTTGTGTATATTGATGATCATGGTCAGTTCTCTACTGATATTTTGTCATTTCTGTTGACAATAGGGATTTCCCATACGAGGAATGAGTACAATGTTGAATTGTAGAGAAAAAAAATCTTCACAGAATTAGTAATTGTTGCTTATTTGGAAATGTTATTATTAAATAACTGGGTAGCGTCTTTGGTCCAATTTATTAAGCATATTTTTCTTCATATATAAAATCACCAAGATACAAATCATGCAGATACACAAACATACTGCGTCCCCATCTAGTGGAGTAAAATACATTCTCAATGTGCTTATTGAAACTCACTCGTTGGATAACCAGTTTTCACCACTGATTCACTTTTGTTTCATCAGCATCTTGCTGTTGTCCGGTATTCCCGAGACCAAAAGGAAGGCCATTGCATCCATTGGATCACTATTAATTTACCCTAAACTATTTTACAACTAACTAAGTACTTCTGAAGTATAATTGAAGTCACAATGTGGGAAGCATGCAATATGCACTCAGTAAGATCCCAAGAGCATCAAACTGAAATGGACCTGATAACCTGTTTTTGAGTTGTTGGCTGAGGGGGAAATAGACAGAAGCAGCCCTCATCAAATCCGTCCTTAAAATACTTCACATCAGGTTCCAAAGATCATTGGTATTTGTTCCTACCCATCATTTATTCGGGGCACTAATTTCTCCATTATATTTTTATTTTGGTACTACCTACTCTCATGTTGAGTTTACTATTCCTGCTTCAATTCTGACTGATGCGGAATTATTCCTCTCTTTCATTTCATTCCTCTCCTTCTATTTTTCCCATCCACTACACCACTCCCAAATGACTTCAGAGTTTATCTTTTTATCCTAACTTAGTAGGATCTGTGAGTTCCTCCTGAATGTGTGAAGGAAGAGAAGTGGGTGCAGTTACTATTGCAAGAGAGAGGGTTCAGAGGAGGTTCACAAGGATGATTCCAGGAATGAAAGGGTTATCATACGAGGAAAGTTTGATGATGCTGGGTCTGTGTTCGCTGGAATTCAGAAGGATGAGGGGGATCTCATTGAAACCTTTCGAATGTTGAAAGGCCTGGACAGAGTAGATGCAGAAAGAATGTTTCCTATGGTGGGAGAGTTTAGGGCAAGAGGGCACCACCTCAGGATAGAGGGGCACACTTTCAAAACAGAGATTCAGGTGGTGAATTTGTGGAATTTGTTAACACATGCAGCTGTGGAGGCCAGGTCGTTGGGTGTATTTAAGGCAGAGATTGATAGACTCTTGATTGGACATGGCATCCAAGGTTATGGGGAGTAGGCCGGGAACTGGGGTTGAGGAGGGAAAAAGAAAAGAATCAGCCATGATTGAATGGCGGAGCAGACTTGATGGGCGAGATGGCCTAATTCTGCTCCTATGTCTTATGGTCTTACCTCTTTCACCAATTAATCTCCCAGCTCTTTACTTCACCCCTCCACCTTGGGTCTCACCGATATACAGGAGGCCACACGAAGCACCGGATACAGTACATGACCGCAACAGACTCACAGGTAAAGAGTCGTCTCACCTGGAAGGACTGTTCGTGGCCCTGAATGGTAGTGAGGAAGGATGAGTAGGGCAGGTGTGGCATTTGTTCCGCTTGCAAGGTTAAGTATCAGGAGGGAGATCAGTGGGGAGGGGCGAGTGGATAAGAGAGTCACATAGGGAGCGATCCCTGCGGAAAGTAGAAAGTTGCGGTGGCGGGAGGAAAGACGTGCTTGGTGGTGGAATCTCGTTGGAGATGTGCTGGCTGTGAAAGTTAGTGGGGTGGCAGATGAGGACAAGAGGAACCCTATCCCTGGTGTGGTGGCAGGAGGATGGGATGAGGGCAGATGTGCATGAAATGGACCATCTTCTCTCAGGATGAGACTTTTCATTCCAGAAATTAAATAATTTGTGATACTACTGGAGGGATTGTTCAATCATATCTTCAGTCTCTTAGTGCTGCAGTCAGAGGTTTCCACCTGCTTCAAAGAGGTGACAATCATATCAATGCTAAATAAGAGCAGGGAGAGCTGCCTCAATAACTATCACCCAGTTGCACTCACATCTCAGAATCAGAATCAGAATCAGAATCAGGTTTATTATCACCGGCATGTGACGTGAAATTTGTTAACTTAGCAGCAGCAGTTCAATGCAATACATAATCCAGAAGAGAAAAATAATGATAATAAAATAAAAATAATAATAATAAATTATCAAGTAAATCAATTACAGTATACGTATATTGAATAGATTTTTTAAACCATGCAAAAAACAGAAATACTGTACATTTAAAAACGTGAGGTGATGTCCAAGGATTCAATGTCCATTTAGGAATCAGATGGCAGAGGAGAAGAAGCTGTTCTTGAATCGCTGAGTGTGTGTCTTCAGGCTTCTGTATCTCCTACTCATGGTAACAGTGAGAAAAGAGCATGCCCTGGGTGTTGGGGGTCCTTAATAATGGACACTGCCTTTCTGAGACACCGCTCCCTGAAGATGTCCTGGGTACTTTGTAGGCTAGTGCCCAAGACAGAGCTGACTAGATTTACAACCCTCTGCAGCTTCTTTCAGTCCTGTGCAGTAGCACACTTGTACCAAACAGTGATGCAGCCTGTCAGAATGCTCTACATGATACAACTCTAGAAGTTTTTTTTAAAAGGTATTTGTTGACATGCCAAATCTCTTCAAACTCCTAATAAAGTATAGCCGTTGTCTTGCCCTCTTTATAACTGCATTGATATGTTGGGAGCAGGTTAGATCTTCATAGATGTTGGCACTCAGGAACTTGAAGCTGCTCAATCTCTCCACTTCTGATTCTTCTATGAGGATTGGTATGTGTTCTTTTGTCTTACCCTTGCTGAAGTCCACAATCAGCTCTTTCATCTTACTGACGTTGGTGCCAGGTTGCTGCTATGGCACCATTCCACTAGTTAGCATATCTCACTCCTGTACGCCCTCTTGTCACCACCTGAGATTCTACCAACAATGGTTGTATCACCAACAAATTTATAGATGGTATTTGAGCTATGCCTAGCCACACATATAGAGAGTAGAGCAGTGGGCTAAGCACACACCTCTGAGGTGCCCCAGTGTTGATTGTCAGTGAGGAGAATGTGTTATCAACAATAGCACAGATTATGGTCTTCCAGTTAGGAAGACAAGGATCCAATTGCAGAGGGAGGTACAGAGGCCCAGGTTCTGCAACTTCTCAATCAGGATTGTGGGAATGATGGTATTAAATGCTGAGCTATAGTCAATTAACAGCATCCTGACATAGGTATTTGTATGGTCCAGGTGGTCTAAAGCCGTGTGGAGAGCCATCCAGATTGCATCTGCTGTTGACCTATTGTGGCAATAAGCAAATTGCAATGGGTCCAGGTCCTTGCTGAGGCAGGAGTTCAGTCTAGTCATAACCAACCTCTCAAAGCATTTCATCACTGTCGATGTGAGTGCTACCGGGTGATAGTCGTTAAAGCAGCCCACATTATTCTTCTTAGGCACTGATATAATTGTTACCTTTTTGAAGCAAGTGGGTTCTTCCACCTGTAGCAGTGAGAAGTTGAAAATGTCCTTGAATGCTCCCGCCAATTGATTGGCATAGGTTTTCAGAGCCTTACCAGGTACTCCTTCTGGAGCTTCCACCTTCCGAGAATTCACCCTCATTAAAGGCAGCCTAATATCAGCCTCTGAGACAGAGATCACAGGGTCATCAGGTGCAGCAGGGATCTTCACAGCTGTAGTTGTGTTCTCCCTTTCAAAGCGTGCATAGAAGTCATTGAGTTCATCTGGTATTGAAGCATCACTGCCATTCATGCTATTGGGTTTCGCTTTGTAGGAAGTAATGTCTTGAAGACTCTGCCAAAGTTGCCGTGCATCCAATGTCACCTCCAACCTCATTTAAAATTGCCTCTTCACCCTGGAAATAGTCCTCCACAAATCATACCTGGTTTTCTGGTACAGGCCTGGGCCGCCAGACTTGAAAGCTACAGATCTAGCCTTCAGCAGATGACGTACCTCCTGGTTAATCCATGGATTTTGGTTTGGGAAAGTACAGCAAGTCTTTATAGGAACACATTCATCCACATGGGTTTTAATGAAGTCAGTAACAACTGCAGCATACTCATCCAGGTTAGAAAATGAATCCCTGAATACAGTCCAGTCCACCAATTCAAAGCAGTCCTGTAGGCACTCTTGTGCTTCCCTTGTCCCTACCTTCTTGGTCCTCACTGCTGGTGCTGCAGTCTTCAGTCTCTGCCTATACTCAGGGAGTAGAAGTGCAGCCAGGTGATCAGACTTCCCGAAGTGAGGGTGTGGAATAGCACGGTAGGCATTCTTGATGGTGGTGTAGCAATGGTTCAGTGTATTGATGAAATCTACTGTGATGAAATGTTTTGAGTGGTTGGTCATGGTCAGAATCAAGTCTTGCTTAAGCATGGACTTAGACCTGCTGCAATTTGCCTAGTACCACAATTGGTCTATAACGGATGCAATCTCACTGGTTCTCCACTCAGCCTTGAATCACCTGGACAACAGCAAAACCTACATTAGGCTTCTGTTTATTGATTACAGCTGAGATTTCAACACCATCATTACCTGAGTACTAATCAACAAGTTCCAAAACCTGGGCCTCTGTACCTCCTTCTGCAACAGGATTATTGACTTCCTCATCGGGAGAGCACAGTCAGTGCAGATCGGAAAGAGCATCTCTTCCTCACTGATTATGAGTGATATCATAACAACAATCTTGCACTCAACATCAATAAGACCAAACATATGAATGTGGAACTTCAGGAAGGGGAAGTCGAGGGGACATACACACCAGTCCTCACTGAGGGGTCAACACTGAAAAGCATTGAGCAGTTTCAAGTTCCTGGGTGACATTTCTGAAGATCTATCCTAGACCCAGCATATTGATGCAAATACAAAGAAAACACAACAGCAACTATATTTCACTAGGAGTTTGAGGAGATTGGGTACGTTACCAAATACTCCAGCCAATTTCTTCAGGTGTAACGGAGAGCATTCTGATCGATTGCATCATGATCTGGTGTGGAGGGACCACTGCACAGGAAAAAGCTGCAGAGATTTGCAAACTCAGCCAGCTCCATCATGGGCACTAGTCTCCCCAGCATCGAGGACATTTTCATAAGGTGATGTCTCAAAAAGGCAGCATCCATCAGTGTGGACTCCCCTCTCCCAAAACATTCCCTCTTCTCATTGCTACCATCAGGGAATGGGTAAAGAAGTACTCACTACTTTAGGAACAGCTTCTTCCCCTCCACCATCAGACTTCTAAATGGACAATGAATTCAATTCTTCCCCCTCTTTTTGCATTACATCTAAATTTTATGTATTTCTTATTGTAATTTATAGATCTTTTTGTTATGTCTTGCACAGTACTGCTGCCACAAAACAAATCTCATGACACATGCCAGTGATATCAAACCTGATTCTGTTTCTGATTCTAACTCCCTGGGAGGGCATGAGTAAATTCGCAAATTGATTTATTATTGTCACATGTACTGAATTACAGTGAAAATGTAGTATTGCATACCATTCATACAGATTAATTTATTATACAGTTTGAGCACCTCTTATCTAAAATGCTTGGGGCCAGAAATGTGTTGTATTTTGGATCTTTTCGGATTTTGGAATACTTGCGTCTATATGAGATACCTCGGTGATAAGACCCATGTCTCAACATGAAATTCATTTACATTATATATACAGCTTACACATATACCTTGAAGGTAGTTGTATATATAATATTTTTAATTATTTTGTGCATGAAACGATAACGTGTACACTGAACCATCAGAGAGGTGAACTATCACTACCTCGGCTGCCCAGGTGGACAGACAGTGGCTCTTTAGTATCAACATCATTCCCCACTGTGTAATTATGTGCAGCCTTTGTCTTACACTTGTTCATCACACATATGTACTTAACAGTAAAAGTTATTACATACCACTAATATAATGAAAATATAATGTGCGCAGGGTAACAAAACAGCAACATCGGGAGAATTCCTGAATCAGCTGTTGAACAACAACAAACACAGGCAGGCTTTCGGTCTCCACCTATGATGCCGTGTTTTAATTAGAAGCTTACAGTACACTGTATTTGCATTTTACTTTCTAGCAGAGAGCAGAAAATAAGTGCAGAACACATGGTAACCACTGAGTAATGCATGAATGTCTGGCTATGATGACTGCTGAAAGCAAACTGGTGCCAACAGGGCCCCACTCAGGGTATGCGAGGTCACTTCTCAGAACCGCCTGCAGTGCACAGAGACCTGCACATCACCTGGGAGCCTTCCCAGCGCCTCGAGGAACTTCCCATTTGTGGCGTCATGTCAGCGTTCAAAATAATTCTGAATTTTGGAGGTTTTTAATATTTTAGATTTTTGCATAAGGGGAGCTCAACCTGTATTGTGCATTGTATTAGTGCAAGACTGACAACCAACGTGCAAAAGAAGACAAATAGTGCAAATAATTAAAAAGTAAATAAATTATACTGAATTGAAGAGTCCTTGAAGGTGAGTCTCTTGGCTGTGGAGTCAGTTCAGCTGAGTGAAGTTGTCCATATTAGATCAGTAGCCTGATAATAACTGTTCCTGACCTAGTGTTGTGGGACCTACGGCACTTGTACCTCCATCCAGATGGCAGCGGCAAGAAGAGAGCATGGCCTCCTAGATGGTGGCCGCTTTCTTGTGGCGGTGTTCCTTGTAAATATGCTCAATGATGGGGAAGGCTTTGCCTCTGATGGACTGGACTGTATCCACCAATTTTTGTAAGCTTTTCCATTCATGGGTATTGATGTTTCCATACCAGGCTGTGATGCAACCAGTCAGGATACTCTGCAACGTACGTCAGTTTTGGCAAAGTTTTAGATGACCTGTCGAGTCTACACAAACCTTTTAAGAAAGTAGAGACAATATTGTGCCTTCTTTGTGATGGTTGTTATGTGATGGTTCCAGGACAGATCCTCTGCTGAGGTAACAAGAAATTTAAAGTGATGACCCCTACCACCTCCAATCCCCTGATAAACTCTGGGTCATGAATTCATCCTGTCGTCTATCATCAGCTTGCTGTCCCTGTGTGAGAGGTTGTTGTTATGGCACCTTTCCACCATCCCTCTACATGGGCGGAGCTACAATGGCGCTCAACAGCAACTTCCTTAAGCTCACCTGTGGAAACAATTAATTTCTACCTTTAATGTCTCTCTTACTCCTTTTCAAGGTGGATGGGGTTCTGTCAAAGGCCCTGACCTAGAGCTACACTCAAACTTTGGTTCTTTTTGGCTGCTTTTCAATATTCCAAGGATGCTGCCTCGAAGACGAGCGCGTCTTTGGGATTCTAAGGCTTTGTGGCCCAGGACGAGCCAAATCTATGCTGGTGCTGCCAACTGAAGCATCACAGGAGAAAATGGAATATCGGGAACAATGGGGGAGGAGTTTGTTGTGGATTCTGGAGTCAGAGAACTTGGAAAAAAGTGACGTGGCAGACTTTAACACTGTAAATCAACAAGTTGTTTTGTTTATGTCTCCCCTCTATTACGAACCCGTAGGTTTTGTTTACTATGGACTGTCACTTTAAAAGAGTGCTTCAGTGAGGCAGGACTATGACTGACTCGCAGATTGTTTACTTTTAAAACCAGGACACAGGCAGTCACAGTCAGAAGTCAGAAGGAGAGAGAGAGAGAGAAGAGCAAACCTGGAAAAGGTGCAGCCCCAGCTTATCGAAGCTGGAGAATTTGGAACTCTGCTATACCCACAAGGGTGGGTTGATTATCGATCCAGTGCACATCGAATGTGTGGATGTCACTTGGTATAATCCATAGGAGTGGATTAAGGAATGTCCTGTGGGACCACTTGAAGTTAACCCTTGCCTGGGTATGTGATGTGGTAACCCCTTGAAGACAGCATCCCTGTGACAGATCACTCTGGTGGTAATACGTATGTGGATTTGGAACGGATCGACAGAGGATCTTCGACAACAGATGTTTATTAATTACCATCGTGGAACCTTTGGAATTCGACGTAATTGCCTTCTCTCTACGTTTTACCTTGGATTACAAATATCTCTCTCCCATCGTTTATTCCGTGGATGAACTGAACTTTCATGCTTTACCAGCTGAAGACTCTAAACCTTGTTCCCCCAAGCTCAATAATTTGGGAGTTATATTTACACACAAATACACATAACACTGTTAACCTTTGTTTCTCTTGGTTAAGTTGCTATATTATAAGTAGCTACTAATAAAGATAGTGGTTTTAACATCAAAACCAAATTCCAAGTGTGAACTCTATTGCTGCTGGTTCGTTTCTAAATTGTTACAGTTCGTAACACCTCTCACTGTGAAAGGGCGACACCTCTCTGTTCCTTTATTAGGCAGAGAGAGCCTGTGGTATGTTGAATTGTTGTGTGAATGGTTAGTTTTTGTTGTACTGCAGATCATGGTCTTTCTTGGGGGCTTTGCTATTACTTGCTTGGTGTTGCTGTAGCTGAAGTAAGTTGGGGGGAGGGTTGTTGCTTTGCTGCTGGTTGTGCATTGGGGGGGAGTGGAGAAGGCTTTGGGGTTCTAATGTTTTTGCTGTCACTCATTGTTTGAGGCAGTCTTCTGTTTTCGTGGATGTCTGCGATGAACAATAATTTCAGGTATGCATATTAAGTGGAACTATTGAAACTACATGCAACACAGCCTTTGATTTGGCCAACTGATCAGTCTGTGCTTTCTAGTTTAATTGTTGCCTGATGAGAGGAGAAAGAAGAGGGGATGTCTTGGCTGGGCGGGAGTCTTTGATCATGCTGGCTGCTTAACTGAGGCAGAAGACAAAGAAGTCAGACTGAGAAGTGTAGATAAAGTCCATGGAGGGCAGGCAGATTTCTGTGATATGCTTAGCTATGCCCACAACTCTCAGCAGTGGCTTACAGCTACAGACAGAGCAGTTACCAAACCAGGTGGAGATTCATCCCAATAGGATGCTTTCTACAGTGAGTCAATAAAAATTGGTGAGGGTCAAAGGGAAATGCCAAACTTCTTGAGTCTCCTGAAGAAGCTGAGGGGCTGGTAAGCTTTCTTGTTCATGGTGTCTACGTGGTTGGACCCAAGCAGTTCATTGGCCATGTTCACTCCTAGAAACCTGTAGATCTCACTACCAACGAGGTAAACAGGAATAAGTGCATCACCGCCACCCCCTTACCCCCAAGATGCTTCTGACCAGCTCTTGTTTTGCTGACACTGAGGGAAAGGTGATAGTCATTACAGAATATCACCAGGCTGGCTCTCCAGCTCCTTCCTATACTCCACAATTCATAGAGTGATAGAGAGAAAGAGAAGGGTATATTGACAGCTGTTGCATTCTGGTTCTCTCAAGTGCTCTTAATCTTATGTGAAGCTATTTCACCGCAGAATAAGAAATTCAAGTCTTTTACCATTCATCAGTAGTCCCCAGTCAGGGCATCAGCACAGTAGCAATTTAGTTATTGACCTATTGTAAATAGAATTAGACAAGAGAAGAAACTTGTCCTACTGATAAGTGAAAATCTTCGTTGCTTGGAACTGCACATCAATCGAAGAAGATTAAAGTTCAGCCGTAATTGTCTGACTGAAGTTGAGAAATATATCATCAATCACTCTCCAGTGGATTTGGATAATGACTAGGAGCTGTGTTCATACCATGGTACCACTGCCAACATTACGCCACCACTTGTGGGGCAGTAGGA
The DNA here is from genome assembly GCF_048418815.1 of Hemitrygon akajei. NCBI lineage: Eukaryota > Metazoa > Chordata > Chondrichthyes > Myliobatiformes > Dasyatidae > Hemitrygon > Hemitrygon akajei. The sequence continues at coordinate 39,045,815 of NC_133130.1, forward strand.
GCAAGCGGAGAAAGGTAGAAGGAAAATCAAGAGGAAGGCCTGTCTTGTGTTGAATACTAACAGTGCAAAGCAGAGACCACACAATCTGTGAAACAGTATTTGCGGCAGACATCTGTTTTCTGCTTCACATACAATTGCCAGACAATTCCAGGAGTTCTCGACTTTGTTAGTACGTGTTACATGAATAAAAGATTTCTTGCTGAGAATCTGATTAAACAAGTTTACTGGTCTCTTGTACTTCATCAACAATGGCAAACTCAAGAACAATGACACTGACCTCAGTGTTTACTTCTCCAGCAGGTTAACTTATTCCAGAGTAAATGCAAAATTATCACACAGCAAAAAAAAACCTGCTTCTGATGGAAGCTCTCCCCAGGGATTCTGATATATCTGTAGCACTTGGCCAACAATGGTGTTAAATTCCTGTCTGTGGTGTTTTACCACAGTTGTCGCCTGTTTAAAGTGCAACAGACAGAAATTTAATGCGAACCAGTGGGCTGAGAAAAGCAAGAGAAGAAATTAAATGGCCATGCGGTTTAAAATAAACACATTAATGATTGGCATAAAATAGTGCAGGCTGTGAGATAACACAAATGCATTATCTGGAAGGTAAAACTAGCACACATGGGTTAATAAGCTCCTGAATTTGTAACTAAAGTATTGAATTTGTCTTGATGTATCATTGTTTGGATTGCCTCGAAGCATTGGTCTGGTTTGGTGATTCTTTGCAGTCATAGGTGATGTTTTTCATATGGCTGGTCAATACATTTTTCTCTCCACATTACATTTGGTTGTTACATTCATCTCACAGGCCAATAGTTTCACCCTGAAGCGTCTGTGGCATTACAAACATAAGGAAAGTATTCTGGCGTGTGAAGCATTTGTATTCTCTTATTTATATGCCCGTAGTCCAAAATAACTTCACTTTGATCCTGCAACTTGAGAACACTAGACCCGCAGTAGAAGCAAACAAATTGCCTGGGGTGGCCTTAAAACTCACTCTTCAGTACAGAACAGTTCAATATGTACCACATTGGGTTGCTTTAAATTATCAGCAAAACAGAAATTATCTGTTCTAATCTTCACTATTCCAATTAATGGAGAGTAATAACATAATTTACTGTGGTCTGATTGCATCTTACCACAAGCTCTTCAACTGAAATGTATATCAACGTTGGAGAGTACATTTTGTGACCTTCGTGTTTGTGTGTGTGCGTCCATAACCTCACATTTATTTTGGGCAATTGTTTGGAGGAGTGCTGCTTCCCACTCCAGATAATTATCTTCACTCCTGCTTTTTTACTTTGTAACCTGAACACTGAATTTGTTTTCTTACTTGCTGCAAACCAAAGGTGTAGCAATTGGAACTTAGAAACATAGAAACAGAGAAAACCTACAGCACAATACAGGCCCTTCGGCTCACAAAGCTGTGCCGAGCATGTCCTTACCTTAGGAATTACCTAGGATTACCCATAGCCCTCTATTTTTCTGAGCTCCATGTACCTGTCCAGGAGTCTCTTAAAAGACCCTATTGTATCCACCTCCACCACATTCGCCACCAGCCCATTCCACGCACTCACCACTCTCTGCATAAAAAATGTTTTACCCCTGACATCTCCTCTGTACCTACTTCCAAGCACCTTAAAACTGTGCCCTCTGCTGCTAGCCATTTCAGCCCTGGGAAAAAGCCTCTGACTATCCACATGATCAATGCCTCTCATCATCTTATACACCTCTATCAGGTCACCTCTCATTCTCCGTCACTCCAAGGAAAAAAGGCTGAGTTCACTCAACCGATTCTCATAAGGCATGCTCTCCAATCCAGGCAACATCCTTGTAAATCTCCTCTGCACCCTTTCTATGGTTACCACGTCCTTCCAAAAGTGAGGAGACCAGAACTGAGCACAGTACTCCAAGTGGGTTCTGACCAGGGTCCTATATAGCTGCAACATTACCTCTCGGCTCCTAAACTCAATCCCACAATTGATGAAGGCCAATACACCGTATGCCTTCTAAACTACAGAGTCAACCTGCGCAGCAGATTTGAGTGTCCTATAGACTCGGACCCCAAGATCCCTCTGATCCTCCACACTGCCAAGAGACTTACCATTAATACTATAATCTGCCATCATTTTTGACCTACCAAAATGAACCACCTCACACTTAGCTGGGTTGAACTCCATCTGCCACTTCTCAGCCCAGATTTGCATCCTACCAATGTCTTGCTGTAACCTCTGACAGCTCTCCACACTATCCACAACACCCCCCAACCTTTGTGTCATCAGCAAATTTACTAACCCATCCCTCCACTTCTTCATCCAGGTCATTTATAAAAATCATGAAGAGTAGGGGGTCCCAGAACAGATCCCTGAGGCACACCACTGGTGAACGACCTCCATGCAGAATATGACCCGTCTACAACCATTCTGTGCCTTCTGTGGGCAAGCCAGTTCAGGATCCACAAAGCAATGTCCCCTTGGATCCCATGCCTCCTTACTTTTTCAATAAGCCTTGCATGGGGTACCTTATCAAATGCCTTGCTGAAATCCATATACACTACATCTACTGCTCTACCATCATCAATGCGTTTAGTCACATCCTCAAAAAATTCAATCAGGCTCGTAAGGCACAACCTGCCTTTCACAAAGTTATGCTGACTATTCCTAATCATAGTATGGCTCTCCAAATGTTCATAAATCCTGCCTCTCAGGATCTTCTCCATTAACTGACCAACCACTGAAGCAAGACTCACTGGTCTATAATTTCCTGGGCTACCTCTACTCGAACAATGGAACAACATCTGCAACTCTCCAATCCTCTTGAACCTTTCCCGTCCCCATTGATCAGTTTCCTCCCTCACTTCCCACAGTAGCCTAGGGTACACCTCTTCCAGTCCTGGAGACTTATCCAACTTGATGCTTTCCAAAAGCTCCAGCACATCCTCTTTCTTAATACCTCCATACGCAAGCTTTTCAGTCCGCTGTAAGTCACACTTGCATCAGTCCCAGCTACACCCATCATTTTGTTGGCTACCTGGAACAATGCTTTTTCCAAACACACCCTGGTGCCCATTCTCAACTCTTTCTCTGCTACATCGATAACTGCATTGGTGCTGCTTCCTGTACTCGTGTGGAGCTTGTCAACTTTCTCACATTCGGCACTTACTTCCACCCTCTCCTCAAATTCATCTGGAATATTTCTTACACTTCTCTTCCATGTCTGGGTCTTTCTGCCTCCACCTTAGGAATGGAAACCTTGTACAACAAAGGACAGACTTTAGCTGAAGTATTGTGTGCAGTCCTGACCAGCACTCTCTAAGAAAGATGTGATAGCACTTCTGAAGACATTTGCCATGCTATACTCCGAGCTGGAGTGTCTCAAATATGAGGAAAGACTAGAGAAGCTTGGTCTGTTCTCCCTGAAGCAGAGGAGGTTAAAAAGGGACATGGCTGAGGTCTATCAAATTATGAGGGTTATAGAAAGGGTAAACTGCAGGAATTTTTTCTCCTTATGAAAACTAGAGAACAAAGATTTAGGGTAAGGGGTCAAAAGATGAGAGGAGATCTTCAGAAGAAGATTTTCACCAGAAATAAGTACTACCTATTACTGCACCACCAGAGAGAGCAGTGAAGTAGTTGTTGTATTTAACCAGAATTGTTTAGGCATAGAAAATTATGAACCAAGTGCTGGAAGATGGGATTAGTATAGATGGGTGCCCACTGGTCAGCATGGACTAACCTGTTTCTATGCTGCATGATTATGATAATGAGGGCAATGGTAAGAATGATAGACGTGAGATGAAGAGTTGCATTATGGTCTGGTAGGGAGATACCAATGGGCTTGGACAGATAAGAGTACAAAAAAAGTAGTGAACACAGCCCAGTCCATCACAGGTAAAGCCCTCCCCACCACAGAGCACATCTCTAAGGAATGGTGTCACAGGAAAACAGCATCCATCATCAAGAGCCCCCATCATCTAGACCATGCTCTCTTCTCTCTGCTGCCATCAGGAAGGAAGTACAGGAGCCTCAGGACTCACACCAACTTCAAGAACAGGTATTATCCTCAACCATCAGGCCCTTGAACCAAGGGGGGGGGGGGGGGGGGAGGGTAACTTCATTCACATCAACAATGAAATGTTCCCACAACCTATGGATTCACTTTCTAGGACTCTTCATTTCATGTTCTTGATAT